>NC_059161.1:105993730-106621447 GCF_019923935.1 Bubalus bubalis
GAGTATTTATTTCTATCATTTCTTATTTCTCTTCATTGAACTAAGAATGAGACCAGGTCTTGGAGCTTTGCCTACCATGTTCCCTTCAGCATACCAACCAAAGTGCAGAGAGAAAAAGCAGGCGATTGTCACACCAGCTTCCTTTCTCAGACATGCTGATGGACACAAACAGCTGGGCAACAAGTTCTGCCAAAGTTTCCCAGAGAATCTTATTCATGAGATCCTTCCATATCAGACTCGTCTCCCTAGTATTTTAATTGGCTAATGATGGAATGCTACCGTGTTTTTAATGAGGCTCATCTGCAGTACTTTTTCTCTAAAGATAGCAGGAAACCTACATGTTTTATAAAAAGCAAATAATTGTCAGCATTTCAACAACAAAGATGAGCAGAATATAGTTCAGAGGAGGTGGGCAGCTTGCAGGCAGGAGCCATGAAAGACGTGCAAGACACTTCAAACTCCAAAGCAGTGCCACTACTCCCTACCCCCAGTAATATTGATCCCCAAACCTCCAGGGCTCAGTTCCCAGCATTCAAGGCATGTGCCTGCCCGTAGATGTGTTCAGGTCCATAAATACTCTCTGAGCTCCTATTATGTGCACTCAGTGGCTGAGTGTTACCCTTACCGCGCCACCCCCCCTTTACCTCCCAACCACCATTAAGTACCAAGTTGTACAATCCCTCTAGCTCTTGAATCCATCCCCTGCTCTCACTCCTTATTGCCACCACCTGAGGCCAGCCCATCATCAACCCCCTACCTGGACTCCACACCAGCCCTCCTAACTGGTCTCCCTCCCTCTACTCAGACCCTCCAGCCACATAACAGATGCAAATCTGATCACCTTGCCCTCCAAAGGCTTTCAATGGTGCTTAGAGAAATGCTCCTTCTGTTGACCTGCAAACCCCTCCATGATCTGGCTGCTTGCTACCTCCCTTTTCAGCCTCATCTCAGTCCCTTCTCTGGACTTATTTTGTTCCAAATGCACAAGTCTTTCCCTAAATATGCTCTTACTCTTCCCTAAAAGCAGACCTTTACACATGCTGCTCTCTTCTTGGAATATGTCTTTTCCCTGTGCTTTATCTCCTAAGTCACCCCATTTCATCCTAGAATATGAGTTTCAGCTTCAGTCTTCAGTGAACACTTGTGTGAGCCCACAGTGAGGGAAATCCCTCTGCTGTTAAGGCCCCAGCACTGGCACATTTCCTTTGGGGGATGCTCAACCCATTGATGGGCTTCCCTGGTGGCTCAGCTGGTAAAGAATCCACCTGGAATGTGGGAGAACTGGGTTTGATCCCTGGGTTGGGAAGATCGCCTGGAGAAGGGAAAGGCTATCCACTCCAATATCCTGCTCTGGAGAACTCCATGGACTGCACAGCCCATGGGGTCCCAAAGAGTTGGATATGACTGAGTGACTTTCACTTTCAATCCATTGATTCTCCTCTCCATGTCCAGCCTCCCTCCTAGACTGTAGACTCCCTTAGAGCAGGCATATTTAGACTTTCACCATTAAGGAACCTCAGTTCCTAACAGGCAGCCTCCCAGACAGGAGACTCTTGATAAACATTGGTGGATGGAGAGATTGACTGACTGATTCATCGCAAGCACTGAACTTCCTGTTAGAAGGTCAGAGAAGGTTTTAAAAGAGACACCTGGGTTTCTTTCCAAACTCTAGTCTGTTTGTCCTTGGGCAGGTGACTTCACATCTCTGAGCCTCAGGGTCTTCATCTTTACATTCATGATATAATACCTGTCCATCCTGTCTCATAGATGTTGAACCAAAAAATGAAATAAACATACCTGGCTGCTGTTGTCAAAAATATGTTGGTTGTAATAGCTCCTATTTTGATTAATAAAGATGTGTTTGAGCCTAGCTATAATGATTTAAAATTCACAGTCCAAAACTGCAATTACTTTTGTACCAATCTAATAGAATTCATTATAGCTTCCCTGGTGGCTCAGACGGTAAAGAATCTGCCTGCAATGCAAGAGACCTAGGTTTGATGCCTGGGCCAGGAGGATACCCTGGAGAAGAAAATGGTAACCCACTCCAGTATTCTTGCCTGGAGAATCCAGAATTCCTGCCATGGACAGAGGAGCCTGGTGGGCTACAGTCCACAGGGTCACAAACAGTCGGACATGACTGAGGACTAAGCATGCACGCATGCTCTAAATGAATTCCCATCTCTGGTCGTCTTCTCATCCAAATAGAAAGGAACATGCCCTCTCCCCATTCTTTATCCCTAAGTACATTCTCTGGGCACCCTGGGATTGAGCTAAGAGCCTCTTAATAAATAATAAATAGGACACAATGAGAAAGGGGAAAGCCAAAAGAGATTTATAAGAGACAGAAGAAAAACACCCTAGCCACACACACAAAACAGCTCCCAGTCCTCCATGCCTCTGGGGTCTTATAATGAAGGAGAAAAACCCTAAATACTTATGGGAAAGGGAAGGAAATGGTATTGATGGCATGTGGGTAGAAAATGCATTCTGAGTAGCAGAAAGTCCTTTAGATGTACCATAACCTAGTGGCTCTCAATTCCTTCACAGGTTCAAGTTAGATGACAGACTGGTCCAGAAGAGAGTCCTTTTTCTACTAATGCAGTGGTTTTCAAAGTACAGATCCCAGAGAAACAGCAGCAGCAGCACCACCTGGGAACTTACTAAAGTTCAGATTCTCAGGCCTCGGTTCAGTTCAGTTGTTCACTTGTGTCCAACTCTTTGCAACCCCATGGACTGCAGCACACCAGGCTTCCCTGTCCATCACCAGAGTTTACTCAAGCTCATGTCCATTGAGTTGGTGATGCTATCCAACCATCTCATCCTCCATTGTCCCCTTCTCCTCCCACCTTCAATCTTTCCCAGCATCAGGGTCTTTTCCAGTGAGTCAGTTCTTCGCATCAGGTAGCCAAAGTATTGGAGTTTCAGCTTCAGCATCAGTCCTTCCAATGAATATTCAGGGCTGATTTCCTTTAGGATTGACCAGTTGGATCTCCTTGCTGTGCAAGGGACTCTCAAGAGTCTTCTCCAACACCACAGTTCAAAAGCATCGATTCTTTGTCGCTCAGCTTTCTTTATAGTCCAGCTCTCACATCCATACACGACTAGTAGAAAAACCATAGCCTTGACTAGACGGACCTTTGTTGCCAAAGTAATGTCTCTGCTTTTTAATATGCTATCTAGGTTGGTCATAACTTTTCTTCCAAGGAGCAAGCGTCTTTTAATTTCATGGCTGCAGTCACCATCTGCAGTGATTTTGGAGCCCCCCAAAAAGTAAAATCTGTCAGTGTTTCCACTGTTTCCCCATCTATTTGCCATGAAGTGATGGGACCAGATGCCATGATCTTAGTTTTCTGAATGTTGAGTTCTAAGCCAAATTTTTCACTCTCCTCTTTCACTTTCATCAAGAGGCTGTCTTCAGTTCTTCTCTTTCTGCCATAATCGTGGTGTCATCTGCATATCTGAGGTTATTGATATTTCTCCCGGCAATCTTGATTTCAGCTTGTGCTTCATCCAGTCCAGTGTTTCTCATGATGTACTCTGCATATAAGTTAAATAATCAGGGTGACAATATACAGCCTTGACGTACTCCTTTCCCAATTTGGAACCAGTCTGTTGTTCCATGTCCAGTTCTAACTGTTGCTTCTTGACCTGCATACAGATTTCTCATGAGGCAAGTCAGGTGGTCTGGTATTCCCATCTGTTGAAGAATTTTCCACAGTTTGTTGTGATCCACACAGTCAAAGGCTTTGGCATAGTCAATAAAGCTCAGTCAGCCTCAATGAATCATTTCTGTCAAGGGCCCAAGCAAGCCCTCCAGGTGATTCTGCCAGCATCGAGGTTGAGCCCTACTGTGCTACTTGGGCAGACAAAGACGGAGAATGGAGACAGCACAGCAACTAGTAGGTGCAGGATGGCCCCTCTGGCACCACCAGCAAGGCCTCCCTGTACTTCAGACTGGCCGAAGAGGACCCGATGCCAAGATGTTCTGTGCACAAGTCCTTGCGTCCCTTCACCACCAAAAAAGTTGATCCTGGAATTCAAGCAGAGTCTTGAGAATAGAGGCTCAAAAAGCAAACAAATATTTATGCCTGCCTGACCTTCTTCCTCCCCCCTTACCTCTGGAAACAGTGGCTACAGGCATAAATCTCTCAGTCCATATTCAATCTAGAGGGTCTCACAATCAAGAGAGAAGACTGTGAGTGACGGATAAAAATGTGTCGACTTTTAAGTGTTTGAGGGTTTATATTTGCCTCCACCTGCTAAGGGGAATTCTGTATTGCCTTTTGGCTTTCACTTCCCTCTCTTAAGGAAAAAAGTTTCACGCTTGTTAGGAGAGGGACTAAGTCTATAGCCAAATGAAAGGATTAGAGAAGATATGGAGGGAAGAAACAGACAGAAGACCCTTTCACATTATGTGTAGTGAGATTTGGGCTTAGGGGAAGAGAGACAGATTGAGAGGAACTGTAGGCTGTGAGGAAATTGGAGAAGAGGGAAAAGGGAGTTTTGCCAAGGAGAGCAGTAGGTTAGGGTGAGCATCTTTAGTGTCTCCATGACATGGACTTTAGTTTTTCATTTGACTATCATTACTTTAAATTTTCCATTTTGAAAAAAAATAAAAAATAAATTTTTCATTTCGATTGTTAGTCCTTGGATACACTAATGCTCCCAAGCTGGATCACGGGCTCCCGTAGTCTTCTTAGGGTTACATGTGTATGCTGAGAATCACAGCACTTCAACAGAGCTGTAGGGCCAGCGTGCTGTGCCCGACTCACTCAAGTCAGGTAGGGAAGGCTCCTCCATCAAGGAGACATCACCTCCGGGTCTTGGGGAATGAATAAAGGTCAGTTAGGTAATAAAGGGCACCTGGTCAAATGACAGAGGACCTGTATTTCTAAAGAACAGTTTGATGCAAAAGACCAACAGCTCTCAGAAACAATTAGCACTCTGAAAACTGGATGACAAGGAACACAGCCAGGCCCTCTTTGGATGGGTGGTCGCCACAACAACGTAGGGGGAGTTTATGACTGGCCAACAGGACATTTCTGGCTGCCTGGGACAATTATTAAATGGAATTTTCTGGTGCCAAGGCATCTCAGTTCACCCTTGGCCATGCCTCCTAAGAATACTAATTCTTATCTAGAAATCTGGCCTTCTACTCCATCAGGGTCTTTGGAAAACCATAATGTTCCATCAGTGTTCATCTCTATTTGGCATAGCAGAAGCAGCATCTCAGCTCTCATTTACTGAGAGATGGGCCAGGTTTTAAAGAGAACTGAGAGCCACATAATATAATGTCATTCCCACTTTACAGATAAGGAAACTGAGGCTCAGCTGGCATGTGGTGGAGCCAGCTTGAACCCAGGTAAGAAGGGCACCAAATCCCGTTCTCTTAACCAGATGCTCTCCTGACTCTACCCCCCAACCCTCACCACACACTCTTCTCGGTCCCCTATACACCATAACATTCCTAAGTAAAGGGTTTTTTCATTTAAATTCTTACCTCCCTGTGTACAGCGTATACTAGGTGGCCAGCATAAACTAGGTGATCAGAAAATATCTGTTTAATGATTAATGAAAGGAAAGAGCCCTTCTTGTGTCAAGGAATCCTGGCCCAAAGTGAAGTTTGGTCTCCTCATCCCATCAGAAGCATGATGTGAAGGATGGCACACGAAGCCCTACCCCGCCCCCAAATCAGCCAGCCTTCTTGGCTTTCCATCCATTATACCTTCACCATCTGCGTGCTCAGTCACTTCAGTCGTGTCCGACTCTGTGCGACCCCATGGACCTTAGCCCACCAGGCTCCTCTGTCCATGGGATTCTCCAGGCAAGAACACTGGAGTGGGTTGCCATGCCCTCCTCCAGGGGATCTTCCCAATCCAGGGATCCAACCTACATCTCCTGCATTGCAGGCAGATTCTTTACTGCTGAGCCACCGGGGAAGCCCACACCTTCATTATTTATGTCTGAAAGTGGTTTCTTTTTTCCCCTTTGAAATAAAAATATCCCCTTGGGGAGCTATCAGAAACATCAGCACAAGGTAGGAGTCAGGAGTACAGATGCTGGAGCCAAATTCTCTGGGTTTAAATCCCAGCTTGAAAGTGAAAGTCACTCAGTCGTGTCTGACTCTTTGCGACCATGGAGTTAGTCCATGGAATTCCCCAGGCCAGAATACTGGAGTGCTTAGCCTATCCCTTCTACAGGGGATCTTCCTGACCCAGGAACTGAACTTGGGTCTCCTGCATTGCAGGCAGATTCTTACCAACTGAGCTATGAGGGAAGCCCCTCTTGGCTTAGGAAATTCCAGTTTAGCCACTTTCTGTGTGGCCTTGGGCAAGTTACTTAACCTTTCCTGCCTATGTCCTTATTAGTAAAATAGGATAATAAGATCTACTTAGAAGAGTTGTTATGGAGATTAAGTGAATCAGTGTGTATAAAGTGCTTAGAATAGTGCCTGGCACACTTAACATTATTGAAGTATGTGTTGAAAACATGAATCAGGCAGGGATTAGATGGAAACCAGCAGAAGGTCAGAATGAGGTTCCATGTGAGTGGATGAAAAGAAGGGCCCCAATGTGAGGCAGGAATTGTCTGAAACAAAACACGTGTTGCCTTTATAATCCAGCCAAGGCTGCCCACAACTGTTCTGTGGCCATCCAAAAGGTCCCCCTTCTGTCTGCACCCCCTGGACAAGAGTTGGGTTGGGAGGTGGGGGAACACCCCCCAGAGGATGCTGGTGCACAGAGGTCTGTGGACACCCTGGACTCTCTCTGCAGAGTCCAGTCTCTTGTGCCCAGCAGCTCTAGGCAGCCTCCCAGAGAAGCTCCTAGTCCCTGGTCTGGCCCTGAGTTCCCACCCCTTCCCACTGAATCCTGAGCCCTTGGCTCAGCCCAGAACATTCAGTCATTTCTCTCCATCTGGGGTTGAATAGGATCCCAAACTTTGGAGTCAATGAGACTTGGGTTCAAATCCTAGCTCTGTTAAGAGTATCTGTTTGAGTAAGTAACTATCCTGAGTCTCAGTTTCTTCATCTTTAGGATGGGAGTGCATTAGTAAGTCCGCCTCCAAGGGTTTTTGAGAAAACTAAGTTAAATAGCAAAGGTTAATCTTGGAGCATGAGCCCAGAAGCTCTGTAAAGAAGCTTCCACCATTCCATTGAAAGGGGAGACCATAGCACTGGATCACTTCCCCTTTCAACCTTGCCAAGGTCCCTCTAGGCAGTCCAGGGCTATTTACCTAAGTGATAAGAAGACAGGGGAGCATTCCAAGATCCCACCCACCACCCAAGAATGAAGCTGACAGCTCAGCAGGTGACTGGGAGAGATTTGAAGTTTCAAAGAAAATCAAGATCTGGTAATGAAAGATCAGGAAAAGCAATGCCTAAATTAGTCTCCACACTTTGTTAAATCTGGAAGTCACATTTAACTCAGGTGGTAAAGAATCTGCCTGCATTGCAGGAGACCTGGGTTTGATCCCTGGGTCAGGAAATTCCCCTGGAGAAAGGAATGGCAACCCACTCCAGTATTCTTGCCTGGAGAATCCCATGGACGGAGGGGCCTGGCAGGCTACAGTCTATAGGGTTGCAAAGAGCTGGACACAACCGAGCAACTAACACACACACAATGAAAGATCAGGAAAAGCAATGCCTAAATTTGTCCCCATGATTTGTTAACTCTGGAAGTCACATTTAGTAAAACACTAGTGAGTAAAGAGGGAATCCTTCTTTACTTTCTCTCTTTTAAACCCTCTAGCATCATTCAGTTTTTGCACTTGCAGAATAAACCCACCATCTCTCTAGCTTCCCAGAGACCCCACCCGACACAGGGCAGGCCAATGATTTGCTCGCCAAGGGAAGCTGACATTCCCAAACGGGAAAAAAAGGCGTGTGATTTACATGGCTTAATATACTCATTAAAGGTTTAATTGGAGTCACTCTGCCACTGATCCTCCAACAGCCCCCTTTCTCCCCTTTTAATTAACAGAGTAACCTTTAGCTTCACAACTCATAAAGAAAGCCAAGTATGAAAGCAGGGGCTCTATCCGCTTCTCCTTCTTGATCCTATCAGGCAGCTTAAGACCCCAGTGGGACTCACGGGCTCTGGGGTGGGGTGGGAGGGTGGCGCCTGTCTTCAGTTTAAAGTATTCATATCCTCCGAAAAAAAGGGGCTCTGGAGTCTAAGTCAGCCAGGCCCAGGTTCAAATCCTGGCTCTGTCATTCACTAGCTGTGACCTTGGGCAAGATCATCTTTTTAACCTCAGTTCCCTTATCTGTAAAACAGGGATAATAACTGAACGGATAGTTCATGGCGTTGTTGTGAGTTTCAAATGCCTGTAACATTTGTACTGAAAGCACCGTGCCTGCCACGTGGTACATGCCCAGTAAAAGTGTGTAGTTTGCTCTTATTAAAGTCACAGCTATGTAGTGTGATGAGTTTGGGGGTAGCAGGAATCTGACTACCAAGGACTTCACAAACACTGATAAAATGTAATTTTTGCCTGAAGGAGTCACCAAATAGTTTCTGGGAAATCACATACAATTTTTCCAGCAAAATTTATTTGGAGTGGCTGCAAACAATCATCCCATACGTAATCACGGTTCAGAATATTTTAGCTGCTTGCCAGGATTGCAATTGGTAGGCTGTCCCTCTCCCAACCTCCCCCTCTTCTGCCCTTTTCCTGCCCACTTGCAACACAAAATATAAATAATTAATGGTATCCAATTACCTAAGCCAAAAATAAATAAAGCTTCAAGGGTGTATTGGATTTCCACACAAATCCACCATTAGGAAGATGATGCATTCCACATGCAGGTGTCTGCGTCCTGAAAGCCATTTGTGATGGGACCGCTCAGTGGGTACCAGGGTTAGTTAAAGCTTGCTTCATTATGGTGGCGTTGGGGCAGATGGGAACTGACGGCGCCAGGCCATTTTCATAGGGAAATGCACACAGAGTCCCAGGTCAGCGCCGTGATAAATGGGCTTGCCGACAATTTGCTGGGAGCATGCATCTTGGGAGACTCCTGAGGTCATGAAATGTCTGCTGTTAAGCTACACAATTTTCTTTACTTATCAGTCCCAACCACATCGCAGACACATATTTGCACAATGAAACAAAGGAGGGCATGCATTATCGGGCCCCAGCCGGAACGAGTGAGGCACTCAGCCAGCCAGTGCTGATTGGATAAAGCCTGGACATACTGCACGCCAAGCATGGAAGGGAAGAGAGGCTGGAGATTTCAAGTGGCAAGCTGGGAAAGGGAGCACGTGGGGCGGCTGTGGGTGGGTGGGATTCTCTAAAGAGCACAACTTACAAGGGCTAAAGTCATCTATCACCACCACAGTCGTGGTGGCTAGCTCTGTCCTCCACACAGCAGCCCAGGACTCTCCCCAGAATGCAGATCTCATGTTTACAAGCATCGCTTGGCTCCGCATTGTCCACAGGAGGAAGCCCAAACTCCCTAGCACACCTGCAAACCCTTCCACATTCTGCACATACCTCAACCCTGGTTCCTTCACCCTATTCCACATTCTTGCCATCCTTCATTCATTCAGATGCCTGCAGGCCTTTGCACATGCCATTTGCTATCTGGCAATACTCTTTTCTGCACTCCTTTAACTGCTTAACTCCTAGTCACCCTTCATATCTCAGATGAGATTGGCTTCCTCCAGGAAGTCTTCCCTGACCACCATTAAATTGGAATTTAGTGCTCCTCCCCAACCTCTCACAGCACAGCCCTGTTCAACGGTATTGTTGATGCCTTGTTACTTGTCTCTAGACAATCAGCTCTGTGGGGGCCGAGTCTGTCTTGTGCATGGTATTAATATTTCCAGCCACCATGCGTGGCTCAGAGTAGATATCCAAAACTGTCTATAAGATGAATGAGTAAGTAAGCAGAGAAAGGACCTGCACACCGGCAGGAAGCAGCCGTTGTAGGTGAGCCACATACTCTGTCAAGGTCAGGTCAGGACCTCCATCTCCTCTATTGCCCCCATCCAAATAAGCCTCCACCTGGCACTGGGAAACAGTGATCAAATGAGATAACAAAGTTGAAAACCATCTATGACATCAGAAACAAAATCCCTAGGAGGCAGTGGAAGTTACTCCCAGCTTGGAAGTTACTCCCAAACTGGGGAGCAGAGGAAGATATGGAATTTGGTATATGAAACAGAAGTCTGGGGCCAGAGAGATGAGAGAGGGTACAGAGAATCAGGAGCATATTGGGAAAGAGGTGATTTCAATGAATTTCCCCAAATAGTCGTGAGTCCATGCTGCTCCTTTTATGGGTATGTTTTACAGGCCAAGAACAAACCAGACTCTCTTGGCTATGGAGTGATTGTCTAGTGAGGCCCAGATCCTATACAAGGCAGTGGTCACAGTGGACATTTCAAGAGAAAACTAAGCTTGGTTAACTTCAAAAAGAGAGAGAGAAGAAGAAGAACAAGGTTGGGTGAAGAGAAATAGATTCAAAGTGACAAAACTAAGATCATGGCATCTGGTCCCTTTACTTCGTGGCAAATAGATGGGGAAACGATAGAGACAGTGACAGACTTTATTTTTGTAGGCTCCAAAATCACTGCAGATGGTGATCACAGCCATGAAATCAAAAGACGCTTGCTCATCGGAAGAAAAGCTATGACCAACCTAGACAGCATATTAAAAAGCAGAGACATTACTTTGCCAACAAAGGTCTGTCTAGTCAAGGCTATGGTTTTTTCCAGTGGTCATGTAGGGATATGAGAGTTAGACTATAAAGAAAGCTGAGCACCAAATATATGCTTTAGAACTGTAGTGTTGCAGAAGAGTCTTGAGAGCCCCTTGGACTGCAAGGAGATCCAACCAGTCAATTCTAAAGGAAATCAGTCCTGAGTATTCACTGGAGGGACTGATGCTGAAGCTCTAATACTTTGGCCACCTGATGCAAAGAACTGACTCACTGGAAAAGACCCTGATGCTGGGAAAGATTGAAGGCAGGAGGAGAAGGGGATGACAGAGAATGAGATGGTTGGATGGCATCACCGATGTGATGGACATGAGTTTGAGCAAGCTCTGGAAGTTGATGACGGACAGGGAAGCCTGGCGTGCTGCAGTCCATGGGGTCGCAAAGAGTTGGATATGACTGAGCAACTGAACTGAACTGAACTGAACTGACATAAGCCCATCCTGAGGGAATGGCTAATTCCAGGGCCTACCTGGAAAGGTATCAGGAAGCATCTGAGCAGGTCAGCCTGGAGAAGAGAGATCTGCGGCCCTGGTTCTGTCTGCTCTGTGACTTAAGGCAAGTGGTCTGCTGTCTCTGTCTTTCCTGTTCCTCTTGCCGAAAACAATGCTTTCACCATTTTTGCCACAGGATCTTCCCACACCTGTTAGATAAGCCCCTCATTTAGCAGATGAGGAAATCGAGGATCAGAAAAATAGTCACCTGTCCCAGCTCACCTAGCTAGTGGGTGACCACGCTCAGATTCAAATCGGATGAGTCCAAATTGTGCCCTCCCCTAAGTCCAGCAGGCTGCCAGGGGGCCCAGCTTCCCTGAGCCACAAAGCAAGAACACAGGGGCCGAGCCAGCTTGGGCTGACAGCCAGAAGTTGGCAAAATGTGTTCCATCTCTGCTCACCCCACCAGGCACCTTGTATCTCTTTCCTGGGATTTGTTCCTTTGTACCCAGAGCCAAACAGCATATCCCACCCCATTCCCCAAGGCCACGCTTCTCCTTTATTCCAGTGGTCCTGTAATGTTTGTTGAGCGAGCAATCCATACCTGGGTAATTATGGCATCTCTATGAGATAACCCTTTTGCATTTTTTAAAGGTTCTTTTTGGAGACCCAATGTCTTCACCCAAAGGCTGAATACCATAGAGAAAATGTCACTGTTCCCTGATGCACCTGCTCTCTACTGGGCATGGGCAGATATTAATCAACAGGTACTGCTGATCCCATTTTACAGATGAGGAGACTGAAGCCTGGAAAGATTTAATAATACATTCAATGTTACAGGTAGGAAGTGGCAGTGTAGAGCTTCCAGCCCAGGCCTATGTCTCATACCCAGCTTTTCCCACTGTGTCAAGGGGGTTTCAAGCACCTGTGGGTGTGTGGGCGGTGGGTGGCAAGAGCCGGAGCAGGGGGGAGGGGGGTGCAACGTGGTTTGTGCAGAGGGAGAGGAGGACAAACACTTTTAATAGTCTTCTCATCATTTCTTCAAGGGCTTCCCAGATGGCTCAGTGATAAAGAATCCACCTGCTAATGCAGGAGACATGGGATCGATCCCTGGGTCAGGACGATTCCCCAGGAGAAGGAAATGGCAAGCCATCTCAGTATTCTTGCCTGGAAAATCCCATGGACAGAGAAGCCTGGCAGGCTACAGTCCATGGGGTTATAAGAGTCAGACACGACTTAGTGACTAAACAACACAAACATCACTCCTTCACATGGGGGAATCACAGCTCTGGCTGCAGAAAGAATTCTGCAGGGAGGAGAGTAGAAACAACCACTGCTAAAGGGAAGGGATCATTTAACAGAGAGGGAGATGGAGACCAGGTGGGAAGGAAGGACGGGGGGAGTCCGTCCAGGGTCAGAATCTGGGTGAAAAACTATCAATATCCTGGAAGGCGCCTCCCAAACCTCTGCTTCCCTGTTGATCTGGGGGGACCTGGTGGTCTCAGACCAGCAGTGTTTAGCACACACGTCAGTGAGTATTTTTCTCCTTGTTCATGAACGTTCAGAGACATCAGGACTCTGGGCTCTTCCAGGACAATAGATACTAATTCCTACCTTCCGGGGCCAAGGGACAAACTCGCTAGGGTGGACAAGTCAGCTGCCGTTTGCCTCTTTCCTTGATCCACACTCCTATCCACTGCCCTGGGGAACCCGAGTGCTAGGTGGATGGTGTGGGGGGAAGGAGAGGCAGAAGCTCAGCGATGAGTTTTGAAGACCCAACAGAGAGCACTTCCAAATTGAAACTTAAAAGAAGAAAGAAAAAAGTCATTTTACCCTCTGTTCTCTGATTCCTTGCTGAATAGGCGTGTGGACTTAAAATTTAATCATGAATTCGTTGGAAGGAAATAAATCGTGGAGTAAATGTTTAAAGTGCAAAACTGCTGAGTTCTTGGGTTGTGATCACTCGATTTAGCATAAAAACTAAGAGTTAGTGTTTTCCGAGAAGGGAGACAAAGACGCATTTAAAATTCTTTTAAATGATAGATGCCATTAATTTTTAAAAAAATAATCTGATTTGCGATGCAGTGTAACAACATAAAAATGTCTCACTGTTCTAAACCTAGGCCTCAAGCTGCAGAAATTATATCTGTACCCACAGAAAGCTGAAGGTTGCTTTCTCACTCTTGGCCTCATGGGCTCAGACAACCGAATTCTGATCTTTCCTGCCCATAGTTTAATTCAGAGGGTAAGGCTGATTTCAAGTGAGGCACTAGTGAGGCCCATGGAAAGAGGGGAACTTGCAGGCAGTAAAGGAGACAGATATGGGTGCAATCAGCTTGCCCAGTTCAGGCCTCCCTCCTCTTTCCCCAGATCACCCCTGAACTCCTCCCCACTTGACTCCCCTCTACTCCATTAAACTCTCAAGCTAGAGTTATCATTGTCAAATACAATATGACCACATCACTCTTGATTAAAACTTTTCCATGCTTCCCCAACAAGAAAGGCTCTCAACAAGAAAGCTCAATCACTTGACAGAGCTTATGTCATGGCCCTGAGCAGTAAGGCCCCTCAACCTCTCTGTCTTCCTTCCTACCCATGCTCAAGGTGGCCTCTTCACTCTATCTCCAACAGGCACAGCCTGCTCCTACCTCAGGGCCTTTGCACAAGACTGCTTCTCTACCTGAACTAATTGCTGTCTCCTTAGAGAGTCCGTTTCCTCCTTCACTTCCTTCAGGTTCTGTATAAACGTCACTTATGAAAGAGGCCTCCCCTGATCATCCCATCTCAAATAACACCCCTTCTCCTAACCACACACCTTATATCCCTGACTTGGCTTTGTTTTTCCCACAGTGTTTCTAAACATCAGAAACATTATATCCACACCTGTTCATTTTGTGTCTTCTTGTGCTAGGATTGAAGCCTCAGGGCACCAGGGCCTTTGTCCAGTTTGTTCTTTGCACTGTCCTCAGAACAGTGCCTAGTACATACATTGTCGGGACTCGATGGATACTGACGGAATGAATTAAATGGGTGAACAGCATCCTGATGTTTGCCATTCCAACATAGTTGCTGCTTCCACCTCTCTATCTTGGAACATGCTGTTCCATTCACACATGGAATGCCCTTCCTCCCATTTCTTTTTTGAAAAAATATTTATTTATTGACTGTGTCAGGTCTCAGTTGCTGCTCTCAGGATCTTCGTCATGTCATGTCAGATGTCTTGTTTGGGAGCATGGATTCTCTAGTAGCAGCGTTTAGGCTTAGTTGCTCTTCTGCATGTGGGATCTTAGTGCCCTGACCAGGGATCGAACCCAAGTTCCCTACATTGCAAGGCGTATTCTTAACCACAAGACCACCAGTGAAGTCCCCTTCCCCTTGATACTATGATGCTAACCTCTGCTTTTCTTTAATGCCCCTTCTCTGAGAAGGTCCTTGTCCCTGCTCTTGGGCCCCAAACTGGTGAGCTCTCTGTCCCACACCGGCTCCTTCTGGGTCACCAGCATGGACCTCTGGATGAGTTTCTCTTGTTCCCCTAGGAGATGCTGAATTCCACCCCTCCTCATAGAAGAGGTATATTATTTTTTCTCAAGTACCAACTATATCTTAAGCACCCAGCAAGGCCCTGGAAAATAATCAATACTATGTAAAGGTTTGCTGAAAATTAGCCGATAAATTCGTTCTTGCCTGGAGAATCCCAGGGACGGAGGAGCCTCGTAGGCTGCCGTCTAGGGGGTTGCACAGAGTTGGAAATGACTGAAGCGACTTAGCAACAGCAGCCAATAAATTATCATCATAGTTGATGTCTATTAAGCATTTACTATTTGCCTGTCACTGTCTAAGCTTTAGATTAACTTATCTTTTTATCAACCCTATTTGGTAGGAGCTAATATCATTCCATATGTCAGATAGGTAAACAGAGGCACAGAGAGGTTAGCTGTGCTGCTGTGCTTAATTGCTCAGTCATGTCTGACTCTTTGTGACCTCAAGGATTGTAGCCCACCAGGCTCCTCTGTCAATGGGATTCTCCAGGCAAGAATACTGGAGTCGGTTGCCATGCCCTCCTCCAGGGGATCTTCCCAACCCAGAGATCAAACCCAGGTCTCCTGCACTGCAGGCAGATTCTTTACCATCTGAGCCACCGGGAAGCCCTAACGAATGACTACTGATGGCTTAATATGTGTCAGGAGCCATTGTAGGTTCCGAGGACGAAGCATTATCTGTTTACACCCAAACATACCAAAGATAAATAAGCAAACAGAGTCAAGATAGTTTCAAAGTCATATAAATTATATTATAAGCACAACAAAGGAGGGAAAAAAACCCAGACTGAGAAGAAAACATACAAAGAGCTAGGAGAGCATAATGCAGGGGACTTTGATCTAGACACACAACAATGAAAACAAATACTTATGAAGTGCTTACTGTGTTTCAAGCACCAAGCTCTGAATAGATCAGGCTATTTAATATTCATAACAAGTCTGTATAGTGGGAGCTACTGTTATCTTAACTTTAAACGCGAGGACATTTTAGGCACAAAAAGAGAAATAACTTGCTCAAGGTCAAACCAACAGTAAGTAACAAAGCTAGAGTATGAAGCCAGGCACACTTGCTGCAGTCTACACTCCTCCATGCCTTGTTCATTCCTTCACCACATGGAGAGGTGGCACTGGGATGAGGTGTCAGGGGCTGGGTCACCCCGGGCGGGCCACCACCTCTTTGGGTTTCAATGTTCTAGAGCGAAAAACAAGACTGCAGGGTCAGATCAAAGCCTGATAGTCTTCTTCTGCCAGGGGTGAAGGACCCTCAGAAATCATGTGAAGAATTTTGTGTACATGCAAATGTGACCATGTCTCTTTTCTTTCACTTTTATTTATAGTATTTATTTGGCTATGCCAGGTCTCAGCTGTGGCATGTGGGATCCAGTTCCCCAGCCAGGGATTGAACTCAGGCCTCCTGCATTAGGAGGGTGGAGTCTTAGCCACTGGACCACCAGGGAAGTCCAAGCATGTTTCTTAACTACGGCACCATAGTTTAAATTTTCAGAGTGATCTGTGGCCCCCTAAAAAAGTGCATTCAAGCATTCCTTCTAGAAGGTAGTGTTCCATGAAATACACCGAGAAACGTAACTTGTGTACTTCCGTATTGTGTGTATATGTCCACTCTCAGAAGAACCCAAATGTCTACAATACTTTCTGTTCAGAAGATGAATTCTGAGTCCATCTTAAACAGTGTCCCCTGTATCTTCCCCAACTGCCCCTGCTTCCTTTGATTTTTGATCCTTCCTCCTTCACCTGCATCCTTCTGTACATTGAAGACCCAGGCAAAACTCTTCTCAGCTCTGATGTTATTAAGGCCAAATAAAGCTGAGCTGCATAGCTGTGATTTCATAAATGTGTCCAGTAAATCTGACAATGAAACATTTTATTAGGTGAGAAATGCCATACATAAGCTATTTATTTGCTCATCAAAATGTGAATAAAACAACTTCATTGTACAAGGGTACAGTTTGATTTCATGGCTACCAGTGTGGTCAGTGGGATTTGGTTTTGTCTTGTTATTTTATATTTAGATTTCAAAAAAATTAAATTCGGCCATTCAATGCCCAAGTCTTAAGTCACTTAACATTACAAGCACCTTTCAATAATGCATTACAATATAAAATATATTCTTAAAGACAAACAGAAAGAATTAATATTTTATGAGCTACAACCCACAAATGTCTTTAGAAGCATTGATTGCTTCCTAAATCCATTAGGCTCTATTTTGGTCTCTGATGGCTGGAGACAGTCTGCTCTGCGGTAGGAATTATTTTGGCAGCACAATGATTTAGAGATGGCCAACATTTTGACAACCCTCAGCTTCTGACACTGAGTTCTAAAGAAGGTCGAATAAGAACACATGGCTCTTGGCACACCCTTGGCTATTGTCAGATTATATATTTGCTGGTCAAAGGAGAACTGCTCTTCTGTAATGAAGTCTGAGTAACCAGGCATCAGGCTAATCCAAATAACCTGTCAAAAGGTCAGATTGGAGCTATTTTCCATCAAGGTGATAATAATGATTATAATAGCAGAGGCTATGGTTTGTACAGCGGATGATGTATATCCTGTCCACCCTAGAGGCACCACCCATCACACCATGGAAGAGGGTGTAAAATGTTTGGAGGAAGGGGTTGCTGTTGTCTAGTCGCTAAGTGGTGTTCAACTCTTTGCAACCCCATGGACTGCAGCCCATTAGGCTCCTCTGTCCATGGGATTTCCCAGGCAAGAATACTGAAGTGGCTTACCATTTTCTTCTCTAGGGGATCTTCCTGACCCCAGGATCAAACTCACGTCTCCTTCATTGCAGGTGGATTCTTTACCACTGAGCCACCAAGGAAGCCCCAGAGTGTGGGGTATCATCTTCTAACTCCCACACATCCACTATATAAGCAACTGATAGCCTCATCCCCCAGGGACTTGTGAGTTAGGGGTCATATCCCCATTCTATATTTGGAGAAATGAACTTAGGCAGGTTGATGACTTACTACAGCCACACAGGTAGCCAGGGTGGATGCTGAGATTCAAACCCAGCTCACCTGACTTCAAATCCTGCACTTCCCTGCACAGCATACAAGCTGGCTAATGAGAGGGATCAATGTGACTCCAAGAGATTGAAGGAAGATAGCAGCTAGAACAGATGGGAAAGCCAGGGCATTCCTTCCCGGTCACCCAGATAGAACCTACTGAGCAAACAAAGCCCCTTAGCGGAAGCTCCACCTGGATGAGTGACGAGGAGATCTCCATGCCTTTGATGAAACCAACTTATCTCCCTCTCCCTTGTGATTCCTTACGACTCACGGTCACCAGATTCTCCAAAGCTCTTATTGAATTAAACCCTATCTTTTAAAGTTTGTCTCTTGCACAAGAGGTCTCCTGTAGAGGACTCACCACTCCATATCATAAATGTCTATTACATCCCCAACATCCTGCAGGCCTGGGAGTGCTTGGGAGACATGAACTTCTCCTGGACTTTCTCTAGTACAGCTGCTGATGATTTAAATGAGTTCAAATTAACTGGATTTTCATTCAACTCTCTCACCTCTGGACAAATCAGAACTCAACTCAGAGCTGCCCCCACCCCTCTCCAAGTCACCCATCCACACTCTGTCCATCTGGGCTCAGCCCAGCTCAAGCATCATCTTGAAGCCTTCCCTCTCCCCTCAGACTGTCTCACACCACAGGGCTCTTACACATGATCTCAGAGAAACAGCTTTGTGTTTTCAAATGGATTAAAGCCTTCCTGTGGGAGAGGTCTGTTCTTGGAGAGTTGGAGGCACATGTGCTGTACTGTGCTGTGCTTAGTTGCTCAGTCATGTTTGACTCTTTGTGATGCCATGGACCATAGCCCACCAGGCTCCTCTGTCCATGGGGATTCTCCAGGCAAGAATACTGGAATGGATTGCCATGCCCTCCTCCAGGGGATCTTCCCAACCCAGGGATTGAACCCAAATCTCCTTCATTGCAGCCGGATTCTTTACCATCTGAACCACCTGGAAAGCCCAAGAATCCTGGAGTGGGTAGCCTATCCCTTCTCCTGGGGATCTTCCTGACCGAGGAATCAAACTTGGGTCTCCTGCATTGCAGGTGGATTCTTTACCAGCTGAGCTATCAAGGAAGTCCCTTGGAGGCACATGCGTATGCCCACGATATATACTATTTAACCTCCCTAAGCAGATCCACCTCTTCCTCACTAGAAGAAAGTAAATAAGGCCAACCAGCCCTAACTAAAGCCTATAACGAACAAGTGCATAGTGAATCCTCACAATGTCACTGCAGATAGGAAGAAATGATGCCCACGTTATAGATGAGAAAACTGAAGCTCAGAATTCTTCAGTAACTGGCCTACAGTTGGACAATTAATCAGGGGCAGATCTGGAAATTGAATCAAGTTCAGGTCTCTTACTCTTTCTAAGACACCAGACTGCATCTTCATCTCAAGCAAAATGATGATCTCTTCCTTCCGACACTTTCTTTTGAAGCCACAGCAGTTCCGTTTCTAATAGCCAACAGCTGCTAAAGAAACGGTTCCATAATTACTCCCCAGAAATACCACCAGGTTTGTCTATTTATGCCAAGATCAGACCTCCATTTCAGACTTCAAACTGAAAGATGTCCATTAAAAAAAAAAAAATGAAAGATGTCCAGATGTTCTTGCTTTGCAATTCAACATTTTTTTTAAAAATCTCAGTCTTTCCTTCCATTCATTAAAAAAAAAAAAAAAAAAAAAAAAAAAAAAAACCTCTGTCCATCTTAACTACAGGACTTGTCTAAGGCTGCTTGCCAACTGAAAGGTAGTCTTAATTCTTCCTGGCTGAAGACAAATGAATCCTTCTAGAAACCCACTTGGAACATATGATGGAACCAAGATTCTGCATCTCTGAGTCTGATATGACATGGTCTTAAGGGTCTGCTACTTCTGCAGGCAAAGCTCAAATTAAGAGGCCTGAATAGGATGGAAGAATTAGAGATTGGTAAGGAACCATATTTTTCTAATGTCAATCACACTGGGACACCTCTCTTTTTCTCTTCTCACCACACCAGCTGTTCTTTCTTTCTCTTTCACCAATGCTCTTCATCTTCCTGACAGCTTAATGTTGGAGTGAGCACCCTAGAGATGAGTCCTCGGGTCTCTTTTCCATCCACACTTATTCCCAGTGTCATGATCTTAAACATCATCTATTCTCTGATGATTTCCAAATGTATATATCATAAACTAGACTTCTCCTGTGAACCTCAGCCTCATGTCCAACCACCTATTCAACACTTCCATTTGGGGGTCTGATTGCATCTCACTGTTAATATGTCCAACACCCAATCTCCATATTTTCTTCTCCCCATACCTGCTTATTCCACTGCCTTCTCTGATTCATTAAATAACTCCATTTTTCCACTGGCTCAAGCCAAATACTTGAGGCTTCCTTAACTCTTCCTTTCCTCTCATAACCCAGAAGGAATCCATCAGCAAAAATTGTTTGTTGTATATTTGGTGTATCTAGAATCGACCCACTTCTCCACCTCCATGACTACAGCCACTGTGCAAGTTGCCCTCATTACCCACAGGGATTACTGCCATCGCCTTCTACCTGTTCTTACCCCTCCTGCCCTCTTACCCCTCCTGTCCTCTCTCCTCTTCCAGCCATCCTCCACACAGAAGCCCCAAACAAGTGCATTCTTTAAAATGTAAGCCTGATGCTGTCTATCCTTTTGCTCAAAACCCCCTGCTGGGTTTTTACTTCCCACAATGTAAAAAATCAAAGTCCTTATGACCATCTGTGAGGCCTAAGCATCACTTTTCTCCCCTCTTAGTTTCTTTGGCAACATCACTGCCATTCATCTTTAGAAATGCCAGACACATTCTCCTTGCAAGGTCTTTGCATTGCTCTCTTCAGATACCCTCCTGCCTCATTCCCTAGCTTCAGGACTCTGCTGAAATGTGGACATGTTGTTGAGGTCCTCCCAGACCAGCTTGGGCAACACGCTATCAGCACCTTCTTGCCATATTTCCATTCCCAGTACTCAACTTCATTTTCGTTCACTACACTTATAACCATCTGATAGGCTCCATGTTTTACTCATTTGATGTTCATTATATTGATTATACCCTCTCCTCACCAGAGTGTAAGCTCCAGCTGGACAAGACTTGTCTGATTTGCCCACCAGTGTATCCCCACTCTCCTAGGACAGGGCCAAGGAGAGATGCCACAGGTCATTGTCCAATGAACAAATGGGAAAAAGGAAGATGCTCAGAGCCCCAGGAAACTAGCCAAGGATATCTCCAGTCCTAAGTAGCCTTACAAGCTTTAGAAACACCCAGCAGACCACACTCATGGTCCCATCCATCCTGTGCCTTCTCCCAGTGGTGAGTGGGAAGGACCTGGCACTTTCCCCAGAGATTGTCTTTAAACAGTTGGATAGTTACCCTGAGGAATCTCCAGTTTTATTACAGAGCCCTCATCCAGAGTTTTCTTTGCAAAGAGGTGAAGTGCTGCGATGATGGATCTTTGGGGCATGCGTGCCCCATAAGAGATAGTCCTGGAGGCCTGAAGGTTTAGTCCATGGCTTCTAGAGGGAGAAATGACCTCTTCTGCCCATTCTTCTGCCATCCCACCAATGGGAAAGCCTAGCCACACCAGCACAACAAAGAGCAAGTCAGCCTTGGGGACACCGGCTCTATGTGGCATCTGTATTTACTAGAGGGATAAAGGGGAAGAAAAACAAAGAGAGTGAGGCTAGGGTAGGGGTGGCAGAAGGTGGATCTTCGGGATAGCTTCCTACCCTCCCGATGCTGACTTGACCTGAGTTCACAGCTGTCACTGGGCTTACCCAGTGATTTCCTCCATCACACCCTTTGGATAAAAGGCACGGCACCTTCCTGCCCCAACCGCAGAATGAAGCCGCAACACGGACTGACCTTCCACATCCGGACACAGGAATCTGCCATCTGAGAACGTTCACCTGCTCCTCAGAACTGTTCATGGGATGGTCTAGGAAAACAGAAATGGCTTCCAAGGGGGTGAGTTGCACAAATGAAAAAGATGCTTCTCTATATTCTGGCCACTGAACCTGGGGCTCTCATGGGCACCAGGAAGGGCAGAACCATATATGGGGTAAAGGGCTAGCTGACTTTGGAGTCAGTCAGACCTGGTCCCAAGCTCAGCTCCAGCACTGGCCCCGGACATTTTAACCTCTCTAAGCCTCCGTTTCCTCACCATAAATGGAGTTGATCATAGTACTTGCAGTTTAGGGTCAGAGAAAGAAAGGGTCTGCCATCTTTTCCCAGTGGCATACCAACCGCATCGGTCTGTTCCTCCTACTCCCAACTCTCCCCACCCCCAGAGACTAAGGCTACTAAGGCACCAAGGACAGAAGTCTTGGCACATCCTTCTGTGTCCTCTGCCCACATCCACTTCACCTGGTCCAGAGCAAGCCCATTAACAAGGATTTGCTGAACTGTGCAGAGTTGTAAAATATCTGGGCTGCAAGGTAAAACCAACCTCAGGGACTTGAAGAAAAAAGAAGCCTTCTGCATTACCACCCAGAGAAATTACCATTCTGGTAATGTCAGGGCTGAAATAAAGAGCTGCTGACCGTCTCTCCAGGTTGGAATCTGACTTCTGAAGGTGGCGCGGGGAGAGAGTTCTGATTTTTTTTTCCTTGCAAAATTCATCACAGACAGTCAGCCTAAGACACAGGGGAAAACAGAACTGTGTTTTGACTTCTAATTTATCTTCTTAATATCCACTTCCCCACACCCTGGACCAGGGCCAATGAGTCTCAAGGATCACATTTCACCAGTGACCTTCAATGTGTGATTCAACATCTCTTTTTGTAGTAATAAGATCTTTTAACCGAAAGTGACCATTTTATGAGGCTGAGACATTAATGAAAGAGCCAACAGGCAAACTGAAGCTGGGGGTTGTTGAAGCCCAGGGAGAAATCAGTGTGTTCTGAAGCCAGTTTCCAGCTGTGACTTAAGCAACAATGACCTGGGGTTCAGGAAAAGTGTTTGCCAGAGCCTGAGGCTGTGTCCAAAAGCACTGTTCACACCCCAGCGGTGATCCTGTCTGTGAGCAAAGGAGGGGTCCACATCCTCCTTTGCTAGTGGGAGCAGGGGTGTCAGAGGGGGCCTGAGGCAGGCTTCTGCACAGGATGTGGGGGTTCCTGCAGCTGAGACTAGTAGGGCGCCTCTTAATCCCCAAACTGTGCGTCTGGCCAGAATTAAGGGGCTGGGTAGAACTGAGTGTCAAAAGGGACACTGGGTTTAGTAAGCCAGGGAAGGACCCCCAAGAGGTTGAAGAATGGAGGCAGGGATGTGAAGTTCAAGGATAGGAAAGCAAAGGGGTACATGGAGCACAGAGGGGGCTTGGAGGAAGGACAAGCCAGCGCAAAAGCAAGGCTAGTCTCACAGGGTCACCGTGGCGGCAGACGCTTGATGCGTGGGAAAGCCAGCTGTCTTTAAAGGGACGGAGACTGGCCAACAGAAGGGGAGACCAGCAGTGCTCTCTCCCAGGCTTGCCTCTTCAAGAGCCAGCCCTCTAGGCATCACGGTGCTTCTGGGATGCCAGGGATGCAGTCAGCACCTCCGACACATCTCCCAGACCGAGGGTGCCAAGGAGAGTCAGGAATCCAGCAGGACTGACAGAGTGGATGTGGCCTGGGGACACATCCCTCTGCCACCACCAGCCCGATCACAGAGGCACAGCATTGCCCTTCTCTTTTTATCCCTCCCCCAGCTCCCACTGCAGCCCAGCCTGAGTATCAGAGCTATTTGGGCCCATGCTTAGCATAGTTAGTCTAGTCTTCCCATTTTACAGATGGGCAAACTGAGGCCCAGAATGCAAATCATATACCTTCCCCGGTCATACAGAGAGACAGCAGCCAGGGTAAGACTAGATCCAATGTCTCCTGACTTGCATTACCTCTGGAAGCATCCTGTCCACTTTTCCATAACTCTGGTGGTCAGAGAGCTCTTCCTTTAATTGAACAGAAACTTGTCTACCCCTCACCCTAGTTTAACCCTTTGACAACCCCAAACATATCTGCTTCCTCTTTTATGGTGGGCTTCAAGCAATTAAAGCAGAGCCCACAGCACTCTCAGTCTTCTCATCACCATGCCAACCGCCACTGGTTCAATGGTTCTGTCAGGATGCCGTCAGGATCATCTGCCACTCAGGAGCTTCACCAAGGCCCTGAGCCACAGAGGACTGCACAGGAGAAACATGCATTACTCCCTCACCCATCACCATTCGCCGCAGAGCAAGGCAGCAGCCTGCAGTGAAGACGTGAGCCTCGCTGGATTTGAGAGAAGTCAGTGTCCCTAAATCCCAGCATAGAAGCCCTACACTATGAAGGAAGATTTGCTGGGATGATTTTAATTCTTTTGGAAAGTGAAGATCCAGCTTTAACGAAAAGCTTCACATAAATGTTGCATCACACAGTACTCACTGCCACACCAGTGTTTGGATCCCACTCCGAGGCCATTCCTTCACCTACTGTTAGCCAAACTCTCCTCATTGACGAACCCCTGAGAAGGGACACACTGCCGTCGGATGGAGCCTCCTGCCAGGTGAGGGGCCCAGGAAGCGAGGAACACAGCTTCCTTCTGGAGACCCTCTGACTTCATGGATCTCACAGTGTGGCCACGAGTAAGCCCAGGACAGGAGCAGAAAAACAGTGATTGAACATTCTGAATAAATGGTACCTCTTCACAGAAAATGCACTAAGTAGAACCCTCATAGGTTGCAGTAACACATTACACATCAACCTACCACACACACCACTGGAGCTGTGTCCTGGTCTCATACAGGCAACGTGCCCACTGTGGGCCCACTGCATGGTTTGATCTCTGCCTCCATGCTTCCATGGGTTCATGGGGTCGCAAAGAGTCAGACATGACTGAGCGACTTTCACTTTCACTTTGCACGCTTCCTTGCTGTGGGATCTTGGGTAATAACAGTGACTGTTCTGCCCAGTGCCCGTCTAGCATGTATAACATAGTCAAATGTTAGCTAGCCGTAATAGCAGGTGCTTAGCAAACACTCGTGGGGAAAAGGCACTCCCTTACACCCTCTGAGCTGCTGAGACTGGCTATTCTTAAAAACCAATATCACTTCCTAAGAATGTATTAGGGACATGCTAAGCAGGGCTCTGGGCATTTTACACGCATTTTCTCAACTAATCCTCACCGAACTCCAGGAGGGGGACTATTACCCACTGTGCAGCTGAGGACACTCCATTCCTGCCTAAGTACAACGCAAAACTCTCCCAACTTAAAACTTTGCCAAGCTGGGATTTGAGTGCCAGAGATGGCACAGGAAGGAAATGAGAGGGGTCTATTACAGGAGCGCTCAGGGGTGCGGGGGCAGAGGAAGGGCAGGAATAGGACAGGACCAAAAGGGAGGGGCAGGAAGAGGCACAGCATCAAGAACAGAGGCTGAAATAAAAACCAAAGCAATCGGTGCACTGGGATTGCCTCCACGCCACACCTAGGAACCCGCAGCGGGCTCAAAAGCATGGTGGGGGGGTGGGGGGGAGCGGGCGGTGGCGGGGGGGCGGTGCTGTCAGCTGGACTTTGGAGGCTCAGCCGCCTGCCCAGTGAGTCACCAGCTGCTTCCTGCTCCTGCAACAATGGTGCTTCCTGAGCCAGGACCTGGGCAGACACACCCGCCTGTGAGGGAAAGGAGCTGAAGTCTTCCTGCGGTCCATTGCACTAAGCACCGAGAAAGCTCCTTTCCTGGCTGTGATCTGGCCAAGGGGAGGGGGATCATCCTGGACAGTTTAGAGTGTAACTTCCAGAAGAGACCCAGGATGTGTCCTTCAACCTCCCACCACCCACCCCTGAGTAAAGCAAGTCTTTAATTTCACTGCCTCCAAAAATGCTCAGGGTTCACAGTCCAAATGGAAAGAGAAATTCCTGATAGAACAGTCTGTGTGAGTTTCACCCTTTCATAAGTGAGATCTTACTTCAAAAACCCTAGGTTATAAATTCTTTTTAAAGCAGAATAATAAAGTAGAGCAAAAATGGCTCTCAATGCAGTACATTTCAAGTTTAAAACAAGCAAATTACTACTGGGAAAGAAAAGTGTATAGGGGAGAACAAAGGGAAAAAATCCAAATTAAAAAGCCTGGAGGTAGCAGTCCAATTCCATTTCCTTCTTCCTTAGGTTTTTGTCTGCAAAAGATACTTTTCATTCTGAGAAGGATTACATTTGAAATTGACAGCTGATGGGATTTTCACTGCAAAATTAAAATACATTTGTCAGATGTTTTTTCTTTAACTGTACTTTATTGACACATAAATAATTTCAGGCTACAGATACAGCTCATATTTTATAATCCCTGTAAACAGACAAAGGGATCCACACCTTCCCCTCTAAGTCAATGGAGCACAACAAATGGGGTGCGAAGGAAGTGCTTTATTTTATTTTTTTTTTTAAACTTTACATAACTGTATTAGTTTTGCCAAATATCAAAATGAATCTGCCACAGGAAGTGCTTTAAAGCTACAAACCAGCCCAAGTAGTTATTGGCTGAAGTGGAGAGCAGAGGCTTCCAGGACAAGCCAGCAGATGCTAGATCCCTCCCAAGGTCCAGTGGGGACTGGACACAGTGGGGAAGCATGACTGAAGGCCTGTCTGGCACCTTTATCCACAGCCTTCTGGACAACAACCCAAGAAAGAAGAAACTGATGGTCTCAGTGTCATTCCCACAGCAGGATCCTCAGGGTATAGAGCAAAATATTCCAGTGCCCACCTAATCAAATCCCAAGTCCCTTTTCAAAAGGAAAGAGGGACAGACAATCTGGGAAAGAAGGCAGGATGAACTCAGGCTGCAGAGGGTAGATCACCCAATTCACAGTCTGCAGTGGGAGCAGTGGAGGCTCCGAGAGGTGAAATGACTTGCTCGGATTCCCAGTGGCAATCTTTGCCACAGCAGAGATTTGGACTGTTCCTTGCAGGACTCTGTGTGGCTCCTCCAGAGGCTAGCAAATGGCCCTGACGTCGCTCAGCATAGCCTACAGGGCCATTTGCTAGCCTCTGGAGGAGACACAGAGTCCTGCGAGGAACAGTCCAAATCTCTGCTGTGGCAAAGATTGCCACTGGGAATCCGAGCAAGTCATTTCACCTCTCGGAGCCTCCACTGCTCCCACTGCAGACTGGAAATGTGACATGCTTCACAAGGATGCTGTCATTATGCCTTTGTGCCAGGCACGGTGGCTGGCTTTCCTGCAAGACCACGTTCAATTCTCACTACAGCTCTGATGTAGGAACTATGTGGTGGTTTTAAGCAGTGCTATAGATGGTTTTCCACTCCTCCCATCAAAAACCCTCCCGTTTATATGGGCCAGATGTCTAGACTCATATCTAATGGGCAGAATGTAGCAGAAGTGATGCAGAGTGAATTCTGAGGCAGGTCCTTAAAGGCAATACAGGCCTGGTCCTCTCCCTCCCCCTCCCTCCCCCTTCCCCTCCTCCTCCCCCTCTCCCCATCCCCTTACCTTAGGATGCTCGCCCTTGCATTCAGCTATCATGAGGTGAGGAAGCCCAGGTCCCATGAGAGGCTGCATGTAGCCCAGCTAGGCCCCTAGATGATTACCAGCATCAACTACCACATATGTGAGTGACAGTGAGTGAACCTCCAGGTGATTCCAGATTCAAGCCATCTTAGTTGATGCTGAATGGAGCAAAGAAAACTATCCCCACTGAACCTGCCCCAATCATAGATTTGTGAGCAAGATAAATGTAGCCATTTCTTTAAATCATTGTGCTGGGATGATTTGCTATGTAATAATAGATTCCTGGAACAAATTCTTATTATATCCATTTAACAGATGAAAAATTGAGGCTTGGAGAAATAAAGTCACATGCCCCACACAGCAAGCAATTGGCAGTCAGGACTTGAACCCAGCTGACAAGGCTTATAGGCAAAACCACTATTCCATACTACCTTCCCAGCCTGATTCTCCATCATCAACTCAAAGGCTTAAACAGAGTCAGATTAATCCTCAGTTGCCAGAAAACACGAATCCAGACTCTCTATTCCCTGAGCATTCTGGTCAAGCGTTCAACATATTCCCTCCTTTACCATGATTTGGTATCACGAATTTTTTGCTTCATTTAAATATTATTTTCTTGGGGATATAGACGGGGACATGAGGAGGAAATCAACACTTTATTAGCATCCTCTATGTGCACAGGACTGTGCTCATTATTTTTCTAAACAAAACAGAATAGACAAAAAAGGAAAGCTGCAATTAGATTGAACTCCAGTGTCTATTACGACACAATATGAAATCCCTCTTCCTCTCCAGTTCTTGCTCCTCACCCACTGGCCCACACCCCACTGATAAGTGTTAAAATCTCTATTACTTTCTTACTGTGATGCCATTAGCAACATCTAAATTCAAAATCATCCCCCACCGTTTCTGCTACTTAAACGCACAGGACTCTTTTCAGGACAGAGAGTAACAGTGACTATCTTCTTCACTGGAAGGTCCTCCTCAAATTGCAGGGGTTATTCTGTTTTTAATTGAAGTATAGCTGATTTACAATGTTGTGTTAGTTTCAAGTGTATAGCACAGTGATATATATATATATATATATATATATAATTTTTCAGATTCTTTTCCATTATATAAGTTATTACAAGATATTGAATATAGTCCTCTGTGCTATACAGTAGGGCCTTGTTGGTTTTCTGTTTTATGTATAGCAGTGTGTATATGTTAATCCCATCTTCCTAGAGAGACGTTTAATCGAAAGAGCTCATGAGATTATGGAGGCTGGCAAGTCGAGGGGTCATTCTTAAAGTCACAATAAGGTTTCAGATAACCTGATCGCCTCCAAAATTCAGAGCATCAATATTCACTGAAGGTTTAACTTGAGGTGGTGAGAAAGTGCTGGGTGAGGACAACTGTGCCAAAGGTGTGTGGACAGAACAGGCAGGAACCAGGCTGAGGGCTTTGGGACGGATAAGATGACAGCTGGGAAGGGACAGAGGTGAAAAGGCTGAGGAAGCGCTGACTAGGTGCTAAGAGTAAGGCGGGGAGACAAGCCAGACACAGCTTGGAAGGGATTCTCAAGGGTAAGGTACAGATACAGTGCCTCTTTGGAAGTCAGCTGTAATGAAGGCAAGACGTGGGATTCAATCAGCATGTGAGGGGGGCTGAAAGGAGGCAGTGTGTGCAGCGAGTCCTACAGAACAAAGGCCTAGGGACACAGCGAAGCTGGTGAGATGCCAGCTCCACCACGTACATGGTCTGGGACACCCGTGGACATGTTACTCAGCCTCTCGCCCTCTCAGTGTCTGCATCCTCCAGGGAGACTGGAGTAGCTTCTACATCTCGAGTATGGGAAGTGACGAGGTTATCACTGTCTACATGGGATCAGTTAAGAAATGACGTGTTAAGGACGGTGCCTGGCAGGCAGTCACTACACAGTAAATAGTGACCACTCCTGAAACTCATCCCACTCACTGCCCGTTCAGGGCCTCTTATACATTTGCCTCCTTCTCCCCAGATCTTGCAGCTCCTTCTCAGCCTGTAAGGTCTGCTTGGAGATTTTCTCCCTAGAGAGGCCTTTCCTCACCACTTCCCTCTGCACCCTTCACCCTACCTGGCTTTCCTCACGGCAGGCAAGCAGGGGCTGCTGCTCATTTGTCCTCAGTGATGAGACAATCCATCAGCCCAGTCTCCCGACGATTTTCTTTGATGCTTCCTTCCCGTCCTAACTGAAACTTTATGATTTATTTCTTTGTTTTACTTGTATATTGCTTCTCGCCAAGGCTTTAACCAACTGGTTCACCCTGCCAGCACACAGGAGGAACTCAATAGATGTTTGCAGAAGGATGGAATTCATATTGATTATGACTTTGTAGGCAGGAAGCAGGATTAGGCATTCAGGGCAGATCTGAGAGCTACCCATCAAGGATCAAATGCTGGGGCAGGGGGATGATCAGCTCTTGTGTGGGGAGTCTCGAGAGAGAAAATTATGGGACTTGGGCCATCCATTGGAAAAGCCACAGAGGTATTGGGGGAAAGAGACAAGAGGGCCACAGCAGGATCATCACAGCCTCAGGCCACCAGCATCCGCACAGCTAAGCTCAATAGAAAGGGATGATCACAGGAAGGACCCCAGAAAGGGCTCTGAGGGTCAGAGGTTATCAGTTAATGAGGCTCCATATGTAAACTGTCCCACAAACTTACGAGCCTGTATAAACAATTGTTTCCTGGAATGTTTGTACAAATGGTGCAGATTATGAAACTCTGGCCAAAGGATAAAAATATCACATGTGGCCAAGGTCACAGAGCAGCCTGGATCGTTGAAGAGAGGACAGGAATTCTACCTCTGACCCTAGGCCACAAGTCTGTCTGGTCTGACCAGCTTGCAGTGGAGAGGCGATGTGAGAGTATCTCTGTTGGGAGCTTAGGCCTGTGGGCTTGGCAGGAGGCCCTCAGGGAAGCTTAAGTGTCTCAGGTCAAACTGTGCATGCCACAGTAGCACAGATGAGATGTTTGGAAAGAGCAGGCTTTGAACACAGTAAAGCACTAAAGACTCAGAGTTTCATAAACGTCTTTAAAGTCACTCCTGTGTGCCAGGCTCTGGCCAGTTCCCAGTCATTCTGGCATTTAACCCCACAACAGCTCTATGAGATGGCTGTCCTGGATCTTCATGGTCCAGATGAAGAACCTGAGACTCAGAGAGGAAAAAGGATCAGCTTAGTATCACAAATCTGGTGGGTGGGAGTATAAGATTCAAACCCAGGCACTTGGAGAGCATATTCTATACCCTTTCTGACAGGTTACAGTAGCCTCTAAAATGCAAGACACTTTGTAAAAGTACATTGTATTGCCAATATGCAGCTTAACATGTGCAGGTGAGTGGTGATTTGGTTTATTGTCCAGTTCCACTAGACTACAGGCCCTGTCTTCATACCTGTTACCTCTCTGCAGTAAACCCTGCGATGCCTAGGAGCTATTGATTCAGTGTTGGTGGAGTTGACTCGCTGGTGGATTGACTGTGGCCGAGCAGCAGGCCATGTTGCTATTCACCCTCTTCTTGTTCAAGATGAACAAGTCTATGAGATTTGCTCCCACCAGCTGAGGAAGCAGGCTGGTGGGTCCCTTGGCAAGCAAACCAGAATGTCGGCAAAAACGTGAGTCTGGCTTATAGTGGAAAATTGAGGGCAGAGCTGAAAGAGCACAGCTCTGGTGTTAAAAGGACCTGGGTTCAAATCCAGTTTCCCAGCCAGTGCTGTGCCCTTAAATAAGGTACTTATCCTTTCTGAAGCGTGGCTTCCTCAGCTGTCAATAGGGACTGTGCCACCTGTCTCTGGAGTTATTGTAGGAATATACACAATAGATGTGAAGCCTGGAGCACATAATAGGTATTCCGTAAACTATGAATGTGACAGCAATCACAGAATCATAAGAATTCATAGGTTTCAGTTTGCCCAATGTGTCCACACTACTAACATCTATTTCATAATAAGTCACAAAAAAGCAGATGTTCGTCAAACGCACCCACATCCACCCCACCACCCACTCCCCTGACCTCCTCCCAGCAGCAAAACCCCCATCCATCTACAGTTCAATCTCTCCATGCAGATGACATTACAGGAAGTTTAGAAAAACAGATTCTCAGATGGAATATATATTACACGGGTGTTTTTAATACCTAGCAATTAAATCTTCAGAACAAGACAGAGAATCAGCAGGCAAATTTTCAATGTCTCCACTGAGGCTCGACCTCAAGGAAGCCAGACTCAGGTCCGGGCGTGTAAAGCTGGTTTTTCTAGGATGGGGAGCAGCTGAAGAAAGGGGGCCTCTCGCACAGTCTGGCAGAGGTAAGTGATGTGCTTGCGAGGAGAGTCACACATGTCCCATTAGCCTAAGAAACTCCAACATGCAACTTATAACCCAATGTTTTCTAAAGTATTCTGAAACATACAGAGATTTACACGTTAATGTTGAAAATCTTCAACCCTTTTCCCTTCCATTCCCAAACTGGAAGTTTTGGGGCTTGGAGTTTTCAAAGTGTCACCTCTCAGAAAGCAGGTGATGTTCTTCATCACTGTCCTTTATTTCTTACATTTCCATCATGTGCGTTCGAGTCACCTGAGGGCCTTGTGGAAATGCAGATTCCAATTCACTCGGTATGGGAAGGGGCCTGGGATTCTCCGTTTCTAACAAGCTCCCAGCCCAGGCTGTGGGCGCTAATCACATACTTGGCATGGACAGGCACACGAGGGCCCTAGTAAGTGCCCGCCACCTGCTCAGGGTCCATCAAAGGGAGGCAAATGTCAGCAAGTTCTTCCTCTCCACTGAGCTTTTTCCCCCTAAGAATGGAGCTCTTAAATGAGGCTTGAATATTAAAGAAGTCTATTTAAATCAAATTACAGCAAAGAGCAGGATTTAAAGCAAATGAATGACTTCTCTGCAGTTACTGTGAACCGGTTTCATCCATCTCATGGCATTAGAAATCCTCCTGTCTCCTACTCACAGTCTCCGGGACTGTCTGGGGCCAGATCCCAGCGTCCACCCCTTCCCTGGACAGCCGGAGCCCCCTGCTTTCCACGACCTCACAGCCTCACTCAACACCCACCCACTACCCAACCCCTCCCTGTCACTTCACGAGGGGAAGAAAATGCTGTTCTGTTCCATGCGCTTGGCAAAAGTGGGAAGAAAAAGATGATATGCTCTGGAGGAAAAGCTCTGTGGGGCTTGGAAGCTTCTCTCTGCATCCCAGCTCCCAGTCCACACTCTCACCTTGGCCACAGGCAGCTCCTAAAACACTACAGGTTACTCAGTCCCCAGGCCTTTCTCTCCGCAATGCCCCCCACCCTGACAACCTCCCTTTCTTCACGTGCTCAGGGGCTCTTTCTCATTCTCAAATCTCAGCTCTGGAAAGCTCTGGGCCACTGAGCCAGCACCTTCCCCATGGCAGCTGCTCCTCCTTCAGCCACCTTGTCCCAGGGACCTGGCTGACCTGGATCACAAGTGCTTAAAGCACATCCAGAGGGACAAGGAAGATTTTAAACTAGAAACACAAATGGATGATCCAACCTCTTGCTCCCCAGCAAGGACCTGCCAACGTGAGTGAGTGTGTGTATGTGTGTGTTGTGTGTGCATGCATGCACTCACCTAGCAAATGAGAGAATGAGAAAGTGATATCATTGAAAAAAATGTGCAATGGGACAAAAAAGGCTATTTGGAGGACGAAGCATGGGTTTCTGGTCCTGAATCAGGTGTAACCACCTGTGTGGCCTCGGGAACTCCCTTCCATCACCCCTCACACCTCTTTGCCTACACTTCACCCCAAAGAAGGGCCTGCTGTCTTCCCACGGGGTGGACAGCTTCCGTTCACCTTCCTTCGCTCTCTTTCTTTTCTAATTTTACTCCCAGTCCTTCTCATATCTGATTCTTTTCCAGGACACTATTTCTGAATACCATGCCCTTGCCTATCTCTTTTTTTACTCTCTACCCGCTGCCCCTTTGAGTCACAGAGATAATATGCGTGCATGTCTGCTAAGTTGCTTCAGTTCTGTCTGATTCTTTGTGACCCTATGGACTGTAGCCCACCAGGCTCCTCTGTCCATGGAATTATCCAGGCAAGAATACTGGAGTGGATTGCCCTTCCTCCTCCAGGGGATCTTTCAGACCCAGGGATCAAACCCGAATATCCTTCATTGGCATTGGGGTTCTTTACCACTAGCACCACCTGGGAAGCTCTCTAACCCCAAACTATAAAACTAATGCACTTCAGGTTTGCCAAGTCACACTTTCTCTCTACCAAACCGAGGTCAAAGTTATATCAAACTTTCCTGATGTTCTATTACAGCACACTGAACAGTGCTAGAAAATGCTGAAAGTTATTCTAAGAAAGAGCTGTACCATCGTGATCTTGAACTTGACAATACAGGCTCCCCACTGCCTTCTGTTAATGCTGAGAACCTCCTCAAACACTTCTTGTGTCTCCACTGAGAGCCAGATTCGACAAGCATTCACTGAGCACCTATCACATGCCAACATTTTTTTTTTTACATGATCCATTAAATCAATAATATGAGATAAGAATGATTATAGCCATTTCACCCAGGAGAAAACAGAGGTTCAGAAAATTAAACTCTGGGGACTTTCCCAAAATGACATAGATAAGACATCATGGGGCATAGTCCAAAACTGTGCCCTAACTTCAAAGCCAGAACTCTTTTCATTATAAAAGAGTATCAGTTTCTCACACTGGAACTGTTCCTTCTGTGTTACTGCACAGTGCCTGGTTAAATGCTTGGCACAAAATAAATATTTGTTGAATTGATTTAACTTTTGCCTTTGGGTGAGTAAACAAAGCCACAGCAACTTATGGCTTAAGACTGTATTAACTTAAGATAATTTTCTTACACTGAGAGATCAAAATGCAGCTATATTTAAAAAGAGATAGAGGGGAATACGTTTCAACAAATGCAACAAGATCATTATTAATACCATCTATTCCCATGCATTTCTTTTCAAAGAACTAGAATGTAAAGGCAAAAGGTAAAAGGAGAAAAATGATCTTTTTTCTGTTTAAGCCAGAGCCTCAAGACTCTTATGTTTGGTGCCAAAACATGTTTTTCAGTTTTCACACTTCCTTTGAAATTGGTTGAAGATAACACATGTGTCTGAGAATCAAGAAGGCATGGTAAATAACACTAGCTACGTGGTGACTGACTCAACAAAGCTTCATTTCAAAAACTGTCTACATTCCCCTTGAAGGCATGAATTCTGTTTTACCCATCATGTCACAATTACATAATGGTTGGATTAGTGCATCAATGAAGAAATATATTTATCCAGAAACCATTTAATCACATAAATCATTTTGGACAGAATTTAAACTGACCCCATAATAGCAATAAACTGAGAACCCAGTTGTCCCACACCCTTACCAACTTTGGGAGTCATCAGACTTCTGTCTTTTAGCCATTCTAATAGGTATGAAATGGTATTTCATTGAACCTTTAAATTGCATGTTCCTTATGACTAATGATGTGGAACTCCTTTTTATGGGCTTATTAGCCATTCCTAGGTCTTCTTTTGTGAAGTTCTTGTTCAAATCTTTTGCCCATTTTTTACTGAGCTGTCTTTTTAATTGTCAACTTGTAAAAAGTCTTTATATATTCTGGATGGGAGTCCTCTGTCAAGTATATGCATTGTGAATACTTTCTTCCAGCCTGTGGCTGACTTACTCTTGCAAAGGCATGCTTATTTAATAAATCTGAAGCAAACTCACTCACACTCATGAGGTCCCTGGCTCCAGGGAGAAGAAAGCCTGGGGTGAGCGTACCAGCCCACAGAAGGCTGCTCCAGCAAGGGCTGTTGTGCCAGAGGCCTTGTTATATTAAGGCTGGGAGTTGTTAGCGTTCATCTTGAGGTCCTCAGTCTGTTCAGAGATGCTCTTATGCACTGGGGACCTGGATGGTGTCATGGGACACCTAGCCCTGTGAAAGACAAGATTCTCATCGGCAGCAGCACTTTTGCAGGGAAGGGAGGAGAGGAGATGCCTGTGAGCTCACGTGTCCACACGAATAATACCCACAATAATAAACATCCAACAACCAGCATCCACCTCAACCATGAATGATGGCAACACAACTTTATACGAGATATTCCCACGGACACCCTGTGCCAACTCACATTTGTCTTTGTCTCTCACACTGTCCAAGTCAACATCCACACGGTGATGAGGGATGCTCAGTGTCATAGCCAATGCAGGCAAAGCTCCCAAAAGAGTTTATACAGTTTGGTTTTTTCCTTGTTAACTAAATAATTCCTATTTAAGATAGAAAATTTAGAAAACACAGATAAGCAAGGGAAAGAAGAACCTCACAAATCCCCACTTACCAGAGATAAACATTTTAGTATTTCAGGATATACCCTTTTACTCTTTTTCTTCAGTATATATATTCTTGTATTTCTATTTTTTAAAATAATTTCATGGAATACATACTGTTTTACAATCTGCTGTTTCTACCATTTTGCTGTAAATATTTTTTCAGGTCATTGCACGGCTTCTCTTTCTTGTAACTTTATATCAGAATATTGCCAATTAACTGGAGAAGGAAATGGCAACCCACTCCAGTATTCTTGCCTTGAGAATCCCATGGACAGAGGAGCCTGGCAGGCTACAGTCCATGGGGTCGAAAGAGTCGGACACAACTGAGCAGCTAAACTGCCACCCCCGATTGCCAATTAACAATGTTGTGATGGTTTCCGGTGCAGAGCAGAGTGCCTCAGGCATACACATCCATGCATCCATTCTCCCAACTCCCATCCAGGCCGCCACATAACATTAAGCAGAGTTCCCTGGGCTGTACAGTAGGTCCTTGTTGGTTATTTTGCATGACCTTCTATTACGTCTGTTTAATGGTTGATAGTTCTCAGTTGAACAGATGCACCAGGGTTTATTTAACCAATTTCCTATTGTCGAAAGGACTGATCATTGGAAGGACTGATGCTGAAGCTCCAATACTTTGGCCACCTGATGCGAAGAGCTAACTCATTGGAAAAGACCCTGATGCTGGGAAAGATTGAAGGCAAAAGGAGAAGGGGTAGGCAGAAGATGAGATGGTTAGATAGCATCACTGATTCAATAGACATGAATTTGAGCAAACTTCGGGGGACAGTGAAGGACAGGGAGGCCTGGCATGCTGCAGTCCATGGGGTTGCAAAGAGTCAGACACTACTGAGTGACTGAACAACAACAAATAGTTGAAAATTTAGCTCGTTTCCAATTTTTCACTCAAGTGCAATATTAGGGTAAACATTTTAACAACTACATCTTTGAGTATCCAAGATTATTTTCTTAAAATAAATTCCTGGAAATAGAATTGCTGGGTTAAGAGCCATGCAAACATTTTAGGTTTTGACACAGCAGACAATGGCCATCTCACTGAAAGCAAAAGCCTTGAACATTTATTGAGGCAAGTATGTAGCAGGCGCTGTGCTGGGGGCTTTAGCTGCCTCACCTCCAGCTCCTTGCAACAATGCAGCACAGGCCATACCTGGACTGGACAGAGGAGACCTCTGCAGCTCCGTGAGGTTGAGGTACGAGGCTACTAAGTGATGAGCTGGTCTGACCCTAAGGCCTGTGCTATTTCCAGACTCTGTTCTCTTGGCCTCTGTTTACCTTAACAGAGAAGTGGACTCGGGCACTTCAAGGGGCTTATTTTTTTAATGTCATTGTATTTTGGGAGGTAGAGGGAGCTCCAATTATAATAATATCAATATCTAAGTGACTTAACCCAAGAAAGATAATCTCTTGTTTGCATCACAGTCCAGTGTGGGGGCAGGGGTTGTGGGCTTTGCTCCAGGCAGTCATTCAGGTCCCCAGGCTCCTTCCATCAGTGACCTTCCTTTAGGTCCTCTGGGATCACAAATGGGAGCGTTATTTGGCCAGGGGTGAGTGGGGCGGTGGGGGTGCAGGACAAGCTTGCAAGTGGCATATACCCCTTCTGTTCATATTCCATTGGCTAGAATTCATTGATGTGGCCAGACTTCGCTACAAAGGAAGCAGGAACTTGCAGCGAGGCTGTGAGCCCAGGAGGAAGAGGGCATAGGTACCAGGGACTCCTGCAGCCTCTGTTACTGGGTTGAAGGCAGTAGTAGGTTAGTAGGTTTTCCTACTAACCCTCAGCTAACTAGAAAAAGCCATGAATCCCTCACTTAGCCTAGGGTACAAGTTCAGTGCAGGCATCTCAGAGACAGACATCCTGTGTTCAATCCCAGTTCTGCCCTCACAAGCTGTGTTCCTTTGCAAGGAGTCAGAGTAACAGTAGCTAACAGGTTTGAGTGCTCTCTCTATATGAGGGGGTATTGTAAATGGTTAAATCCTTACACTTCGGAATCAGACTACCCATGTTCAAGTTTTGGCTCTGTGGAGAGAGACAAATTTCATGATATCCCTTATATGTAGAGTCTTAAAAAATGATACAAATTTTTAAGACAGAAATAAATTCACAGACATAGAAAACAAACTTATGGCTACCAAAGGGGAAAGTCGGGGAGGGGTCAATTAGAAGTTTGGGATTAGCATATACACACTGCTGCTGCTGCTGCTGCTTCTGAGTCACATCAGTCGTGTCCGACTCTTGGCAACCCCATAGACGGCAGACCATCAGGCTCCCCCGTCCCTGGGATTCTCCAGGCAAGAACACTGGAGTGGGTTGCCATCTCTTTCTCCAATGCATGAAAGTGAAAAGTGAAAGTGAAGTTGCTCAGTCATGTCCAGTTGTTAGCGACCCCATGGACTGCAGCCTACCAGGCTCCTCCATCCGTGGGATTTTCCAGGCAAGAGTACTGGAGTGGGTGCCATTGTCTTCTCCGATATACACACTACTATATATAAAATAGGTAATAAACAAGGACCTCCTGTATAACACAGGGAACTCTACTCAATATCTTATAATAATCTATAATGGAAAAGAATCTAAAATGAATATATGTGTGTGTGTTTAACCAAATCACCAGCCTGTATACCTGAAATGAATATGACACTGTAAACCAACTATATTTCAATAAAATTTTTAAGTTTTGGGTCTGTCATTTACTAGCTGTGTGACCTTGGGCATGCGCTTAACCTCACTGTGTTCCAGTTCCTCATCAGGAAAATGAGGCGAATAATGGAACCGTGTCCTGTATCCTCCACAGTTGTAAGGAATGAATGTGTTGTACCTATTAAAGCACTTAGCACAATGCCTGGCACAGACTAAACCTGATCTAAATTTTAGCTCTTATTGTCGGGATGGTGCGTGGGCATTGCACTAAGTGCTTTGAAGTTATTGGACTCCTTTGGGCCACAGTTTCCTCCCCCGTAAAGTGGAGAGAGAATCACTTGCCACAGGGCTGTTGCTGCGACGAAGGGAAATTAGTTATGGAAAGCACAGCGAGCATCTGGCCAGAATGAGCAGCTCCATGGACGGCAGGCACTGTGAGTCGCCCCCACGGGCTCTAATTCATCAAGGTCGGCACAATAGCTGCCCCCTGGGCTGCTGTCAAAGGTCACCGGTGACAATCCCAGGCTCTCATTCAGGATGGGCCAAGAGGGAGAGAATTCTATGACCAGAGCCGTCTCCTGTGCTCATGTCCCGTCCCATTGTACCCAGGGAACACGGTGTCGCAAGCACATTATTCCACTCCCGAGGATGCCGTGCACCGGCCCCCTCAAGCTCTATTCAGCTTAGATTAAAAAGCCACTGCCTTTCCCAGCTGCCTTTCTGAAATATTCATCCTGCAGACAGAGATTCCAGTGCACAAGGCACCTTCCCTTGGAAGCTCAGGGGACTTTCTGGCAGCAAGTCCACAAGGGGGCCAGGTAGTGATGGGCCCACGGAGCAGCCTGGTCACCACCCAGCAGGCTGGCCTAGAACACACTGCTCATACCTGCCTGGCCTCCACCTTCACAGCTCCCCTCTGCCCTCAGAAGCCCAGCAGGGCCTCTCTGAAAGAAACCTCCTAAGCTCTGTGTCCTGGTCACCTGCCTGGATGTCCCACCTCTCTCTCCTTGGCCCACCCCCATTTGGGTAGGCATCTTGATCAAGAATATTTCTTTGGAGATCAGATTTATGGTTACAAGAGTTCGGGGTGGCGGGTAGGTTGGAGGAAAGTGGTTAAAAGGTACCAACTTCCAGTTATAAGATAAATAAGTACTAGGGATGTATTGTACAATGATGTCTAAAGTCAACACCACTGTGTGTATCTATGAAAGTTGTTAGAGAGTGAAAATATGAAAGCTGATAGAGTCATCATAAGAAAAAATAAGAAAGAAAAAAAATTTCCCTTTTTTTGCTTTCTCTCTTTTTTGTATCTCTATGAGATGATGGGTGCTAACTAGACGTATTGTGGTCATTCTTTCATTACGTATGTAAGTCAAACCATTCATCTATACGTCTTAAATTTATACAGAGATATATGTCAATAAAACTGGAGGTAGAAAAAGAAAATGCTCAGCCTTCTTCACCATAAAACCTAAATAAAAAAATAATATCTCTTTAGCACCCAAGAGCCAAATGATCATTGACCAAGGAGCCTGCATTTGCCCTGCTGTTGCGTTTGGTTCACTTCTGGCCAGGCTGTCCTGTCCCTCTCCCACCCCAAGCTCCCAGGACACCAGCTTGCTCCTCAGAGCCCCATCTGCCTCACCCTCACCCCACAGCCCCTCCTCATTTGCAGCCCCCTTTTCCCTGGGCTGGAACTGTAGTGACCCTGCTGAACCACCACACTCCCCTTCTTCATCGCCAGAAAGTCAGGGCGCCCCCCCACCATCTTTCATGAACCGCTCTACATGTTTTTCAACAAGACACAGGCACACGAGTTTTGAAAGGTCATCAACACTGGGGCTATATCTTATCATCTACCTTTAATTCATTCAGTCACTTAAATATTTAAATCATTAAATCTGTACATAAAATATTTCATGAATGCCTATGTGCAAGTCACTGAACTAGGTGCTAGGGATATAAAGTCTAATAGGTCATATCCGTGTCTTCACAAAGCTCCCAGTCCAGTGAGGGAGAGAGACAAAGAATCATACTGAATGGACAGAGAGACGACTGGGACAAGCGGCTAAGCACAGGGGAGAGAAGTTCCCCCACCCTGGGGGTCCCAAAGGCTTCCCCGTGAGGCAATGCCTCACAGAGCCTTAACACGTGAGAAGAGCTAGTTAAAGAAAGACAGGGGAGCCAGGGCAACCCAGCAGGCAGCTGAGACTGTAGGGGTGCAGGCAAAGAGGCAAGAAACAGCAGGGGAAATGGAGCATAATCTATAAAAATATTGAATTGCTATGTTGTACACCTGAAACTAATATAATATTGTAAACCAACTTTACTTCAATTTTTTAAAAAAGAAACAGCAGGGAACCATTATAACTCATTTAGAACCACTAGAGCTTATTTCGGAGAAGGCAATGGCACCCCACTCCAGCACTCTTGCCTGGAGAATCCCAGGGAGGGGGAAGCCTGGTAGGCTGCAGTCCCTGGGGTCGCACAGAGTTGGACACGACTGAAGCGACTTAGCAGCAGCAGCAGAGCTTATTTCTCAAGACAGGGGTGGGAGCTGGGGCTGCAGAGGAATGAGTGGGCCTAGGTCATGGTTACAGGGTGGTCAGCTCAGCCCAGTTGGCCCTGACTTTGCCTGCATTTTTAGCGCTGAAAGCCCCACATTCCAGGAAGCCCACTCAATCCTGGGCTAAGCAGGCAGTTGGTCACCCTAGTCAAGGAACTCTTTGGCGGGCTGAGGAGCTTAGACATTTTGCAAAGGTGACAAGGAGTCTACAGAGGATCATAAGCATGCAAGTGACATGATCAGATCTGTATTTATAATTATTCAGAAAATCCACTCCAACCACTTCTGCCATCCGAACAGTGCACGCTCCCCCATGAACATCTCCACGGCACATCAGTCGTTCATAATGCTTGGCGTGCACTGACTACCCATGCTTTGCCATGACACTGAAGACTCTGCCACTCCTTACTGGCCTGCTGTCATGGAGGACGTCACGGTAGATCGCTGGAGATGGGAGTGCCTTCCTCCCACACCCCCATACACTTCATGGTTACCTACTCAGAGGCATTCCACTTCCCGGACAACCCGTGAAATCACAGAACATGGAAATTCCAGAGACAGTTCAAGCACGCCAGGATTTTCCCAAACCTGTAGATTTTCTAGCTAGTGCATTCTGGACTTTCAGAGCCACGGGGATGATATATCTAACGCAAGGGAGTGGCAGCAGCCTAAGGAAATCCAATATGGAGAGACTCCCATGGCAACAAGCTTGATGGAGATCAACATCACTGCACTGTGTTCAAACCTCATTAAGGCCGACTAGATTGCTGCCAGAATGGAGAGAAGATGAGCTCTATCATTTATTAGTTTTGATTGTTTGCATAAAAAGATTCCACTTATATGGTTAATTGCAAGTAATACAATACACAGTGGGTGAGAAGGAACAGACGAATGGGAAGCTTTGTGAGAGGGCCTGGAAGGTAAAAACCATCATGGCAGTATTTATCCTGCCTGTAACTGTATGGAGTACAAGATATTAATTATATAACTTTATTACATACATCTATAATTACAGGCACCCTAGCTATCCAAAATATTAACTAAATCTATTTTTCAAAATGGTCTGTTGGTGACTCGGAGGCGCTGGTTCAATTCCTGATGCTAGTGGAAGCAGGAGGTGCCTCTTGGGAAGACACAGAGGGCTGGAGAGCAGAGGGCTGCCGTGATGGAGTTCTGCATACAGACAGCAAAGCAGTAAGAAGGAAGGTGTGTGGGGGCGGGTATGGGGCGGTGGGGAGTCTCCAAGGAGTACCAGGCAAAGCAGGCAGTTTGAAGTGAAAACAGAGAAAAGAAAAAGAAACCTTGGAGAAGCCTGTGTGGGGCTCCGGTCAGCTCTCCAGAGCCAAGGCAGGATTGAAGTGATGCTGAAAGAGCAGAGTCAGGGCAGTGGAGGCAGCCATGCCCCGCAGGTACCGGGGGCCTGAGGCCATTGCCACCCTCTCATGTCCTCCCATCTCTGTCCTTTGCGCTACAGCAGCCACTTGGGAGTCTGATTCAGGACATAACAGGGGAATGAAGAGAAGACAGACATTTTCTCGTGAATCAAGTGTGAAGTATGGGTGTGACTTCTTTCTTCCAACTCTCACTTGGAGTTTTCCCGTCCACTGTCAAGGCTTCACAGCATCTCATCCCAACCACCCACCCAGTAACAGGTAACAGGCCCCGGTGCTCTCACTCTCTTACCAGGCCTCCCTCTGACCCCCTGGGCTTCTCCACCCAGTCACTAGGACTTCACTGTCCCTGCTGCCTACTCATACTCCATTTAGCCTTTCTGACCTTGAACCAGACTACAAATTCCCAGATATTCTCACCACCAGCTACAAGCAGACCTCAATTGCCCACCAAGAGTCCCCTAGAAGCCTTGCCCCCCCTCTCCTTCAAGACAGCCTCAGCAACAGCATCTCCAGGAAACACCTCTGCCTCGACCCCTGTATCACAGAGGAAGAAGTTGAACAGAGGCTGAGAAATTTGCCCAAGATCACACAGCGAATGAGGGGTGACGCTGGAACTCAGGCCCAGGGGCTTCCACAGACACACCAATCCTGGGGTGGGGGTGCCAGAAAAATCAACAAAGGCCCAAGTAGCTCAGAGGCTGGTCAGGATGCTGATCAGAAGACAGAACCCCCTTAGCAGCATCTGGGAGGTGTGTGTTGATCATCCATCCCTTCAGAGCAGAAAAACACAATCGAAGGTGTCATCAAACCTATCCTGGAGGTTTTGGCTTATTGTATAAAAGATACTGTCTCCTCCTCAGTAAGCGACTCCCTCCCCTACCCCCACCCAGCTCTCCGTCTGCCAGTTCAAAAGCCAATGGGAAAGAGATGCTTTTATTACAACCAGCCCTATCATAGCCAATAGCTAGGCGGTGCTCTTTATTAAAGGTGCATGCTGATTCCGAGTGGCGTCTATCAGAGATTCAGTGCATGCACGCGGCGCCACCACCCTGCGCCTGCCAGGGAACTGATAAGGTGCCTCTCGTTGGGTTTTGACAAGCAGCAGCACAGGGGGATGCATCGGGGCCCCCACCAAGCCAGAGGCGTGTTGCCAAGGAATAAACTCTGGGGGGAGAAACAAAGAAGACAGAAACAATATCCCAAAGCGATGAAGGTTAGATGTGAAAATGAAGCAGGACCCTCCCCAAAATGCCCAGCCTCCATTTTCGGATGGCCTGAAAGAGTCCTCTGCAACTTGGCAGTGGAAAGATAAATAACACGTGTAGAGGGGCCGGGGTGGTGACAGCCTCAGCAGAGGGGGAGAAGTGTGTTTGCCACATGCATCACTTCACTGCACATGGAGCTTGTCTCATGCACACACTCTCTGAAACCCTTCTCTTCTCTCCCTGGAGATGAGCTGTTTGTTCAGGGCCCAGACAGCTCCGCCTTGTCAAATGCTGTCTCCTCTGGTCCTCCACCTGCCTCTGCCAAGCCTCACCATCTTAATCTATTCAAAAGGCTGTTACCCAAATAAACCTTCACACACTTCATATCACTCCTTTCCTTAGGCTGTTACACCCTGACTCCCAGCTCCTTTAACTTACACCAGTGAAAATGTCTCTTCCATTTTCCCAAAGAACTGAAATGAAATTCAAATCCTGGAAGTCTTGGGGGAAACGGTAGAACCATTACCCTAGGAAGAGAGGAGACCTGGCTTGTCCTTCCCAATAAGTCTTTTAACCTCCCAGGCCCTAAAAAGTGTTGTCTATAGAATGGGCCTGAAAGTACTTTATTCTGAATACCCAGGTCAATTTTGGAAGACCTATGAGCCAACTCAAAGACCTATGATCACACCAAGCCCACTGTCTTCCACTATTCTTTGACATATGTGTCGTGCCAGGCACAGGGCTTACGGTCTGGGAACATAGAGATGCGAGATCACGGTCCCTCCCTCAAGGAACGCATGGCCAATACAAACACCCAAACACAAGGAGTGGGGCAGGTATAGCCCAGGGCTCTGTGTTTGATAAGAAGGGTCCTTACATCTGTCTGGGAACAGGAAGAAGAGACAAGAGAGGAGCTGAAGTTAATGGATGGACAATATGGGCAAAAGCTTTCCAGGCAGAAGGCAGAGCTAGTACAAAGGCCTGGAGCTACAGGAGGCTTGCAATATGCCCTCCCATGCTCCCTGCAACATTCTCATTTGCCCTGTCCTTGTGCTTGCTTAGGGCCATATAATCAGCACTTTTAAACTTTTTTCAGATGTGATCCCTTTGTATCACTGACGAGAAAGCAAGGCCTGGAAAAAAAGAGAGTCTTCCCAGGTTCCATACCAGATCTCCTGGTTCTTCTCTGGGGCACTTTCCCCATCCTACGTGTTCCCAGCCTTCTCCAGACCCCTTATCACTCAAAGTCCCCTCAATGGGAATGCTCTTCCCTCTTGAACTAGCTCCACCCGACTGCTTTCCTGACAACTGAGCCCAATTAAGAGTGGCATGAGTGGTGGGCAGCATAGTGGAAGCTGGTAGCACTCAGGGAAGCAAGTGATTGTTAATACGCATGCACATCAAAATTCAGCTTTGGCATCACTCCCTCTAGGAAGCTTTCCCTGACCATGGCCCCAGGCCAGGTGTCCCTCCTTTGTTTTCCCAGAGCCTCGGTGCTAATACCCGAGCAACTGTCACACCAACGTAATTATTCTTTCACTGTCTTCCCTACCAAACTGGGAGTTCCAGACAGTATCTGGTATATAATAGGTTCTCAATGAATAGTTAGGGATGGATATGGATATGGATGGATAGATGGATAAATAGATAACTGAATGAATGAACAAACCTGTTTATTTGAGAGGCAGTGTGAAATTGTTGAAGGAACTTGAAATAGAAACAGAAAGACTTGAGTTCGAGTCCAGCTCTGCCACTCATTGGCAATGTGACCTTGGATGAGTCTCTCAGTCCCACAGAACCTCAGTTCTCTCTTCTGTAGTGGGGAAATCTAAATGTACTTAGGTCAAGGCTGTCAGGAGATTTAAATGTCCATCCACCTGAAGGTATTCTGTCAACCACCCAATGTTGTGAGTATGTTACCTCTATTTACAATTAGGATGCTTGGACAGCAAGTAAAAGAAAATCCATTTGATCTTAGCTTACACAGAGGAATGTATTGACCCATCAGAAATTCACGAATAAGAAATTTTTGAGAAGGAAATAATTGTAGAAGTAGAGAACATGATTTTTCTAAACATAAGATTTTTCTTAAAGTAATCTCCACAAAATTGCCTTTCTCCCTTGACCTGTCTTTAAACCAGCAAGCTCTTGGCTATCACATCTTATCTGAAGGAGAATTGATAAAGGCTACTTGTAAGAAAAAAGTCCACCGTTATATTATAGTTATTCATTTAAGCAACAGGTTAAAACTATAGATGTTTAATCTTCTTGCCTTGTTTTTCCTGAAATCCCCTTCAGTCAACCTACCAAGATATTTCTAGTGATATTTGTGTTTTTAGTAAAAATTAATCTTTTGAGGAAAGGCTAATAAAATGATCATAAACACACACACTCCCAGGGTCACCACCAGAAAATAAGACATAAAGAGCTATAGCAATGCCAAGGGATAATAACATGGGATTCTTCTGTTGAGACCCTCCAAGGGAGTTTAGTGTTTTCTGAGGTAGGGCAATGGGATCTGAACACCTGAACAGGTGAAAGCACAAGGCTTGGCTGTAATTCTGCAGAAAAATCCAGGTCCACCCAAGCCACAGCATTCACGGCCAGAAACAAACAACTCTACTCCTGAACAGCACCAATTGATGGACAGTTCTAATATCTAATTTAATAGGAAGGAGTGGCTGGGAGAAGAGTAAATTCAGACTGATATAGAGCAAAAGCTGAACTTGGTTAGAAGGAGGTAGATGCTGAAATGTGGAGGAGGTAGATATTAAAACTCAAGCACTAGGAAACAAACAACCCCAAGATTTTTGCTGGAATAGGAGGGAAGGGAGCACCAAGGCCTTGCCCTGCTTTCTCCATGAGCAGTCTCTCATTGCTTGATCTGTGCCCAGCCATCCTCTGGGATGAAGTCAGATACGCTGGATTTTGAGTGGCTGCAGTAGGGAAGCAGAGCTCCTGCAGATGTGTCCCACCATAACTGCATGGAAGAAAGAGTCTACCCAGAGGTATGGAATAATAGCTCCTCCCTTGAGAGGATCGTGGAGAGAACAACTGGCTGCCACAAGCCAAGATGTTGGACAAATGAGTCTCTATGGAGTGAGGTGGTGAGGATTGGGCTAGGATTTGGAAGAAACCTAGAAGAAGAGCAAACTGTCATGGTCCAGGAGGAAATTTCAGTGTGGCTAGAGAGGAGGACATCAGGGTCCAAGTCCTGACCTCGAGGCAGAGCAAGCCCAGCAGGCAGCCTCCCACCGAAAGGGACAGATAAATAAAAGTCAGTCTTTGTGTGCCTAAAGGAGTGCCAATCAAGGCGGGTGGAGCACAATTCTAATAGAGACAGAGACAGGCATCAGATCCACAGGGAAGAAAAAGCCTTGCAGGGGAATTGGATGATATGATGGGCAACAAACTGCTGTGTGGGCCAAACAGTCAGGGAACAAGGTGGAAGGAGGGTTATGCCTCCTGAATGTCCAGATTCTCAACTGTGCTAGATTCATAATACTTCCAGAGCTAAGGCTTCTTAAAATCAAAAAGAGAAAATATTTTTTCAAAAAGTAAGGAGCTGATCTAGCTCAACAACTTCTGGTTGGATTTTCTTGGTGTCTCTTCCTCTTTTGCAGATGAAGAAGTGGCTATGTAAAATCCACCATACGACTTCAATGTAAAGGCTCAAAACAACTGACTTCAGATAAAGCACAAGAGAGACAGGCTCTCCCAACGTGCATCCCTGGAGAACTCACCGTGGTGCCCTGTGGCCAGCAGCAGATGGCGGCTCACCCATCACCCCACACCAGACACCACGAAGAGCCCTTTAGTGAGGACGGCGATAAGGGGTTCTTTAAAACAGACAATTATTTTAATCTTTGAAGAAAAATTCTCCTTGGATACACTGAGTATTTTGATCTTCACATAGTCATCTACTGGAACTGACAGGGAGCTATGGTGTCAAGTTACTGTTAAATATAATAAATATCAAGACAGCAAGGTTAGATGTGAAGTCAGAAAAGCATGTGTTTGGGGTGGAGGGGAGCAGACCAGTCATACATGTGGTGAATTGTGGTCATAATACATGTTCAGAATTGCTGTGAAATGCACATACTGAGTTTTATTATCTAAGACAGAAACTCAGAAAACACTATCCTTGTTTTAAGTTTTATAAATTTCTGTCAAAATGAATGCATTGCTTTCATGTAAGTGATCTTGATTAAAGTTATCACACCTTTTCTGAGGGGAAGAAAGGCCCATGATATGGGGCATTTTAGCCTCTACTTCCTCCCCTAAAAAAAGGGAGAAATAATACCTACCACTAAAAGTATCCTTCCATTCAGCATTCACTGGGCTCCAGCCACTCGCAGCCACATCCTTGATGCTGGTGCTACATCAGTGAACATGAACACGCATCTGCCACTGTAGATTTTAAAACTCAGGAGACGGGACAAACAGTAACCAAAATGTAACTAAGGCTGCGATGTCATTTCAGATAGGCTAAGTGCTGTGACCAAAACAGCAGGGTAAGGGCAGAGAGAGCGGGAGGTGGGGCTGGTTTAGGTGATGTGGTCAGAGGAAGAGCCCTGATGAAGAGTGAAGCAGCCAAGTGAACATCAGGGGAACCCTTTTCCAGGCAGAGGGAGCAGTAGGTGCAAATACTCTGAGGTGAGGATACACTGACAGGTTCAGGGAACAGCATGAAGCTCACTGAGGCTAAAGGGGAGATGAAAGGAGGGGGAGATAAGAGGAGGAGAGGCAGCCTTCCTGGGAGATGTCCAAGCAGGCTGTATGAGTCTGGAGCGCAGGTGCACAGTTGGACCTAACGACAGAAACGTGGGAGTTAGCAGCATAGAGATGGAAAGTAAACCAAAAGGCTGGATAAGACCCCCTGGGAAGGCCTAGAAAAGAGAAAACAGGACAAAGGATTGAGCCCAGGTACTTGACATTCAGAAGAGGAGCCAGCAGATTAAAGACAAAATCATTTATATAGGAGAAAAAGCAAGAGAGCAAAAGCCTTACAAGGAGAGAAGGATCTGTTTTGTAGGAATGATACGGGGTAATATGTATAAAAGTCTCAGCATAAAGTCCATTAGGGCTGGCTCTCAAAAATGTTGTTTGCTTCCCCTTGGTTTCAGAGAGAATTAAGTACTGCAGGATTTCAAATAAGGAAGAAATCAGTGTGGACTAGAAAAAGGAACACTATTCCCCATCCCTATAAAAAAGAATACAATAAGACTGGTTAAGGTTAAAATGAATTTTTCCTAAAAACCCCCACAGCCCAAATGGCCAAATGCTATGAAATGATTAGAATCCATGGCTGATGAGGCCAGAAGGCCCTGAAATCTGGCTTCTGCAGCCATTTCTCAGCATTACTTATTACCCAAACCTCTCACACCTGATCTCCTCTGCCATCTCACACAAGTGGGGCTGGATGCTGAAGCAGGGCTCATCCTGCTTCCGTTTGGAACCAATATTTTCTATGCGCTTCAAGCATGATGGTGTGGGGACCCCATGTTGGAGGTCCCACAGCTCCCTTCTGCAGGCGCCCCCAGACATCTGGAGGAAGCACCGGCAGCTCAGCTCTGTTGTTTCCCGAGCCAGCCAAAAGAGAGGTCTCACTGACAGCCATTTAATACCCAGGCCACACTCCATCCAAATCAAATATAAACCCAGCTGTCATCTAACTCACAACAAATGCAGACCCTCCAGTGGCGATCTGAAGGGATGAAGCAACAGAGAAAGCTTCCAGATGGATAAAGGGACTTCATGGAAAGAACTGGAATAATCCCCTGTTCAGCCCTTTCCACTAGTAAAGAACATGCGCATTTACTGTGTCACAAAACCCTGTAGCATCAACAAGGATGCCAGCCCTCTTTTGGTTGAAAGGCATCACCGACTCAATGGACAGGAGTTTGAGCAAACTCCGGGAGATGGTGAAGGACAGGGAAGCCTGACATGCTGCAGTTCATGGGGTCCTAAAGAGTTGGACACAACTTAGTGATTCAACAACAACAATCCTCTTTAACCAATAAGGAAACTGAGGCACACAGAGACGTGATTGGCCAAAGAAGGCACAGTGTATGTAGTAGCAGAGTAAGAACTGTATCCAGGTTTCTCAAGTGTTGCCTACAGCATTAATAGGAGGATTAAATGAGATGCAGAAATGGGTGTGGATAGGATTCTGAGACATCAGGCCTCACAAAGTAGAATTAAGACAGTCAAAAAAAAAAAAAAAGACAGTCGAATTTCAAAGCTTTCATTTAAATCCTGATATCCATCACTATTTCCCTATAGCTCAGATGGTAAAGAATCTGCCTGCAATGCAAGGGACCCGGGTTCAATCCCTGGGTCAGGAAAATCCCCTGGAGAAGGAAATGGCAACCCACTCCACTATTCTTGCCTGGAGAATCCCAAGGATAAAGGAGCCTGGGGGGCTACAGTCCATGGGTCACAAAGAGTCAGACATGACTGAGTGACTAACACACAAACATCCAACACTAGACAAGTTACTATTAACCGCCCTATCCTTCAATTACCTCACCTAACCACACCAACCTTCTTCTAGGATCATGGTAAATTACACTCAGTCAGAAGGTGGGAGAACACAAGTGATTCACAAAGCCGATTGACGTCAGATGGTGAGGATTTGAGTGCTGGCTCCTCTAAAAGTTACAGAGATAATGAACAGTGCCTTCCTGTCAAGAATTTTCTGGAGATTAGGTGAAACACATGTAGAAGTTTCAGTACAGAATAATTCAGAATAGCACATGATAGATGTTTAATAAAACTTGGTTGAGGCAGCTGCTCTCACCTTTCTGCAATTCTTTCCCATTGATGGCAAGACTTATAGAGGTTAACCATCTACTTGTGATGCCCAAGTTTTTCCATCTCTGTAAAATGGGGGCATGAAATAGATGGTCTCAAGGAACATCTACCTCTGACGTTCTATGAGGCTACTGGCATCTCAAGGAGATGCCTCTTCCCAGAGAATCATGGAATCTTTCCAAAACTCAGAGCTGGAAAGCCCAGCTGTCTGCTGTCATACAGCTTGGAAGCCACATCGCTGGCGCAGGTCCCCTTAACATTAACTGTCGGCAAACCTGGCCTTTGAAACAACTCCAAGTGCTGTATCTGTCCGTGGTGGGGAGCCAGGAGCGCGGGCGCCATGCTCTCCTTGGCGGTTACCCAAGTCCATCCTCCGACTGAGCACACACCCAGGCCATTTCAGGACACAAAGAAAGTTGCAGAAAGATGGGACTTCTGGATGGTTTACTCCTCCCTTCCTCCCTCCTGCCTAAATAAGTATTCTACTCCATGTTGTAATTACTCTCCTCTCAGTCCAAAATATTTAGCAGAAACATTTTAGGAGTGTGCAAACACCTGCCACAAAGCTGTGTCATATGAGGCCTTTTACTGCTCAGAGTCCCCCAGTATCAGGTGACACACCCTCTCCTGCACAGGAAACCGATGCATCTGGGTGATTAGAATCAGACTCTGCTGCAGAGTTTGAGAAAAACATGCTGAGCAAAATGTTACAAGGCATCTACCCTTCTTCCCCCACCTCCCAACACCAGCTCAGTGCAAAGGTTTCTCCAATAAGAAGACTTAACCATCTCCTCATTAGCCATTCTTTCACCCATTCAGGCCAAATTGGTATTTGATGTAACAGGGAAATGTGTTGAGTACATTACTAATCAGACTCAGCAAAGGAAAGGTCATGGGGGTGACTGGCACAATCACGGGATGTGGGCAACAGGCCAATGAGAGCATGCAAGGGAGGAACAGAAATCGATGGCTATGAAATTATGGAGGGTTATGAATAGTTGTAGGCAACTGAAAGGCTGACATTCTGCCCAAACCAGACATGTGCAAGGCTTCCATCTTCAACTGTCTTCAACTCTTATTAAGAGGAAGACTTCTTGGCCCCGAGGCAGCCAGTACAGAGAACTGAATCCAGAAGCCTGCAACCAGGTCTTAGGAACAAGAGTCACTTGGTTTGGAAAATTCAGTTGGAAATGTATCAGACAGGTTAGAGCTCCAGCAAGAAAAGAGATGTCAAGGTGCCCACCAAAGGAAACTAGGCTTATTATCTTTCCATTTCCTTATGCAGTTGCTCAATATTCTCAACAGCCTCAGGAGGACATATGTTTCCAAAAGACTTTTCCAGATAGAGGGTGCTGGGGTACAGACATGGCACCCAAACTGCCTTAACTGGACACTGATTCTCAATGTGCATTTAATTTTACAACAAAGTAGTAGCAAACCATCCAGGAGGTCTCCCTATAGCACACAGCTCAAAGAAAATCTCTAAGGAAGTCACGGAAGTTTGCAAAGGATGATGAATCAGAAATGAAGCACACAGCATTTTAGCCCTCAATCCCTATCAACAGGCATGGCTAAGGATTTCTTTTTAAAGGAATCCCATCAAGCTCTAACTTCAGAGAGGACTATCCATCTAGTTTATCAAACATAGCGTAGATCAGGCAGTGATGAAGTTGTGGTCCTTCTATTAAGTTTTTTAGATTACTAATCTGAATCACCAATGAAAGCTTTCATTAAGTTGCACCCTAGGAACTGATTTGCAATGGGTTGTTCCCATGTGCTATGCAAACTTGCTGAAGAAAATCAGTCATCCTAGACTCCCTAAAGAGTAGACATGACATCCGGGCATCTGTTAAGTTTGCTCAAAAACATATGCGAGCCTTTTTTTAAAGAACCATAATTACATCCTGCTGAAACCTCCAAGGACCCGGGTAACTGCCTTTGTATTACAACATCCATTTCCCACTTAGGCAGGCTCGGCTCTGCTATTTAGATGTGCGTGACAATCTGCCTGCTTCTCCAGCACGCTCTCTCAGCTAGAGGCTGCAAATGGTCAAGTCGTCCCATGTTCAAAGAAGACCAAACTTGGAGGAAGGAAGTGCTGTCAGGCGGTGGGTGTATGTATCCTTTATTAAAATACAACCAGGAATTTGGAGCTGAAAGGGACCTTAGCATTAATCCATGCCAAGTCTCTCATTTTCAGATGGTACCGCAGAAGACCAGAGAGGGAAGTCCCTTGTCTGATGTCACACAGCTCAAATCTGAAACAGTATATGATACGGTGATGAAAAGCTTAGACTCTGGGGTCAGACAGATGACAAATACCAGGCTCTCGGACACGACTGAGCGACTGAACTGAACTCACTTATTTACTCTGTGACATTTAGCAAAGCACTTACCTTCCCTAGTCTCTGGGTCCTTTATTTATAAAATGGAGACTATAAAAGTATCTGGGATATACCCAAGGAACATTAGTTGTTAGCTGTTTTCATTTTCCCAAACATGACCTCATTTAATCCTCACAACAAGCATATGAGAGAGAAAGGGCTGAGATTACAGCCTCTTCATACAGGTGAGAAAAAGAAGACTCAAATAGTGAAATGACTCTTCCGACAGTCACGCACATGCACTGTCCACTTCCTGATAATCATGGGGGTGCTTGGTTCCATTCAATGTCCCCCAGGTTTCTTGACTTCACCCAGAGATGAACAGGGAGGCCAGAAAGAAGTTTGCTTGTTTGTGTCTGCATGAGAGCAAAATCAATGTGGCCACCACTAAGGAGTTCAGATCCTGCAGGGACTCTGGGTCTAGCGGGCTGTTCCCTGCCCTGGGGAAGAGAAGGGAGCAGATGTATCTCCAAACCTGCTACTGGATGATGTTGGGGACATGTGTATAAGTGGGGGAGGGGGCGTATGACCTCAGGAGTCTATTGCATATTTTAAAGCTGACATCAGAGTACTTGTCAATGCTCCATCAGCCTGCCCTCCTGACCCCCAAATCTGGCCTTTGGGAAAAATCTAATTGACTGCTCTGAGTGACATTGGAGCTGGGTGAGTGATAAAGTCATATGCAGTCACTTTCTGACTATATGCTCTAATGGAAGGAGGAAGGCATTGAATGAATGCATGAGTGGATGAATGAATGCACACCAGGGTTATTTACACTAAGCTCTGGAGGGCAATATAGTGATGTCTCCTTTAATACATCTTCTGGGAATTCAGCCTCTGTGAAGATGTCGGCCAAGGACAGTCACAAGAAAGCTGCAGGGGGTGTCTGAAAGAAAGACCCTAAATAGCAGCTTCTCTGGGCCTCATTTTGGAAGAGTTTCTGGTCCTTGGGAACCGCAAGGATGGACATACAGCTCAGGTAATGGGTGGCTGCACTCTGGGCCACTGGGAAGGAGAGCATCCCAGAGAAGTGTCTACCTGCAAAAGGGCTGGGGTCTGCCATCTCGTGTAACAGAGCCAGTGGGAATCTTTCTGGAAATTCTACAGCCATGAGCACCTCCCTATCTCCTTGCTAACTGTTCATTCACCCATTCATTCATGGCACGAAGAGGTCATCTCAGAGCATCTACAAGATGACTGACATAACAGCAGAAATACAAGAATGAGTGAGACCTGACCTAAATCTTTGAAAAGCTCATTGTCACGTAGGGGAGAGAGATAGGACATCATACTCCACAATGGAGTATGAGAAGCCCACCTCAGAGGTCTGCTCCAGGGGCTCTGAAAGCACAGAGGAGGGGTCCCCATACCAGCCAGGAGGTGGGGCTGAGGGGAAACTTCTCAGAGGAGGTGACTTCTGACCTGAATCTTCAAGGAAGACTAACAGTTCGGCACAGTCAATGCAGCCATTGTTCTTGGCAGAGGCAAGAGTGCGTGTGAATGCTCAGAGGCTATGAGAAGACCCTGAAGGGCAGGAGATAACAAATGCTGTACAACCTCAGTTGAGGGCCGGGGCCTGGTTCTGCCTCTCTGGGTCTGACAACTCTGGGCCTCAGTCTCCTTCTCTGAACCATGATGACTCTGGATTTAAAGATTCGGGTATCAAAGGGATGATCAACCCAGATATTAAAAAATCTGCTCTATCTAGATGGGGGCCCATCCACACAAAAAGTGAAGAGTTGATCTGAGTTAGCACTGGAGTATTCTAGCAGCAACTTACAGGGCAGCTATGAGAATCTAGCTAGCTGTCTAATATTTGGGAGTGGTGAGATGGGGAGGAAGGTAGCAGAGAGCTGCCATATATTAAGTTCTCACTACACATCCGCAGTCTCAATGTTCTCTTTTCCAAAGAGGGAAAATACTCCTGAAAAGCGTTATCCTTTCCATTGTACAGACAAGGAGCCAACGGTCAGAGAGGAGAAACAATTTTCCAATGGTCCCGTCGTAAGGGCTGGAAACAAAATTTCCTCTGGGAGTTGATTGCAGACCCAGTTCTTCCCAGGACATCCCTCTGCTTCCCATCCACCACTGGCAGCTCCACAGGCCCAGCCCAGGGACTTGGAGCCTTCTCTCAACCCAAACACCTGTATCCTTGCCTATCTAGAGGGTCCTGGCTCCCCTCCTCGGCAAACAGGCCTTGCAGGGAAAGTTGCAGAAAGGGGACCGTGCCCAGAGGACTGAGCTGGAAAAGCAGCCCTGGCTTTCTCCCTCCATCTACACAGAGCTTCAGACTCAGACACACAGAGCCTGGCTCCGAGGAGGGTGGGGAGGGTACGCTGGGCGCAGCTGCGCCCTCCCCACCAGGCCAGCATGGGCTCCGAGGAGCTGCCCTGACGTCATGCCCACCAGTAACCTGACCCCTGATGGCTGCCCCCGCCTGCCCCCGCCTGGTTCATGCTGCCGGCTCAGAGGAGAGGTCACCCCCCTGGGGAAGGGGCCAGGTGGGGTTCTTTTAAGCGGCTGCTGAAATGAGAGATAATTTTGGCTATTGACATCTCCCACAGGACTTCCCATTCTCAGAGCTCGTCCTAATTCTTCCTCTCTGGCTGTTTCTAGAGTCAGACCAGCTTTCACTTCACACTAAAAGAGCAAGGGTGGCTGTCCCGTGGGGCTTCCGCTCCTCACCATATTAGTCCACCAAGAGCAGGAGTCATAAAAGGACAAGGTTTGACTGAGGGAGTTTCACTTTAGGCAAATAAACAGTTATGAAATAACCCTTTATTTAATCACTGACACACACCCTATAAAATGGGTCTAAGGACCGGCCAAACACTAAGGTTACTTAAATATAATTCTAATAAAGCAGACAGAGGAGAAAGCATGAACCCTCCTTGAATCCCCTGGGTATTTATGGAGTGCTTCTATGACTGTGGCACCACGATCCACTCTAGAGGATAAAAAACAAACTCAGGACTCAGTCTCCGGCCTCTGGCATCTTACACTCTAATTAGGAACACAGCACCGTTGCTGCCACTAGCCCTGTTCTCTGACAGTATTCACAGAATAGTCACCATCCACTTGGAGAAGGAAATGGCAACCCACTTCAGTATTCTTTCCTACAGAATTCCATGGCCAGAGGAGCCTGGTGGGCTACAGTCCATGGGGTCACAAAGAGTCAGACATGACCGAGTGACTAATACTTTCTACTTGTATTATGTCATTTAATCCTCATAAGACGACCAGGATAGAGCAGCTACTATTTTCCCCTTTGAACAATGAAGGGGACAGAGAGGGGAAGGGATTTTCTGAAAGTCACAGAGCTGAGAGCTTCATCCTTCAACTCCACAGCTCATGCTCTTCACTCATATGCGAGTCAATGAAAATTATAGTGTACCAGGCAGGAAACAGAGAGAGAAAGAGTTTAAAAGAACCAGAGAAGAAGGAAGAAGAGAGAAGAGATAGGGAAGGTTTCAACTGGATAGGAATGGAAGAGTCAGTCTTGAAGAGTGGTCCAGGCTGGCCAGTTGGAGGAAAGGGGAGAATAAGGTGAAGATGGACAGACACTGGCAGTTTCTGGGAGGACAGCTAGTCCTGGCTGAGACAGCCCAGACACAAGCCATTGTCTCCCCATTCTCTCATCCAATATACATGCAACTTAGGCTCTCAACACACCTGCAAAACTACAGCAGATAGGATCATTATTTCTAGCTCATCCTCGTCCAAAGAGGGAGAGGTACCCTCAGAATGAAGCTCAGTGGCCCTTAACGATAACATTTGGCCCAGAGGTCTTCCTATGGAAGGTAGAAAATGACAAAAGTCAAAACATCGTGTGGGAAAACCAAGCTTTGCGTAGTGAACAAATTCACAAACAGTAATAAGCAATCGCCATTTTCTAAAGTTCTCTAAGGAAAGGAACTCCGCAAAGACATCTAGAATGCAAACCACCATTATTTTGTATGATGGGAGACAGGTCCTTGACTCCTGCACCTTGGAAAACAAGATGCTTGTGTACAAAGGCTGTTGCCGCTGCTGCTGCTACGGTGGCGTCTGCCGGCTCCGGGTCCCTGTGCCGCCTGCCTTGCAGTCCCACATTCTAACGTGTGCTGAATGACTGCCCACGGCCTGCAGGGTCTCTGGGGCTCTGGACCGACACTGTAGGGGACACAGAGATGCCACACAGGTTAACGGGAGCTGAAGACTCATCCCACGTAACTAGAGTCAAAGTTAGAAGATGGACAGACAGGGCGACATTGGCTGCTTTCCAAAAACCAGCCGAGGAGGTTCCATTGGCCCAAGAGGATAAAGTCTGACCACATGTCTGAGAAATAAGTGGGCGGGCATCCCTCTGTCAGGAAGTGAGTCTTCCTTTCATGGGGAGGCAGTAACGGCAGAGTAGATAAGAGGACCAACTCTGGCTTCTGTGATACTGTGACATATTAACAAATACATATTTAGTCTTCATCTCCAGTTCTCGCACAGAGCTAAAATCCTTGGAATTTCCTGAGTGATAGGGGTGAGAGGAGAGCCTGGTCTTCTGTTTTTCCAGAGTTTATGCTAATGAGAGGACTCTCAATGGGGGCTTTAGGATGGGGGCTGGTTGCCAGAGGAACCGACTGTGATTAGAGGATTGGAACTTTCAGCCCCACTACCCACATCCTCTGACCTCCAGGGAGGGGAGAGGGGTTGGAAATTGAGTTAATCACCAATGGCCAAAGATCTAATCAATCATGCCCACACAATGGATCTTCTGCTAAAAGCTCTTAAGTTAAGGGGTACAGGGAGATTCAGAGTTGGCAAACACATTGAGGTGCCAGGAGAGTGGCATGCCCAGAGAGGGCAAAGAAGCTCCACGTGCCATATGGTCTTTCATTTGGTTGTTGTATCCTTTATAATAAACCAGTAATAGTAAGTAAATTCTTTTCTTAGCTTCCATTCTAGCAAATCCCAAGGAGCAGGTAGTGGGTCAGAAGTACAGGTGGTCTGGACTTGCACTTGGCATCTGAGCGGGGAGCAGGTTTATGGGACTGAGTCCTTAACTTGTGGGATCTGACACTCCAGCTAGATAGTGTCAGAATCTAATTGAATTGCATTGTAGGACACCCAGCTGCTGTTGAAAAATTGGTCTATGTGGAAAACACATACAAACACACAGAATACACATATTTTGTGTTCAGAAGGGTTCTGTAAAATTCATAGCAGTCGAGCTTCAGACATACCTGGATTTGAATTTCAGTTTCATCACATTTTAGGCTGGGAACTTTGGGGAAACTGCTCAACCTAAGCTTTTTTCATCTATAAAATGTAGCTAATACCAACATCAGACTATTATAAAGATTATAGGATGATATCCAGTATACAGAACCTGCTCAAACAATAATTAATCATCAAATGAGTGAGTGAATGAATGAATAATAGCTAATACTTAACATAGCACTTAATATGTCAAGGCACTTATCTGTTACTCACTTGTCTAATATTCAGTGTTTAATGTTCTAGAAGGTAGATGTTATAATTATTATAATAATTATAATTATTATATAATTATATATTATATTATTATAATATTATTACTATATATTATTATTCCCATTTTATAGATGAGGAAACCAAGGCACATAGAAGATAACAAGTTGCTGAAGGTCACACATCAAGGAAGTGGCAGATTACAGTTTTAAAACCAGGTTTGACTACTGAACCCAGGTTCTACCTACTATATTGCTTTGTAGAGGGGTTGGCATATGGTAAATATTCAGTAATTAGTCAAGGTTATTGCTGTTGTCATATTGTTACTGATGTACAGGGAAGTGTTTTCAAACTGAGGCCTGTATATACCACAGGTATATTTTATAGTACATCAATAACATTTTTTAAAGCTTTATACCCACGATTTTGTTTTAATGAGTAATCAGAAAAAAAAATAAGTAGCACATCAAACCTGGAATTTTATTGATAATATTCTTGTGACAAGGCTAATCTTTTTAAGTGAGTCAATTTTAAAACAGATATGGAGCAATAATAATAATATAGCAGAAATCAAGTCAGTAGTATATCAGAGTCTGATAACGGTACCTGATGAAAAAGGGCATAGGCTTTGAAGTCATGCAGAGTTGGCTTCAAGACATAGGGGCTATTGTTTCCAGCTGTTAGAACCATGAGAAAGCTACTAACTTCTCCAAGTCTTTATTTCCCTATCTGTAAAGTGGGAACAGTGCTACCTAAGATGACAAGGCACTAAAATCCCAGCACCACCAGATCCCAGCAGTCACTTCTCTACCCAGGCCACCTCCGTGTCAGGCATCCGCATTGCACTCACTATGTCTTTCCCCATTACCTCCACTTCATCCTGCTTAAATTCACTGAGATCTAGGATCTCCAGGCACCATTCTGGAGGCCTAGGGATTCTCCTCTCAACCTTACTCCAGCAGGCAAATCCCTTCTGCCTCCTCAGTTGTGTTGATAATAAGATCTGGGGACTCCATAGGAATCTGTATAGGAAGATACTCCAGGGACATGGGCAGAAATTGGATTTTTTTCAATTATTGTAGGAAAGGGCTTCATGTTGTTCTTCTAGTAATGCAAACTGCAACTGCTATTTGCCGTTTCCCTCCTCACAGTCCTGCCCGGGCCCTGCCAAGTGACTGACGGCCACGAGAGAAGAGCACAAACGCACCCAGGGCTCCTGTTTCCAAGCGCCCTCGATTTCAATTGGCACAGCGAGTTGGTTCCCTGGGCTTGGTGCAATGGCCCCTGGATGATGGAAGGCTGCCAGGGACGAAGATGCTTTACACCTGAGAACTCTGCCCAGCCTTCCAACCAGAAGATCCCCTCCTACAGCCACTCCAGTGCCAAATGCTAGCAAAAGGCCAGACCAAGGAGTCAGAGAACTTCATACAAATCCAGCAGGAGCTGAGGCCCAAGGAAGGACAGGACTCTCCCAGTCACAGCTGCCACACCAGGCGATGAACTGGGATTGTTGTCACCCAAGCCCTCTCCACGGTGTGACTTTTCCTCACGCTTTTGTAGATAAGGGAGAGTGGTCCCAAAGTAGACCCACTAATACCTCATAAACAAAGTGCAGTTGCTCATGGCTTAACATGAGCTCTGCTGCTGCTACTGCTGTTGCTAAGTCGCTTCAGTCGTGTCTGACTCTGTGCGACCCCATAGACGGCAGCCCACCAGGCCCTGCCGTCCCTGGGATTCTCCAGGCAAGAACACTGGAGTGGGTTGCCATTTCCTCCTCCAATGCATGAAAGTGAAAAGTGAAAGTGAAGTCACTCAGTCGTGTCCGACTCTTAGCAACCCCATGGACTGCAGCCTACCAGGCTCCTCCATCCATGGGATTTTCCAGGCAAGAGTACTGGAGTGGGTTGCCATTGCCTTCTCCGTAATGTGAACTCAGAGACAGGTAAAAAAGCTCACTTTTGATTAGCACCAATTCAGTACACCAGGTATTGTGCTAAGTACTTGACATACATTATTTCTCTTAATAGAACTCTACAAGGTGTAAATAACCAGTACCCACACTTTATAGATGAGGAAGGGAAGCTCAGAGATATTAAGAAGCTTCCCTCAGATGCAGACATAGAGAGAAGACTTGTACACAGTGCGGGAAGGAGAGGGTGGGATGAACCAAAAGAGTAGCACTGAAACATAGACATAACCATGTGTAAAATAGATAGCCAATGGGAAGCTGCTATATAACACAGACAGCTCAAGGCGGTACTCTGTGACAACCTCGAGGGGTGGGGTGGGGAGGGGAGGGGAGGAGGAGGGAGGGGATGTATATATACTTACAGCTGATTCACCTTGTTGTATGGCAGAAACCAATACAATGATGTAAAGCAATTGTCCTCCAATTAAAAATAAACTTAAGAAATAAATAAAAAAGCAGCTTCTCCCATTTCTAGTCAATGGCTACATCATTTATCTCCATTGCAGAACATTTCACGGGCTCTGACAGGACACTGTCTTTCCTTGACTCCTCTTCCTTGCCCTCATCATTTCTCCTGTTGTGCTACAACACATAAGGGCACATTTTGCACTGACTTATTCAGTACATCCCGTTTTGGGTACATCTCCGCTACTGTCTCACCTTTAAATGACCAGCTCATTTAGACATCAGTGAAGGAAACTTCCAGGTTACCCATCACATGGACCCATGGAAACTCATAGGAAAAAGGCACATCTCTGCCAGGGCAGGTAGGGAAATAATAGATTCACAGTTTTAAAATAAACAAAAACAAAAAACGGGGTCTTCAAAGCTAAGAAACCCCACATATACAAAGATGTACACGTGCAGGATGTGCAGCTCCAAGCAGTCCTCCCAGGCATTCTTTCTCCCATCACAAAATCAAAGACGATTAAACCTTCCTTTCTAAGGTGCTACGGCTCGATGCCACCAAGAGTGTAGCTCAGAGAGTCAGAGGACAGACCCAATTCTCTCTTTCAACCCTCCACCCATTCAGAATGTTGACTCTCATTCATTCACTCAACAAATACACACTGATCATCAACTACGTGCCAAACAATGTGGAATGAGTTAGGAATCTCAGAATTAACAAGAAACCAAATGGTTGGTGAAGAGACTTTCAGCTATTGATTGGAAGTTCACACGAGGAGGTGTACAAGATACAACAACAATAATTGTTCGTTCTTTTCAGAACATGCCATTTTCCCATGAAGATTTGCCCATGTCATTGAGGACTTTTGCTTATTGCCTTTTTTAATGATATCAGTGGAAAAGGAGAGAAATATATTTTAAACAGAACCATGCAGTCTGGGGGAGCCTCCATCCCTTCACTTTTTGAAGGGAGGGGTTATTGCTGAAGGAACCTAACTCAATTATGTAAGAAGCTAGCAAAAAGCTTGGATTGTAAGCAAAAAGGTACCCTGTTCCCAGGTGTCCAGACTGGTACCTCTGTGACAGCTTCACAAGAGATGAAGGACATAAGATCTTGCTAGTTGTAATCAAGGTTCTGGCTCCTGTCCTTCACATCCCCCTGTGATTCTCAGAGGTCCAAGGAGCACAGATGCAGGAAATAGACAAGGCTTTAAGTAACCTTGTCTGTATTTACTCAGCTTAGCCAAGAGAGAAATCCCCACATACACCCAAGTGGATTTCTCGACCTTCCTCGCTGAGACATACAGTTACACAACTCTGGCTCCTTCCCCAAATGACCTCCCATTCCCACATCAGGAACCACCCTGATCTGGCTCTATCAGCCACAGCCCCAATCCCAACCCTTGCTTTATCTTCCTCAAGCAAACTGGGAATGCAGATGCAACATTTCAGATGTTCCCTCTTCCCAGAAAAGGCTGCATTATTAAAAAAAAAAAAAAATCCACTCCTGCTCTGCCAACTGCATCTCTTCTCTTTTCTCTCCCCAACCCCCACATCTCTTTCTAATTATCCCAAAGAGAAGGAAGATTAAAAATTAATGCCCTGAGGATAGGAGTCAGAGATGTCAGTATTTTGATTCAAACTGCAGACATGGAGGAATCTGATCTAAGCTTTAGAAACAAAGTAAATCTCATCTAGGACAAGATTTGGAAAGCATTGATTAATTGGAATTCACCTCCAGGTAACCAGATTTTTTTCCCTGGTACTGCAGTTTTAGGGGATGCTACAAAGTGTAATAAATGAAACTCATAAAACATATTCAAGCAAAAATTCAACTTGTGGTCGGGGGGGATGTTGGAATCACACAAAAGGTTTAGCCTCATCTACTATATAACAGGCGCTTCCCAAGTGGCACTCGTGGTAAAGAATTCACCTGCCAAAGCAGGAGACATAAGAGACATGGGTTCGATCCCTGGGTCAGGAAGATTCCCCAGAGAAGGAAATGGCACCCCACTCTAGTATTCTTGACTGGAGAATCCCATGGACAGAGGAGCCTGGTGGGCTACAGTTCATGGGGTCACAAAGAGTTGGACAGGACTGAGCATCTGAGCAGCAGCAATTACATAATAGAGTCCTGTAAATTGTCAATTAAGATACAGAATGATGAGGTTAACAAAGTTCCTGAAGATTGCTACATGAAGGAAGACTTGGCTGTTTTCGTTGACTGTGCTTCTAAAGCATAAAAGCAGACTTTCTTTGAGGAAGACTTGCAGTAACAAAGTTTAAATTAGAAATAATCTTATATGACCTTCAGTTAACCAGAAAAAGAAACTCACATGAATTAGCAGCAGTCACCCAACCCCCCTACCATTTTATTCCCCAAATATGCTACTTACAGAATTCTTCCAAGCCAGGGAAGGGAAATGTAAGAATTATAATAGATACCATTTAATGCTTAACTGTGTACTAAGTACTGGATTAAATACTTCAAGTACATTATATCTCATAATCCTCACCAAAGGTTTTATTATTCATCCTAATTTTCTAGATGAAGAAGTAGAGGTCAGAAAAGATAAATAAATTATCCAAAGTAATAAGGTTCCAAAGTTGCGTTCTTAACAGACGCCAAATAGCCTCGATGACGCTGACACTCTCTCCCTCCAGTATACAACCACACTCTACACAGTTCAAGACAGGAATGAACGATCAAACAGTGCAGACCAAGGGGAAAAGTTAAAGTCTAAAGAGATCAGGTAAGTAAAAGGCTTTAACAAATATGCAACCCTACACAGGATGCCGGCTGGAGAGTTGGCACTGCTTGGCACTTAGTAAATTACAGCCCTCTTTTGTGCTGAGGATGCAGTAATTTGGTTTCTGGAAGCAAGTTGGGACAGAGCTGGAAGGCCAATGTCAATTCATTTCACTTAGTGCAGAGCTATACTTGCGTAATTTATGTATATCTTTCAAACAAATGGGGATAGGCCACCTCTGAGGTGCCCATGTTATTGGTCAACTTCTACCTGCTTCCCAGGTGGCACCTGCGGTAAGGACTCCACCCGCCAGTGCAGGAGACTCAGGAGATTGGGTTCAATCCCTGAGTCAGGAAGATCCCCTGGAGTAGGAAACGGCAACCCACTCCAGCATTCTTGCCAGGAAAATTCCAAGGACTGAGGAGCCTGGGGGGCAACAATCCATGGGACCTCAAAGAATCAGACACAACTGAGCTACTAGCACCTTTAGGACCGAAAATAACTTTTTCAGTATCTTTAAAGTAGGGTCCCTAAGAGGCCATCTTCTCCCCCATTGAAAATTAAGCCAAAATAACAAAATATCAATATTAATTTCTGCTGATTGAGGAAGGCAGCTTTATTCCCCAGAAAGTGATCCTAACTGATGGTAAAGAGAGTAGAGATCTTCACCACCATCTAGTTATTGACAAGGTGTGTGACACGCGGCCGGTCACTTTGCCTGTCCATGCCTCACTTACCTCATCCACCAAATGGGGACAGTGTCTGCTCTGCTATGACCAGGGCAAAAGACCATGGTGCACCCCAGGAACATCAGTCAGGAGCGAACATACCCCTGGGCTACCGGACCGCATTCTAATAGGTACAGGGGGAGGTTCTGAACCTCGGAGACTCCTGGGACTCGTGCCACCTGGCACATGAGTCAGCCATATCCAGTTGCTGGCCAGTTTCTGCTCCTCAGATTCTATGTCTTACATCTGCTCATTTCTGCTTTCCTTTTGTCTTAGCCCTGGAACAGAAGCTTATTACGAATGCCTGGACCACTATGGGGGTCCTCTCTCTGGTCTCTTTGATTCCAGGCTCTGTTGCCTGCGTTACTACTCTCGCCCCTTCCTAGCCACCCCGGTTTATTCCAGAATCTTCCCCAGAACCACATTCTGGGCATCCCCTCATTCTGATACCCCCAGTGGTTTCTCAGGGCCTATAGGACAACATCTCAACTGTCCACATGGCAAGTCCAGCGTCTCCATTTTCTGTCCTCATCCTTTGCATCCATGGATTTTCTCACTCAACAAATATTTGCTGAAGACCTGCCAGGCATCAGGCACCGAGTTGGATGCTGGGGAACTGAAGTAGCATCTGCCCTCAGGGAGCTTACAGTCTGGGCTGTTTAAAGTAAAATGCCTTCAGCCAACTCTCTCTCTCTGTGGGCTAGTGTCTGCTAGGGCCGCCACAGCAAAATACTATGGACTGGGTGGCTTAAACAGCAGAAATTTGCTTTCTCACAGTTCTGGAGGCTTGACGTCCACAATCCAAGTATCAGCAGGTATGCATTCTCCTGAGGCTTCCCTCTCCAGCTGGTAGATGGCTGCCTTCTCACTCCGTCCTCAAGCAGCCTTTCCTCTGTACACACACACCCTTGGTGGCCCTTCCTCTTCTCATAAGGATACCAGTCACATCAGCTTAGTGTCCCACCCTCATGACCTCATTTAACCTTAATTATCTCCTTGAAGGGCCTATCTCTGAACACAGTCACATTCTGAGATCTACTTCAACACACGAATTTGGGGCAGGGGACACAATTCAGTCCACCCTGTGAGCTGCTCACTCAGCCCTCCCCCAGTGCGCTTCTCACGCAGCCTCTCATAGGTGGAGCTCAAGCTCCTCCTTCTCCAGGGAGGCAATCTCTGCCCACCTTCCCACCCCTGCCAACCTCCAAACCAGACAGACACTTATCTAATGTCACTGTCCCTGCTGGTTAAACTGACTGACTCCTTCAAGACCACGGAAGTACCAAGAGACAGTCTCTAAGCTCATCATTATGACCCCAGAGCCTCATGCTGTGGCTGGCCAGCATACAGTAGGGACTTAATAAATAAATGTGGGAAGAATGAAGGCATAAATGAGACTGATCCTATGCTGTCTGATATTCTCCACACTGAAATGAAAACAGGGCATTGCCCTGGCCCCTTTGCTAGCCTCTCTCCCCCTAAACAGAAGCTTACCTCTCTCCCACCTATCTCCCACCTGAACAGAAGCTCCAAACTTACTGAATAGAGTTGCATCTGGCTACAGTCTCTTTCCATCCCTCAATGACATGTGCAGTGTGCTATGGTAGGTCCTCAGTGTCCATCCCCCAAGCGTTTGGTTAACACCCCCTCCATTCATGCCAGGCAGACAGGCGAACCATGCAAGCAGAGAGCTGTCAGGAGGCTGATCAACTTGTAACCGCTGCCACTGAGGGCTGCAACGGGGCGGCAGCAGCCCACGGGCCCAGGCCAAGGAGCAAGCACCTCAGCTCATCTGGAAAGAGCTCGGGGAGCTGCGGCTAGAGCTGCATCTTTACCTGAAGTGTGAGCATCCATCCATCCAGAGCGCTGACTGCACCGTCAGCCTCTCAGAGCTCAGATCACTAGGAGGAGAGCTTCTCTACAGCAGCTCAGCCTCATCCAGGCCAGGGACTGACTGTGGGGATGGTCATGACATGGAGCTCTGATCTGAGGAATGATGTGGACATAATGCCTAGATGAACAAACACCTATGAGATGCCACACAGGCCAACCCCGCTATGCAGTCTGCATGACTCACATGTGTGCTGTGTGCTTCGTGTATATACAGGTATACAACTAAATCTAACTAAATAGTTAGAAGAAACTATTTTTAAAGTAAATTCCAGTTTAAAAATTTTAGAGATCTAATCCTAATGGTGAGGTGAAGCTACAGTGAAACCCAGGAGTCTAGCAGACAAAATAAGTTGTGGAAACTTGGAGAAATCATAGCCTTTGCATCTGTGCAATGGGTTAGTAATACCTACAACAAGAGCATGGGCAAGATCTAAATGAGATCATATGAGTGCCTAGGACACTCTCTGGCACATAGCAGTTGTTCCACACGTTAGTTATTTTCCCTATCTTCAGCTATTTCTTAATCCTTTCTGAAAGAATCACTAAATCTAAATCATATGTACTTGGGGAAATTATCTTAAAATATGTGTCTTGATTCCTTCTTTGCCTGAAAAGAAATAACAGCTGCTCTGCTTCCACTCGTGCAAACCAAATAAGAGAGGACTTTGCCGTGAGAAGCATTAAAAGGTATCATTACTTCAACTTGCTTCATCCAAAGGGCTGCAAGCCCTCTCCAGCCACTGATGTACCCAAAACTTGGCAACATCTTAGATTTATACCTCTCTGTCAGTCTAGTGACTAGTCTAGTCACTAACCCAAATTCTCCTTCTCTTTCCTTCAAAATATCCCTACTTCCTATTCCACTCACCAGACCCAATCTAGCTGCCCTAATCAAATGTATTCATCATTGTAGAGAAATCCTAACCATCTCCTTGAATCCTACTTCTCCCTCTTCTCTCTCTAAGAGTGGACAACATATTAAACCAGTCCTTTTGGAAGGTCACATTCAGCTTAAGGACCACAGGGAAAGAGAAATCTCAAAGCATCAAGTAATATTTATTCATTCATTCAGCAAACATTCACTGGTGCCTATTGTGTGCCAGGGGATGAAGAGATGGACAAAATTAGTTCCTTCTTCAATGAGCCAATAATCTGGTACAGGGTGTGATATATGGAAAAAACATCGGGGCCACGAGGAGAATGCCATGAACTGCTATCCCACCTACACTTGAATAAGGTATTATTAATAGAAACAGGAGAATATACTCTTCATGGAGGACAGATGAGGGGTCTCAAGGCAGACAGGTGGTCACATGCACAAGCAAAGGCTCAGAGATGGGGGAAATGTGAGGGTTGTTCATGAAACAGAAAAGAGAGTTTGGTAGAGAATATCTGGGTAAAAGAAACTGAAAGATTATAATCATCACAGCAATTCTCATTTGCTGATTATTTATCATGTTCTAGGAACAGTGCTAAGCATCTTATAAGCTATGAATAGAAAGCACTGGGAGAACAAATACAGCTCAGGGACATTACAGAACTTTTTCAGGGTTGAAGCTGAGGTCTACAAGACTCCTACAAGATTTGAGCTTTTACCCATTATACCCTAGAAGTTGGGCACAGTGTAAAGTGCCAGGGGCTGGGAAGGGTGAGGACACAGCAAAAAGTGTTAAAGTTGCTCAGATGTGTCTGACTCTTTGCAAACCTATGGACTGTAGCCTGCCAGGCTCCTCTGTCCATGGGATTCTCCAGGCAAGAATACTGGAGTGGATAGCCATTCCCTTCTCCAGGGGATCTTCCTTCCCGACTCAGGGGTTGAACCTGGATTTCCTGCATTGCAGGCAGATTCTTTACCATCTGAGCCAACAGGAAAGCCCAAGGACACAGCAGGAAATCTCTAAATAGAATGACAACACTTCAGGAAGACTCTAAAGAAGAGGAATCTGGCCAGGAGTAGAGGAGACATGGAAACAAGAGAGCCACCCACAGAGGCTATGCCACTAGCCAAGCAAGAATTCCTAGACCTGAGGGTGGTGGCAGTGAGACCAGACAGAAGAGACTGGCCAGATATACTCTGCACAGGAGCCAGCCTGCGGAGGGCAGGATGAGAAAGTAGCGGACTTAGGGGATGCGCGGCGGGGTAAGTTCCAAGGATGCTGAGATGATGAGCAAGTCAGGGCTGCCAGGAATAAAAAGGAGAGGAGAGGCTGCTGGGACAAGCGTGAAAATATCTTCCCCTTTGTCGGTCAGCATTTGGCAATCCAGAACAGTTCAGCCAACCCCGGAAATTTTAATTACACAAAGCTCAAACTCACCCTCTCCAAAGTCATTTCAAAACACTGTCTCCAGGTGTCTTTCATGCTGAGAAGCTGACGGCCAGGAGAATATTCAAACTAAACCATCTTTGTCACCACTCAGTCATCAAGTATCTTGAAAACCCCTGAACAATTCTTATTTTACAGTGTTCACCCTCTGTGGGAAAGCTCCGTCTGTGAAGGACAAACTTCTAAGGAAGAGTAGAGAAAAAAATCAATCAAACAGTCATTCCCTTGACTGATCAATAGGTGTCTGTCAGGGAAATTTTACTTCTCCCATCTGTGCTAGTTAAGTGGGCCCTTACAGCACTCAACAATACTTATACCTCACTGAATTTCTCTTCGTGGCAATTTGCAGCCCATGCCTCTCTGGATTTTTCCTGACTTCAGCACAGAATTTGAATTAGGCAAGATGCTAGGGATGTATGGGAAGCTACTGTCCATAAGTGGTACCAAGACAAGTTGCCCAAAGGGGAATTCTGAATGGCACCCCTCCCTGCTGCAGGGTATGAGCAGGCACGTTCGCATCTGAAGTCTGCCATCTGATCTTCCCACAGCCAGCTGCTGTTCATCACGGGGGTCTCCACTTCCCCAGGGGGGGGACCTCCCTTATACCAGCTACAGTGCAGCCCCTCAGGGGCAAGGGAGGGTCTATATCCTGCTCTGTGTGGTGGCTGCACAGGTGTACTAAAGATTTTTTTTAATTGAGTTATGAATTTAAGAAGCATGCACTTTGCTGAATGTAAGTTACACCTCAATTAAAAGGAAATTAAAAAATAATTACAAGTGTGAAATACACCCTTCCAGAGCCCACGACACTACCCAGTCCTAATTGTTTTCTTTAGCACATAGACCATTGTCTGCAAATAGATAGCTATCGAGAGAGGTACTGTCTGACACTGTAACCAATTAGTCATGTGTCTATTGAAGCTTAAATTAGTTTATACTAAATGAAAACCTTTTTTTTTTGGCTGAGCCATGCAGCAAGCAGGATTTTAGTTCCCCAACCAGGGATTGAACCCATGGCTCCTGTAGTAGAAGCACAGAGTCCCAACCACTGAACTGCCAAGGAATTCTCAACTTAAACTAAATGAGATTTAAAATGAAGGTCCTCAATCATACTAGCCACATTTCAAGTGCTCCATGGTCAGATACGACTGGTGGCTACTGACATGTACAGTTCACGAATGGAGCATTTCAATCATCACAGAAAGTTGTGCTGGGCTAGAATGTAAGTTTCAGGAAGAAAGCCATCATGTCTGTCTAGTTGATTCCTAGCTGCAAGAACAGAGCTAGGCACATGGAAGGTACTTCATAAATACTTGCTGAATAGATGAACATGGGAATTTTGTAATACCAAAAAAATCATGAAGCAAAAACCCAAACCTGGAAACACCTAACTGTACAGACAAGGGATTAGTTAAATAAACTTTGGCACATTCTAGTGTGAAACTCTCTCTAGTCATTAAAAGGTGTGAAGTAGATGTGTATATAATGACTCAGACAGACATCCACACCATGTGAAGTGAAAAAAATTAGGTTCTTAAAAATATGTACCATGTGACTTCCTTTTATTAAGAAACACAAACCAAGAGTAGTCAGAAATGCTATACATCACACTGTTAATAGCAGTTACTGCTGAATAGAATTAGAGAAAAGAAGAATTTACATTCCGAATTCTTCTGTAATGTTTGAATGGGTAATAAGTGCTTTACCAGAGTTTTTTTTTTTTTTAAGATTTAAAACAAAATCACATGCAGCCCTTTAAGAACAAAAAGAACGCAAGAAATCTCACATTGCAAACTGTCCCAAGAATATACAGAACATTTCTTAAATAATTACCAAGTGCCAAACTCCTTACCAGCTTTGCTTCAGTTAATCTTAACAATGTCTCTATAATTAAATACCATTATCCTCTGTAGAAAATGTAGACTAATAATCAGAGAGCTCAAGTAGCTTTCTCAGAGTCACACAGCTAAGACACAGCACAACTGGAATCTGAACTCAGCTCTCTGCTTCTACAGCTCATGGCACACTCGCAGAAAGCACAAGCGAACTCCTGCCCCCGCAAAAAAAGCCTAATCCTAGAGGAGCCCTCAACCAGGAGCTCTATCCATATGGAAACCAGAAGAGGGCCAAGTTACAGCAAGGAGCATGAAACCCAGCAAACCTTAAAGAAAATGGCTTTTGCTGCTCAGGACAGTAGGAAATACAGCAAAATGACACTGGCCAGCCTCCCTCTGCCTCGACGACTCAGCCCTCCGCAATTTCCTGCCTTGAGTAACACACACACACACACACACACACCCTGAAAGCAATGCCACAAGGATCGATCTCATGCCCGTGAACGTGGGGTAACGTAAGCAAGCTGGTGGGGACCTCCCAGCTCCCCAACAGATGCCTCGATTGTGCCTTTGCTGGACTTTCAGCCAAACCCCCCTAAAGAGAGGTTCCCAGTTCACCCGAGATATCTGAGCCAAAACACAGGAGAGCCCCTTTTCAGCTCCGTGGACAAGACATTCTGGGCTGCGTGCCCGGAAGCTTGTTTAGCTTCACACTTGACACAAATGGTGTGTGTGTTTACCCACAAACACACCCGTGCACACACCAACAGAAGCTGTTGCGGTGGCAGTATTTCTAGAAGAATTACCCAAAACTGTACTACAGCAATATGGAACTATCTCGTGGTGCCCATCAGAGAACGCAATCTAATTCCTCCTCAGCAAAGTTCCAACCACTGCCTGGAAAATTCAGTAGGAGATGAAACGTAATACTCTATTAAGCCTTATTTTGCCAGCACAAGTGAGAGCTCGCTCAAGCATGGCGAGTCATTAAAATGGATCTTACATATATCATTATAAATTTAATAATCGCCATGACGGCTAGAGTTCAAGTTAAAATGAATGTCAGCTGAGCATGACCAATTGATGTTACCCCAGCTGCCGCGGAGCCTCACTTGGGGTTACAGTCTGCTTCCAAAGGCTCCACAGTACATGTGGACCCGACGCAGGGACAGATGGGAAATGCAGACAAGCACACCTAGCCAAGGAGAGGCCGTCATAATTGCACATTATCTCGGTGTACCAGCCCAATTAAAATTTTCTACAGTGTCAGAGGTCCCAAATGTTCCTCTGCTAAAGTGTCTGGATATCAAACCTGGCTCACACTTAGTGAAACGCAGTTAATCCCAGGACCTGTTCACAACAGTTAGTAGGTTTCCTCCCATCTCTCAGAAAGCTCCTGCAGAAACAGGAGCAGAGAGGTCTCGTAGGCTGGTTATTCACTGAATAAATCAAAAGCCACAAAACAAATTTCACTTATCTAGGTGCCTAAGATAGAAGCCACTCTTTCTTCTTTATGGGGAGTACAGCTTCAGGAGTGGAAACTTTCCTTTTTTTTAGGGATAGCGTCACTATCTGTGTTTTTGTTTCCATTTATCTTTACTTTTTTAAGGTCTGAGCAAAGCCCCATACTAAAGATTTTTCCAACACATGCACAGCCATTGAAAATTATAGGGAAGAATTTTAAGGCTAGGTTTCACCTCCACAGGTATTTCACACAAGGAATGATTTTTTTTTAGACTCATGAAGAGAAGGGATACTCCACCCCACATGGAGAAAATAGCAGAAGGTTTTCTTCAACCATCCACAACATTTCAAAGGAAATATCAGAAATTATTTTCAGATTAACACAGACTCTGGCTCCGCTTGAGGTGTATTTAACCCTGGCCACCCTCTGGTCCTAGCAATTCCCCTGGGAATGAGGAAGCACAGCTTCAACTTTCTTCCTGAACAACCAGCCACTCAATGCTACTCTCGAAGGCTTTTGAAGACAAGTTGAACTTTGACTGGTGGACACAAGTCCTGGGTGACTGCGGCTTTCAGGCTGATGACAGCAAGTGACCTATACTCAATGGGCCTTTTTAAATGACTTTGACATTCTCACAGATGGGGCCAAAGAGCGGAGTAGAATATGTTTTTGATCCATAAACACAAGAGCCAGCAGACCTCATGGCGAATAATTCAAACCACCATTGTCAAGAGTACTATTTCCAAACGGTGCTAACAGTGTATGAACCCCAAAGGGAGCTTCAGTACAAAATGAACTCATATTTGACTTAGAGGGCACCAACGCTGTTTGTCAACTCCCTGAGCTAAGGCTTATACATCTTTGTCTTTCTGATTTTTGCCTTCTTTCTCTTTCCCCTTGCCCACCAATGAGCCAAACTTCAAGTCAGCACTAGGACCTGGCAAGTCAAAAGCCACCATCCTGCCTCCTCAACCAGAAAAAGACAAACCAGCATAATCAAAGACACTACAACAGCAACGAGGATGACCACCTGGGCGCCCTGAATCCTGCTTAGCAATTCCGGCGCCGTAAGCCAAGCAACAAAATTCTCACTTACCCTCTTTTGATCTTCCAGTCCGTGGGTAACCAGTTTTCTCTTCTGCTGCTGGCTGGACTCAGAAACCGATTCCATTTCCCAGGAATAAAATTCCCTCTCTTCTTCAGCGGTGCTTCCAAATCCACAGTGGAATAAAAGAACCCAGGCAAAAGTGATGCATGCAGGCGGCCAGACACGGTTCCTGCCAGCTGAGGAAATCCACACGACCTTGTCAAAGGTCTCCCCGGCTTCTTAAAACCCACTCAGGGACCTCTCTTGCCATCGCTGCCTTAGCAATGAGGGTGGCTGTTCCGGCATCGTGAGAGCTGGGATTTGGGACTTTTACTCCAGTTCCAGTCCTGGCTTCCTGAGTGCCCAGAGGACAGATTTGGGCAGAGGCGAGTCCATATCCTGGGGCATGTGCCACATCACTGCCCCAGAAATCCTTTCCCTCACTGTCTCCTTGGCACCGATAATTTATATGTCAATAACAATGTAAATGGGCATTTAATCCACTGAGCTGATAGCACCCACATCCCTGTCTGGCAGCCCCCGACTCCCATAAATCACCACAAAGCTGTTCGCAAAGCCACCCCTCACAGTTCCTGCGAGTGCTCATCACCGAGACTGCTCCCTTCCCGGGCTGTCATCTTCCTCCATGGAGCAAGACCCATACCTGAGGAGGAAAGGTTCAATAGTCAGAATCGCCTTGTGCAGAGGAGGACAGGTGTGAGCTTCCTTGCCCACCATCTGAAGTCCACACCCAGCAGCCAGCAGTGATCTTCCTCCGAACCTCGCCATCCTTCAAGCACACCCCTGGACGAGCACCTGGGGGTGCCTGGGTTCCCCACTCCCGCCGGGAAAAGACACACAGAGGACCCTGTTCTCCAAACACGCACACCAGAGACAGAAATGAATTCTTTCTCAAACCTATGTGGGGTGCATCATCATCGTAGGAATAAAGCACCCAGATATGATAAGACAGGGAAGCAATGGCCTGTGAAGCGAAAAGGCATCAACATTTCTCCCCTAATTACAGCTGCGGAGGCAGCGTGTGGCAGGCGAGACAACGGGGTCCACTGGGGAACTGAAAAGAGCAGACTAGATCATCTGAGAGCTGGAAGACGACTGTGCCCCAGAGCTGCTTTCCCTGCCTCGGAACCTGCAGGCAGAGAAGGCACCCCGTCACCTCCAGGCTGACGTCACAGAGCTCAAGGGACAGGGAGGGAAGGAGGAGAGGAGGGACCGCCGCACCAAGGAAAGCATTTTGCATGGGATGCACCTTCCATGAACATCTAAGGGGAGGGAACATATTGGAGAATCCCCACGAAGAAGCACCAATAAATAATTATGAATGCCTTTTCCCTTAGCACCAGCACCACCAGGAAAGAAATTTAAAAAGGGGGAGAAAGCTCTTACCAAAAGGCACTCATCTCTTGCCAGCATTTCTAATCAACGCACTAGCCATTCTACAATTCAGGCTGCGCCAGCCTCCGGGAGAGCCGTGGCCAGATCCGGCCACAGTGGGCATCAGACAGAAGCCCTCAGACCCTCCCTTGCAGCTGTCCTGACCGGTGGCTACTTTGGAATGAGGCCAAAGCCACCCTCTGTCACAAAAGGCTTCCGCATGGCTCAGCGCCAAAGCAGGTTAAAAGGCGAATGAGAGACCCAGACACAGAGGGCTCGCAAGGAGGAAGAGAACAGCTTCTCCTGGAAGAGAAGCTACAGAAAGGTTGAAAGCTTGTCCTATACCATATGAAAGACTCAGCAAGAGCAAATTTCTCCAAGTGAATTTTGCCCAAGTCAAAAATGTTCTGAATTTGGCAAGAATCCATCCATGAGAGCTTAATGTCCAGAAGACAAGCATCTCATACACCCATGGGTGGCAGAACTAAGAAATGCTCTACTGGCCTAGGAAATAGCTGAGCTTCCAGAGAAAGCCCTCTGGTTGCCCACCACCATCTCCATAACCCCTTCAAGGGGTCCCTGGCAGAGGTGAAACCTTTCAGATTCTATTCTTTTTAGCTCCAGATCACAATGCAAAAACTCTTGCAAATGGGCTCCGAGTATTATTACCCTTTTCTGAATCTAAACTGAGACCTCCAACTAGAGGACTCAGCCAGATCTAGGTTTGAATCTCAACTTTGCAACTTAATTCACTGTGTGACTCTGAACAAAGAACTTAACCTCTCTGAATCTCAGTGTTCTCATCTATAAAGTGGGGATAGCACATAGGAGTGGGAAGGTCAAGATCTCCTATTGACAGAGGAGGGGATGGAAAGCTAAAGTGTGCTGAATGCTTGCTCTACATCAGGGGCTCTCTTCTGCTTTTCATATTCATTCATTAAACAAATCTCTGTATGCCAGTTATCTTGCTCCAAGGTCCTTGGCTTCCCTAGTGGCTCAGCTGGTAAAGAATCCGCCTGCAATGTGGGAGACCTGGTTCAACCCCTGGGTTAGGAAAATCCCCTTGTAGAAGGGAAAGGCTATCCACTCCAGTATTCTGGCCTGGAGAATTCCATAGACTGTATAGTCCATGGGGTCACAAAGTGTCGGACACAACTGAGCAACTTTCACTTTCAGCCTTGGGTTAGAGATAAGACAACTGCTGATGAGGAAGGTGAAGTAACCTGCCAAAAGTCACACAGCTAGAAAGTCGTGGGGCTGGGAATTGAACCCATGTCTGACTGCAAAGTCTTTGCTCATAGCCACGCCTCTCTGGCAGGATCGCTGTTATTTGGCTTTTCACACGCAGCCTGAGCCCAGAGGCCACACTTCTTACTGCTTCTGGCTCTCCTCGTGAATAATAATAAAAGAAAAAAAGGCCCCGCCCAAAGGATCTCCTACTTGGACAGGCCTTCTCCAGAGGGGCCGAGGCGTCCTCAGCCCTTGTTTCTGAGAACAGCTCTGCGCGGTGCGCCAGTCCCTGGCTCTCTCCCGGGTGAGACCCTGTCACATCCCATCACGCCAGCCGGTGCACACGCCCCCAGTGCACATGGGCACAGACGTCCTCGCCACAGAAAAACCTCCCCGTCAGTGGGGAGTGGGAGGATGTTCAACACCTCCTGAGAGCCTTTTGTTTGTGTTTGTTTTTTTTCCTGGGAGTCGGTCTCCACCAGTTCTGGGGCTGTCACTGTCCTTGTGCTAGAGCCAGGGTAGGGAGGGGATACCCGAGAAGGGGGAGAAGCGAGGATGCTGCTCTCGGCTGGCTGCCACGTCCAGTCAGTTTCCTGACGGGGGAGGACTTCATGAGAGCAGACCCTGATGTAAAAGCTCTGATTTCTTACTGCCCAGAGAAATCTCAGGAAGTTTTCAAACATACTTGAATTAAAAAAAAAAAAAGAGAGAGAGCTGAAAGGCAGGACTAACGGGCCATTTCACTGGATGGTTGAGAAGTCAATATGTTTGCTGGATTGATCCCTAAATGCAGCAACAGAGCAGCAGCTTCTCCTCTCCGTTCCCTAAGTCAGCCAAGAGAAGTGCAAGGGAAAGGAAGGAAGAAAACTGGACCATAAGAGGGATCGAGGAGCATCATAGGCAAGCCCAGCTCCTCCTTAAAGTCCAGAAGACAAGACCAGCCATCCTGAAGACATCCCGAACACACTGCCGGGGCTTCCTCCTGCTTAGTCAAACAGTCTCTGAAAGCCTTCAGCGTCCCACTCCATATACGCCCAACCCTCTCTGCCTTCTGGGTAACCCCCAGGAGAAAGTTCTTTAAAGACTGGTTTGGAGGCACAACCCAGGACTTGGGGAGCCAAGCCAGGGTCTAGCCTCCGATCCAGAGGCATCCTTTCAAAAAGCCCAGGGAGGTGTCACTTCCCAGGAAATGCCAATTTGGAATGCCAGGTGCCAGGCAAGCCACAGGCCAATCCCTCCCACGTACAACGCACTCCTTCCTTCTGCCTGGATGCTGGCATTGTGGACCCATTTCATATGCTTTAATAAAGCATCCTTCTTATTCTCTGAAGTTTTCAAAATTGGGAATAGCCCCTTTGGCTTTCTCCTCACCCCTTCCCTCTCCCCAGTTGCTCCTGCCCCCAGGTGGCTCCAAGATTGGGAAAACTTGTTTTAAACCTGGATTAAAGGTTAGTGGAATGAGAAAGGGCAGCCTGACCTATTTCATCTTCTAACTGAAGTTAGGCTTCTGAAACAAGGGTGCATCACCTCTGGAATGGTCTAATTAACACTCACCACCAACACAGCATTTTTAATTAGTCTTTGGTGCCAACAGGGGAAACGGAGGAGCTTCTTGGCAATCAAGGCTTTCATTAATCAATCAATAAATAAGTTACATAAGATGTAAGAAAGAGAGCCAAGGAGGCATAGTGGTTTCCGGGCTGAGTTTTTTAAAATTATTATTATTATTATTATTATTTGGGGGCGCCTTTTTTTTTTTTTTTTTGCAACCAAAGGGAGCCCGGCCAAGTCGGCCACTTTGCTAAGCTGCCGAGGAGGGCTGACCCAGCCGCCAACCCCGGAGCCTTTATTTGCGCAGGACTAGGGAGTGGAGCGTGCTCCCGCCTCTTCCCTGAAGAAAAGAAAGGATCGCACACAAAAATAAGTCACTAGGGCCCCAGCTGGGCGGCGCGGGCTGCTGCTGCCACCGCCACCAGGGTTCCTTTGCCGGCAAGAAAGGAGCCGGCTCAGCGGAGCGCACACCCGGGAGGTGCCTTGGCTCCCGGCGCTTGGGCGCCCCCTCCCCGCCCGCTGCCCACGCCCTCGCCCTCGCCGCCGCCGGCTGCTACCCTGAGCGTGGGAGAGAGCGCCAGAGAAACCGGAGGCCTGGCCTCCTTTACCCGGCTTCGATCCACCTACACTCACTCAGACACACACACTCACTCAGACACACACACACACACACACACACACACACACACACACGGATATGGTCAGACACAGAAAAGAGACTCAGACATAGTCTGACACAGGCATAGCAGACACTCGCAGAGGTCCAGACATACACGCAGACTCACACACACACACACACACACACACACACATACATATACCTATCGAAGCTCGGATCACACACACGACGGTGCACACCCACCCAGAGAGGGACACGCGCAGACAGGTACCAGACATGCAGAGGCAGAGGGGTCTATAAAACAGAGGCACAGACAGAAAACACACACAAGCGCAAGATACACAGACAGGCACACAGAGGGAAGAGACACACACAAAAACCGAAAATACATGGAGATGCTGACAGAAGGATCCACAAACAGCGCTACTCAGACAGAAGCACCCGGAGAGGGCGTTCAAAGACACCCACGCCAGAGCACACACAGAGGGGCCCAGACGTGAGGATACACCCAGAGATCCAATCACGCAAAGGGGGGAATCACGCACAGAAACACACAAACAGAAGACATCAGACACACAAGAACACGCACAAGAAGATACACCCAGCTTCAGGCACGCACACCCAGAAAAACACACACCCACTCTGCATGGGGGCGTATGCAGCGTAGCCGGAGGCCGGAGAAAGTGCTCCTGGAGCTCGCTCGCAGAACCGCCTCAGACGGAGCACCTCGCCGTGTGTCCCAGCCAGCATCTGCCCGGCAAGACTTTGCCAGCGCATCTCTGAACAAGGGACCGCCGGCCGTCTGCGTCCGCCGGCCGGGTCTCCGTGCTGCAATCACGCGTCCAAGGAGGCCTGGGTCCTCCGACAGGGTCCCGGAGTGGAGATGTGGCCCCCGCGCCGCTCCGCGCGGGGCCAGCCCTCTCCCCGCCGGCAGTCCCCGCCCTGCCCGGCCCTCGGAGCCCAGCACAGGGCATCCCCAAGTCCTCTCCTTCCCGCTCGTCCCGTTGCGCGGCAAACTTTCGCCCGGCCGGTCCAGGCGAAGGGCAGCTTGTCCCAGCCCGGCCCCGGGGGATGGCTCGGGGAGCTCCTACCTGCGCCCACGCGGCTTCGCGGAGCCGCCGCCTCCAGCCGGTCTCGCACCGCGCTCCGGCCCGCGCTTCTCAGTCGCGGCCGCTGCCGCTGCAGCCGCTCCTTGCCCTCCCGTTACCCGGGAAACCGCCTCCCCCTCCCTCCCGCCAACCAACCAGCACCGTTCACATGGCGCCTCTAAGCCAATGGGTGATCTCGGAATTCCGGTCCTCTTCCAGGGTCCGGAGCCCCTTCCCAGGCTAAGGGACCAGACGGGGAGGCAGGGCTCTCACTAGAGCTACTGCTACTAAAAGGTGGGGTCCCCGGGGCCAGAGAGGGTCATCTGGTTTCTCTGCAGGGACCATTTTTTCTGTGGGACATAGTACCTGGCACTTTTAGAAAGACCCACAAGACTGGAGAACTTGAGTCTGAAAATGCCCAGGGCACCTACTTCAGCCTTCCACTAAACCCAGAATTCCTTCAGACAGGGAGCTGTCCAGCCTTGAGCACCTCTCTGGATGGAGCGCTCGCCTTTTCCCAAGGCAATGCTTAGTACCTCCTCCCTTTTAGAGCTCCAACTAGAAGCAAGTTCTTCCCAACACAGAACTGATCCTGCCCCCTGACCAAGACCCGTGCCTGCTCTGTTGAACCTGTAGAAAAAAAAGTTTCCCGGCTACCTAGGAGGCCTTCAGAAACTAGACCACACATGCTTTTCCCAGGTGACCCTTCTTCAGGAGGCTCTTCTTTCATCTTTCGTCTTTTCCCAGGGCCAGTTTGAAATCAGAGAGGCTTGTGCTCGTCCCTGTCCCTCTACCCCTCTTTCAGGTGTCAGTCTGGGATCCAATGCCCAAATGGGAGGAATCTCGGCATCCTAGCACTATTTGCTAAACGGGCCCGAAGTGGAGAAAACAAACGTTTTCTCATCTCTTAAATCCAGATCAGTTCCCCAAATATGGAGTAAGAGGAGAGACAGACAAGTCCAGAAAGGGACTAGGGTGGTCACCTCCATCTCTGAAGACCTCTTATTTCCCTCCTATTTAATCCTCCAATCAAAACTTACTCCTTCATATGGGGCATCCAAGGTGAGAAGACATGGAGTCCTACTGGTTCTGGCAAGAGAGTGGCCTGGCTCTTCCAAAGCCTACAGATGCCACCAGGCTGCAGGCCTGTCCACAGTCACAAACAGGTTTTGCTACATCACCACGTGGTGAGGACCATAGGGCCCAGCATTCTCAGGGTGCTATAGACCAGAGCTCAGTGCACAGGCCGAAGCAGAAGATCATCCTGCTTCTGGGTCCCTATTTGAGGTCTGGGAGGAGATTCCTGCTCAGGAAGGGGGTGGTACTCCCCAGGTGTGGTGGTAAGAAGGGGGTGGAAGCCTCCTATTGAGAGCACAGGGCCCAGCTGAAAGATGGCAGGGGCGAGGCAGTTGCAGCTGGGATGGAATGGCACCTAGGGCTCGTGGTCCCTCCAACAGAGACACATGTTATGTGCCTAGATCCTGCCCCAGAGGGGTCCATTGAGAATGGTCACAAGACAGAACTGAAAAATGAAAACTGTGCCACTTTCCTAGCCAATTCCTGTGGGTCTCCCTGAGGTCATGCAAGGAATATGACCAGCAGGGGAATGATAGGAAAGTAACACTGTGTGCCCAGTTGCAGGGAGTATGATGGTGAGAAGAACACACAGGTCTGAGCCAGACAGCCTGGGCTGGAATCCTCTCTCTATTTATCAGCTATACAATCTTATCTCTGAATCTCCATTTCCTCAGCTATAAAACAGAAAAGTCATTATTCCTTCCAACAGAGAAGTTCTGAGGATCAGGTGTGATCATAGGTGAGTATATGCTTTGTAAGCAAGAATGTACCTTGCAGAAGAGAAAGGCTTTTACAATAAACCCAGTTTGCCCATGTGATGGTTAATTTTATGTGTCAGCTTGGCTAGGCTGTGATATCCAGTTTGGGGTCAGATACCACTCTAGATGTTGCTACAAAATAATTATCAACATTTAAATCAGAAGACTTTGAACAAAACAGGTCACTTTCTACACTATGGATGGGCCTCATCCACATTCATTTAATCAAAGACCTTAAAAGAAAAGACTGAGGTCCCCTAAGGAAAAAGGAACTCTGCGTCCAGATTAGCTCTGGACTCAAAACTGCAACATCAACTCTTCCCAGGCTCTCCAGCCTGCCATCCTGCCCTCCAGATTTTGGATTTGACAGACCCCTACAATTATATGAGCCAATTCCTTCAAACAAATCCATATCTATCAGAAAGGGGAAGAGAAAGAGCTATATAATGTAGACAGATACATAAATATATACATATCCTGTTGGTCCTGTTTCTCCGGAGAACTGTGACTAATACAGCCCTCCCTAGAATGAGGAGGATTTGCCAGGCAAATCCAAAGAGAGGAAACAACCAAGCAGCCAGATCTGTAGCCTGATCATAAGCTAACCAGTCATTGATGTGTTTCCCCAAGTCTGGGTCAAGTGGGCTTCGACTTATTTTCACAGACCGTTTTGATCCACCAGTCTACACAACAGCCTTTCACCTACTAGAGGTGGACATCTGGGGGAACATTTTTCTAAACTAGCTCCCTTTCTCTCCTGCCACCATGCCTCCTACCCAGTCCCCACCTGCACACTAGGATCCAAGAGGATAGAGTTAGTTTAAGGAGATTCTGTCTGACCAACCTCCCTCTCTCTCTTATACATGCACACACACACACTGGAATCCCAAATGAGAGTTGCAGCAAATGCTTTAACAACTTCTACCAATTGCAAGACCATTTTTGCCTTTATTAAGAATGCACAAAGTTTAAAAAATTACATCCAGTAATTTTTTAGGATTTAGAATCCATTTAGGGTCCTAACCCCAAATCTGCCCCATCACCTGAGGAGGGGGTTATTTCTATTTCACCAATGCAGAAAAACAGGAAGTACAGTATAACCGGGTCTCCCAGGAACTAGAACTACAAGCCTAGGGACCCAGCTGCTCCCCTGACACCCTCAGGAAGGGGCTGTCCCTTCTTTTGTCTCCCTTTTTGCTCACTCACCTTCCTGGTGGCCTAACACAGCTGCCCGTCCCAGTGTCTCTATCAGGATCTCTCAGTGCAAATACCCAATACCCTCTGGGACTTTGTTCAAATTCTCATGACAGAATCTCATTCATCACTGACCTTTGGGTCAGATCAGAAGTCAATCAGCAGCAGCAAATGCAAAAGAAATCTTTCAATCATTGGACAATATCAGACATCCGTAGCACACAGTGAGAGAAGGACATGCCAAGGTACTTACTTAAGTCAGCTTCTGAGTCCAAATGTTGACCCCCTGCGCCCCTATTTGCTTGTCTTCAAGAGTGCCCACGTTGCCCTCTCTCAGAGCTATGGAAGCCCTGAACAAGTAACTTGTGAGGCTTTTTAGGAAATTAAAGTAGATTCTATTTTTCTATAAATTGAGGAACATCTTTCATCCAATTTCAAAAGAAGACTCTGGTCTTAGGCCTCTAGTAAGCAGGCAGGCTTGGTAGATTCATTGCAGACAGTCTTAACATGCGTGACAGCAGACAGAGGTGGCGTCTTAGGTACAGAAATGCTCTTCTCTTGTGTCTTTAGTCGTCTGTGAATTGAACGCAGGGCCACTTGGCCAGCAGAGTGGTAAAGAATTTGGAAAATGTCCCTTTCCACCTTATCTTTTCGGATTGGTGAACTTTCATTATCTTTGGGGACCCAGTTCTAAGAATTTTCCCCTAAATTTCCCCTAAAATTCCCCTGGTCAGAATTGGCTGTTCTCTTTTTGGGCATCTCATAACACTTTGTACTCTTCTAGCGTCTGCCACGCCACACCATAATCATTCCTTTTCACGTTTCTCTCTCTGACTAGTCATTCGTGCATTCACCCTTCACTCAATCCTGCAACAGATTTTATTGCCAATAAAGATTCTGAGATACAGCAGTGGACAAAGCAGGAAAGGTCCTTGCTCTTGTGGTGAGAGAGGAAGAAGATGGAAAAGAAAGAAATATTTAGGCAAGGTTATTTGAGAAAATCATTAGGACTCTGTGGGGAGTGAAAATAGGATGGTGTAACAGAGAATGACCAGGTAGGTAGCAGTAGGTGACTTCTTTGAGAAGAAATTTAAACTGAGATCTGAGTTACAAGAAGGATACAGACACACAAGGATCAGGAGGAAGAACACTGCAGACAGAGGCAGCTCCTCATGCAAAGGCCATGAGGCAGATGGCAAAGCAACAAGCATGGCACGTTCATGGGGCAAAGAGAAGGTTAGTGTGACTACAGCAGAGCACTTACAGCCGTCTAGGGAAAAAACCAGCCTAAGGAGGTAGCAGGAGCAGGGAAGCATCCAGCCCTCTTTTCTGTACCCCTGCATGGTACCAGCTTGACCCTCACCCACCATATTCCCCTTTTTCTGAGACTTAACTCAATTTGTCTCTTCCAACATAGCAAACATCTCACTCTATGTTCCTTCACCTCATCCTTTCCCTCCATACACACCCTTTAAGTTTAGGGTATATTATATCTGTATGATTATGTTTTCTAACTCCTTCATTCAGTGAGTTGATAAGTTTTATTGAATGACCACATATACCAAGAACTGACATGCCTCTGCAGAATGAACTCATTGATTAGAACACATGAAGAGTCAGAAGATCTCTGAGAAGTCAAGAGATGACGCAAAGGTTTGTGATAAAGGAAACCTTTATCACTAGTCCTCATTCAAAGCCTCTCTGCTCTTGGTTTACTCACATTTTTAATGGGACTGGTTATTCCATTCCCAGGCTCACAGCAAATCAGAGGAAGGCATTGATCCCTACAGTTGGCAAACTGACACCTCTAAGAAGTAAGAGAAGACCATCTGTCAGCAAGAGAAGAAACCATTAAACCTATGAAAACCAAAGTGAAAGGTCTGGGCAATCTGGGACCATTTAGTGAATGGACAATCAATCTCAAACATTTCATCCATTCATTAGACTACATGGATCCCTCATAATGCTGACTCTGAATCCAACAAAGGTCTTATAAGGCAGGGAAGATCTTAGTATGCTAGAAAGCTTTTCATACAGATTGGCTAAACAGAATTTAATGGACAAACCTAGGGCTTCTAGGAAAGTTCAGCTGTCAAAAGTGACTTGCGTTCTAGACAGCCAGTATTTGACACTGATTGAACTATTAATTTCAATTTATTGAGCAACTGTAAGATGTGCCACTTGCTTTAAATACTTGATTTCATTCAAACCCCACAGCAACGCTAAAAGTTGGGACTGCTAGCATCCCTGTGTTTTGAAGGAGGAAAGAAGAGAAAACAGGCTCAGGGAGTTTAGTGGCAGATCTTTTATAACCCAAATCAAAAGATGAGAGAATAAGCAATATTTCTTTCTTCTTTTTTTATTCCTCTTAACATTTAACATAAATCTGGGGATACAGTAAGCTCTCAAAGTAGGGGCTCAGGGCTCACTCATCCAAGAAATTTATCCAAGGAATTGTACCAGCAACCAGAGATACAGTGAAGAACAGGCCAGGCACAGAACCTGTCCTCAGAGCAGTGCAGCGTGAAGATCTGATGAGTCTATTCTGTTGTTTTGAAAACAATCAATTTGCTGTAATTCTATTAAATATGACTCTCATTTTGGACTTTTTGGAAGCAGCTGAAGTTTCACTCTTGAAAAAAAGAAGTGCCAGATTGTAGTAAAGTCTGAAGTTTATGTTTGAAGGAAATTCATGACGCCCACCTCTACTGAGCCCATTCCTGGGGCAGCCTATGGTCCTTTTTGGTGTTGTCCCTTCTGCAACTTCAAAGAGTTACTTACTGGAAGCCACTCCGTCCTCCTCATCCACAGAATGGTCATTGCAGGGGTGGTAGGGAGGGGAGAGAGGGATGGGCTCTAACCTTCTGGTTCTCCCTGCTGCCCCTGGCAGGTTCTCCTCAAACTCTTCCTTCATCATCCTTCACTCAGCACCACCATGACTGAGCAGCTAGAGCCGAAGGAAGGAGTCTGTTTTCCCAACAGAGAGTGGGCTGAGACAATGCCCCATTGTCTGAAATAGACAGTAGCTGGGAGGGAGTTTATTGTCAGCCAGCAAGGGGGTGGACTGGCTCTGGCTCCCCAGTCCCCGGTGGCTGGCACTTCTGCAAATATAGGAGGATGCTATAAAAACAGGCCTGCCGAGAAACACCCACACGAGCAATGAGCACATCAGCTGGGCTGTGGAGCAGCCAAACGTAGAGAAAAGGGTTCAGAGTGGGACATCCTAGGGAGGCTGGAATGGGTAACAAGATTCAAGCCAGACGTTGATTTTAGTGGTTTTGGTTTTCAAGATATCTTAAGAAAGTGGGGGCATATACGTACTAGAAATGGAGTTGAAACTAAAAATTTAAAACAAATCCAGTGAATATTTATTGAGTATCTATGTTCCATGAATGTAAGAATGAGATTCTTTGGAAGCCAATAGTCAAGGAACATTAGAGGAAGAAGAGGTCTACGGGATCTAGGAAGGAAACCTGTGTCCTGGAGAAGATGAATGGCAAGCCAGTGGTGTGGAAGTGGTAGCCTCAGGTGCCATGCATACACGCACGCTCAGTCATTTCGTCGTGTCTGATTCTTCGCAACCCCATGGATCGCATGGGGCTCCTCGCACCAGGCTCCTCTGTCCATGAGATTCTCCAGCAAGCATACTGGGGTGGATTGCCATGCCCTCCTCCAGGGGATCTTCCCAACCCAGGGATCAAACCTGAGTCCCCTGTCTCTCTGCCACTGCAGGCTAATTCTTTACCTCTGAGCCACAAAGGAAGCTCCCTCAGGCACCATGCTTCCTTCCAAAGCCCAAAGGGAGTCACCAGGGAGGAATTTTAAGCTGGAGAAGGAGGAGTGATGTAATCAGGTGAGCTGTTTAGAGAAATGTCTCTGGTGACCAGTGTGAAGAATGGACTAAAGCAGGGAAGACAGCAGAGACAGGACTGCAGCGCAGGAAGCAAGAGAGGATGAGGATACGGACTCGGGCAATGTCAGACGTTGTTTAGCTGTGTCGCCAAGACAATGTGGGGAATCCCAGATCCTACTGCATTCAAGTCTAGAGTGACTCTACTAATTAAAAGAGAATGGGTGTGTCCTCCTAGATTCTGAGTAAAAGTTTCAGTTATCCCATAACTGAATAGTGTTTGTTTCATGGGTGTGTGACTCTCCGTTGACATTGTCTTTTGCTGGATTCTTCAAAGGGAAGACTCTTGGCTTTGATGATGAAGCCACCCACCCTAGCTTCCTGTGTGTGGATCACGACCTTTCCTGGGAGGGCAGGTGTGGGGCCCCTGGCTTGGCTACTTTGCATAGCACACTGGGAGCATTTGCATTTCCAAAGTCTTGTTTCTCCATTGAAAGGGAGCCCCATTCGATTTTTTTTTTTTTTTTTTTGTCATGTGGCATCAGAGGAAAGTGGCCTGGAAATCAATGCAAATTCCTTTCATCCGGCAATGTGTCCAGTGGTCTAACTACTCAAAGTCCAACAGGCTAAGCAAGGACATAAAGAAGAAAATCCCCACTTCCATTCTCTTGGATGGATCCCTGGCTGCCTCCTAACTAGTGCTCACACACACACACATGCGCGCAGGCACACGCACAGTAAGCCCTCAGGGTCCACCCCTCAGGGCTTCTTAAGGTACCTCTGAAGTCTGGTGATGTCACCACACTGTGCCATTGTCTTTTCCCCTGGGGTTGAGTCAGGGAAGCCTACATATTCCAAATCCTCAGAGAAAATTTTAAAAACTCTTTTCTTTCTGGGTCAGTAGGTTAGCTTTGTGTTTAAAAAAAAAAAAAAAAAAAAAGATGACCCCTTCATGAAGAAATCTATCAGTGTGAGTGCTGCTTGCCATGAATCTCTTTGCCTTCCTTTACCTGCAGAGATCTCCCCTGGAGATAGGATGCTTGGCTCTATGTGAGTTGTAAGCAGGTTCAGGTAGAAGCACCTTGAGCTTCAGAGTCTAAATCCAGAGACTTCAGTTCTATGTCTGATTAACTATTGTTCTGAAAATAATTTTTAAATGTTTAGGTCCAACTCTGTGTGCATGCAAGCTCAGTCGCTAACTCCTGTTTGACTCTTTGCGACCCCATGGACTATAGCCCACCAGGCACCTCTGTCCACAGAATTTTCCAGGCAAGAATACTGGAGTGGGTTGCTACTTCCTCCTCCAGGGGACCCTTACCCAGGGATGGAACCGGCATCTCCCGAATTGGAAGGTGGATTCTTTATCACTGAACCACGTGTCCCAAGTCCAACTCCAACAGACTTATTAAGCATGTTGTGATTGAGGATGGGATGAATTTATGATTTTTAAATGGGAGAACTGTTGTGGTTGCCATCAGACTGAAAAAAAAACTTATTAAAGTAATAGTAAATGCTATTGATGAGGGCACAGAGAAACAAATTCAACAGTTTGTTAAGAACATAATCTGTGTTAGGCATTGCTGTAGGCTAGAGTTGTAGTATAATAAATGGACAAAATCCTTGCCTCATGGAATGTACATCTAGTGTCATTCATTTTGCTGAAAATGTGCATGCCTCTTGGAAGGCAGAATGCATCAAAAGCCTTAAAAATATGTGTACATGCCCTTCAGAATAATCATACACCCACGTATATATAAGACTGTAAAGTTGTTTGAAAGAGTAAAAAACTTAGGGAAAAAAACCTAAACATATTACATTAAGTTACTAGTCAAATTAATTATATTTCACTTTTACAACTGAGTATCATACTACTATTAAAATAATGTAAAAGAACATTTATTGATTTGGGGAAAATGTTAATGATATTTTGCTACACAAAAAAAGTTACAAAACTTTTAGGTGGAATATGATTCTATTCGTATAAAATAGATGGAAAAAATTAAATGAAAGGCTAGCATTGATTTAACAATATTTACTGAGCACGTCTGTGGTGGCTCAGGCAATAAAGTATCTGCCTGCAATGCAGGAGACCCGGGGTTCGACCCCTGGGTTGGGAAGATCCCCTGGAGAAGGGAATGGCAGCCCACTCCAGTAGTCTTGCTTGGAGAATCTCCATGGCCAGGGGAGCCTGGCAGGCTACAGCCCATGGGTTAACAAAGAGCCGAACATGACTGAGGAACCAAGCATGCACACACTGAGCACTTACTACATGCCTGGGCCCTGGAGTTAAACAGAAAGAACACGGTCAGTCAGGTCCTTTCCCCCGTGGGATCTGTGGCGGTTATTTTTGAGTAGTAGACTTTGGGGTAACTTTAATTTTTTCCATTTGTTGTTTCCATGCTTTCTAAACTTATCAGATATTCCTTTTTTAAATTACTTTAAAATTAAACATAATTTAAAAAATCAACATTGGCGAGATCATTCGTAGGTTGGGGTTGGAGCACGGACCTTGGAAATTAAAGCCCACCTCTTAGGTCCTTCCTCGCTCTGTGGGAGTAACCCAGGATGACCGAGAGCAGCACAACCAGAGGGTAAGAAGCCAGACAGGGGCTGTGAGACCAGGCCCAGCATTGAAAAGAAGATGCCCCATCTCTAGCCAGGATCTCGGGTGAAGCAGAGGCAAAGCCGAGACCAGAGGGAGAGAGAGGAAGCACAAAATGAGGCCAAGGAGCGGAAGGCCCACCTTTTCTCATGAAAAGGGCTAAAGCACATCAAACCCCTCTTTCTTCTGGCTCTAAGGTACATCAGAGGGTTGGTAGGGGATAAAGGCACAGGGTCAGGTGGGTAGCTTCTGCCAGCTTCTTAAAATACATCCACCATGAATCAGTAGTAAGATATGTGTTAATCTCTCAGTCGTGTCCGACTTTTTGTGACCCCATGGACTATAGCCCTCCAGGCTCCTCTGTCGATGGAATTCTCCATGCAAGAAGACTGGAGTGGGTTGTCATTTCTGCCTCCAAGTAAGATACTAAAAATCATCCAAATACCCAATAAGGGAATGATTAAGCCAGTTAAGGTTCTTTTAATACTTATCCATTCTAGTTGAGCTATTTCAAATCCTAAAAGATGATTCTGTTAAAGTGGTGCACTCAATATGCCAGCAAATTTGGAAAACTCAGCAGTGGCCACAGGCCTGGAAAAGGTCAATTTTCATTCCAATCCCAAATAACATTCAAACTACCACTCAATTGCACTCATCTCATACCCTAGCAAAATAATGCTCAAAATTCTCCAAGCCAGGCTTCAACAGTACGTAAATCGTGAACTTCCAGATGTTCAAGCTGGATTTAGAAAAGGCAGAGGAACCAGAGATCAAATTGCCAACATTTGCTGGATCATTAAAAAAGCAAGAGAATTTCAGAAAAACATCTACTTCTGCTTTCCTGATTACTCCAAAGCCTTTGACTATGTGCGTCACAACAAACTGTGGAAAATTCTTCAAGAGATAGGAATACCAGACCACCTGACCTGCCTCCTGAGAAATCTGTATGCAGGTCAAGAAGCAACAGTTAGAACCGGACATGGAACAGACTGGTTCCAAATAGGAAAAGGAGTATGTCAAGGCTGTATATTGTCACCCTGCTGATTTAACTTATATGCAGAGTACATCATGCGAAATGCTGGGCTGGATGAAGCACAAGCTGGAATCAAGATTGCCGGGAGAAATATCAATAACCTCAGATATACAGATGATACCACCCTTATGGCAGAAAGCAAAGAAGAACTAAAGAGACTTTTGATGAAAGTGAAAGAGAGTGAAAAAGCTGACTTAAAACTAAACATTCAAAACACGAAGATCATGGCAACTGGTCCCCATCACTTCATGGCAAACAGATGGGGAAACAATGGAAACAGTGACAGACTTTATTTTGGGGGGCTCCAAAATCACTGTAGATGGTGACTGCAGCCATGAAATTACTCCTTGGAAGGAAAGTTATGACCAACCTAGACAGCACATTAAAAAGCAGAGACATTACTTTGCCAGCAAAGATCCATCTAGTCAAGGCTATGGTTTTTCCAGTAGTCATGTATGGATGTGAGAGTTGGACTATAAAGAAAGCTAAGCGCTGAAGAATTTATGCTTTTGAACTGTGGTGTTGGAGAAGACTCTTGAGAGTCCCTTGGACTGCAAAGAGATCAAACCAGTCAATCCTAAAGGAAATCAGTCCTGAATATTCATTGGAAGGACTGATGTTAAAGCTGAAACTCCAATACTTTGGCCACCTGATGCAAAGAACGGACTCATTGGAAATGACCCTGATGTTGGGAAAGATTGAAGGCAGGAGAAGGAGGAGAAAACAGAGGATGAGATGGTTGGATGGCATCACTGACTCAATGGACGTGAGTAAGCTCCAGGCGTTGGTGATGGACAGGGAAGCCTGGCGTGCTGTAGTCCATGGAGTCGCAAAGAGTCAGACACGACTGAGCGACTGAACTGAACTGATACAAATATGGCCAGATAGCAATTTGAGATATTAGCTAAAGTTTTATTCCTTTTTCAAAGTTCTTGGAAACATTAGGGAAGAATGTTAGGTACTAGTGGATACTTGGAGAAGGAAGTGTCATGGTCTTACCTATACCATCCTTCCCCTCATTTTACCCCCAAGGTCAAGTCTTGGGAAGAGTGGAAATAATTTTTTAAAATAGGGTTGCAGAATTTTTGTTTTGTGAGGAGAAGTGATGTTTAACTATAATCTCAATTTCTTTACTAGAGTTAGGACTATGCTATTTAATTATCTATTTATTCTTGAGTAAGCTTCGGTGTTGTTCAGCCCCTCAGTCCTGTCTGACTCTTTGCAACCCCATGTATTACAGCACGCCAGACTTCCCTGTCCTTCACCATCTCATGAAATTAGCTCAGACTCATGTCCATTGAGTCGGTGATGCCATCCAACCGTCTCATCCTCTGCCGTCCCCTTCTCCTCCTGCCTTCAATCTTTCCCAACATCAGGGTCTTTTCCAGTGAGTCAGCTCTTCACATCAGATGGCCAAAGTATTGGAGCTTCAGCTTCAGCATCAGTCCTTCCAATGAATATTCAGCATTGACTTCTTTTAGGATTGACTGGTTTGATCTCCTTGCAGTTCAAGGGACACTCAAAAGTCTTCTCCAATACCACAGTTCAAGCTTTGGTAGCTTGATCTTTTAAAAATTTGTCTATTTCATTTAAGTTTTCATATAGTTGACATAAAGTTGTCTACAATATTTCCTTATTATCCTTCTAGTACCAATAAAAACTTGTAATGATGTCAAAATAAATAAATAAAATGTAGTTACAGGAATTTGAGAGATGAGGAGATCCCCATTTTGCTTCCTTAGGGAGGATCAGGAAGACTGTCCCCAGCCAGCCCCACCCCAGCATAATCTCATGCCGTGGAATAGGAATGGTGGCAGGACAGTGCTATACAGAATAAGACTGTAGTGACCCCTTGTGTATCCCCTGGTGTAGCCGCAAACACGATGAACTTTCCAAAGTTTGCCATAACCTCCAAGGGGGGTGTCCAAGTGTTATGAGGGGTCCAATGCATCTGACAACATCTCTGGGGAATGGAGAGGCCAAGGAAGTAAAAAGTCTGTTCAACAATGACCAGAGGCTGCAACTGGCCTTGGACATCTTGGAGGAGGGTGGTATGAATGATGCTAGCCACCAAAGTGCAGGAGGGACTTGGTTCTTCAGTGGATGCCCATGTAAGCCAGATGATGCCAGGCCTAGTCACTTACCTGTGTATTCTCAGATCCATTCCCCACCCTAAGAGAACCCCATCTCTGCTCTCTGCCACGGGCAACTGCATTTCCCAGTCTCCTTTGCCAACTGATTTGGCCAGTGAGAGGCACTGGGGGATGGCTGAAGGAGGAGAGAAGCTGGGCTATTTCATCCTCTCTCAGTCTGCCTGCCTCAGGTGAAGCACAGGTTCCTTTGGTGGCTATTTCCTTTGATTCTAGCTTCTGCTAAACGGGCCCTCCTGTGGGCTACAGTCCATGGGGTCTTCACTTTCACTTTTCATGTGTTGAAGAAGGAAATGGCAACCCACTCCGGTGTTCTTGCCTGGAGAGTCCCAGGGACGGGGGAGCCTGGTGGGCTGCCATCTATGGGGTCGCAGAGAGTCGGATGACTGAAGCAACTTAGCAGCAGCAGCAGCAGACAGCCCTATAGCTCCATCCAGGAAGACTTTGCCATGGCTCTAGCTAGAAGGTTCTGGCTCCTGAGCTCTGTAACACTGCCATCTCACTCATGTCCCCCAACCCTAACAGTGATAATCGCTTCCTGGCAGCTCATCACTGTTCCCTCTTTGGTCTCTCATTCCCTCCATAACTGATGTGCCCTATTTCCTGTCTTACATTTGGCTTCTGTTTCCCTAACTGGATTTTCACTAATCTGGAACAGAAGCCTCCCATACTCCCAGCTGAAGTCTTGATGCTATGTGAGACACCTGGGAATTTATCACAATCCCAGGGGAAAGGAGGGAGGTTGGACATCCTGAATTAACTGAATCTACCCAAAAAAGTGTGAAGTCAAGTGGGCCTTAGAAAGCATCACTACGAACAAAGCTAGTGGAGGTGATGAAATTCCAGTTAAGCTATTTCAAATCCTGAAAGATGATGCTGTGAAAGTGTTGCACTCAATATGCCAGCAAAGGTGGAAAACTCAGCAGTGGCCACAGGACTGGAAAAGGTCAGTTTTCATTCCAATCCCAAAGAAAGGCAATGCCAAAGAATGCTCAAACTACCACACAATTGCACTCATCTCACATGCTAGTAAAGTAATGCTCACAATTCTCCAAGCCAGACTTCAGCAATACGTGAACTGTGAACTTCCAGATGTTCAAGCTGGTTTTAGAAAAGGCAGAGGAACCAGAGGTCAAATTGCCAACATCCAATGGATCATCGAAAAAGCAAGAGAGTTCCAGAAAAACATCTATTTCTGCTTTATTGACGATGCCAAAGCCTTTGGCTGTGTGGATCACAATAAACTGTGGAAAATTCTGAAAGAGATGGGAATACCAGACCACCTGACCTGCCTCTTGAGAAACCTGTATGCAGGTCAGGAAGCAACAGTTAGACCTGGACATGGAACAACAGACTGGTTCCAAATAGGAAAAGGAGGATGTCAAGGCTGCATATTGTCACCCTGCTTATTTAACTTATATGCAGAGTACATCATGAGAAACGCTGGGCTGGAAGAAGCACAAGCTGGAATCAAGATTGCCGGGAGAAATATCAATAACCTCAGATATGCAGATGACACCACCCTTATGGCAGAAAGTGAAGAGGAACTAAAAAGCCTCTTGATGAAAGTGAAAGTGGAGAGTGAAAAAGTTGGCTTAAAGTTCAACATTCAGAAAATGAAGATCGTGGCATCTGGTCCCATCACTTCATGGGAAATAGATGAGGAAACAGTGGAAACAGTATCAGACTTTATTTTGGGGGGCTCCAAAATCACTGCAGATGGTGACTGCAGCCATGAAATTAAAAGACGCTTACTCCTTGGAAGGAAAGTTATGACCAACCTAGATAGCACATTCAAAAGCAGAGACATTACTTTGCCAACAAAGAAAGGTCTGTCTAGTCAAGGCTATGGCTTTTCCAGTGGTCATGTATGGATATGACAGTTGGACTGTGAAGAAAGCTGAGTGCTGAAGAATTGATGCTTTTGAACTGTGGTGTTGGAGAAGACTCCTGAGAGTCCCTTGGACTGCAAGGAGATCCAACCAGTCCATTCTGAAGATCAGCCCTGGGTGTTCCTTGGAAGGAATGATGCTAAAGCTGAAACTCTAGTACTTTGGCCACCTCATACAAAGAGTTGACTCATTGGAAAAGACTCTGATGCTGGGAGGGATTGGGGGAAGGAGGAGAAGGGGATGACAGAGGATGAGATGGCTGGGTGGCATCACCGACTCAATGGACATGAATTTGGGTGAACTCCGGGAGTTGGTGATGGACAGGGAGGCCTGGCGTGCTGCGATTCATGGGGTCGCAAAGAGTCAGACATGACTGAGCGACTGAACTGAACTGAACCCCAAAAAAGTGTTAGGAAAACTTTGGATGATTAATTGACTAAATTGGGTAGAATTTTTTTTTTTTTTTGGTCTGTTTCTTCATTGTAGCCATCACCTACAACGGTAGTTCAAAATGAAGTTTAAGCTACAGAAGAATAAAATGATTATCTTTCCAGATTTGAATATGTAGCTTGTGAAATTCCTACTCACTACACTAAGTATGAACATGGAATGAATGTATGCCATCATCATAACTAAGTAAAATTTGTGTACATGTAGACAAAGACAAGGAAAGGAATAGGAAAAAAAATTCCTTGTAATAGGATGGAAAGAGAATATCTGACTTTTTAAAAATCTTAAAAGGGTCACCTGGGAGCCTTACTAAGTCAGACATCTCCTCCACCCCAGGGTAACCATCTGTGGAAAATGGTAAAGATTCTTCCTCTGGAGCAGCACCAAGTGAATGGGGACATTTCCACTATATGGAAAGTTGACAGAACAAAAGGTGTAAAGTTAAAAATATAGGCATGCAGCAAAGAATAGCAGAGGTGCTAAGATACAAGCATCAGAAGCAAGTGTTAGAATCTCCCTGAAGCCACATCATAATTAAACTAGGTCGGATGGAAGGCTTTGATTACACCAGGCTGAGTAGGGGTGCAGGGTCAAAGCGTCTAGAGAATACGAGGGCAGTTTGTCAAACTTGGGGATCATCTCCCCTCTGAGCTTAGAGACACAGTCCTGCTCTCCCACAAACTGGTCCTTGGTATCCTCTTGAAAGATATGATTCTGGGCAAGAGGAGGTGAACCATCCTTCATGTCTTCAGACCCACAGGGATAGAGGAATGTTCTCTATAGAAAATTTTGAAATAGAGACATTTAAAAAGTAATATGACCCACCATAGTGATCCCAAGCATGGACTTGGAGCCTGGTAGACCCAGGGCGAGGCCAGCTAACTGCATACTAGATATGTGACCCCCACAATGGCCCTTAACCTCCCCAAGCCTCAGTCTCTCCATCTATATATAGAGATGGTAATAATAAGCCTGCCTCAAGGATATGGGGGTGTAGGAGCTAAGATAAGGCTGATAAAATGCTTAGGACATTAATGCTTGATAAATGTTAGCTGCTTAATTATTTTCGAAATCAGAATCCTTAAGTTTAATTTTATCAAATAAAGGTGTCAAATGAACCACAGACGGTGTACTAGTCATGACAGAAGAATGTGAGATGAACATACTCCTGTTAAATGTTTCTGATGGTCACCATTGGCTGGCAGGGTGAGGAAGAGGGATGAAAAAAACATAAAAGCCAATCAGAAGAACCAAAGACCCAGTGGAGGACCGTTTACTGAAACACTGGGAAACTTGCCATGCTCCAGGTTGCAAGAGGTTTTGAATAACAGATATCCCTAAGTGTTCACTCAGAAGCCCTCATCTATTAACAAGCAACTCTGTTCTCTAGAGTTGAGGCCAAACCTTCCAGGTGACTCAGAGTAAAGAGTCTGGGTCCTTGCCATGCCACTGAGTGAGGAACAAAGTCAGGTAAACATCCCTTCCGATTCAACATGGCCCCATGGCTCTCTCACCCGGGGCAACATCCTGAACACAGGCAGACAGGATTTAGAACAGCAAGGAGAAAGGGCCACTGGATATTTGGATTCTTTTTTAAAAAGTATTATTGATTATAATATTGTGTTAGTTTCAGATGTATACCAAATTGATTCAGTTATATATATGGTTTTTCCAATAGTCATGTATGGATGTGAGAGTTGGACTAGAAAGAAAGCTGAGTGCCAAAGAATTGATGGTTTTGAACTGTGGTGTTGGAAAAGACTCTTGAGAGTCCCTTGGACTGCAAGGAGATCCAACCAGTCCATCCTAAAGGAGATCAGTCCTGGGTGTTCTTTGGAAAGACTGATGCTAAAGCTGAAAACTCCAGTACTTTGGCCACCTCATGTGAAGAATTGACTCATTGGAAAAGACTCTGATGCTGGGAGGGATTGGGGGTGGGAGGAGAAGGGGACGACAGAGGATGAGATGGTTGGATGGCATCACCGACTCAATGGACATGGGTTTGGGTGGACTCCAGGAGTTGGTAATGGACAGGGAGGCCTGGTGTGCTGCAGTCCGTGGGGTCTCAAAGAGTTAGATACAACTAAGTGACCGAACAACAATAAAACATATTATTTTCTCAGATTCTTTTCCATTATAGGTCATTACAAGATATTGAATATAGCTCCCTGTGCTATATAGTAAATCCTTATTGCTTGCCTATTTCATGTACAGTAGTTTGTATCTGTTAATCTGGGTAACTGGTTTCTTTAAGCCACACAGCCAATCTCAGGAAATTTAATACCAGACCTAAGTCTAATGTTTCCCAAACCTGTAATTCTTAACATTTGAGAACGCTGGTATTCCTGAAAGTTTGATGAAAATGTTGGGCCCTGACCAGCAAAATGTACATGTCCAGATATGTACACTATTTTACATATTATTTCAGGGTATTTATAAAGTTGCACGAACCTCCTAAGGCCAGAAATAAACAGACCTACAGTTGCGGCAAGACTTTGTAATCTTTGAATAGGAAAATTCAAACGATATCTACTTAGGAAAAATGATAGTGTAAACACATACATACCCACAATGCTTTCTTTCTATAGCAAAGAGAAGCTGCCTCCCCTTACCAGACTTTTTGCATGACCCTTCCAAATCTCACAGACTCATGCGGCAAAGCCCAGTTTCCACTCACATTCCAAAATCCAATCACTCCCTCATGTCATGGACTTCCTCCCAAGTGTTTACCGTTGTGTGACATCCCCAAGGCACCCAGTTGTCCCTCCTAACCAGCTGGGCAGTCAAAGCAAGCCTCGTTGCAAAGCTGTCAAGGCAAAGGCAAGAGGTTACATAATTCCAATTAGCAGAAGCCCCACCGACTCTAAACAGCTCCTTACCACTTCATCATCTTTCCCCTCCGAGGAAATAATCACAATTGCCACCAACATCCCGGACACAAAAGCCGACAGAATAAACACGGTGCTCACCCAGCAGACCCCAGGATTAAAATGTAATCTCAGAATAAAGTCTAATAACTTTCCCCCTTTTGAACACACTTGGAATAAAATTAGCATATAAATCAAAGCTTAATTAGGACATTGCAACAATGAACAGCACCGGCTGGTATTAAGGGTTTCAGACCCAATATGATGCATCAAATAAACACCGTAATTAGAGAACAAAATCAGGGCGGTCTCCTGGTAATCAATCACCCAGCTAGGTTCAAGCCTTCCAACTTGAGGGTCGCCTCTGTTTTCTGTCTTGTGAATCTTCCAGCCTGTCTCTCCCAAAAGACTTCATGCATCTTCCAGGCTGGTCCCTGGCACATCTCTCCAGCCCTTGGCACTCAAAGAGGAGTCCTGGCACTGAGCAAGGATGGAAGAGATTTGCAGGTTGGTCAGAACAATAGCCTGCGGGGTTCAGAATGAAGCACAGATTCATTATTTGAGCAGTACTGGGTCCTTTAGCTGCTGCTTTTATCCAATCCAGAAAAATAACTGTCTGAGGCAGAAAGCCAGGAATCCTTAAGATGTGTCTCTTCTATTTTCACCCTGCTTCAGCCATACCAGCTCCCTTGCTGGTTCACGTACACATACTCTGAACAAACGCCTGCCCCGAGACCTTTGCACAAGCTGTTTGCTCTCCGTGAATGCTCTTCTCTCACTTCATCAGAGAGGTCCTTCTCACCCCTCTTATCTAAAATATCACCTTCTATCACTTTTTTTGGGCCTCCCAGGTGCCCGCTAGTGGTAAAAAAAAACCCCTGCCAATGCAGGAGAAGTGATCCCTCGGTTGGGAAGTTCCCCTGGAGGAAGGCAGGGCACCCCACCCCAGAATTCTCCCGGTATTCTTGCCCGGAGAATTCCATGGACAGAGGAGCCTGGCAGGCTACAGTCCATAGGTTCACAAAGAGTCAGACATGCATGCATCACTTTTTTACTCTTTGCTGGAAGTTTAAGGGTCCATTGAAAAGTACCCTCCTACTCCACGTTAGTTCTAATCCAACAGAAAAATTTTTTAAAAAGGCAGATGGGAAAATAATGTCACCTTTATTTCCAGTAGAACTGACATTGGAAAATGAGGCTTATATCTGTGGGCAAGTGGGCCTCTGGGAACTGACCTGTAGATGAGGAAGATAGATCCTGGCTTTGCAGGGCCAGATAGCAGGGGCCCCTAACAGGTAAGGCTGGAGGAGCAGAGCAGGCTGGCACTTGAAGAGAGCAGGCTTATGCCCAGCAGAAAAGAAGGCAGATGAGTAGGACCTCATACACCCTACTCTTCATCCCCAAATCACCAAAGGTGAATCAGCACCCCATCCTTGGAAGAGTGTTCCGCAAGTGTGGGTCCTCCCCCAACATGGGGGGCAGGCAGGAGGAAGGAAGCTGTGGCTCCCACCCCCCGACCCCGCCACCTCAGTTATCTTTAGAGCTCTTGTCACCACCTGATGAATTACATCAGCATTTGTTGATTTGCTGTCTTGCCACACTAAATGTAAACTTCAGGAGGATAGCACTTTGCTTGTTTACTGCTTCATCCTGAATCCCCAGGGCCTAGAACTGTGCCTGGTTACAGCGGGCTTTCACTAAGTCAAATAAAGGGGCAGAGAGACTTTTTAACTTACATCTTCAAAGTAACACCATATTCTTAGACTGTGCTGTGCTTGGGCCGTGGTCATCTCTAATCCTTCCCAGACTTTGGGAAGTCTTAGTATAATTACCGATGATCTCCTTGAATATGAAACTATTTCTTACATGGTGTAGCTTTCTTGACCTCTAACCCACCTAGATTAAACACCATGCCTGCAAAACACTGTCTGTCCTGCTCACCACTCTGTCCACTGCACCAAGCACAGTATCTGGCACAATAAATGGTGGGATCACCTCCTCCTCCACCAGCAGGAGGAAAAGAGGGAGGAAGCAAGGATGGAAAGATGACTCTTCCTTATTTCCAAACACTGTTCCCCAGGGCTGGTCCTTTCACCTAAAGATGTGACCCAGCCTTCAGCATTCCAAGAGAAAAGACATTATCATCTTCACTTAACAGTTGAGGCCTCAGGTCCAGAGAAGTTAAATGACCAGGTCACACAAGTAAGGTCACAGGGAGTGGTGGTGAAAGGCACTCGGACCAACACCCTCTGACTCCAAGGACAGCGCTTATCGTATGACACCTTCTCTCTTTTTTTAAAAAAAAATTTCTTTATTTGGCTGCATTCAGTCTTAGTTGTGGCATCAGGGTCTTCGTTGGGTCATGTGGGAGCTCGCGTTTCGGTGCACAGGCTCACTAGCTGTGGAGCACAGGTTTAGTTGCCCTGTGACATGTGGGATCTTAGTTTCCCGACCAGGAACTGAACCCGTGTCCCCTGCATTGCAGGGTGAATTCTTAACCACTGGACCACCAGTGAAGTCCTGATACCTGCTCCTTTAGGACCACAGGTCAGAACCACCCATGCCAAGGCCCTATTGGTCTGGAGAAGCTGTGACAAGGGCATCATGGTAAGCCCTCTTCCCTTCAGGGTCCAATGAGAGAGGGGTCCACCCAGCCTGCAGCTGGGCTGGGGCTTCTAGCCACTCGAGGCTGGGCTATCTGTTGAGATCATGTGATGGCCCAGGTGGAGGCCACCTCCAGCTTACCTGCCTCCCCTACCCTATTCCTTTTCCAAGTGTCTGCTGAGCCCTGCAGGGAAACTGCGATCACTTCCCAAAGTCCCATGTCCTGAGCATCTGGGCCTCAACCCGGTTCTGGCTCTGTTAGGGGTGGGAGGACCCAGATGAAATGTCACAGAATATGCCCAAAGGGACCCAGCCTTGAGTGGGAGGCATATACATAAACACCTATGATGTGCCTCTTCTGCATTAGACTCACCTACTGATGGTGGTCTCCCGCTCTTGGATATCCACCAGGGGCCAGACATTAGCCACGCTCTTCACATCCATCAGCTCATTTCATCCACAATAACTCTCTGAAGCAGCTACAATTACAAGCTGTCCCATTTCACAGATAAAGAAACTGAGGCTAAGAAATGTGCATTCAGGTCCAAATCTATCTAAAACTGAAGAACTTAAATTCTCCTGGCCTAACCTGTCCTCTCCTGGGTTTGTTTTCTCCCCAGGCTGCCTCTCCCCATGCTGACCAAGAACAAAGAATAAGCAGGAGTTCAGCTATGCAGCAGCCCCGATACCCCCACCCCAGACTTCCCATGGTGGATCACTCCAGCATGCGTTCTCATCTCTCCATATCTCACTCACACCATTCTCTCTGCATGGAACCCCCTTCCCCAAACTGAAAAACCCCTGCTCCAACATCCAGGCCCTGTACAAATATCACAGCCTCTGTGACCACTCTCCAGGAGCCAAATTCCATCATCCTGTCTAGCCTGTCACTTAGAGAACAGACCTCAATTTCAGTAGACCTGAGACCAACAGGGTCAGCTGTACCTAAGTCTTGTTAGAAAAGCCAGGTGGGTTTTTCGGGTTTTTTTGGTTTGTCTGTTTTGGCTTTAAAAAATTGTGATAAAATATGCATAACAAAATTTACCTTTCTGACCTTTGCCAAGTGTGGAGTTTAGTGGCGTTATGTGCATTCATGCTGTGCAGCCACCATCATCACTGATCTCCAGAACTTTTTCATCGTCTGAAACTGACATTTTGTCCCATTAAACAGTAACTTCCTCAGGAATTTTCTGATGGTCCAGTGGTTAGGATTCAGTGCTTTCACTCCTGGGGGTCTGGGTTTGATCCCTTGTCAAGGAACTAAGATCTCACAAGTCATGTCATGTGGTATGGCCAAAAAAGTGGGTTTTGTTTTGTCTCTTTTTTTTTTTTTTTTTTTTTTTGATGTGGGTCTTTGAGGCTATTTTTGATATGTGAATGGGAATGTATTGTTTTTCTCTTACAAAAATGTTGTTGAGAGCATGTTCCTAAGAAATGTCAGTCTTGAATCACAACACAGAACTACTGGAACAGAAACTCCGGGTGTGGGGCCAGCATCTGTGTTAGCAAATCCTGCCACTCAGTCTGGCGCACTTCTATTCTGACATATTTTATTAGAGCCACTTGTATGTGTTTAAAGAAAATCGCTGGCTGGGAGGACCTGCCAGGCCAGGACTAGATGCTGCTCAGAGTCCGTCCCACGGTAGGTACTCTGTTTACTTTGAAAAGGCTTTTTTTCCCAACAACCTTGTGGCTTAGAGGCATCAGCAACGACAAGGAGGGCAGAAGGATGGTCAGAGGGAAATTGGGTCTCCCTTCTTTCTGAGCCCCCTCCCCGCGGGCCCACAGAGGAGGCTTCATCATCTTCACCTAACAGATGAGGCCAGACTGAAAGTGGACGCCACCTCCAGCCTTGCACCTGCTTGGTGGAGAAAAGCTCCATGTATTTTCATTTATTCTTTTCATGACAAGTTATTGGCAGTCTATCAGAGGCCACACACTGCTAAGCATGGGGGACACATGGTGAGTACAGTAATGCCCCAACCCCCAGCCTCAAGGATCTTACAGTCCAATGGGGGTAGACATGCGGTCATCAAACAACTATAGCCAACTTTATAATCAAGTAACTACAGCTAACTGTATAATAATACATGATTTATAATAATAACTATAGTTGTCAAATAACTATAGCTAACTCATTAGAAAAGATCCTGATGCTGGGAAAGACTGAAGGCAGGAGGAGAAGGGGATGACAGAGGATGAGATGGTTGGAGGGCATCACCGACTCGATGGACGTGCGTTTGAGCAAGCTCCAGGAGTTGGTGATGGACAGGGATGCCTGGTGTGCTGCAGTCCATGGGGTTACAAAGTGTCAGACATGACAGAACAACTGAAATGAACTGAACTTTAAGTGCCATGTACATCTATTGGGTAATTTAATGCTCACAACTATCCTAAAAGCAGGTACTACTGTGATCATCCGCTTCCTTTGTGAGGAAGCAGATACAGAAAGGTGAAAATACTTTCCACAGGTTCCTACCGCTTGCAGATGGCAGAGCTGATATCTGAGTTCAGCAAAAATTCATCCCTGCTCTTAATCACAACACAATACTATCTTAAAATAATTACAAAAAAAAAAAATACTATGACTCACAGACATAGAAAACAAATTATGGTTACCAAACAGGAAAGGAGGAAGGGATAAATTCGCAGCTTGGGATTAGCAGATACAAACTGCTATACATAAAACAGATAAGCAAGGACCACAGGGAACTATATTCAACATCTTGTAATAATCTTGTGATGGAAAATAATCTTAAAAAGAATATATATATACACATACATATATATATATAACTGAATCACTTTGTTGTATATGCGAAACTAGTACAACATTACAAATCAACTATACTTCCATAAAAACAAATAATACTCTAACATATAATAATCACTCTGAAAAATAGCACACAAGAGTGCATGACAGCAGAAACTGATAAAAGTTATGAGGGGAGAAGGGACAGTCAGAGAACTTCCTGGAGGAAGAGACATCTGAACTGGGATTTGAAGGTTAAGTAGGAGTTAAAGAGACTGATCAGTAAGAGGAGGGTGGGGGTACCAGTGGGGCCTTTCCCTGCAGAGGAAGGGCTCCTGCACGGCCCTGGGGCTGGGAGTGGCAGAGGGTGAAGCTAGAGGACGGAGTAGTGGTCAGAAGTGTGGGCAGCAGCACCAGGTCAGTCAGGTACCTGGTGCCATGCCAGCAGCCCTTACCCTTGGTCCAGCCCAGGGACTTACACTCTTCTGAAGAAATGTTGTCAAACTAAGAGTCTCATATTGAAGGATGGTGTATTATGTGTGAAAATGTGGTTACAGTCCAGAAAAATCTCATCATTCACCCATTGAGTCCTTCGTAGATATTGACCAAGTGCCTGTCATGGGCCAGGCCGGTTACAGGTGTGGGATACAGCTCCATCCTCCTGGAGCACAAATCATGCCCAGGGAGAGAGGACCCTCTGGGGACTGATAACCTGCCTTCCTCTATCAGCACTGTGTTCAGTGCTCTGTCGACTGGTCTGGTTTGTGTTTTAATGACTAATCAGTGGCACTTTTCCATAATCACAACTAGACCTCCTGGTTACCAAAATGCACAGCTCTTACAATTTCAACAACTACTTACAGTGCATAGGACTTGAAGCATTTCTTAAGAAGCCCACATAAGATAAATCACCGTGGCTGCTCATAAAGCGAACTTTGTTAATAGAAGCTAGAGTAATGAAATGAATGTCTACAGACCTGTAATTCATTCTGCATAACATTTACACACTGCACTCAGCTGCAATCTTGTTAAATGACTTTAGTCAGCAAAGCTCAGCCCAAAAACCAGGTGGAGAATGAACACAGATTGGTTCAAAAAGGCCTTCAGAGAGTGTTTTCCAAATCTGTTAGATTTTTTTCCAAAGAAGATATACGAATAGCCAACAGGTACATGAGAAGGTGCTAAATATCACAAATCGTTAAGGAAATGCAAATCAAAACCACAATGAGATACCACCCCATGCTTGTTAGAATGGCTATTATCAAAAAGACAAGAAGTAGCGGATGCTGCCGTAAATGTGGAGGAAAGGGAACTCTTGTGCACCATTGGTGGGAATATAAATCTGCGCAACCACTGTGGAAAACAGTATGGCGTTTCCTCAAAAAATTAAAAATAGAACTACCAGATGATCCACCAATCCCACTTCTAGGTATTTATCTGAAGGAAATGCAAACACAGTGCCAAAGAGAGTCCCCGTGTTCACAGCAGCACCAGTCACAAGAGCCAAACCGTGGGGACAACCTAAATGCCCATCAACAGATGAATGGATGAAGAAAACGTCATATCATGCATGGGTGTGTACATACATGTGTAAATACACATGCACACGCACTGAAACAATGGAAACCTATGCAGTAGTCAAAAAAAGGAAATCCTGCCATTTGCACCAAATGGATGAACTTGTAGGATGTTAAGTGAAGCTAGATAAAGACTAATACTGTACAAATACTTATTTGTGGAATCTTAAAAAACTCTAAAAATCTAAATCTAAAAAAAACTCTGATCTAGAAAAAGAAATCAGACGAGGCACAGAGTGCGGGATGAGGCCCTGAATGAAGGTGGCCAAAAGGCACCAATTCCCAGCTATGAGATAAATAAGTACTGGAGACGTGATGCATAACACGATGACTAGTTAGCACGGCTGCATGGTGTATCTGAAAGTTGTTAAGAGAGTAAATTGGAGAAGGCAATGGCTCCCCACTCCAGTACTCTTGCCTGGGAAATCCCATAGACGGAGGAGCCTGGTAGGCTGCAGTCCATGAGGTCGCGAAGAGTCGGACATGACTGAGCAACTTCACTTTCACTTCTCACTTTCATGCATTGGAGAAGGAAATGGCAACCCACTCCCGTGTTCTTGCATGGAGAATCCCAGGGACGGGGGAGCCTAGTGGGCTGCCCTCTATGGGGTCACACAGAGTCGGACACAACTGACGCGACTTAGCAGCAGCAAGAGAGTAAATACTAGGAGTTCTCATCCAAAAAAAGAGGCTTTTTTTCTTGTTTTTGTAGGTATCTGAGATAATGAGTGTTAACTGAACTTACTGTATAGTTAGTAGTCATTTCACAATATATATAAGTCAAATCATTATGTTGTACATCTTAAACTTATACATGCTGTATGTCAATAATATATCAATAAAACTGGGGGAAACCTGCTTGCATTGCCTCTTTTTTTTCCCTATGGGATGAAGCAAGTGGTATCACTGTGCAGATTCCACTGAAACTGTGATATCCTGATGTCTCATCACACATAGGACAAAAAACAAACTCCTTTACTTCATCTGTAGGGCCCTACATTACTTGGCTATCCCCACTTGTGATGCTACTACCTTCCCCTCACTCAATTCTCCAAACCGATCTTGCTGCAACTTAGGTAAACCAAACTCATTCCCACCCAAGGGCCTTTTTTCTTGCTCTCCCTCTGCCTGAACTGCTGTTCCCTCAGTCTCCCACGGGTGGCTCCTAGGCTTCATTAATGTCACAACTCACATATCACATCCACAGAGAGGCCTTCTCTGTCACCTTAGGGCTCCCCACTTTTAGAACTTAGAACTTTTTGAAATTATCTTGCTTTTAAACTTATTTACTTGTTTTTTCTTTAGTCTATCCCCCTACTGAAATAAAAGGACCATTTAGAACAGGGACCTTGTCTTATCAGCAGTAGAGAGTTTTTTAAACTTTTTATTTCATACTGGAGTTTTTCCAGTGGCTCGGTGGGTAAAGAATCTCCCTGCAGTTCAGGAGATACAGGAAACTGGGTTTGATCCCTGGCTCAGGAAGATTCCCTGGAGAAGAAAATGACAACACATTCCAGTATTCTTGCCTGGAAAATCTCATGGACAAAGGAACCTGGTGGGTAGAGTCCAAAGGGTCAGACACAGCTGAGCATCTAAGCATGAGAGAGGGTCACATCTTGCTCTCTTAAACCCAAATAAGAAACTGATTAACAATGTTGTCATAATTTCAGGTGGACAGAAGTGATTCAGCCATACATATTCAGCCATCCATTCTCCCCCAAATTCCCCTCCCATCCAGGCTGCCACATAACATTAAGCACAGTTTCCTGTATGATGTAGTGGGACCTTGTTGATTATCCATTTTAAATACAGCACTGTGTACATGTCCATCTCAAACTCTGTAACTATTCCTTCCCCGCTGACAACCATGAGTTTGTTCTCTAAGTCTGTGAATCTGTTTCTGTTTTGTAAGCAAATTCATTTGTATCATTTCTTTTTAGAATCTGCATTTAAGGGATATCATAGGATATTTCTCTTTCTCTGACTTATTTCACTCAGTATGACAATCTCTAGGTCCATACATGTTGCTGTAAATGGCATTATTTCATTCTTCTTTTTTTAATAAATGTATTCATTTTAACTGGAGGCTAATTACTGTACAATAGTGTATTGGTTTTGCCACACATCAACATGAGTCCTCCACGGGTGTACACGTTCCCCATCCTGATCCCCCCCTCCCACCTCCCTCCCCTTACCATCCCTCCCCTGACCACCCCTTACCGTCATCCCAGTGCACCAGCCCCAAGCACCCTGTATCATGCATCGAACCTGGACTGGCGATCCGTTTCACATATGGTAAAATATATGTTTCAATGCCATTCTCCCAAATCATCCCACCCTCGCCCTCTCCCACAGAGTCCAAAAGACTGTTCTACACGTCTGTGTCCCTTTTGCTTAAGGCTGGGTAACATCCAACTGTATACATGCACATCTTTATCCGCCCCTCTGTCGATGCACATTTAGGTTGCTTTCATGTCTTGGCTGTAGTGAACAGTGCTGTGATGAACATAGGGCTTCATGCATTCTACTTCTTTCTTATGCCCTCACATAAGAATAATAATTTATATTAGACTGTCTGTCTTTTCTCCTCTCATATTCTAGCGTTCAATGTTGCAGATGAGAAATTCAATAATGTATGACCCTTTCTTATTTATAGTTGGCTTACTTTTCTTGTTTAAAAGGTTGTAGGATATTCCTCTTGGTTAGAATGCCAAAATTTCAGATGAATGTAGGCTTGTGCCTTGATGAAACTGACACTTTTAATCTGGATTCTTGTATTTCTTCTACTAGGAGAACTTTTTTTAATGTTTCCTTGATTATTGTTTCTTCTTTATTCACTCTTCTGTACTTCAGTATTCTTATTTTGTGAAACCTGGAGCTGATAGACCTAATAGCTCTATTTTATATATATATATTTATTTATCCTCATAATTTCCTTCTCTTGTCTTTGTGTTCTGCATTCTGGAAAGTTCCTCTTAGTTATCTTCTAATTCACCACTCCCACTTTTAGCCAGAGTCCCTTCTACTAGTCACTGTTGATTTTTTTCCCCTTATTTCTTTTGTTTTTTCCTTATAACTCTTTTCTAAGAGCTGTCTGATTTTCTCTATTTTGGGTCAGTCTTCTCTTATTTACTCAATATCTTTTAAGTACCTCTAAAAATCATCTTTTAAAAAAATCTAAAAATGCTTCTGAGACTTTAGACCTATGATTTTTTTTCTTTTGTTTCCTACATTAATTCTGTTTCCAGTCAGAAATATTTGCTCTAGGTCCTTAGCCTGGTCCCCTTCCTGGAGCTGTCGGTTTTCCTTGTCCTTCTGATGTGCTCTTGTCTTTCCCTGATTCCACGTGAAGACACATGCTGGTTGGGACTAGCAGCTGACATGGGTTTTTGAATTCCTTTCCAAAGCCAGGTGTATTGGGTCAGAAGGGATGGGTCTGGAGGTGGGACTCTCTTTGGGTTCACAAACTAAGTGCAGGTCAGTGGACAGATGGCCCCCTCCAGGCCCATGCATGGTATCGGCGACCCCCACCAAAACCCCACTGAGGCAATAGAATTCCTACCTTGTGTGCTCAGCTTCTCTGGGCAAGGCTGGCACCAACCTCCAGATCCTTCCATCTGATCCCTCTTTCTGCACAGTGACCTTTCCTTCCCACACCTAATGATTACCCTGAATTTCATAGGTGCCTCTACACTTATCCTTAGTGATGGTGGGCCAGTCAACACTGAACACACCATCTGACTCCACTGCTAGACTTGAGAGGGACAAGGACATGGAGGTCACAGGGAGATGCACGGCCTTCTAGCCTGGACAACTGAGAATGTCCCCCAGTAGATGGTGAGTCTTTGAAGGGCAGAGATGTGTTCTTACATTCTTCCTGTGTCCGGTACCTGGCTCTGCACCAGCGCAAGACAATCACTTGATAAATGACACAGAGTGAAGGCCTTGCACTTCCAAGTTTTTTGTTCCAACTTTGCTGCTTTTCCGTGTACCCTTTCCACCTTTGCTGTTATTCCCCTGCCCAGGCCCAGTCATCTTTAGTTCAGATGTCAAGGCTCAGCTCAAATATCACCTCAAAGGAAAGCTCCTTTGCCCCTCCCCCTGTGCCTCCACAGCTTCGATCAAAACACCAGTTGTGCTCTGTACACGTGTGCACGATTATCTCAGGCTTGTGGGGAGGTCTAAACAAAGGTGTAAGTGACAAAAGTACAAATGGATGAATCCATGCTAAGCTGTAAGCCCAAGGCAGGGATCACATTTCAGTCAAGTTCACATCACTGCTGAGTGTCACTTGGCATAGAATAGCCAAATATTATGGAACTGAACTGAATAATGGGCTTCCCTGGTAGCTCAGACAGCACAGACTCTACCTGCAATGCAGGATACGTGGGTTCAACCCCTGGGTCGAGAAGAACCCCTGGGGGAGAACACGGCAACCGACTCCAGTATTCTCGCCTGGAGAACCCCGTGGACAGAGGAGCCTGGCGAGCTATACTCCATGGGGTTGCAAAGAGCTGGACATGACTGAGCGATTAAGCACAGCACACACAGAACTGAATAATACAGGGTATTACTATCCCCAAATTAGGATATTTCCATATGGTTCTCAGACTCTGGGCAATCAGAATCCCTAACTCTAGTGGAATCTCAGGCACATAATCCCTTTCGGAGTCAGGAAGGGAAGTTCATTATTGAGCAGTGTAATATACTCCAGGTACTGAACCAGATGGTCTTACCATCTTGAAACAGGTGTTTCAAGATCTATTTTTAAAATAAAATACTTATTATTTAATAAGTATTTACCTATCACCAAACTATATTTTGAGTATTTTACATATGAAAACATATTTATCAGCACTATGAGATAGCTACTAACTTAGCCTTACTTTTTTCCATTAGAGTAACTCAAACCAAAATGTGGTTAACTTGCTTAAAATGACAGAGCTAGTAATCGAAAGAGCTGGAATCTGAACCCAGGCAGTGTCCTTCTAGGATTAGGCCAGGCTTCTGCTCTCTAAGGTATGACAGCTCATTCAGTGTCTACACCAGCGTCGATAGGTACTACTCTCCCACTGTATAAAACGGGACAGAACTCACACATCCAGCCAACATTTACAGGGTAGACACCAGCACAGGGTAGGATGCCAGGCCTGCTTGACTTCTAAACTCATGTGTCTCCATCCCCAGTTTCCCTGAAATGGGCAAGCATCACACCATAATCCCCACATGCTTTCCATGGGATGATGCCAGCAAAGTTAGGGTATCAGTGACATCCCAGCATCTTTGGAAGTCCTAAGCAGATGGGGTCCTGAGCACATAGACACTCTGAAGCACCAGTGAGCTGAAGACTTGGCTCTTCAAGAAGACATTCAAATGAACTTCATTTGCTAAGGGCTGGCTATGGCCCCAAGACACTATTTACTTTTGACATCTCTTCATTCTCTCCACAGTCCAGGAGTCAGCCAGTACCTGCATTTTATAGAAGAAATGGGGGTTGGAACAAAAGAAATTCCTGCCTAAGGTCACTCAGCCAGAGAGTGGAAGATCTGGATTTAGATCCCAGGTCTAAGTGTTAGGCTTCCTGGGTGGCTCAGCAGTAAAGAATCCCCTGCGATGCAGGAGTCACAGGGATGCAGTTTCGATACCTGGGTCAGGAAGATTCCCTGGAGGAGGGCGTGGCAACCCACTCCAGTATTCTTACCTGGAGAATTCCATGGACAGAGGAGCCTGGTGGGCTACAGTCCATGGGGTCGCAAACAGTCAGACACGACTGAAGCAACTTAGATGTACATGTGCATAAGTGTTAGTCATTCAGTTGTGTCCGACTCTTTGCAATGACTATAACCTGCCAGGCTCCTCGATCCATAGAATTCTCTAGGTAAGAATACTAGAGTGGGTAGCCATTCCCTTTCCCAGGGGATCTTCCTGACCCAGGGTTTGAACTCGGGTCTCCTGAATTGCAGGCAGATTCTTTACTGTCTGAGCCACTAGGGAAGCCTGATCCCAGGTATATCAAATGCCAAAGTACAGAATCCTGACCAGGAAGTTTGGCCTTAAATTCACCTGTGCCCCAAAGACATTTCCCTTGAGGTCTGGCTCACAACTTCTAAGTCTATGAAAGAGATGGTGGAAGAACTGGGAGGCAGATGGGTTTGGTTCAGAGAGCAGTGAGAAGATCATCCCAGTCAAGGAGCAGGGAATGATGGAGGCTGGGAGAAGGCACAGGGTTCACAGAGTGGGGTGTGAGGGGGAAGGTGTACATGCAGGGTTTTTCCAGGGTCATCTGCCTGAGAGAGGTGGGCAAGGGAGATGGGACTCAAGAGAGCCTTGTTCTGAGGTCCTGAATACACCACTAGAAGGTCTGGTCTTGGGTGCAAGGAAGGACAGCGCCACTGGCTACAGGTCCCATCTTTGTTCTTGATGATGAGGGGACCTCCAAGGTCTTGGGCTTAAAGTTAGAAGCCATCTGTTGTCCAAGCTTCCACCCTGGCCAGAGTTAATGCCACAAAGCCCAGCATCTGTTCAAAGCATCTACCATGGTGACCACAGTGGAGGCCCTGCTGGTGGGGCCCGGGTTGGACTTCAGCTCCTTCTCTGCTGGGATCACATAAAGTCACAGTGAGCAGCATGGCATTGAGCCAAGTCAGCTGTGCCCCTGGGACTGAGAAAAACCATTCAGTTATGCTTGTCATGAAGGAAGGCCACTTAGTGGAAATTCACCTCCCTGGGGGCTGTGGGCTGCAGGAACACACTGCAAGAAACCTTCCCTCTGAGGGTGGAGGGAAGTCTCCCCCATGGCTCCCACACCCGGCCATGCATGTGCATCCCCTGGAGAGCTTGTAAACTATCCTGACACTGGTTTGTTTCCCCACAGCCCAGTGTGTCCAGCATGCAGCCAGGGCTGAGGACACATTGCAAACATGGACTCCAAAGCTGCATGGCTCAAATGCCAAAAGAGCCCTGAAGAAAAGCTGTCCATGGTGAGGGCCACAGTCGTGTGCAATGCCCACGAAGAAGTTTCATTCCCACTTGACAAGAGTTCCAAAAAGGTTTCTTGCAAGCCTGGTCCTGAAGGCAAGGATCTTTCAAGGCCGACATGGAGGGAAGAGCAGTCCAGACCGAGGGACCAGCCAGAGTAAAGGTTCAAAGGTGGGAGACTCCGTGGGGAATCAAGTTCCTGTGCTCCTCTCGGGCCACGTCTCACCAAATAAGATCAAGGGCACTTTTTATATTGAACCTGGCACCAATCTACAGCATTTCCCACTTCAGCACTTAATTCTTTGCTCTTGGAAAGGACTGTTCTGGAATAAGAAGTAGAGATGAAAGAGAATGGAGATGATAGATTTCTGAGTCATTTAAAAAATGTTTTCACATACAGCTTTCTTATTTGCTCCCAGAAAACCCTTGGGAGGTGTAACCAGCATCTTACGGAGTATAGGAACACAGGTAAGGTTCCAGGCTGGAGGCCATGTGGGCGGCTATCACGAGAACAGCTGTTCAGTGGGCTTGCCCTGGGGTGCCTTCCCTTGGGACACAGAGCCCAGTCAGCTGCTCACTCAGAAGTCTGAAGAGAGGTGCCGCTGTGCTACGTCTGATTAAAGAGGGCAGGGACAAGAACCCTCCACAAGACGCCAGACCTTCACATCTGCTCATCCAACTAGGAACAAGGAACCAAGAAGCCACACCACAGAGCAGAAGCTGGCCCTCTCACCGCTTGATAAGTGGAGAATCCCTTGAACCTGCGTGATCCTTCAATGTCCAAATCCACAGCAATAGTCAACACACGCTTATGTGTTCATACGGAAATTATCACCCAGTCATATAAAATGATGCTTTTGAAAAACATTACAGACATCGAAAAACGCTCCCTCTACAATGTTAAATAAAATCAGATCTGAGTTCATGGCACTGTGAATTAAGTCACTCATTATAAAAAGGTGCCAGGCAGTGTTCCAGGCACTAAGAAACAAGCAGTGGACAAAATATGAAAGTCCCTCCTCTTGGTGAGCTCCTTTTCTGGAGGGGGAGACAGACAATCATCATGTAAGGTGAAGACACAGGGTGTCAGATGGTAGTAAGCACAGTCAAGAGAAATGATTCAAGAAAGGAGGAAAGATGGGAGAGACTTGTTTTCTTCTTTAGATTTTAATGCATTTTCTAAAAAATAAACATTTATTATAGTTGTGATCAGGAAAGAAAAAAGCAGTTAAAAAAAAAAAAGCAGCAACCGAAAAAGTGATTGAATTAAGAACTGAAGTTGGTTCACAACTTGAGCCTCGGTTGGGATTCAGCCACATGGCTCCGCTGGCAGACAGAAGGGCGGCTTTCCTACTTCTGGGTGGGGGACACACACTGGCAAGAGAAGGCAGGCACGTGGCATGGTTAAACTCAACAACTTCCATGATGAGCTTTGAAAGTTCCACACAACTTTCTGCAATCATTCTCCCTGTCCTTTCCTGAGGCTGTGCTTTGCCATGATTCTGGCCTATGTTTAGCAGATGCGTGATTTAAGTCACTGAGTGTAAAATAAACAGATACACAGGATGAAGGATACCAGAGAGCAAATAAGCCTCCAATAGGGCAGACTGGTTCCAAATAGGAAAAGCAGTACGGGAAGGCTATATATTGTCACCCTGCTGATTTAACTTATATGCAGAGTACATCATGCGAAATGTCGGGCTGGATGAAGCACAAGCTGGAATCAAGATTGCCGGGAGAAATATCAATCACCTCAGATATGCAGATGACACCACCCTTATGGCAGAAAGCAAAGAAGAACTAAAGAGCTTCTTGATGAAAGTGAAAGAGGAGAGTGCAAAAGTTGGCTTAAAGGTTAGCATTCAGAAAACTAAGATCATGGCATCTGGTCCCACCACTTCATGGAAAATAGATGGGGAAACAGTGGAAACAGTGGCTGACTTTAATTTTTTGGGCTCCAAAATCACTGCAGATGGTGACTGCAGCCATGAAATTAAAAGATGCTTACTCCTTGGAAGGAAAGTTATGACCAACTTAGACGCATATTAAAAAGCAGAGACATCACTTTGCTAACAAAGGTCCATCTAGTCAAGGCTATGGTTTTTCCAGTGGTCATGTATGGATGTGAGAGTTGGACTGTGAAGAAACCTGAGCACCAAAGAATTGATGGTTTTGAACTGTGGTGTTGGAGAAGACTCTTGAGAGTCCCTTGGACTGCAAGGAGATCCAACCAGTCCATCCTAAAGGAGATCAGTTAGGGGTGTTCATTGGAGGGACTGATGTTGAAGCTGAAACTCCAATACTTTGGCCACCTGATGCAAAGAGCTGACTCATTTGAAAAGACCCTGATTCTGGGAAAGATTGAAGGCAGGAGGAGAAGGGGACGACAGAGGATGAGATGGTTGGATGGCATCACTGACTCAATGGACATGGGTTTGGGTGGACTCTGGGAGTTGGTGATGGACATGGAGGCCTGGCGTGCTGCAGTTCATAGGGTCACAAAGAGTTGGACACGACTGAGCTACTGAACTGAACAGGGCAGAGGTTATAAGGGGTCTAAGAGATAGCTGGCTAGAGGTTGAGTGCTCTCTTGGGCCTGCCTGCAAGCTGGCACTCTGCTCCCTCAACTCACCCAGCTGGAGGGTTCCCCTGAGTAGACTCCATGAGAACACCATCCCCATACCACTATTCACAGATAGTCTCAAAGTGGTCCAGCTCCCCACCCTGGCCCTGCCTGGGATGGCACATGAACCCATGAGCCAATGAATTGGCTAAATATAGTGGGGCATTCACAGCCATCAAGAAAGAGGAAGTTGTACCAAGAAGGCCCTTTGCCTTCTCTTGGGACCACAGTACTTCCCCAGGATATCATAATGCCAGATACGTTTTCTACCTCTTTTCCTGGAAGGGCGCTGTAACATGGAGGCCAGGGCAGACAAGAGTCCAAATTTTCGTTCAGCCTCTCCTCAGTCATGTGATCCTGGGCAAGTTACTTAATCACTCTGGGCCCCTGGTTCCTCATCTGTGAGGAGGGGTTTGCCTACCTCAAGCTGTCTTTGACAGAATGAAAAGAATACACATTCACGGGGGCCTGACCCTCTATAGGGGGCTTCCCAGGCGACGCAGACAGTAAAGAATCTGCCTGCAATGCAGCAGACTCAGGTTCGATCCCTGGGCTGGGAAGATCTATAAGGAGTGGGTAAATGGTAATTATTGCTCTTTTTCTTTCTCATTCTTTCTCTTCCTTCCTATTCTCAGAGCTGCTTGGCATCCAACAACAGCTTTTCTCTACCTCAATCCCAGAAAGCCCCCTGCCCTCTGGCCTTTCATACTCTGCTCTTGAAGCACACCACTTGTGTGCACGACTTGTCTGACCGGTCAGTGTGAGTCCACGGGATTCACGCTTACCCAGGGAGCGGAAGAAGCCTGGAAGAGTTTACCTGGTTCTGGGACTACCCAGGTCAGGTGGGCTCTTCTCTGCTCTCTGTTGCCCCCTTTTGGCTTAGAGCCTAAAGAGCCAATTGCCAGATTTGTCCACAGGGCTACACCTTCTACTGGGTGATGATAGAAAGGCTACTCTTGGTAGCTGAAAAACAAAGCAAAATTAATAAATAAAAAAGCTCTGGAGATTTATAGACATGAGCTCCAGAGCCAGTCCTGCCCTGCCATGCTTGGCTGCTTTGGGACGCTAACGGCTCAGGTGACCCTGTAATCTGAGGCTTTTAAATAAGGGGGAAACCAGGCCATGCTTTACCTACTTGGAAGGTCTTCAATACATTTACCAGAGATGCTGAATTTCAACATGGTCTGCAAAAACCTAGCAGGAGTATTGCCTTTCCCTCAATTCTAGGACTGATGTCAAGCATTATCATCCAATCACTTCATTTCTTCCTACCTGAGAACAGGGAGCCTCAGCATCCTTCTTAACACAGGTGCACACCAAGCAGCCAGTCCCAGTCATTGATCAGAGTTGGTGCACAAGATGAAGCTTGTTTTACCTCTTGGGGGTTGGAGCTCAAGAGCTGGGCCCTGCAGCCAGGAAGACGGAGACCAAAACTTCCTGCTCTGTGCCTGCTTCCGTGTCAGCTTTCTCCAGTCAGTCTGGGTACATGCGATAATGCAGCACTGGGTTTCTGTTCTTGAAATATATTAGCTACTTCATTAGGAAACTTACTAAAGATAAAGTATCAGTAAGGTAAGATTTATAAGCATTACTGAGCCTTGGAATGGCAAGTAAGTGAGCATGTGGATATTAACTGATGTGTCTCCCCCAGGATTTCTGATCACTCCCTTGGAGCAGCTAAACTGGACCACAAGACACCTGTTGCCTCCTGGCTGGGTGACGACAGCAGGCCAAAGAGGAGCCATGGAGCCAGAACCACAGTGTTCAAAGTCTCAAGGCCTTCAAGGCTCTTAAGTTACAAGATCTGGGCTTCTGAGTGTCAGATGTCTGAGTCCTACAGAAGTCAGGTTGTAAAGTTTATGCTGTAAGTGACAGATCTGGAAGAAACCGGGACCAGTCTGAGGCACTCCTTACCACTCTGCAGGCGGGATCATTCCACACGCTGTTGTGAGAAGAACAGAGAAGGAAAGCAGGGAGCGCAGATGTGGGGAGCTCTCTGAGAAGGGGGTCTGTGCCCTGTCTACCCACCCCGATCCACGACCCAGGCCAGGCCCCAGGGGAGAACAGGTCAGGCATCTGAGAGCAGAGACTGTGGGGCTCACTTCTGGGTAAGCTGCGTTTTTCCCTCCCAGACCCTGCACAGAAGGGGAGATTCAGTAGAAATGGTTACAAGAAGTATAACCTATGTTCTTCCACACCAGAGGGGCAAAAATCTAATGTCAGGGAAATTTTATTCCATCTGGAGTTTCTCTTCTCCTTTACATTCATTTGTTTCGTTTTACTGTGTTTTGTTGGAGGGCCTCAAGACATGGGGGAAAGAAGTGTCTGGTCTCAATCACCACCAGTCCCACTGTTTCCATTGGGATGTCCCCAGGCCCTTATGGTCTCTGGCTGTCTGTTCACACGAATGTCTGCTCCAGTCTCCTGGATGCAGGTCCTGCCAGGTCTCCATGCCTGGTCTACAGACCCATGTTCCACTGTTCTCCGTGCTCTGTGTGAGCTTGTGAAGCCCCTGAGAGGCTGTCTCTGACCATTTCCGCTTAATACCTACTCACAGGCACTGTAAATTTAGGCTAATTACATAAATTATATAACCTCTCCATGCCTTAATTCCCCCAACTGTAAAATGGGGAAAACAATAACATGTACCCCATGGGGCTGCTGGGATGGATTAGCTCGTGTTAAATGTCTAGAACACTATAAATATGTTTGTTCGCATTATTACTTGCTACTACTAGTAAAGGAGTGAATGGAAGAGGTCTCCATATACTAACACGAAATATGTAGTATTTGTCCCAGGCATTCGGATATGCCTTCCCGGGTGGGAGAGAAAGTGTGAGGTTGCAGCTAGGGCTTTGGGAACAGCACGTCACATAAGACTGGAAAGTGCTTATTTCAAAGCAGATCCGACAGAACAGTCCTGGTGGCACCTCTGTGCCAGGCATGATCCCTGTGGTTGCTGAATGGTAGAGAACCTGAGGTCTGGGGGTGAAAGGGCAGGTGGCCAAGGCAGTAAGTGGTGGGGGAGAAGAAAATGGGAGGGGCCTCCAGGGCCTCAGGACACTGGCTTTCTAATCAAACAACATTCAAACCTTTCACTCTTTTCACAACCAGTATGGCCTTACCAAGACGATTGCTTCTAGGATGGAAAGCTATGACATACCTTAGACAGTGTATTAAAAGGCAAAGACACAGCTCAAATGCCAGATGCCCTGGCCATGGGCTGGGCAAGCATCTCTCCACCACAGAGGGAAGACACTCGACCAGTTTCACTCATCCACTCCTCCTGTCTCCAGTCCAGCAGATCAGCACAAGACCACCCCCTAAGCTCTCAACTGCTCTCACCCAATAAGCCGGCTGCAACTAACAAAAATACTTTTCAGGTGCTCAAAAGACCTCTATCTGTGGTACCCAGGGAAGAAAAAAAAATATTCCTTCTTGTTTGTCTCTTAAAATGTACTTTTCGAAGCATAAAAAAAGGAGGAAAAGGAGAAAAAGCAGGGCACAGAGTAAAACCATGTGTACTGGTCAAACATGCCACTACCCATCCAAAGGAAAGGAGGAAATTGAAAATTAACTTCGGTCCCCTGGTTTGTGTCCTTCCTGCCTGCAACTTGCTAAGAAGAATCTCCACTTGCACCGGGCTGTGTCTGCTCATGGTGACATCTGTCAACCTAGGAGTTTAATTGTTGATAATAGCATTCCCCTGTTATTCAGGCACCACACAAATAGCATAAATATGATTTAACCACCCTTGCCAGAAATCACAAATTTGTGTCGTGCATGCTGAACACTAAGGCTGATTAGCACAAAATTTAATTTTCGTTAATATCAGCCCAAGACAAGTAGAGCATGAAATTAACCTGATGTGTTAATATTGTGCTTCACAGTTCCAACTGCATCCTGTAGACGCTCTCACTGGAGACAGGTGCCGCTCTGCATGGTAAAGAACTCTAGCAATCAGTGCTGTCTGGGAGGCAGAATGAGCTAGCCCAGGAGGTGGGGCTCCCTACAGTTGCAGGAGTTCAAGAAGGCACTGGATGATAACTCAGTGAGGCACTGATGGTAAGTGGATATGATCGTGGGAATTAAGGCCTATTCACCTCTGTGCGTGGGTGCGTGTTCAGTCACTCAGTCGTGTCAGACTCTTTGCGATCCCATGGCTCCTCTGTCCACGGCATTTTCTAGGCAAGGATACTGGAGTGGGTTGCCATTTCCTCCTCCAGGGGATCTTCCTGACCCAGGGATCTAACCCACGTCTCTTGCTCCTCCTGCATTGGCAGGTGGATTCTTTACCACTGAGCCATCAGGGAAGCCCATATTTTCCTCTGTGGTCCTCTCCAATCCTCGGGTTCTGGGGATTTTAAATCTTAAAAACACTTCCACATGTCCAATGTTATTAACTAAGACAGGGGTTGGCTAACTATAGTCTGCGGGCTAAATTCAGTCCATTGCCTTTTTTGCACAGCTCATGAGCTAAGAATAATTTTTACATTTTAAACAGAAGAATAATACATCATGACGTAAAAATTCGACGTGTCCATCAAGTTTGATAGGCACCCAACCAGGCTGTTTGCTCTTGTATTGTTTATGGCTGTTTTGGGGCTATGGCAGCAGAGCTGAGTAGATGCAATGGAGACCATACGAACTGGAAAGCACTAATATTTACAGTCTGGCTCATCACTGGCAAAGTTTGCCAACCCTTGATCTGAGACAATAGTAATTTTCAAACGGGCTCTTTGGAGAAGGGACAAAGGAATCAAGAAGTGGGACTCTTAGCAAATTTCAATTACACAATACAGTGTTAACAACTATAATCACCACACTATATCAACACATTAGATCCTCAGATCTAACTCATCTTATAGCTGAAAGTTTGTACCCTTTTATTTCTCCCACCATCTACCCCCTGGCAGCCAGTTTTCTATTCTCTGTATCTATAAGTTTGATTTCTTTTTGAAGATTCCACATATAAGTGATGTCATACAGTATTTGTCTTTGTCTGGTTTATTTCACTTTAGCTAATTCATCTTTTTATCCCTCATGTAGTAGGTCAAAATTTGAACGAAATGACCCCAGCTTCCAATCTGGCCAATGGTGGTCAAATACAACCATTTGACCATGAGTCAGGTAAACTATAGACCAACTACCGACTGATCCCACTTTGCATGAAACAAATGAACTGGACCAATCAGATCTCCTCACTTAGAAATTAAAGCAACAAAAGAAAAGAGAATAACACAGTCTTCAAAGGGAGCAAGTAATGAAAAGTGGGAATGGCTAAGGTGAGTCAAAACAAGCCAAAGATATGAGAAATTATAAGAAGCAGAAGTGATAGATAACAAAGGGACAGGGGGAAAGCCAGCTGAAACCATGACAGAAAGAAGCAGGTATTAGGAGAACAGCATGAATCAGGGCTCAGAGCCCAGGGCCGTGTTCTGGGATCACTAGCATGGCCTTGGATCCAGAACCCCCCCTCTAAGACCCCAGCTCCACAAAGCCTTGGGATAGAGCCTGTTCTTGAATCTTCATGATACTCTATCTCCCTTTTCTCATAATAAGTACCCTGAGCATAAACCCTTCTTCACCTTAGTTGAACTAACCTGAGTGGGCCCCTGCTTCTTGCAACCAAAACCATGCAACTGTCATGCCTGGTAAGCAATATTAGTGGTGGGCTGGTAAATGATTAACAATAAACTCTCTGGGAATAAAAAGCCCTGACTTGAAGTACTTGCCAATACATGTGGTGTAAAATATTCCTACCATGGCTACTTTTAAGCTACCAACATGACATCACTGAACACGGATGGGAAGATCTGTACACCATTATATAGTATTTTCACTATACATATACAATCAATGTAAATAACCTCAACAGCATAGATAGCAGTAAAATAATTAGTTGAGTATTTATGAAAAGGAACTAAAAAGCCTCTTGGTGAAAGTGAAAGTGGAGAGTGAAAAAGTTGGCTTAAAGCTCAGCATTCAGAAAACGAAGATCATGGCATCCAGTCCCATCACTTCATGGAAAATAGATGGGGAAACAGTGGAAACAGTGGCTGACTTTATTTTTCTGGGCTCCAAAATCACTGCAGATGGTGACTGCAGCCATGAAATTAAAAAACGCTTACTCCTTGGAAGAAAAGTTTTGACCAACCTAGATAGCATATTCAAAAGCAGAGACATTACTTTGCCAACAAAGGTTTGTCTAGTCAAGGCTATGGTTTTTCCTGTGGTCATATATGGATGTGAGAGTTGGACTATGAAGAAGGCTGAGCGCCAAAGAATTGATGCTTTTGAACTGTGGTGTTGGAGAAGGCTCTTGAGAGTCCCTTGGACTGCAAGGAGATCCAACCAGTCCATTCTGAAGGAGATCAGCCCTGGGATTTCTTTGCAAGGAATGATGCTAAAGCTGAAACTCCAGTACTTTGGCCACCTCATGCGAAGAGTTGACTCATTGGAAAAGACTCTGATGCTGGCAGGGATTGGGGGCAAGAGGAGAAGGAGATGACAGAGGATGAGATGGCTGGATGGCATCACTGACTCGATGGACGTGAGTCTGGGTGAACTCCGGGAGTAGGTGATGGACAGGGAGGCCTGGCGTGCTGCGATTCATGGGGTCGCAAAGAGTCAAACACGACTGAGTGACTGATCTGATCTGATTTATGCTCAATGTGAGTACAATTCAGTATTTGTTACCTTTGTTTTTAACATAATTTATTTATTTAGCTGTAAATAAATAAAGTCCATCCTAAAGGAAATCAGTCCTGAATATTCATTGGAAGGACTGATACTGCAGCTGAAGCTCCAATATTTTGGCCACCTGATGCAAAGAACTGACTCATTGGAAAAGACCCTGATGCTAGTAAAGACTGAAGGCAGGAGGAGAAGGGGACAACAGAGGATGAGATGGTTGGGTGGCATCACCTACTCGATGGACGTGAGTTTGAGCAAGCTCCAGGAGTTGGTGATGGACAGGAAAGTCTGGCTTGCTGCAGTCCATAGGTTTGCAAACAGTCGGACACAACTGAGTGACTGAACTGATTTAGCTGTAAGTCTAAGCTGTAAAGTCTATATAACATTGGGCTTCTCTGGTAGCTCAGTGGTAAATAATCTACCTGTGAATGCAGGAGACACAGGTTCTATCCCTGGGTTGGGAAGATGTCCCGGAAAAAAAAATGGCAACCCACTTTAATGTTCTTGCCTGGGAAATCCCATGGACAGAGGAGTCTGGCAGGTTATAGTCCCTGGGGTCACAAAAGAGTTGGTCTTTAGTTGCTAAGACATGACTTAGCAACTAAACAACAACAACAAAGTCTATATACTCTTTTTTACAATGGTTGCATTTAATAACTAGCTTGTAAAACTCCTGAAAATTGACCAAAGAAGCCCACTGTAGCACACCACCGAAGTAGGTGCTCGCTAAATGCTTGCCTTCTGTGCTAACTGCATTATGAACAGGCTCCTCCCTGTGTGGGGTCAGCTGCCTGGCTCCTAAGCCAGGGGCATATCCAAATACAAGCAAAACGAATCATGTGATGAAAGTCTTGTACTCAATTTTCCACTGTAGATTTCCGCTGGTGATATTCTAAACCATGGAAATAGACATGTCATGGCTATATTTACCCAGACAAAAGTGTCTCAGATTTTCGGTTTGGGAGTCTGGTTTGTTTTGGTTTTGTTTGGTCTAACAACAGATCCAAGCAAGCATGTATTATGTTAAGCAGGGGTACTTTTTACTCACTGAGGTGGTTACTGGGTCAAAAATCCAGCAAATATCCAAGCCCCTTCCATATGCCTACCACTGTGCTGGGTGCCATGGTCATATAAGCACAGTAAGAGCTGTACTTTTTGCCCTTCAAGGGCTCTTAACAATAATGATGCTGATGATGAAAGCTGACATTTATTAAGTGCTCTCTGTATAAAATTTTCTATTTTAAGTGCTTTTTGTGGATAAATCCAGCTAATCCTCACAAAAGCCTATGTAGCAGGTACCATCATCTTCCCAATCTTACAGATAAGATGAGGCATGGAGAGCTTAAGTAGGAGCCTAAGGTTAAAATATGAACATGCTGCCAACCACTGGGCCACCTCACCTCAGGATAGTAAGATACAAATGTTGTTGTACAAGTAAATAAGCAAGACGCTCGGAGGCTGTGCATATAAATACATTAGGATCAGAGAAGGAAGAGAAAGATCACAGAGCATGAGGACACTTTTAGGGTGTTGGCTATGCGCCACATCTGGAGGGTATATTGATGATATCGCCAGTATATATGTCTATATATCCAAACTTATTGTATGTTTCAGTATGTACAGTACATTGTATGTCAATTATATAGCTCAACAGTGCTGCTTCTTAAACTGAAAAAAAGAGAAAAGCTACATACTATATGATTCAATTTATATGACATTCTGAAAAAGGCAAAAGAGAGGCAAAGAAAAAAAGATCAATAGTTGCCAAGGGCTGGGATAGGGGAAAGGAGTGAGGAGAAAGGAGCACGAGGGAATTGGAGGAAGGAGGGTACCTTGGTGGTCTTTGTCCCCAAAACCCACAACCCTAGTCTCACCATGAGAAAAATATCAGACAAACCCAAACTGGGGAACATTCTATTAAACATCGGTACTCCTCAAAACTGTCAAGGTCATCAAAACAAAGGAAGGGCAAGACTGAGAAATTGTCACAGACCAGAGGAGACTAAAGAGGCACAGCAACTAAATACAATACGATATCCTGAATGGGATTCTGCAACAGAAAAAGAATGTTGATGGGAAAACTAGTCAAATCTGCATAAAGACTGAAGTTTCATTAACAACAGTGATGAACCATTGCCAATACCTTAGTTTTGATGAAAGTAGCACGGTAATGTACGATGTTAACAAGGGGAGAAAGGAGGAGAGGAGGAGATGACAACTCTTTGTACTATCTTTGCAACTTTTCTGTAACACTGAAATCATTTCAAAATAAAGTTTTTGTTTTTGTTTTTGTTTTTTATCTTAGTGGAGGCCCTACGTGCTTTTATTCCTCCTATTGAATCTTCTCCTAAGAAGTAAAGGGTATATTTCATTTTTTGGCCAAGAATTAATTTCCAAGCAGAGGAAATCTTCCCCCACTAGAGCCTTTTCCCCATCAGCAGTCTGAACTCAATAAAGGCATCCTGGTCACAGACGACCCGGACAGCTAAGGGGCAGAGGGTGCCGGCAGCCTCGGCCGCTGCTCTCTTAAAGCCCCACCGCTTAGATGGGCTCTGGGCAGGACCACTGCTGGGTGGGGGGATGGGGAGGGGTGCCCCCTCTGAGGCCAGGGTATTTCCAGGACTCCCTGCAACAAAGTGTGCGTGCATGTCTGCATGTGTGTGCATGTGCAAGAATGAGACACAGGGAGATAGGGAGACAAACTGAACTGAGCGCTGAGGAGGGGGTTCGGGTGAGTGACCCGAAACAGGCTCCAGGAAAGAATCTCTCAGCAGGGGCACAGCGAGTCCTTTTGGAAACCAATGAAGCAGGAAAGTGGTGTTGACCAAGCTATTGTGCAGACCGTTTTCACTGTGTATAAATAAATGAAAGGCTGACCCGTCCTCCTAGGGACTAATGGTCTCCTGTTTCCCTGCTCGCCCCCCTCCCCAGCTTCTGTCAGCCCCCGTGACACTTCTCCACCCTCCTTCCTCTACCAGACTTTCCTTTCCTTGCCCTTCTCCTCTAGGCCTGTTTTCAAGGATTCGTCTAGTTCCCCAATGCAGGCACTCACATTGAAGCCTTAGCCCTCCCCCCACCACCCCCACTGTGGGGAAGGGGGTACAATCCTACCCACAGTCGCGGGCAGGGCCCAGGTGGCCCTCCCCCAGAGGTGCTCCTGCAGAGTCTGCACAGGGCATCCGGGCATCCTTCATCCAGAGAGACGCTGATACCTTTATTCGTCAAATGACTTCAGAGAAAGTGGGGTTGTATGCAGTGTTGGACAGGGTCGGACAGGGTCTTGTCAGAAAGCAGAAGCCACATCACCAATTTTAGCACAGACAATGTAGTATAATTGTTCAAAATATATTGTGGTAATCAACTCATTATATATATATAATATATATATATATCAAATACTACATTGTACACCTTGTGTACAGCTGTGTGTTCAGTCATGTCTGACTCTCTGCGACCCCATGGACTGTAGTTCCCCAGGCTCCTCTGTCCATGGAATTTTCCAGGCAAGAACACTGGAGTGGGATGCCATTTCCTTCTCCAGGGCACCTTCCTGACTCAGGGGTTAAACCCATGAATCTTGCGTCCCCTGCGTTGGCAAGCAGATTCTTTACCACTAAGCCACCTGGGAAGCCCCTTGTACTTTAGCCTTGCTAAGTCGCTTCAGTCGTGTCCGACTCTGTGCAACCCCATGGACTGCAGCCTACCAGGCTTCTCCATCCATGGGATTCTCCAGGCAAGAACACTGGAGTGGGTTGCCATTTCCTTCTCCAACTTTAGCCTTAAGCAGTGTTATATACGTTTTGTGTACCAGGAACTAGAGAACTAAAAACGTGAAGAGGGAATACAGAGGTTCCTGCATGCAGGAAGCAGCTATTGCCACCATGGCTGGAGGAATGAATGATGGGAAGAGTTTGGGGCTGCTAGGACCTAGAAACACTGAGGAGACACCTACAGAGATGGAACCCAGGCCTCCAAGGAAGGCATGCCAAAGAGCCAGGGCTGGGCTCTCCAAAAAGGGACAATGAGGTTAGTTTTAAGAGTGAGGAAAAAAAGGAAAACCAGAGTCAGCTGCCATATTGCAATCAGCTGTCACTGCCTAGGAAAGTCGGGTGATGCTGGCAGAAAGTGAAAGTTGCTCAGTCGTGTCTGACTCTTTGTGACCCCATGGACTATTCAGTCCATGGAATTCTCCAGGCCAGAATACAGAAGTGGGTAGCCTTTCAGAAACTGAAATCAAATAAGAAGTACATCTCCTTTTCCTGCTCTAGCCTTCCAGTCTCCATCTAGCACTCCCTACTGGCGAAGCCTAAGATGCATCCAGCTGGCAAAGGAGATAGAGCTTTACAGACCCAGCCCCAAACCCAGCATCACAAAGCAAGTAGGTGTGAATTTGAGACCCAGTAGCCTAACAATAGAAACATAAGGAAATAGAAATATGAATTTATAATTTACCAAATGACTATCCATAGATAGATAGTGTGATTGTACTCACATGTGTGAGTGTATGGATAAAATAAGCATCTCTGAACATATGTCATATTTGCTGGAGGCTCCTCATTTCTAATAGTTGTATCTAATATTTGCTAGGAGGTTGCCAGGTATGAGGCAAGTACTAAGCTCTCCATATCAACGATCTAATCTAGCACTTCTAAAAACACGAGTGTAGATACCAAAAGATTTCAATTTTAAAGATGTGGAAATTAAGGTTTAGAGATGTTAGGTAGCTTGCTTATGACGCTCAGAAAGTAGCAGATCTAAGACTATAGAGACCATAAAGTTCATGGGTAGTCTTTGCATTGTGTGCGTGCGGGCTAAGTCGCTTCAGTCGTATCCGACTCTGTGACCCCACTGACTATAGCCTGCCATGCTCCTCTGTCCAAGGGATTCTCCAAGCAAGAGTACTGGAGTGGGTTGCCATGCCCTCCTCCAGGGAATCTTCCTCACTCAGAGATTGAACCCACATCTCCTGCACTGCAGGCAGATTCTTTACCGCTGAGCCACCGGGGAAGTCCAGTCTTTGCATCAGCTCTTATCCACTGGACACCATAATGAAAAAGTCTTCCATCTTCTCTCCTTCCACTAATATTGTCAAGATCTCATCCAGCAAAGGGGCTAACAGATCCTCAATGCTCTCTGCTCAGATGCACTGTACAACTCCAACCCCAGTAATAACACAGTAATAATTCTTAGTATTAAAGCACATACACACAACCACAAAACCAAAGGAAAAGCAGAGAAGAGTGCCCACCTTCCAGTGTAATATTGTAATATTATTAATATTATATAATTATATTATGTAATTATATATTATATTATGTAATTATATATTTTATATTAATGTAATATTAATATGCAGATAGTAAAGTTATGATGTAGAAATACATGGACTGACATGGAAAGATAATAATAGCTAACATTTAATGAGAGGTTCTCATGTACTGGGCACTGTAGCATGAGCTTTTTTGTATTAACATATTTAATTCTCACAACTCTGTGCAGTAGATTCCATCATTATTCTGCTCATTTTAAAGATGAGGAAATTGAGGCACCAGAGAGGTTATATAACTTGTCCAAGGTAGTATTACTAATGGGCTTCCTTTGTGGCTCAGCTGGCAAAGAATCTGCCTGAAATGTGGGAGACCTGGGTTTGATCCCTGGGTTGGGGAGATCCCCTGGAGAAGGGAAAGTCTACCCACTCCAGTATTCTGGCCTGGAGAATTCCATGAACTGTATAGTCCATGGGGTCGCAAAGAGTCAGATAAGACTTAGGGATGTTCACTTTCAGTTTCCAGCTAGTAATTGATCAAGTCAGTATTTGAAACAAGGTAGTCGGAGAAGGCAATGGCACCCCACTCCAGTACTCTTGCCTGCAAACTCCCATGGACAGAGGAGCCTGGTAGGCTGTAGTCCATGGGGTCGCGAAGAGTTGGACCCCACTGAGCAACTTCACTTTCACTTTTCACTTTCATGCACTGGAGAAGGAAATGGCAACCCACTCCAGTGCTCTTGCCTGGAGAATCCCAGGGGCAGGGGAGCCTGGTGGGCTGCCGTCTATGGGGTCACACAGAGTTGGACACGACTGAAGTGACTTAGCAGCAGCAGTCAGGGTGCAGAGCACATAATGTTGACACCACAGTATTCTGACTCTTAACAAGTGTAAAAATCTTCATTACATACCATTCATTAAAAAGAAATCAGATTACGGGTTAGTGTGTATAGTATTTTGCCACATATCTATGTTTTAGACCACAAGGGAAAGTCTGGAAGTGTTTATAATAAAATATTAACACTGGTTATCTCAGGGCAGTAGTTTGATATTTTGCTTTCTTATTTTTAAATAACCGTATGTTATGTTTTTTCTACAATAAACATGTTCATTTCTAAAAAGTATTTGAAGAAATTTTTTTTAAGAAATAAGTGTCATTTCAGGGGAAATTATCTGACAATTTGAGAATCTTTCCAATATTCTGGGTGGCTAAGAAAAATAAATTTAGATGGGTACAACAGAAAAGGGATTCAAAAGCATCTACTTCATCCTGGCAAGGTGATAAAATGCTCCCTGACAATCATCCAAAAGTCAAGTCCCAAGCATTGTTTTAAGAGGGTTCCCTTCTCCACTGCACTGTAAGGAGGGTTTGCAAATTTACAGAACATAAGCGTGGTTATGCCTCTTTGAAACTGATGCCGCCTAGATTCTAATCAAGATGACTTGATCCCTCTGAACGCCCGACATTTGCGTGCTGGAAGCATTGTTGTGGTAGCTGTGATGTTATCCCTTTGCATCGAGAGTATTCTCTCCAATTTCCCCAAGCCATGTGTTGCCTTGGAAACATCATGATTCTTATAGAGATCTAAGCAAAGGGGAAATAATAAAAATAATAAAATCTTACAGTTGAAGTCTATCTTTCATGCCACCAAGGCGCGTTGCTAAACCTTTCCTCTAAATAAAAAGGCAGACAGAAAGAGTGGCGGCTCATACCATGTGTCACTCTGATAATTAACAATTAGAAAAAACACACTGATGGCTGCTCTCCAGATAATTCAGGTCAAAGTAGTTTTCCACCTGAATTAAACAGATTGCCAAGGCCAACAATTTCATGAACAGGAAGACTTAGTCCCATCTCTAAAGACACTGGCATGCAAGAGGCCCCTGAGCTGGGAAGCAACAAAGCCTCTTGCCATCGCGGCATCAATTCACGCGAGAGGAAGGTCTGATGTCATCCCAGGAATCTTCCCTTTGGAGCAGCAGTTAGCGATCTTCTCTGTCAAGGGCCAGATAGCAAACGTGGCTCAGCTTTGCAGGCCATGTGGTTATTTGTCTCAACTACTCAGCTACCGCTGTGAGGTAAAAGCAGCCGTAGATAATAAGGAAAGGAATGAGCATGGCTGTGTTCCAATAAAGCTTTATTTCTAAAAACAGGTTGTAGGGGCTTCCCTGGCGGCTCAGTGAGAAAGAATCCACCTGCCAACTCAGGAGACACGGGTTTGATTCCTGATCCGTGAGGACCCCACATGCCGCGGGGCAGCTAAGTCCCTGCACCACAACTGTGCAGCCTGTGCTCTAGAGCCCAGGAGCCCCAGCTACTGAGCCCACGTGCTGCAGCTACTGAAGTCTCTGTGCCCTAGAGCCTGTGCATCTCAGAAAGAGAGGCCACTGCAATGAGAAGCTTGTGCTCTGCAACTAGAGCGTGACCCCTGCCAGACACAGCTACGGAAAAGCCCTTGCAGCAACCATGACCCAGTACAGCCAAAAACAAAATAAATAAGGAAATAAAAGCAGGTGGTGGGCTAGGTTTGACTTACGGGCCATAGTTTGCAGACCCTTGCTCTAAAGTGTAGCCTGAGAATCCTCAAGTGCCTCTGCAAGAGTCAAGGATCTCCACTCAGGAGAACTGGAGAGTTGGCCAACTCGTTCTCAAACTCACTTATTATTAATAGACATGGGTTTCATTCCTTCAGTGAGTCAGGCTCTGGCTGAAACCTTGTGAATCAGAAAAGCAAATTAAGTCATTTGACAGAGGAGGACATCCTAAGCCAGTAAACAAAAAACAAACTTCCTGGTAACAATCAGTGACATAAAGATGGCAAATATAGGGAATGTTTTCCTTGGTGGGAGAGGGGATGAGGAGGTCAGGGAAGGCCCCTGAGGCAGGTGCTTCTGAGCTCACATTGGAATGAAGAGAAGCAGCTGTAAATGCATCAACCTGGGCAAAAAGCAGGCTAGCAGGTGGAGACATGGCAAACACAAAGCCCAGTGGCAGGAACAGGCTTCGTGGGTTTGAGGAACAGAAAGGCCTGTCTAGTTGGAACATCATGAACAGGGGAGAGTATGGTCTGAGATGAGGCTGAAGATGTGGTCCAGGGTGGAGGCAGGCAGGGCCTTCTGAACCACACGGCCTCACCCTGACCTCACCTTCTGCCACCATCCAGCAGTCCTGACTCTCATTGTAACCTCACCTGGGCACTCCCAGGCCCTGGACCTTCCTCAGTTCCCCTGATTCCATCAGGTATGGCTAGTCCTGGAGGTATTCTAAAGGTAGATGGAACAGGTCCTTCTTCCAAGGGAAAAAAAAACAACAACTTTTCACTGGCGCCAACAGAAAACAGATTAAAGTAAATTCAGGCAACTAAGAGATTTTAGGCACCTGATCAGTCTTCTTAGCATCCCTCTTTCTTAAAATCAGTGCTCAGACCAAGAAGAATAAGAAGTTACTGGCTGGATACTTCAGGGCTATGTTCAAAAGAAAAAAGAACTCCTTAACTTCTTTAGGTCTGTCAAGGACAATAATCTTCAAACTAGAAAACACAGAATACACATGTTTAGAAAGACACTGAAACACAAGGCAACAAGAACTAGCAAGACAGTCTTAAGCTATTTTGGATGGATGAGCCAAGCCCACACCAATAAATCCAGGCTGGGAGGCATCTCTGGGACTAGAGTGATAATGAACTGGAATCTGTGAGACCAAGAGAGGAGCCAGAAAAGGTAATGGTGCTCTCTTCAGAAAAGCTAAAGAGGCATATTTCCAAAAGCCACAACCCATGATCTGAATATCAGTCCCTAGAAAACTCCTATAAGGAATAAACAAATAATAACATTTCATGAGCAAGAGGGAAATGGTGAGCATGACAACCAGCATGGGTTGCTAGGAACAAAGCTCACAGGGTCACCCTCATTTCTTGCTTTGATAGGATGCTTACATTCAACTAATGTTTATTATGCAACTAAGTTCTCATACCAGGGCTAGGGCAGTACACAAGACAGACACAGTGTATGTGTACTTGTGTGGAGGTCTTTAGGAATATGCCACGGGCTCTCCCCTTGATCGTATTCTGTTCAACATCACTAAGTAGGATGAAGATATGAAAGGCATGACTATCAACCTATGCATCACACAAGGGAGTCTCAAATGGGCTGAAGCTAATGAAAGGAAACTGAATATGAATAAATGTTTAACATTGCACAACTCTAATAGTGCAGGTTGTAGACTTCTAGTTAAAAGTTGTCAATGGATCACAGACACATCTCCTTTCCCTCTCAAGCAAAGAGAATGGGGAACAGAGCCATCAGTGAATGAAAGATTTCAACAAATTTTAAGAAGAAAAACTCGTGAAAGAGTGATGAATGCTGTGGCAGGGAAAAGAAAGGCACAAATTAAAATGCTTGCAGCAACTTCCCTGGTGGTCCAGTGGTTAAGACTTTGCCTTCCGATGCAGGGGGTGTGGGTTCAATACCTGGTCAGGAAACTAAGATCCCACATGCCTCGTGGCCAAAAATCCAAAAACATAAAACAGAAGCAATATTACAACAAATTCAATAAAAAGTTTTTAAATAGTCCATATCAAAAAAATCTAAAAAAAAAAAAAAAACAAAACCCTTAAGAAATAAAATGTTTGCAGAGCAGGCGAAGGCAAAAAGATTTCAGTTTGCCTTCCAGAACTTTGGAGATGCTCAAGACTTGACCCAAACTGCCAAGAAGGGCAGGGGCAGTACAGAGCTGCAGGCTATCTGTATCGGAACCCTGGGATCCTTAGTCTTTCTTTCCCACCAGATACATGGAACACCAGATGGCTCTAGTGGTAAAGAACACACCTGCCAATGCAAGAGATACAAGAGATGCAGCTTCGATCCCTGGGTTGGGAAGATCCCCTGGAGAAGGCAATGGCAATCCACTTCAGTATTCTTGCCTGGGAAATCCCATGGACAGAGGAGCCTGGCAGGCTACAGTCTATAGGGTCACAAAGAGTCAGACATGGCTGAAGTGACTTAGCACGCACGCAGCATGCAGAACACCAGCAACTAGATAAGCACACAGCTCTCACACATCACCACCCTTCCCCGGGGAGGATATCAGGAGATTCTTCTCTAGATAATCTGAACAGTCCCAAAGAAAAGACTGTCACATCCTGATATTTGGCTTTTCCCCATGTGCCACCTCCCACCCCATCACAGGAGTGAAATCTGCCAAATGACAAACCGCTATATTCATACTCATACACAGAGCCCCCCATCAGCTTTTTAATCCTATTATTAGATAGGAATGGACCACCCTACCAAGATCTCTGATGAAAATTATCAATGTGAAGAGAGGCCAAATTCAATCAATAGAAAAAAGAAAACATCAATATAACATAGGAAGTAAAGGCTCAGTTTAAAAAATAAAAGTACAGTCAGTTCCCTGAAAAAAAAAAAAAGACACTGCATACAAAAAAAAGAGATTACAGAAAAGAGGTAATCATAAGATTTTGAAAGTATACATAACTAAGTGATAGTCTACATAAATAAATGATGGAGTTGGAAGAAAAAAATTAAAGGATCTTATATGAGGTAGAAAAAAAGAAAAGGGACTGAAAATATAGAGACAGAATATAAGATCCAACATACGAAGCAGGAGGCCCAATATTCATCTGCTGCTGCTGCTAAGTCACTTCAGTAGTGTCCAACTCTGTGCGACCCCATAGACGGCAGCCCTCCAGGCTCCCCCGTCCCTGGGACTCTCCAGGCAAGAACACTGGAGTGGGTTGCCATTTCCTTCTCCAAGGCATGAAAGTGAAAAGTGAAAGTGAAGTCGCTCAGTCGTGTCCGACTCTTAGTGACCCCATGGACTGCAGCCCACCAGGCTCCTCTGTCCATGGAATTCTCCAGACAAGAGTACTGGAGTGGGGTGCCATTGCCTTTTCCAATTCATCTGCTGAGGAATCCAGAAAAAGAGAACAGAGTAAAAAGAGAGGGAAGAAATATGAATGAATGAATGAATGAGTCTCCAGGTTGAAGGACCCATTGTGCGCCCAGCACAATGAGTGATGAAAGTTCTCATTAAGATTTCATGTGCTGAAATTCTGAACCCTAAGGATAAAGAGAAAACCCAAAATGTGTCAGAAAAAAAAGATTACTTAGAAAGTTCCAGCAGCAGACAAAGGACTTCTCAAGAATATAGTATACTACTACAACAGTGCTTCTCAAAATATGGGGTGAAGGACTTTATTTCAATCTGTCATTGACTGCCACTTTTATAAAATCTAGTGGAAAAGAACCAGTAGGAAAAAGAAATTCAAAAAAGACATACAAACTTAAATCCACCAACACTTATTACCAGCTTCAATAAACATATAAAGATACAGTCAAATCAGTATAAATGTTTTGGAATGCTTACTCTCAATTTCTGCATTCATTTCATCCCAGATGAATGACAAATAATTTTCAGAATGACACTGGTACACAGACCCCACTTTAAGTAGCAAAGCAGTAGAAGAAATGCATTTAAGATTCGAGGTGTCAGCCCAGAAGTGAGCCCCAAGCTATCAATCGTGATGAGAGCAGAATAATGGAATATTGAGATTTGTAAAAGTGAAGACAATTTATCTCCCTGACTCCTTTCCCAGGAAGTACTATGAGATGTTCAAGCAAAATGAAACGAGTAAATCAGAAAAGTTTAAGACAAGTCCAATCAAGAGGAATGAAATGATGGAGTCCCCGTCTCTCCATTCAACCTGGACCTCTGATGGGAAAGGTCCCCTTGTGACACACTCCTCCCTGTCTTTGAAGAGGTATCTCCTGCAGCCTCTCTCGTTTAAACCCACAGGTGTATCCCTGCAACAGGGCCGACATATATGTGCACTCGTCAGAAAAACTACCACAACCAGGCAAAGAAAGTGCCACAAAAAAGGAAAGACCTGGCTCCTCCCATGTCTTTGCTGGGCCTCTCCTATCTGTGTGAGTCCACCAAGGGGTTCCAGTGGGCCCCAGCCCTCCTGCTATAATCCTGGCTTCCCTTTGAGATTGTCAGAGGACATCCACAGAAAGGGAATGAGGTTTCCAGCTTGGAGTCTGCTCTCTTCTAATGTCTGCTGAGGCCTGTTTCACTCTTTTCTTTTCACTCTTGGAGAACAATGAAAAACCTAAAATATTTGCATTCCGTTCAAGTACCCCTGCTGCTAAAATCATTTTCTTGTGTGCTTTTTGAGCAAGAAGGGGGGTACCAAATTAATTCCTTGGCAACAAAAATCTAATTAATCAAAAACTGTTCCTGTCATTCAGAGCCTCTGCAGCCCATGGAAACAGCAGCCAAAAGAGAGAGGAACACTGAGCTTGGTAGTCAAAACAATCAGGTACTTCTTAAGACATCGGTTTTTATGAATGTGCCAGTGGCTGCAGGGTAGCATAAGAATATGAGCAGGAGCTTTGCGGTAGTCTGAGCTGTGCTTGAACCCCAGCTCTGCTATTGCCCACTGCATAACCTTAAGCAAGGTACTTCGTCCCTTTGGTCCTCAGTTTTCCCATCTGCAAAATGGGGATGATAATAATCTCCTAAGGTCAGTGAGTGGTTGATTGACACGATGTCTGTAAAACCTTTATAGTGTTTGTCATGTGGAAAATACCAAGTGTGGATGATGGTTTATTAGCACCAAGCACTACCGCTACTCTATGGGTTATAAGTTTTCAGAAATCAGTTTTTTCAGCTTTTTCAAAAGCTGTTTTTAAATAGTTTCAACTAAATGTGTTCCATTTTCAGAAATACATACTAAAGAATAAGAGCTGTATGAAAACAATTTTCTGTTAGAATGTTCAGCATGCTCTTAGCTCTAACAGAAAAAGGAACCCGTATAAATTCCTAAATTTATTTTACAAATTGGTAAAATAAATTATGGTATGCCAATAAAATGACTAATCACTCTTCCAAGTGGATGTCGAAGGAAAATGTTTATTGATAAAAATATGGGGATGGGGCTGGCAAAGTGTAGGAAGTCAGTTACCAGTTTATAAAGTACAAGCTGTATCTATTTTGTTTAAAATACTTTCTACCTCTGTGTATGCTGCTGCTAAGTTGCTTCAGTCATGTCCGACTCTGTGCGACCCCACAGATGGCAGCCCATCAGGCTCCTCTGTCCCTGGGATTCTCCAGGCAAGAACACGGGAGTGGGTTGCCATTTCCTTCTCCAATGCGTGAAAGTGAAGTCACTCAGTCATGCCCGACTCTTAGCGACCCCATGGACTGCAGCCTACCAGGCTCCTCCGTCCATGGGATTTTCCAGGCAAGAGTACTGCCTTCTCCGACCTCTGTGTATATATACATATATATTATATATATATATATATATGCACACATATATAAATATTTCTGGAATTATGATCAGAATTTTTTTGAGCATTTATTTTCTCCTTTTGACTCTCTGTATTTCTTTTTTTTATTTTTATTTATTTTTTAAATTTAAATTTATTTATTTTAATTGGAGGCTAATTACTTTACAATATTGTATTGGTTTTGCCATACATCAACATGAATCCGCCATGGGGGCTTAGCTGCTCAACAGCCTATGGAATCTCCCTGACAAGGGATCAAACCCAGGATCAGATCTGCCTGCCAGTGTGGGGGACACAGGTTCCATCTGCCTGCCAGTGCGGGGGACACGGGTTCGATCCCTTGTCAGGGAGATTCCACAGGCCATCAAGCAGCTAAGCTTGTGCACCACAACTACTGAGCCAGAGCTCTAGGGTCCGCGTGCAGTAGCCGCTGAGCCTGAGGACTGCAACTCCAGAAACCTGGGCGCCCTAGAGCCCATGCTCCACAGCAAGAGAAGCCACCACGATGAGAAGCTCGTGCTCTACAGTGAGGAGTCGTCCCCGCTCACTGCAACTAGAGAAAGCCCACACGCAGTGACGAAGACCCAGTGCAACCAAAAATAAATAAATAAAAATTAAAAGGTGAAATCTGGCTTCTTTGGGGGAAACCCCAGCTGCTTGTCTTCCTACATGACAGCACATGGCTGTGGCTGAGAGGCGGCCTGCACACTTTGGAAACGGGCAAGCACCTGAGTTCTCCAGTCCCTACCAAGCCTGCTTCACCCATGGATGATATCTGTCTGGCTGCTGAAATATTTGAGTTTCAACCTCTACCTTCAAGGCAGCAAAGAAGACTCGATCAGAAGGGAGCCTGGAGAACCCCCAAATATTCTATAAGCAACTGCCTTCTCTACTTGTGTTGGACTCCAGTCCTGATGCTAGTGTCTGCATTGGCAAAGAGTGCTGCCTCATGGATTGAGGGAACTTCCTCTCTCGCTGACATCCACCGACTTAATTATCCTAGTTCTGAAAGGCCCAGTGATCAGTCAACTGCTGCAAAGTTAAGTTTTGGGCCAAGAATTTTCTCCATCCTTCACCTCAGTGGGCGGTTAGAAGCTCTGAGTCAAAAGAGTAACCACAGAATTTTACACAGCTCTGTGTAGTTTGCAAAAGAAAGTGAAAGTCACTCAGTTGTGTCTGACTTCTTGCAACCCCCAGGGATCCATGGAATTTTCCAGGCCAGAATACTGGAGTGGGTAGCCATTCCCTTCTCTAGGGGATCTTCCCAACCCAGGGATCGAACCCAGGTCTCCCACATTGCAGGCAGATTCTTTACCATCTGAGCCACCAGGGAAGCCCCAGTTTGCAAAACTCTCTTCTATCCAGGGTCTCCTCAATCTTCACAAGAGCCCTTGGTGGGGAGAAAGGTCATGCTATTTCCCCATCTTACAGATGAGGAAAGTGAGATGAGGCTGAGATGTGAAGATCTTAACCCCGGTCTCTTGATACTTAACGCCACGCCCTTCCTATGAGGTCGGCCGACAGGTACCACAGTTCCCTCCGCAGCAGCTCTCACTGGCAGCACATCATACCACAAGACAAAAACAGAGGTGTGATTTTTCACAGAATTTAGGATCCGTTTGGGGAGCTACAAACAAAACCAGACTTGCATTGTGGTCAAGATAGGAAGAAAGGAGGGGCCTGGAAGGAGAGTGGGAGGAAGCAAAGGAAGAAAGACAGACAAGCAAGAAAAAGCACACATGGGCAAAAGATCATACTCAAGTCTTACCCACACTATCCCTACATCTATTCAAGCCTAAAGTAGCCCCATGACAAACCTCAAGACCATGGTTTCAGGGTCCCCTGTCACCTCCACGCAGTCCAGGGAAAGTTCAACAGGGGAAAAACAAACCAACAGCCTTTGAGCCTAGCCAGGCAAAGCAGAAGGGTGATACTCTCCTAAGAGTCAAAGGTTCTGATGGAAGTTTGTGTTTTGAGCTTTCTTCCAGAGGCTCCCACAGGGCATGAGCAGGTGCCCATAATGAAATGGCATGCTGGTGAATCTCCGGTTGAAGAAACAAAGCTTGAAGCAAAACAACTATGAAATGGAACGTTTCAGCCACAGAGGTAAAAGAGAAAGCAGTAAACAGGAAATGAGAAGAATAATAACAAAACCCCTCAAAACAGCTTGATTTGGATATTCTGGATTTATTCATTTAACTCAACAAACACTTCCCCTGTGTGTCTACATGGGCTTCGTCGAGGAGGGTTACAGAGATGAAGACAAGGTCAGCCCTGGCGAGGTCACCATTGCAAGGGTGTGCTCCTTCTGGTTCCTTCATGTGGCTAATTATAATTTTTTAACATTTCCTTTCCAAACCTTGCCAGTCTTCCATCAAATAGTGGAGTCTATTTCTTCTCCTTTTGGGTCCAGAGGGGCCTTTGTGACAGACTTGACAAGTAGAATCCTGCAGAACAGATACCGCCCACTCTTGGGGGTAGTCATAAAAACTGCTGTGACTCCATCCTGCTTCTCCATCCCTTTTTTGGCCCCTCACTCATGGGTTGGGGGGGTGGGCAATGCCACCATGCTGTGATGAAACCCAAACTAGTCCTTGGGGACAGAGGTCAAGGATAGGCCCACGTGGAGTGGAACTGAGACCCCTAGTCCATGGGGACAGAGGTCATAGAGAGCCCCACATGGAGTGGAACTGAGACCCCCAGCCTCAAGCCAGCCTCAGTTGGCAGATGTGGGAATGAACAAGCCTTCCAATGAGCACAACCCCAGCATGCAAGTCTTCCAGCTGAGGTTCTGGTCACCGTGGAGCAGAAATAAGCCATCCCTGATGTATCTTCTTTGAATTTATATGTGAGTCCAATAAATGGTTGTATTATGCCACTATGACAAACCTAGACACCATATTAAAAAGCAGAGACGCTACTTTGCCGACAAAGGTCTGTCTAGTCAAAGCTATGATTTTTCCAGTAGTCATGTATGGATGTGAGAGTTGGACCATGAGGAAAGCTGAGTGCTGAAGAACTGATGCTTTTGAACTGTGGTGTTGAAGAAGACTCCTGAGAGTCCCTTGGACTGCAAGGAGATCAAACCAGTCAATCCTAAAGGAAATCAACCCTGAATATTCATTAGAAGGACTGAAGCTGAAGCTGAAGCTCCAATACTTCGGCCACCTGTTGCAAAGAACTGACTCATTGGAAAAGACCCTGATGCTGGGAAGGATTGAAGGCAGGAGGAGAAGTGGACGACAGAGAATGAGACAGTTGGATGGCATCACTGACTCTATGGACATGAGTTTGAGCAAGCTCTGGAAGTTGGTGATAGACAGGGAAGCCTGGCATGCAGTCCATGGGTCGAAGAGTCAGACACGACTGAGTGACTGAACTGAACTGATTATGCCACTGTGTTTTGGAGAAATCTGTTACACCGTCATAATAACTGGAATACCTTAGTCTCCTGAGCAGAATTTGGGTTTTTAGAGCCAGGCAGACCTGTTTTTAAATCCCCACCCTACCCTTTCCCCGTTGTGAGAAGCTGCCAGTTACTTAATCAGTCTGAGCCTCACTTTTCCACTCTGTAGAATGGGAATAACATCTACCTCACGTGGATGCTTCGAGGCATAAATGCCCCCATGTGTATATAAAGCAACTATTACAGTACCATGGGCAAAATGGAAATTGCTGTGAGCAGATTGGGCATAGGTGTCATTATGGGGGCTCAGTGGAGGAGGAAATGGCTACCCACTCCAGTATTCTTGCCTGGAGCATCCCAAGGACAGAGGAGCACAGAGAGTCGCACAGAGTCAGACACAACTGAGTGACTCAGCAACAGCAGCAATACTGGGGACTAAAGGTGTCTGAGGAACATTCTCGAAAGAGATGAGATGTGCATGGCCCTGAACAGTTGGGACCATATGAGAGAAAATACAAAGCTTCCATGTGGACCCAGAAAGTGACCTCTCTGGAGCACCCCCAATGTGAGCCAGGTCTGGATGGGCCTACCTGGGTGCCTGCCCCCACATCCCTGCAGCCTCAATCCAGTGGCTACCTGACAATCATCTGGAGCTTCGGCTTGTCTCTGGAAACAATTCTGGCCTAAGCCAGGGGAAGAGGAATTTAGATGGCCCACTTGCCGCCTACTCTGTCCGGCCTCCTCAGTAGACAGCTAATAAAGGCAGATGCTGAGAATCCTGAAAAATCCCTGGCAACTGCATAGTGCTTCTCCACATCCCTGCCCTCCCGCTTGCTCCTGCCCTGAGTTTTGTCCCACTTTTATCTCAGTACCTGCTCTTCGCATTTGTAGAAGGATCTCGGTTTCCCCAGCTTGAACTTAAATGCTCTCTGAGGACTCTGGTTCCTTCCCATTTCCTGGTTCTTTCTGCTCAACCCCCACTCAACACATGCCTAACCATACTAATAAAGAGTAGCTACCATTGGTGGACCTTCCATGCCAGCCCCTTCCTCACATTATCCCATGGAAACCTCCAACAATCCTCCAAGGTTGGTACCATTGGTCCCATTTAAGATGGAATACATGCCACTTGGAGAAATCAAACCACTAGTCCAAGAGCACAAACCCACTTTACCAACAAACTAGTAATCAAGGCTCTGGGACCCCTAAGGTCTGCATATTCTTCGCCTTGACACCATTCTTGGCCTTTGGGGCATGCACACACCCACCCCACAGCCTGCAGTTGCATCAGGTCCTTCCCCACTGCCTCCCTCTTCCTTCTAGCCTGGAGTCCTTCCCTGAGATTCCACAGGCAGATGTCTGGACACAGATCTCTCCACTGATGCCTGGTCCCCACCCAGCATGCAGGACACCCCTCTTCCCAATAGCCAGGCTACCTGGGATGAGGCAGGTCCTGGAAGTGGATCAACTAATGGTGATGGGAAGAAGATACTTTGGGATAAGGGAACAGAGGATGTAAAGGTAGTTCCTAAGGGCACTTTCCCAGCCCTGGCATTCCCTGGGAAGTCACTATAGGGCTCCCATAGTCAGGCCAACCCACTGGTGAGGCTCCAACCAAGAAACTCTCAGAACCACGTTTCCTGGGATGGAGAATGACAGTCTGCCTGTTTCTCCAGACAGTCCTTCTCATTTATTGCCACCAACTACCAAAGCAGTTGTCAAGCAGTTTATTGGAAACTGTCCCCCTCATCCAACTAAGCTGAAAGGAAATTACCTCCGACCATCAACAATCTGGGTCAACTTGATACAGTCAACACGGTAGGTGCTCAGAAATTATTCAGTCGGATGCATGGATGAACACACTGAACTGTAAGCTTCATGAGGACAGACTCCAAGTCTGCTTTGCCCACCACTGTACTCACAGTTGGAGGATAGGGATTATTATAATCCAGGAGTGAGCACCTAGGTCTCAGGGGTGGCAGAAGGAAGGGGTAGATGAAAAAGACCCGAGAAGGAAAAAAAATGGATGGACCAGATGACAGATTTGGTATGGAAGGTGGAGGGAGGAGAAAGAGGCCAGGCTGTTCCTGAGTTAAGAGCCTGGGACACCAGAAGGTGCAGGAGGCTCTGGCCCACCAGGTAGCAGAGGATGGGAGATGCTGACCGGAGGGGCCCAGCATGAGAGCTCAGCACGTGGTTGTAGTAGGAGGGCAGGGAAGGCATGCTGAGCCTGAGATACCAGAAGGATGGCCACAGGAAACTGTCCAGCAGGCAGCTGGCGAGACAGAAGCCATCCTTCAGTGAGTCATCTGCAGGAAGTGATCACTGAGGCTCGGGGAGGCAAGAGGCGGGGAGGAGGTGGAACACCAAGGAGCAAGCTTCTGGCCAGGAGAGCACCACATTCAGCTAAGGGAAGGGCCTCCCCTGTGAGTGCCTGGTCTGGCATGATGCATGTGAGGGCAGTCAACCTGCCCCAGGGGTGTAGGGTTTCCTACTAAAGCTACAGGGACACCAAGACCACAGGAGCGAGATCAGAGATTAGAGGGAGGGGAGCTGGAAAGCCAGTCAAATCATAAAAGCCAAAATCCAGATCAAAACAGATGAAGCCAGGAGTCTGGGAAGGGAAGGCGAGAGAGCCAGCTCAGGGAATGAGACGGCAGCAAGGGAAGGGCGGGCTGATCACCCAGGAGAGAGGGGCTCACAACACAAGAACAGGCATGTGGGCTCCCCAGGAAGAGCCAGGACCAGGGAGATAAACCAGATGGCAGCGCGGGGGGTGGGTGGGGGGTGGTGGAATGCAGATTTCAGTGCAGCAGCAAATATTTTTTCATATCCAAAGATGTGACAGAGTAACTGGAAAGGTATATATTTCCCATCACTGGGGCTTATTTGACCCCAGGCTGGATGCCTCCTGGAAGGGACATGCAGAGCACACAGAAGCTTCATCTGGGGCACTGGACCAAAGAACCTTCAGGGTCCATTCCACCCTGAGACACCAATTTTCACCAATGACCCTTTGCAACCACATGGACCGTAGCCCACCAGGCTCCTCTGTCGTTCGGATTCTCCAGACAAGAATACTGGAGTAGCATTTCCCTTCTCCATGGACATCCATGGAATTTCCCAGGCCAGAATACTGGAGTGGGTAGCCTCTCCCTTCTCCAGGGGATCTTCCCAACCCAGGGATCGAACCAAGGTCTCCCACACTGCAGGTAGATTCTTTACTATCTGAGCCACCAGGGAAGCCCCTCTTCAGCCTGTCACCCTTCACTAATATGCAGCACTACCTTATCACCAGCTAAGATTTTCTTCTTCATTTACTAGTTTATAACTTCTTTCCCCATATTATCTTCATTTACTGCATAAACTGTCCCCAAACTCAGCAGCTTAAGAACAGCATTTACTATCTCAGTTTCTGTGGCTCGAGAATCCAGGGGCAGCAGGGTCCTCTGGCTCTGAGCTTCACTGGCTGCAGTCGAGGTATTGGCTGGGGCTGCAGATCCCTCAAGGCTCAATAGGGTGGGTCCACTTTCTGGCTCCAGTATGCAGTTGCTGGCAGGACTCCGTTCCTCACAGTGAGAGACTGAGGTCTCAGCTTCTGAGAAGCTGCTAGCTGGAGTCCACCCTCATTTCCTGCAGTGGAGACCTCTCCATAGAGCATCTCATGGCATCGATGGCTCCCTTCACTGGAGTGAGCAAGAGAGAGAGTGACTGAGACAGAGAGAGAGCGCTAGCAAGATGGAAGTTAGTCTTTTGTGACCTAATCAGAAGTGACATCCCACCACTTCGGCTGTGTTCTCTTTCTTCGAAGTGAGTTGCTGGGCCAGCCACACTGAAGAAGAGTTGGGCATCGCACAGGGCTGGGGCCAGAAGGAGTCACAGCTGCATCCCAGGGCTAAGGTCCATGACAGCAAGTACTTCATCTGCTCTGTTCACCTCCCTACCCTAGGGGCTGACGCATAGTAGATACTCAACATATATATTTGAGTGAATGAACAAGATATACTCCAAGCTCTGTGTACTCCTAGCACTGCACTGTAGAATGCATACTCATTAAATGAATGGATGAATGAATGATCTGAATGTCCCTTGGTGAACACTCAACACTATCACTATTAAAAATAAATTTAATAGACTGAGTGGCTTAGAGGGTACCATGAACAATTAGGATTTTTCAGTCCTGCTGCTGCTGCTGCTGCTAAGTCATGTCAGTTGTGTCCGACTCTGTGCGACCCCATAGATGGCCTCCCACCAGGCTCCCCCGTCCCTGGGATTCTCCAGGCAAGAACACTGGAGGGGGTTGCCATTTCCTTCTCCAATGCGTGAAAGTGAAAAGTGAAAGGGAAGTTGCTCAGTTGTGTCCGACTCTTAGTGACCCCATGGAGCGCAGCCCACCAGGCTGCTCCTCCTACAGCTCCATGGGATTTTCCAGGCAAGAGTACTAATTGTCCATAAATCCTGTTTCCTAACCATGTGTCCATGAGGCCATCTTGAAGATGCTTAAATAACCTAGGAATCTCTCCGGAAGATGCGTGGCAAGAGAATCCATTGCTGGTAGAGAAGGGACAGAAGGCTGACCTTGATCCTCTTGCCAACTCGGGGGAGGGGCTCAGGAGAGTTTAAATTTGCATAATTATTTCCTCCTCACTGAACTCCCCTCACAGCTGGGGCTGATCTCCTGGAGATGCTTTTCGAAATGACAAGTATGTTGTCAACCAGATCAGATCCATCCACCAGGCTCACTGATAGGCAGGTCCATTAAATCACAAAGAACGCCCCAAATGAGCAACTTTGGGGACCTGCAGGAGGAGGCTGGTAAGAACATGTTCTACTGCCCCCACCCCCACCACAGCTGTTAATTACGAAGGGGAGCCTCAATAAATTATATTGAAAACAGATGATCGACTGGAGCTGTGTTTACTAAAGAAATAACCAATGGCATGATGCCAGCACGGATGAATCTCACTGTAATCAGTGTATTTATTTTGCCCAAAAAATGCCTGTCTGGGCTTCTTTTTAAGCCTGATAAACTCATTATGCTAAGTTCCAGCCTCCGCAGAACTAAGGCTTTTCTACATGTTTATTCATTTTAGTAAATAATTATTCTGTTTGAAGGAATGCATGTCTCTATCATTGGATAATTGGGAGGGTTATTCCACGTGATTAATAGGAATCATAAACAAATACTGAGAATATAATAAACAGGGTCAGAAGGGAGGCAGGAAAGATTCTCCTATAATCCACCCCCTCTCTCCTTCTCCTTTCAGAGTTAGGGACTCCGGACTTGGAATAGGAGAGATTGCCTTTCTTTTTTGCCCAAGACCCGATTCTGATACATAGCACACCTCTCTTTGGAGCTTTGAAACATGTGCGCATGTGTGTGTGTGTGTGTGTGTGTGTGTGTGCGTGCACACACATGCATGTGTGTGTGTAGGTAAAAGGGAAGAAAGGGAGAAATTGAGAGAGGAATTGGAGACAGAAAAAGATGGGAGCAAGAATTTGATGGGTTCTTCCAGGCCAGAGGCTCCCATCTGAATCCCAGCCTGTCTTTTTCAGGTTGACCAGCGACATTTTCACCAATCCTCAGCGAAATGAGATCTATCAAAACAATACAGTAGCTTTCCTGAGCCAAAATGCACCCCAATTTTTAAAAATTCTAAGATCATCTTTCACACAATTGGAGTGTTCAAAACATCCTTTTGTGAAATAATGAGCATTGGTCATATTGCTCTCCCTCTCTGTACCTAGAAAATGAACAACTGGCCAACTCTAACATTTGGGGGCATTTTTCGTTTAGAAATTGACCAGTTTGTGAAACTCCAAAGTCCTAGAACCTCTGCTTTAAATGAGAGCCCTTCAGTCTGGAGACTTCCAAATCTGATTTTTCTGGGCTATTTCCTTGTTTATTAAGTAGTGAAACTGATTAACCTATATATTAATCCAGCAATTCAAAAATATCACTTGAGCACTGCTCTGTGCTATTCTTAGCACTGATGATAAAGGAGATGGTGTGTTTTAATAAATAATTAATCAATTTAGTTGAAGGAGTGTTAACCCTGCAAACGTGGACGTTTGCTGTACGTGGCTAAGGCAATGACTCAGTGCCTGGTTCAATGACGTGTTTGCTGACTGAATGAAGGAATGGTTGTGAGGTAACAGACATAAAGGCCCCTGATATATTTCAATATTGTTGTTGTCATTGATTTCCGCCAGGAAATGGAACTTTTGGCCCCACCAGGGCCAGATGGGAAGCCCTATAGTGCCTACAGGGAGCCATGTGAACTGACACCCCACTATCACCCCAGACATGCTGGCCACTGGGGGCACCCTGGCTTCCCCTGCCTGTAGCCCCTAAACCCCTGCTCCCTGATCCCAGCCCTCTCACTCCTGACCTTTCTCAGCCCTGTCCGCCCTCACCTGCTCTGGTCTCCGGGTCCACTATCCAAGCTCAGGGTTCTTCCTCCAGTCTCCCTACCCACTAGAATCTTCTTCCAGGACCAGAACACATTGGTCTGGGCAAAGGATGTGCAGGCTGGGGCTGCCTCTTGCCGTGCATGCCTCGCTCCCAGGAACCCAGTGAACCCAGTGAAGCACAAGTGCTGAGGCCTGGCAGGCACCAGAGAGCTAGGCCAGGGGCCACTGTTCCTCTTAGAAGCTTAGTTACCTGCCTTGAAGCTGCAGAGGAGTAAAAGCTTCCAGATGCATTCTTTCACTCAGCAAATAAATTTAATTTGTTCCTGATATACACCAGGCTTGGTGTGAGGCACTGGGCATATAGCAATGAACAAGGAAGTGAAATACCTGCCCCCATGATGCTTGATTTCTGATAGAAAGATACAAACACATAAATGATATACTGCCAGGGAGTGAGAAGTGTTATGAAGACAAAGCAGAACAGGGAGTGAGGTGGTAGAGAGGGCCTCTGTGCGGAGGTAATATTTGAGGCAGAAAGGCATTCCAGGCAGAGAGAACAGCAGGTGCAAAGGCCCTGAGGCCCGAGCACACTGGAATGTTTTAGAAATGACAGTAGTGAGGCCTGGATGGCTGCAGATTGGCAAGAGCAAGGAGCATGGACCACTAGTTCACGTGGCCCTGGTGGACAATTTTGAGGGCTGTGGATTTATTCTGAGTATTTAGGGAATCAATAAGAAATTTTCTGATAAATCAAAAGCAAGGGAAGGCGGGAGCTGAAGCCTGGCCTGACCAACCAACCACACAGTCATAAAAGAGACAGCCTGTCTTCAGAGAATTCCTTCCAGGCTTTACTTTTTCCTGTATTCTCCAGCCCCCACCTGACACCCTTCTCACCCACCCTGGTAAGGTCTCCTGTGGCCTCTCATTGCCATTGCTCATGTGGTCACTGACTCATCAGCAACAATGCTAGAAGTAGGGGATGGCCACCACCTGCCAAGCACCAAGCCATATCTGAGGTGGGGTGCTCAGATAAACATAATCAAATGAAAGCCTGGTTTAGTAGAGACAGTACCAGACACAGGATCACAGGCGCTGGTTCTAGTTCAGCTTTGCCATTAAATAGCTGTGTGACCTTGAACGGGTTACTTAATCTCTCTGGGCTGTCTTTATCTTTTTTTAAAATTAATTTTTAATGGCATATAGCTGATTTACTATGTTGTGTAGCAAAGTGAATCAGTTATTCACATAGATGCTCTTTTTTAGATTCTCTTCCTATATAGGTCACTACAGAGTATTGAATACAGTTCCCTGTGGGTCTTTGTCTTTAAATGGCAACTGTAACCACTGCTCTGCTCACCTAATGTGGGGTGCAAATCCCATGTGACAGTGCTTCAGGTAAACTATAGAGCAATGTATACATGTCAGCTCCTCATTATGATCATTCAACCCTGAGCCTGCCCATAGGATCTCGCCCTGGCAGCTAAGTGCCTTCATACCATCCTCCCTGGCTTCCCTGGGTCCTGGGCCCCAGGACTGTCTCACCTCCATTCTCTCCTCCAAACTCCCCAGACCTCACTGTATCTCAGCTTCTAGGAAATAGTGACCTTTGAGATCCCAAAAGTCACAGGGAACATCTGTGACATATTAGGGCGCTGCTGAGTGTCTCACACATCGAGTGGTGTGCTAGGACTCCCTCCAGATACTCACCCCAACAACCTCATCCACAGCCTCACCCGCACACTCCCCCAACCCCCCCCCCCACACATACAGAGTCAAGCAAGCCCTTGATCACACCCCTATCCTCTGCTTAGCTGATCCATGCAGTGGGGATGATGGAGAATCATTTCCTCTTCTCATTCAGTCAGTCAGTCATCAAACATTAGCTTAGAGCTCAGCCAGGTTCCAGGCTAGGCCTCAAGGCTCCGTCAGTGAAGCATGCAGGTCTGCCCTGGCCTATGGGGCAGTTACACAAATGTACTAGCCTTACAGCTGTGGTCAGCTTATCAGTACCCAGAAATCTCTACTGTGTGCATCCAAGGGGTCAGGGTTGGCTAGTGCTCCTCTGAGGAAATGTCTGGGTCCCCGCTCTTGAAGACTGCGTTTGCTGTTCTGTGGAGTGGACCACGGGACAAATCACCTTTCTCCATAGAAGTGCCCACCCCTGCCACCCGGCAGCAGACAGCAAGCCAGGCGGCCAGGGATTCCGTCCTGCTGTGCCATGCCAGGTTGGCTCATAACCCTGGACACGTGCCTTCCACCCTCTGGGTCTCAGGCCCCCGGCCTGTCACAGGAAGGGCAGCAGAAGCCACGCTCTCCTAAACCTTCCATTCTCCCTGAACCATCCTCATGACTTGTGCCCGTACACCCCTCCCACCTTCAACTCCCTTAATGTTATCTGACAGTTACAAATACACTGCTTAGTATGAGCTGGAAAATGTTCTAAGTGCTTTAGAAGTATTCACTCACATAACCATCTCAACACCCTTATGAAACGGCTCCTATTTTGCAGATAAGGAAGCTGCTCCATAGTGAAGATCTCCGCCCATCACTCCTCAGACAGGAAGGATCTGGGAATCCCATCCAAGAAATCTGGCTTTGGAGTTCACTTTCTTAATTATTACGGTTTGCTGCTCCTCTGAATATTTTTTTTAAACCGATTCATTTTTATGTCAACTTCTTTTTTAAAAACTTGGTATCATGGCTATCAATTGAAAAGCTATGTGACTTGCCATAAGTAGAAGAGACATTAAATTGCATGATTATTACACTTAAAACACGATATTTCCTACAATGAGGTATCACCTCACAGCAGTCAGAATGGCTATCATTAAAAAGTCTACAAATGGACTTCCCTGGTGGGCCAGTGGTTAAGATTCCCACTGCAGGGGATGTGGGTTCAATCCCTGGTTGGGGAACTAATCAGGACTAACTGTTACATGCTGTGTCGTGCAGCCAAAAATAAAGATCTACAAATAATAAATGCTGCAGAGGGTATGGAGAAAAGGGAATCCCCCTACACTGTTGGTATGAGTGGGAACTGGTGCAGCCTCTATGGAGAACACTATGTAGATTCCTTAAGAAACTAACAATAAAGCTGCCACATGATCCAGAAATCCCATTCCTGGGCATATATCCAGAAAAGCCTCTAACTCAAAAAGACACATGCACCCCAATGTTCACTGCAGCATTATTTACAACAGCCAAGCCATGGAAGCAACCCAAATGACCATCAACAGATGAGTGGGTAAAGAATGTGGCGCATATATTATATACATACATATATATGTACAATGGAATATTACTCAGCCACAGGAAAGAATGAAATGCCATTTGTAGCAACATGGATGAACCTAGAAATTATCATACTAAGTGAAAGGTCAAACAGAGAAAGATAAATACCATATGATATCACTTATACAACACATGGTATCTAAATATGATACAAATGAACTTGTAAAACAGAAACAGACTCACAGACACAGAAAACAAACTTATGGTTATCAAAGAGGGAAATGGAGGCGAGGGAGGAAGGGAACGGTGAGGGATCGGCAGATGCAAGCTATTGTAATATGTAAGATGTAAAGCTATAAAATAAACAAGGACCTATTGTATAGCACAGGGAACCATATTCAGTACGTTGTAAACTTTAATGGAAAAGAATGTGAAAACAAATGTATATACATATATACAAATGTAAGGGTTTCCCAGTGGTTCAGAGGTAAAGAATTTGCCTGCAAGGCAGGAGCCACAGGAGACGTGGGTTTGATCCCTGGGTCAGGAAGATCGCCTGGAGGAGAGCATGGCAACCCACTCCAGTCTTCTTGCCTGGAGGGTCCCATGGACAGAGGAGCCAAGCAGGCTACAGTCCATAGTGTCACAAAGAGTCAGATATGACTGAAGTGACTGAGCATGCACGCACACATTCGCACGTATATAAATGTATAATTGAATCACTTTGCTGTATACCAGAAACTAACATAATATTGTAAATTAATACTTCAATTTAAAAAAAAACTCAGTATTTCTCCATGTGACTCCTAAGATCATCTCTCACACCACCAGGGGATACGCAGACACACCTGGGAGGGGACATGCTAATGGCCTTTCCAGCCCCGTTACACTGGGATCTCTGTTACTTCGAGGCACTGCATGCTTCCCCAGGAGGAGGGCTTGAGGCAGCCTTTCCTCTCCAGCCCTCCTCTCCCACCTACTGGATTCCACTCAGTCATACAGTCTGAGGACTTCCAGGGAATTTGGAGCTTTGATGACTCACCTGCCTCCTCCCCTCGTGGGTGAAGCTCCCACTCAGGGTTTGGTGATGCCCAGCCCTCAGCTCCTTTTGCACTCTGCTTTCTCAAAAGACAAACCACTGGAGATGTGCCCAACCTCCTGCCATAGTAATGGCAGACAATTTACAATTGTCCCTGGCCCACAGGGGCCCTTCAGGGAATGCCAGCCCCAGATGCAGGTTCTGGGGTAGGCGAGAGTGGGTGCTGGCATTGCTACCCGGCCAGAAAGGAGTTTTTAGGATATGGGCGTAAACCACACCTCTGCAGCTGCATCATATTGCAGACGGGGTGTTTCCCCCACCACACATCCCCCTGCCCTGCACCAGGCCCTTCATTATAAAACCAAGGATTGTCTTGTATTGACAATGGAAGGAGAGACAGGTGAGGAATGGATGGCGTGACATGAAATGGGCCCCTACCAAACAGTTTTCTTGGAGTACAAATTCACGCAGGGATGATGTAATTGCTTGGGGAACCAAATTCTGCAAATGCCAGTGAGCAGGGAGCTGGGAGCTTATGGTGCCCCCTTGAGCCTCGATCACAGCATGTGGCTGAATCACAGAGGTGAGAGAAGCCGAACTGAGACTCCCAAATAAAGTTTGAACCCTGCCTTTAACCCCTCGGACAAGTGAGTGTGTGACCTTGGGCACAGTCGTTTATTCTCTTTGGGCCTCTGTTTCTTCATCTTAGAAGCGAGGATCATATCCTGGGCTTGTCCTGCACAAAGGGCCATTGTTGGGGCCAAATGAGATGGCAGCTGTGAACGTGCCGCAGAAGCAGTGAGGCTCCCCGTGGAAGCGGGAGTCTGAGAGACGAACCACCAGCCCCTGGTGACAGCTGGCATCGCGGCAAGGATGCTTGGTCTCAGGTCCACCCTCTGAAAGTGAAGACATGGTTCTGCCCACCTCACTGTCTGTAATAATTTGTCAAAAGGGGCGTCATTTGACCTGTAAGATAACCAGACTTCTCAGGAGGGCAGGCAGGGACATGAATTCTTGACATGAGCAGAATTCAACACGCTTTGAAATGCCTTATTTTGTTCTGGAATGAAAGAGAGGTTTGAGTCCCATTGTAACTTCCCATGATTTTATCAAGTGAAATTTGACTTGTCAGGGACATCGCTCAGTCGTGTCTGATTCTTTGTGCCAACCCCATGGACTGCAGCACACCAGGCTTCCCTGCCCTTCACTATCTCCCAGAGTTTGCTCAAACTCATGTCCATTGAATCCATGATGCCATCCAACTGTCTCATCCTCTATCCCTGCTTCTCCTCCCTCCCTCAATCTTTCCCAGCATGGGGCACAGAGACAACTTTAAATCAAATTTCAATAGGTGGCAGATATATGGGTTAAGCTGGGACTCTTGAGAGTCCCTTGGACTGCAAGGAGATCCAACCAGTCCATTCTGAAGGAGATCAGCACTGGGATTTCTTTGGAAGGAATGATGCTAAAGCTGAAACTCCAGTACTTTGGCCAGCTCATGCGAAGAGTTGACTCATTGGAAAAGACTCTGATGCTGGGAGGGATTGGGGGCAGAAGGAGAAGGGGATGACAGAGGATGAGATGGTTGGATGGCATCACTGACTCAATGGACGTGAGTTTGAGTGAACTCTGGGAGTTGGTGATGGACAGGGAGGCCTGGCGTGCTGCGATTCATGGGGTCGCAAAGAGTCGGACACGACTGAGTGACTGAACTGATCTGATCTGATCTGAAGCTTCCAAGCCGGAGGACTGTTTGCCCTGGTTTGGGTTTAGGATCTGTTACATTCAGGGTTTCCTAGCCTTTTGTAATGGCATTTGAGCAAGTGACACTTGTCATACCACGCTTTTCTAGTGTTTGCAGTCAGCATCCATTTGATAGATGACATTCCGATTTGGCCATGACTACTAAGAAAATAAGCTGCAGAACCATTCACCAGACACACAGGGCAGCACTCACCCACTGCTTCATTCATTCACTCACCCATTCATTCATTCACTCACAAATATTTATTAAACTCCCACTGTGCCAGCATTCCCCTCAATGCTGCTGCTGCTGCTGCTGCTAAGTCGCTTCAGTCGTGTCTGACTCTGTGCAACCCCATAGACAGCAGCCTACCAGGCTCCCCCGTCCCTGGGATTCTCCAGGCAAGAACACTGGAGTGGGTTGCCATTTCCTTCTCCAATGCATGAAAGCGAAAAGTCAAAGTGAAGTCGCTCAGTCGTGTCCAACCCTCAGCGACCCCATGGACTGCAGCCTTCCAGGCTCCTCCGTCCATGGGATTTTCCAGGCCCCCCTAATGCTAGGCAAGTGAAAATAAGACTTAGTCTCTGATCTCATGGTCAGGTGAGAAACAAGTCTGTAGTGAAATATATTACAACCTAGCATGTCAGGAGCGATGGTCAAGACCTATGCACGAAGCAGGACAAAGAACCGCAGCAGCGGTGCAGTCCAGAAAGTCTTCGTGGAGGAGGGGGCCCGTGGTCTGTATCATGAAGGATAAGGTGAGGTTCACCAGCTAAACAACGCTAACTACATTCTGATTCTCATTTACCAGTGTGTTTATTTCTGCACAAGCGCATGTGTGTGTGCACCAGTGTACACAGAGCACTAGGATATCCACAGGGTGAGGTGGGGGGACTTGGTCTCACTGCGACATCCCCGAGAACCTAGAATGATGAATGGTGTATTTGTCAAATGAATTATACGACTATTACCGTCAAAAAGCATGGCATGTGCAAAGCGCTCACTTAGAGGAATTAAGTTAAAATGGACAAAGAAGGTGATGTCCATTGACACTGGAAGAGGAATCCTGTGGGCTGGCTCAGGAATGGGCAGCTGCTCAAGCCACTGGGCAGGGGGTTTGCCAAGGAGGAAGTTATCTGACAATGAACAGGGAGATGTAGCTGAGGCATTAAAGTGGACATATTTTTTGGAAGGGTTCAGATCCTGCACTCCACCCTACCCCCACCCCCCCCCACACACAATTTTTGCACTAAATTTGCCTGGAAATTGGCAGACAGAGCAGGCTGGCACCAGCCACAGGGAAAATGCATTAACCAGACAGTGAGAAGAATGCTGCAGAAAAAGGACGGGTGGACACCACCCGCAAACCTTCCTCCCCTGACAAGCCAAGGACCGGACAGGCTAAGGCCACAGCTGCAGAGCCTAGAAGGCCACTCTTACAGAGCCGCCACTTGGGAGGCAGTGATAGGAACAAATAATGCTCATTTCCAATTCCAAGAGCTTAGGCTGGGGGATCTCGAAATAATCGAAGAGCCATGACTTGGAAGTTAAGTGAGAAGAGTACACCTTAACACCGCATTTGTCACTTATTCCTGAGCCAGAGATGTAATTGGGGCCTTGGGTCTGGAAGTATCAAATGGCAAAGTAACGTCTGACCTTGCCAAAGGATACGGACTGTGTCACGAGAACATGTCAGCCACGACAAACTCGGTTTGCAAAGGATCGGAGTGGGAGCAAAGAGGGGAAGTTAATTCTCCAAGGGGAGAGATGCTGGTGCAGACAGCATGCACCACAGCCGGTCGCCCAGGTGGCTGCAAATAAAAAGATGGGACCTGCCTATGTGTTCAAAGTGTAGAACAACTCCCAAGGAAGATGCATTTATCACAGCTTCAAGACAGATGTCAGAGAAAGGTGCGCACACGAGGAAAGAGAGAAGTGCATTGATTCTGCTCACAAAGGCAGGCAGAGGAGCCTCCAGCCAGAAAACAAGCCCGTGCAAATATAGTGGCTGAAAGCCACTTATTGAGTAGAAATGAACAGAGAGGTAACACTCAGAAGAGGTAAAGCATCAAGCGATGGGGTCAAGGTGAACGTGTAGACTTAACAGGTTGTGAAGATGCACCAATTAAGTGAATTAGGTCCCCTAAACCACACCTCTTCCTTTTAAGTGGTCACTGACTTCTAGCTGGCAGGGCCAGACAGTCCTGCAAACCAAACCCATCCCTCATCTTCCACAAGAGACATGTGATGTGGCAGGATGAAAAGGAAAGTGTCAGTCACTCAGTCATGTCCGATTCTTGGCAACCCCATGGACTGTAGCCCACCAGGCTCCTCTGTCCATGGGATTTTCCAGGCAAAAATACTGGAGTGGGTTGCCATGCCCTTCTCCAAGGGATCTTCCTGACCCAGGACTCAAAACTGGGCTCCTGCATTGCAGGCAGATTCTCTACCATCTGAGTCACCAGGGAAGCCCAATGGTAGGATAAGCTGGGAGTCAAAAGTGCTTCCTCTCACTAGATGCTAATCCCCTAAGCCTCTAAGCAGCAGTATCTTCATCAGGGATACAGGAAGAGTGAGGTCGATAGAACATGACTGTTGGGAAGCTTCTATCAGAGATGTGAAACTGCATCAGAAAGGTTGGGCATGTGCCTATATTTTTAACAGGTGAGGGCACTGAGGTTGAGTTCAGTTCAGTTCAGTCCAGTCTCTCAGTCATGTCTGACTCTTTGTGACCCCATGAACCACAGCACGTCAGGCTTCCCTGTCCATCACCAACTCCCGGAGTCCACCCAAACCCATATCCATCGAGTCGGTGATGCCATCCAACCATCTCATCCTCTGTCGTCCCCTTCTCCTCCTGCCCTCAATCTTTCCCAGCATCAGGGTCTTTTCCAATGAGTCAGCTCTTCACATCAGGTGGCCAAAGTATTAGAGTTTCAGCTTCAACATCAGTCCCTCCAGTGAACACCCAGGGCTGATCTCCTTTACGATGGACTGGTTGGATCTCCTTGCAGTCCAAGGGACTCTCAAGAGTCTTCTCCAACATCACAGTTTAAAAGCATCAATTCTTTGGCGCTCAGCTTTTCTTATAGTCCAACTCTCACATCCATATATGACTACTGGGAAAACCATAGCCTTGACTAGACAGACCTTTGTTGGCAAAGTATGTCTCTGCTTTTTAATATGCTGTCTAGGTTGGTCATAACTTTCCTTCCAAGGAGTAAGAGTCTTTTAATTTCATGGCTGCAATCACCATCTGCAGTGATTTTGGAGCCCAGAAAAATGTTGAGAGATGAAGTGATTTTAGCCCAAGAAATCAGCAAAAGGGAAACAGAAGTAGAATTCCCGACCCTTCCCTCAGTGCACATCTTGTCTCCTCAGCAAGTTTCTCTGGGACAAGGATTATGTGCTCTCCGTGGTTCAGGGTATTTAACAACAAAGACAACAGGTATGGAGCTGTTAAATGGGGCTATGCTTTGCTCTAAGGGATCTTCCTGCACTAACTGATTTACCTACCTGTGAAATCTATCAGGTCAAGTATTATCTCCATTATTACAGGTGTGGCAGCCAAGGCCCAGATTAAGAAACTGGCCCGTATCACCCAGCCAGGAGGTTGGTGATATTTCTCTACTGAGACGTCTTACTGCAAACTTCTGCTCTAGATACCTAAGCAGAAGCACTGGGGTCACCCAGAGCTGTCTGTGCCACCCCCAGGAAGCCTGGCATAAGGCTTCTACACACCAAGGATGCAATCGACTGTGGATTCCCTTAACCTCAAGAAAATTCTGTGATAAAAAAATTAACCACCTTCAGCCCTGTCCCAGCTTCCTGTTCTTGGGATGACCTGAAACACTTCCCTCCTTCCCCTTCTCTCACAAAGGACTCAAGGAAATCTGTCCTAAAATGTGATGGACAATCACAAAGAGACATTAACAAGCTAGGAGAAATCTTCATCCTCATCAGGAGTTGAAAAAGACAAATTAGAATTAGACAGTCTTTTCACCTGTCAAATTAGAAAAGGTTTTTTTGAATGATAATATCAAACGCTGGCAGGTGTGCAGTAAAACAGGCCTCTTTACCTCCTGCTGGGAAGAGGGTGCATTGATTGTACCTCTCTGGAAACCAGTTTGGCCGTGTCCAGTCGATTCTTGCTATTCCCCACAGTTACATTCCATAAAGTCACCATGAACATTGAGTTACAGTGCATACTGAACCACAGTTCCTGGGGGGAATACAGGGCTAGGTTACTGTGTGCCTCTGGTCATGACATTTTTGTCAACCAATCAATACGTAACATATTTTACATGTGTCTTTATTTAAAGATACCTCTTTCAATATTGGGCTTCCCAGGTGACTCAGACAGTAAAGAATCTGCCTGCCGGTGCAGGAGTCCTGGGTTCAATCCCTGGGTCAGGAAGATCCCCTGGAGAAGGAAATGGCTATCCACTTCAGTATTCTTGCCTAAACAATTCCATGGACAGAAATTTTAGAGGGCTACAGTCCATAGCGTTGCAAAGAGTTAGACACGACTGAGCGACTAACATTTTGACTTCAGCTTCATTCAATACGCTGGATATAGTTGACTTGTTAGTAGTGAACTCACAGACAGCAGCAGTATAAGCCAGGCCTAAGTGAAGTTTACCAAACACAAGTATTTTCTGTGTAAAGCACATCACAGCTTTCTTGTGCTTACAAGCACCAGAGAGCGAACCAGCACAGCAGGTGGGGGACACTTGGAACAGCAAAATCGCCAGCAAAAAACCCCACAACGCATGGCCCTGAGCAGACCATGTGAAGGATACGTCTTTACGGTATAAGGGGAATGAGAAGGCAGGACATCTCAGCTGGAAATAAGTCTGATGGAGACTCAAATTTTTCCACTCTGTGCATGTCAGTGCATCGCTGGAAAAGCCCAGCAAGCACGGACTTGGAGGTTACCAACAAATTTTTTTAGCAGAAGGTGAATTTGCAAATCCACTAAAAATGAGGAGCCACAGTATCTATTAAGAACCTAAAAAGCACAGGTATCTTGAAAAGAACAGGTGACACAAATCTAGACTTGATTTCACAAGTACCTTCTGAATGGATCCCATTTCAGCTGAAAAAGATCCACCTGAATCTCAGAGTCAGGGCTTGCCTGGTAAGAACCATGGTGCGTTTCAGGCTGAGAATGGCAGTAAGGAGAGTTAAAGGCCCCCCACTTGGATTTGGGGAGAGGGAGCATCATCAAGCCAGGCACAGGCTCCTCTGCCCCCTCACAGACTCCAGGCTCTGTCCTCTGGGGAAAGTTCCCAAGGACCAAGCTCTCCTCAAGCTGTGCCAAGCCCTTGGCTCTTGGGATGGCCTGGACGCCAAGGCCCCTTCTCCCACTCTGACTTACCTCCTGCCCCTGCTCCCTCTGACTTGTCTCTGTCCCACTGGCCTCCCTTCTGTCTCCCTGAATGCACCAGGCAGGCTATGATCCCACCTCAAGGCCTTGGCAATTGCTCTCCACCTCACCTAGAACTCTTTCTCCCAATAGTCGATGGCTCTCTCCATCACCTCTTTCCTCTCTGCTCAATGAGGCTTTCTCTGCCTGTCCTCACCCATCTCTTGACTCTCTCCTCTTCATTTTTCTTTAGCCATTATCATGTGACTTATCATTCACTTTACTTGTTCATTTACTACTATCTTTCCCAACAGAAGCTAAAAGAAGGGGATTTTTATCTTTTTTATCCCCCATTCTTAAAAGAAGGCCTAACCCATGCTAGGCACTCACAGGGCACTCAATATTTGTTGATCAAATAAATGAAATAAATTAGTGTCAGATACTAGTAGTAATACTAGTGGTATAGTAATGCTGCTGCTGCTGCTGCTGCTGCTGCTGCGTCGCTTCAGTCGTGTCCGACGCTGTGCGACCCCAGAGACGGCAGCCCACCAGGCTCCCCCATCCCTGGGACTCTCCAGGCAAGAACACTGGAGCGGGTTGCCATTTCCTTCTCCAATGCATGAAAGTGAAAAGTGAAAGTGAGGTCGCTCAGTCATGCCCGACTCCTAGCGACCCCATGGACTGCAGCCCACCAGGCTCCTGCGTCCATGGGATTTTCCAGGCAAGAGTACTGGAGTGGGGTGCCATCGCCTTCTCCAAGTATAGTAATAGGAATGAACACTTTGGTACTACTCACTGCACTGCATGCTTTATGCTTGTTTCTTCATTGACGTCTCAAAGCTTTAATGGATGTGCACTATTAAGCCCATTTTATAGGTGAAGGCACCGAGGCACAGGGAAATAATACACTTGAATTAATATCAACCAGTTAGTAAGCTACTGAGCTGCAATAAAACCCAGATTTTTCTCATCCTATAGCTTCTACACCAGTGCTTTTCAAACTGTCTGTGATGAAGGACAACAGGGTGTTTGTTTCTTTCTCGGTCCATCCCAGACTGATAATAGAAAAATAAAATAAAAAAAAATTATAAGATACCATCTGCACTCCACAGTGTCAGAGTTCTCAAACGCTTTCAGAGTTTGTACATATCTCACAAGACTGATAGAAATAGTGCCATCCAGATGGTACTGAGCAGGTCTGGACTCACAGCTAAAGAATCAAACAGTCCTGAGTTTCCAGGGGGCCTGGGGAGCAGGGCTGAGGTTCCATGAGAAAAGTTCATAATCCTTTTCACACATAGAGAACTTGAAGATTTCACACATCAACATTCCTTCATTCAACCCCTCATAGTTCTGTGAGGTGGGCAGTAGGTTTTCTCATCCTCAGTATTCAAGTAAGAAAACCTGCTTTTCCCTCAGCCCAGAAGGCCCCCGGGAAGTGAGGGTTGCGGGGCGGGGGGGTGTCTCTGCTCAGCATCACCTTCTCAGGACACCCCTCCCCCAAACCCCACATCCAAATAGCACCTCTGACCCTCTCTGTTACACATCCTACTTAGTTCAGCATAGCCCTCATCGCTATCAGAAAGTATCTTTTTCTACGTGCTTTACCTGTTTAATTTCCCTCTTCCCTCTTTATAAAACAAACTCCAGGAGGGCAGAAACCTCCTTGGTTCATTGTCTCTGCCTAGTACCTGGCACATAGTTACTGCTAAGTCGCTTCAGTCATGTCCGACTCTGTGCGACCCCAGAGACGGCAGCCCACCAGGCTCCCCCGTCCCTGGGATTCTCCAGGCAAGAACACTGGAGTGGGTTGCCATTTCCTTCTCCAATGCATGAAAGTGAAAAGTGAAAGTGAAGTCGCTCAGTCGTGTCCGACTCTTCGCGACCCCATGGACTGCAGCCTACCAGGCTCCTCCATCCATGGGATTTTCCAGGCAAGAGTACTGGAGTGGGGTGCCATTGCCTTCTCCGGCACAGAGTTAGGCTCCCTGAAAGAAGTGTTGAAGGAACGCATTTAAAAAAAAACAAAAACACAACAGAAACCACTAACCAGAAGCTAGTGGTTAACTAGCTTACCTAAGGTCAAAGTCAAGTAAGTGCAGGAACTGGAAAGCAAATCCATCCAGTCGTTAGTTCAACAGATAACACGTCTGCGCCTTTCCCAGGGTCAGCGGTGCGGCCAGGCGTTGGGGTTGCTGGGGCAGGTGAGAGCAAGGTCCCTGTCCTACAGATGCTCACAGGGCTCAGTTTCCGAACCCAGGGGTCTTCCTCCCTGCCTTTCTGGCCCTCTCTAGCTTCTTTCACCTGTATATAGCTTTCTGCCCACACTTTGTCACAATTGTGTTATCATATAGCAGGGAATGTTTACACCTGTGTTTGTCAGATAAAACACAACTACATTTGAATTGGAAATAAACAGTGAGTAATTCTTTAGGATAGTCAGGACATATTTATTCTAAGAAATTACTGTTTAATCTGAAATTCAAATTTGGCTGGATGTTCTGGGGTTTTCCTTCTTTTCTTCCTCTAAGTCTGGTAACATTACCCATTTTACAGATGAGGACTGAGGCTCAGTGAGAACAAGTGACTTAAGTGACTTGCCCCAGGGTACACAGCCAGCCAGTGGGAGAACCAGAACTAGGCTTATCTGCTGCCCCACAGTTAGCTATGCCCACATCCACTCCAAGAGCCTGCACTCCTGTTGCTGTTGTTCAGTCGCTCAGTCATGCCTGACTCTTTGCGACCCCATGGACTGCAGCACGCCGGAGCTCCCTGTCCCTCACCATCCTCTGGAGTTTGCTCGAACTCATGTCCATTGAGTCAATGATGCCATGCGCTTCTGGGCCTGAGCCAATTCCCAGATGGCTGTCTAAATCCGCATACTGTGAGGATTATCTTGCAGTTGAATGTCTCCCTGGCCTCCAGCAAGTTTCTGTGTCTATAGGTAAGTATTTTAAGTAAATCTTTTTCTGATTATAAAAACCTGCAACATATTCCTACAATGGAATACTGCACACCAACGAAGAACAGACTTCTGCTACAGAAAACAGTAGAAAAGATTGGTGAGTCTTTACTGTATTTACATACATCAACTTAAATAATATTGAACAAAAGTCAGACACAAAAGAAGACAGCCTGTATGATTCCAATTATATGAAGTGCAAAATACTCTAACCCATGGTGACAGAAGAGTGGTTCCGAGCAGGGGAGGGGTCACTGGGAAGAGATCCAAGGGAAATGTGAGGGGCTTAGGTAATGTATATCTTGATCTAAGTGGAGGTTATATATATAAACATATAAATCCAAACGGCTTACGATTTACATATCTTCCTTTCGTAGGTTGTACTTCAATGAAAAACTAAATACAAACAAACAAGAAAACTAATACATGCCCACTGTAAAAAATGAATAAAGGACAAACCAATATGAAACAAAACCAAACCATCGGTATTCCCACCACTAGGAGATACTACCACTAACATCTTAGGGTGTATCCTTCCAGATCTTTTCCCAATAGCATTAACTTTTCATTAGCATTTCCTAAGAAAGGAATTTGGGACCTAGAACCAATCACAGGAGGTGCTCATTTATTTTGGAGCCTGAATTTCTTGGACATCTTTCACTTACCCACAAAGCCCTGACACAAGTAGATTTAATTTGACTGTTTTAGAAGAGCATGGAACAATTAACGGCAAATAAATGGAATTAAAATCAAATTGAATACAGCCTTTCAGGGATATGACTTAGAATTTGATTTTAAATATACTAATGAATATAAAATGAAAGCTCAGCGGCGGAAGGCTAAAGGGCTCTAAGCCTCCTGTGACCCAGAGTGCCACCTACTGGTCACAATCTGCAACAACACCCCACCTCCCCATTATCCAAATGCATGGCTTTCTACTTAAAAGCCTCAAAATGATACCTCTTTTTCTTGTATGTATATATCTCTCCCAAGAGCTTTCTAGATACCTTTGCTTCACTAGTGACTTGCAAAGGCCCTAGAATATCATAGTGTAATAAATATTTATTGAATGAATGAAGGGATGGATAGATGGATGATCAGACAGATGCTCTTATGGGTCACTGTGAAATGAGGAAACAACCTCTGCTCTCCTCAGCTCACAGGATTTTTTTGGCTTATTTGATACACATAGTGAAATGCTTACCAGAGTCAAGCTAACTAACACATCATCTCAGTTACCTTTGTGACAAAAGCACCGGAATTCTATTCTCTTAGCATGTTTCCAGTATTCAACACAGCTCTATTAGAATAGGTATCATGCCATGCATTAGACCTCTAGACTAACTCAGCCCGCATAACAACAACCTTGTACCCTTTGACCAATGTCTCCTGATTTCCCGCACCTCCCACTCCCAGTAAACACCCTTCTGCCTGCTCCTACATATTCAACTGTTTCAGAATCCATGTATAAGAGCCTGCAGGTTTTTTTGTTTCCTCATAGGCTTTTTTTGGGAGAATGAATAAGATGATGCTTGGAGGAGACCAGACAAATGTGAGGGATTATCAAGATGACCCAAAGCCAGGGGGTGGAGGAGTCCAGCGCTGACCAGAGTGAGCCATGAGCTTGCAGAGGCAGGTGCTTCGTGAGAAACAGAAACACAAAGAAATGAGAAATGTCTTTGAGCCAGACACTCAGCAGGTACCTGCCAGGTGTTAGCTCTTTCCCCGTCCCTCCTCCTCTGTACAACCCAGCTCACAAATCCTTGAGCAGGATGTGAGGCGCTAAGGATGGAGATTTGTGTTTTCCTGGGCTCACTCAGAGGGGAGGTGATGTTCCAGGTTTGTCTGCTGTCAGGTTTTGAAACAGGGCAGGGTCACTATGCTCGCAGTGTGAGCTGGCCTGTCAAAGCCCCGCGTCAGGAAAAATGGTTTCTCAGCCATCACTGTCAGGCTGCCGGATGGCGAGGTGCCCATCTGAGCGTGTCCACTTGACAGCCAATGCTTGACAAGCATCACACCAGCCTTGCTTTTACATGCCACCCAGCAGGGGCTCTGCTCTGCAACAACAAAAAAAAGTGGCCTGGTACAGTTGAAAGAATACAGACAAGGGGTCAGAAGGCTGGGTTCAGTCACCTACTAGCCAGGTGACCTTGAACAAGTTAGCTTGCCCTTAGTGGTATATAAACTGTCTTTAGGACAGTGAATAGGATAATGCCTGGAAAAACATTGTAAAGTACTGGACCAGGTTAAGGTGTGGCTATTAACGAAACCACAGATGAGCATCACGCCTGGGTGACTCAAACAGCTGGGAGCCTCACCTGCATTGATCTGGACCTGGCTTCTTCTAGTGGAATCCAATCCTGTTTCAGCCACTACATCACAATTATGGCTCATCAATACCTACCCCATTGGCTTTTTTAATACGGATTGCATCCCTTTGAGCATCATCTACTCCCTATTTGGGCAACTGCGTTTTCAAACTAAGTGTAGAATTCGTGTTACACTTACAGTTTGTGCTTAGTTGCTCAGTTGTGTCTGACTCTTTTGTGACCCTATGCACTGCAGCCAACCAGACCCCTCTGTCCACGGGATTCTCCAGGCAATAATACTGGAGCGGGTAGCCATTCGCTTCTCCAGGGGATCTTCCCAACCCAGGGATCGAACTTCAGTCTCCTGCATTGCAGGCTGATTTTTTTTACCATCTGAGCCACCAGGGAAGCCCATACTTACACTAGGAAAATTTAATCTTATTGCTCTCATCTGTCTATATAGGCTATTAAAATATTTTTAATGCCACCTTGGCCATCTTTCTCCCTGCTGACCTGGGGAGAATCATACATTTCAACAGTGTACAATCCATGCGTTTGTTCATTCAGGATACATTTACTGAGCAGCTACTATTCCCTAAACGCTGTGAGGGACCAGGAGATTCAGGGCGTGCATCTGGTGGAGGGTAGCAAATGCCACAGTAGCGGCTCAGAGGGCAGGGCGTGTTATTGCTGTCAGCAGCGCGGGAAGGCTTCTCAGTTCAGGAGCTATGGTGGAGGCCACTGACCACATGCCTCTTCTTTCTTAACAAGCCACTGGACTGTATTTTCCAGCCCTAACAATTTGTGATGCTTCTACATTAACAACCACATCTTTCTCCCTAGGCAGATAAAGAGATGAAGTCCACTGTGAAAGGCTTCTCATGGTTTCTTCTACCTTCCAAGCGAAGAAACTGCAGGTTGGCAACAGCTAGCTTGCTTTTATTCATCTAACCTCATCACCCCGTCCTCATGCCCTTGGCAGTACACACATCCATTCTGCAAATACCCAGACAGTTACTACGATGGACCAGCTCTGTTGGGCATTGCTGCGTTCTCTGAAATCCTGAGTTCAAAATCACACTGGGGAGCAGGTGCTCTCTCCATGTGGGCAGATCCCCTTCCCTAGATCTTTCATCCCAGCCAAAATCAAGCTCAGAGCTTCTGCTTCCTCATACCGTGGCTTGGTACCTCCAGGCACTGTGTAAAGGTGCCAGAGAGGGAGGGAAGGAAGGGAGTTAAGGCACACCCTGTACTCTTGGTCTCTTCATTAGCAAAGTACCGTTGTGAGTAAAACTTGGACACGGATAGAAATCCAGACTTGAGTCCCAGATCTGTGACCAAGCAACCTTGTGACTTTCACAATGGCCTATAAAACAAGCTGAGTAGCCCGGATCTTTGAGTTCCCATTCAACTCTAATATTCTTTCTATGCTAATTCTGAATTCATAGATAAACCCTCCACTTTCTTCTAAAATCTAGCTTTATAGAAGAATAAAAAAATTTCCACAAAGAGGCAGAAGGAACAAGCTTTGCCAGCCTCCCTTCCAATGAAGTGTCTGCTGGCAAGAAGCAGCCTGAAGAAGCTAAAAAACAAATGGTAAGGGTTATAACTTCAGGATATACAAAAATTCTTCCTTGAGTCTAACCTGATTTCTTTTAGGCTCAGCCTAATCTTGCCCAGACTTGGGCTCCATGCTGTCAAGACCAACTTGAATTATTCATGGAATTTCCACATTGACATGGTTTGGAAGATGTTCTTTGCAGACATATTCATCCTTTCATGTCTGCAGGAACTCTTAATAACAAGCTGTTTGCATAGGCAAGTCCCTTCACTTTCATGGGCCTCCGTTTCTTCACCTGTAAACAAACGAGGCAGCTCCGCCCAGAAAATCTTTGGTTCTGTGATTGCAGGTGCCTTAGCCAGAAGTTCTACACGCAGCTCACAACCAGCAGCAAACCATGGAGACAGGGGGGAAAAAAAAAGGATGCCATCCGACGATTAAATGCAAAAGGAATTATGCAATTAGCAAAGGACGTTGATCATAGAACACGGGAGTCTAATTGCAGCACATGCAAATGTCTGCTAAATTAGATAAATATGGGTTTGCAGTCACTCTGGTGCACAGATTGAGTTGTAAAGTTAAGGAAAATATAAAAGTTAATTATGAGATGGGAGTGATAAACACAGGGTATGTGCATTAGGCCGATTAGGATTATTAACCAAGTAATCATCTCTCACCAAAAGTGGAGTGTTACAGGAGTCCCAGGCCGACTGTTGGGCTACAGTGCACAAGTGACTATGTGTCACAGGACATGGAAAACACACTTCATTTTCACATAGCACCAGTCACCTGAGGGAGCCCAGCACTCGGGGCTGGTTCCATTGGCCAATATGCCCAGTGCACATTGCCAAGGTGGGCCAGGCTTCGTGTGCTGGCTCAGAGAAGAAAAGCTGGATCCTAAAGGTTCTCAGGCTCTCCTGCACCTGCTGCAAGTTATAAACCCATAAGACCAGCAAGCGGCAGTTATAAGAATGTATCTATCAGCCGGCTGGGACCTTTCGGGGAGGGGCAAAGCCACCTACAGTGAAAGCCTGGGCTCTAGAGGCAGACAGCTTGGCTCTGAATCCTGGGTCCACCGCTAATTCTCTGACAAGCTGGCTCACTTTGCTGTGCCCTGGCTTCCTCATCTCTGTCAGGGGGACAATAATATCACCTACCCCTTGAGGCAGTTGCAAGGATTAGAGGACTTATAACCAATAATAGAGACTGGCTGGCACACAGTACACACTCCATCAGTACCTTGTTCCTTACTCTCTGGTTTCCCCAACTCATCAGATCATTCATTCAACCAAGAAAGGACCCCACACGCGAAAGTGAAAGTGAAAGTTGCTCAGTCATGTCGGACTCTTTGCAACCCCATGGATTATACAGTCCATGGATTTCCCCAGGTCAGAATACTAGAGTGGGTAGCCTTTCCCTTCTCCAGGGGATCTTCCCAACCCAGGGACCAAACCCAGGTCTCCTGCATTGCAGGTGGATTCTTTACCAGCTGAGCCACCAGGGAAGCCCAAGGATACTGGAGTGGGTAGCCTATCCCTTCTCCAGGGGATCTTCCCAACCCAGGAATAGAACCAGGGTCTCCTGTGAGGCACTGTGCTAATAAGAATGATCATGAGGGTGGATGAGGGGACACATACACACGGTCTCCGCCCTCACCTTGGGAATAGAGAGGAAATGGCACACAGGTAACAGCAGTGAAGCCACATGGAGGTGCACTGCTGAAGTGTAATCAACTGCTCAAGGGCACATCATTTCTGCAAGGCGACTGGAAAAAGTTTCATTGAAGACAGGCCACTTTCGGGTGGGCCGTGGTGAGATTTTAATGGATGGCAGGCTGGGTGGAAAGATGCATAACATTCAAGGCAGAGAATATGTTCGTGAGCAAAGATGCCGAGGTCAGAACATCAAGTCACGGCAGAAAGTGATGGGTAAGACTGGCAAGTTTTGAGGTCAACTGTGGCAGGGGAAGGGTTGCTACTACTGCTGCTAAGTCACCTTAGTTGTGTCTGACTCTGTGCGACCCCGTAGACGGAAGGGTGGGGAGGTCTTAATGTCAAGCCCTGAGTATCGACTTTGTCCTGTGAGCCACAAAGAATCCTTGGGATGTTTCAGATAAAACATTTTAGGACAAAGCGGTGTTAAAGGAAGATGAATCTGGCAGGGTGAGCCAAAAGGATGGAAAACGGAAAGAGTGGTGACAATGGGAGCTGACAGGCTACTGCAATGGTCCAGGTGTGAAGTAATGAGGATACAAAAGAACAGAAATGCAAGCCAAGGACAAACTGGCAGGATTCAGTGACCAAGACGACATGCAGACCATGGATAGAAAGGAGGAGATAACAGACAGTTTTGAACTTAGGGAGCATGGACAGAAAAGGAGGCTTGTTAGTCAAGCCAAGATCGATTCCCAGTCCCCCAGCATACTAACCAAGCAAAGCTTTACAGTAGGAGGGAGTGTAGAGTAGCAATTCTGAATGCAGGTTTGAGAGGCCACATTAGAGGGTCCCTGCTCTGCTGCTGGCCAGCTGTGTTACCCTCAGCCACTCTTTACATCCTAGAGCATTCCTCGTTTGCAAAATAGGGGTTAAAAACAACCTCCCTCTGAGGGAAAGTGGTGAAGATTAAATGAGATAATATGATGATAATGTGAAACACCTGGACAGTGTCTGCCCCCTTGGGGACCTCTTATTATATGCTGAAAAAAAAGGAAACCAACGTCTTAAACTAGCAAAGACAAAAATAAAAGGTCCTACGTAACCCTGAAATTCTCCTGAACGTAGTTTGTTCACATTTTGACGATTCAGAAGCTCTTTCTGGAAAGGTGCCTTCACTGTGCAGGAGTCACACGTATCCTCCCATGGACACATGGTGGGCACAGGTCAGAGTAAAGATAAACTAGCCCCCTGTGTTGATTCTGAGCCAGGAGGGAGAGCAGTGAGCACCAATCCCAGATCCTGCTGATGGACTCAGACCATGACTTTGGGTAAATTTCTCCCCTGAGAAATTTCTGTCAAGGACCTCACCATTTCCTTCTCTTGCCTCTCAGGCAATGCCAGCTTTGACATGTTTCTCTGGATTTCCTGGGACTAAGTTTATGGAGGTGATCCAGGGCTGCTGACCTATACGCTGGGGTGTGTGGACTTCAGAAGTCTGCTGACACGCTGCAGGCGCACGCCTGGGCTGGGGGTTGATGGTGGGAGACCGGCCTGTCTGAAATGCTTGGGTCACTCCTCGAGAGCAGCAGAACCAACAGCAAGGGGACCAGTACACCGTCCCAGCTCCTGGAGCACTGTTATTTATTCAAAAAAAATTCAACATGCAAAAAACCAAACTGGTCCTAGCAAATGGGCCACTGGCTTTTGGAAATTCCAGACCTGAACTTTGGCCTGATCCGTTTCATCACTGCGGAGCACTGCTCACAGCTGAGGTCTTCCTACAGGCTAAACTTACCCTCCCGTCAAACTGCAGATCTCTGAGACAATTTTAAGGGTCCAGAAAGACAAAAGGACAGCAAGCTGTGAAGTGGGGGACTGACCCCAGTCTATCAGCCTTCAAAGCCTGCACTTTTTCCAGTTCCCAAAGGAAGCTCAACATTAGCAGAAAGTTATACAACATTGGGAGATGTAGGTAATTAAGTCTGCTCTCTCCATATCACAGGTTATGCTCTATCCAAAACTACAGTTCAGAGGAGTTGAGTGACTTGCTTAAGATCACACCATGCATGGTAGCTCCTACCACCCAAAGCAATAAGCTCACAAGAGATTTGCTCATATTAATAAGACCATTTCCTTGTAATAAAATCACAATTCATGTTTTCAAATATTTTTTACATATGTTTCTTTGGTTGGTCTCTCACAATCAGTGAAATTTAGGCCACAAACATTACCAGCCCCTTCCAGAGAAGGAATCTGAGGCTTAGAGAGGTTAAGTGGTCTACACTAGGGCACAGAGGCAGAAGGTGCCACAGCCAAGGCTAGGGCCAAGTCCTTGTACTCTAATCCAGTTGGCAAACTCTATGCCCAGGCCTAGGATAAGAGCCTTTAAGATGTTTGTGTGCTGGGAGCAGACAGACAGGAAAACAAAGAGCAGGAGACACAATGTGTCTAGCAGAGCCCTAAACTAGACAGTAAACCTTCACTGATGATGCATTTGTTGATTCTAATCAGAGATAAGAGTGTGTTATCTTTGAGTATGGTTCCTCTTCCAAGTATCTTTCTCAAGCATTTCTGTAAGTTAGGTCCTTAAAAAAGGCCTCAAGTTCTAGGGCTTCCAAGAACACTGGACGTGTGCCCCCGACACTGAGCACAGAACCAGCTGCTCCTCCTGCAGGGGCAGTGGGGGAAGAAGAACAGAGCAGGAAGATGCAGACTCTGTTGGTAAAAAGGAACAATTTCCTGGCCAAACCATATGGGTACTGGGACTCTTTCCCCCAGAGGGACTAAAACCAGGAATAAACAAAAACGAAAATGAATATTGCTCTGTCTGGATTTGTTTGGATTATAATAACATGTAATAATAACTGTTCAACAACCTCAGATATGCAAATGATACCACTCTAATGGCAGAAAACAAAGAAAACTAAAGAGCCTCTTGATGAAGGTGAAAGAGGAGAGTGAAAAAGTCTGACTTAAAACTCAACATTCAAAAAACTAAGATCAAGACATCTGGTCCCCACCACTTCATGGCAAATTGATCGAGGGAAAAAGTGGAAGCAGTGGCAGATTTTATTTTCTTGGGCTCCAAAATCACTATTGACAGTGACTGCAGCCTTGAAATTAAAAGACACTTGATCCTTGGAAGAAGAGCTGTGACCAACCTAGACAGCATATTAAAAAGCAGAGACATGACTTTGCCCACCAAGGTCAGTGTAATCTAAGCTATGGTGTCTCCAGTAGTCATGTATGGATGTTAGAGTTGGACCATAAAGAAGGCTGAGCATCGAAGAATTGATGCTTTTGAACTGTGTTGCTGGAGAAGACTCTTGAGAATCCCTTGGACTGCAAGGAGATCAAAACAGTCAATCCTAAAGGAAATCAACCCTGAATAATCACTAGAAGGACTGATGCTGAAGCTGAAGCTCCAACACTTTGGCCACCCGACACGAAGAGTCAACTCCTTGGAAAAGACCCTGATGCTGGGAAAGACTGAGGGCAGGAGAAGGGGGTAACAGAGGATGAGATGGTCGGATGGCATCACCGACTTGATGGATATGAGTTTGAGCAAACTCTGGGAGATAGTGAAGGACAGGAAAGCTTGGTGTGGTGCAGTTCATGGGGTCGCAAACAGTTGGATACAACTCAGCGACTGAACAACAATAATAACTCATATTGAGATCTTACTGTAACATGCTAAACATTGTGCTAAGCACTTTAAGTAAGTACTCAATAACAGTCATCGCCTCACCTAATCCTCACCTAATCCTTCAAGGTGGGCATTTTGATCCCCATTTTAGTGAGGAGAGAAAAGTGAGTATCAGAGAGGTTAAATAGTTTGCTTAAAGTTATACAGTTTATTTCACTCCAAAGTCCTAACTTGTATCCACATTGTATCCTCTCTCAAGGAAGATGACTGATTAGAAGATGCCTCTCCATTCTCCAAACCCTGAATTTCACTAGGAAGCGGCCATGGATGGTATGTTACAGATAAGACATAATTATCGCAAGGATGGTGGCTCAGCTGGTACAGAGCCTGCCTGCCGATGCAAGAGACACACGAGATGCAGGTTCGATCCCTGGGTCAGGAAGATCCCCCTGGAGAAGGAAATGGCAACCCACTCCAGTATTCTTGCCTGGAAAATTCCATGGAGAGAGGAGCCTTGCAGGCTACAGTCCACAGGGTCATGAAAGGTTGGACATGACTAGTACACACACACGCACACACATACATACACATATCACAATGATACCAAGATAACCAGCATCTAAAACTCTGATTACCAAATACCTTTCCCTTTTTTCATAAAAAGCAATGTCATTTCATATTATTCAAATTAACTTTTAAAACAACTGTACATTTTTATTCCAAAGACTGAATTTGAAACAAAGCTTAGCTCTATTATTTATTGAAAGAGTTAAACTTTAAAGCTTAGCTCTATTTATAAACACATATGTAGAACCACTCGTTTTGTGGGCACATTCATATGCAATTACTCCAGCCAATTTCCATACTGAAAAATACTGTGCACTTTTATTGAGCATTTGCAATTAAAGCTGAGAGGACAGCTATGCACTAAGTATTTTGTCAACAAAATTAATTATGTACGTCCTATCCAATCTCTGTACTATATGATGAAGCAGTGTAGTGAGCCATTAAACCATAAAATGTTGGGGTACCAGGGTATATTAGGTCAAGTCAGAGCCTAAAAAGCATGACTTGAGGGGAATTCACAAGTGCCAGTGAGTCAGAGGAAATGTATAAGGGGAAGAAGTGGGTTGTTAGAGGGCTTGGTGACTGCCTGTAACCCAGTGCAGGAGATGCCTCCAGCCCAACTTGGCTTGTCTTCCTGGCTCCCATCTCCAACACTTGGCAAACAAGAGCAAGCCAAGGTTTAACTAACCCACTTAAATTTGACTTCAGTGACCATCGCAGGAGAAATCGGGTTGCCTCCAGGAACTCTGGAGCAGCAGACTGAAAGCCTCAGCAAAGCAGACAACCCGTCCAGATGAAGTCTGTGTCCCTGGAAAAGGCAGAGAGAGAAAGAGAAAGGACGGTGGTGAGTAAGCGAAAGGGTGGTTTTGTTGCTGTGATCCGAGGTCAGGCACTGGGTCCTACAGCAGGTGCCCAGCATGGCCCCTAGGCTCAGAGCAAGAGACCTATACATGTGAGCTGAAAGAAAGAAAAATCAGAACTTGAGTTCCTAAGGAAGAAAAGTACCTACAGAAAACTTAAACAAAAAAAAAAAAAGAAGAAGTACTATTGAGGTAGGACACAGAAAAAGAGACATTTGGTAAACTGAGAAGTCTCACATTTACAGGAAAAAAAAAATAAGATGATAGAAGTAATAATAAGAGCAGTTAACACTTTGTGCCAAACACTGTTTTACTACTTGACTGTAAATTCCAGTAGGGCAAGGATTTTGCCTCTTTCACTCACATGTATACACCAAGTACCTATGTCAGGGCTTGGGGCCATAATAGGCATTCAGGATACTATGTTTTAGTGAATGAACAGATAAAACAGAAGTCATGGTGAGGGGAGGGGAGGTGGAAATAGCATTTAGCTAAAGTAAAAAAATAATAATGATAATTAAAGGATGGTAATTATGAGTTCATTTTTTTCTAACATTATTGAGCACCACGTTAAGTGCCAGGCATTGAACTTGGCCCTGAAGATCGAGATTAAGACAAGGTATATTCTGGGCTTGGTGAGATGGCGCTTATTCAATCAACCAACACTTATCAAGTCTCTGCTCTGGGCCAGGCATCTAGCTGGGCACTGGGGGGACAGAGATATAAGGAAGCCCCTTTCCCTGCCATTGAGGAGCTCACAGTGGTGTGGGTGGGGTATGTGTAACAGAGACACACACACAGGGTTATGGTCAGGATGGAGCATGAGGAACCTACCTAAAAGGGGCCAGGACAGCTACCCTTCCCTACTAGACCTCAAGCGAAGGGTAGCCATCGCTCATCAGGGAGGTTATGGGATTCTTCCATTGACTAGGACTTTTTCATGTAATAATTCCTGTCCCCACTCCCAGGAATCAGCATATATTTCCAGTAGTCTGGAACCTGGAAAATGGGCTCTTTCAATCCAGGATAAGTGCTAAACATAAAGACCCTCAGCTTTACGACTATTTTAAGATCAGATGATACAGTAAGGGGGCTTCCCCAGTGGTTCAGCGGTAGAGAATCCGCCTGCTAATGCAGGAGACATGGGCTCAATCCCTAGGTGGGGAAGATCCCTTGGAGAAGAAAATGGCAACCTACCCCAGTATCCTTGCCTGGAGAATCTCATGGACAGAGGAACCCGGCGGGCTACAGTTCATAGGGTCACACAGAGTCGGACAGGACTGAAGAGACTTATCACACACGCATACACCCGATGCAGTAAGGCAATGAGGACAGAACTCGGACTCCAGTTTATAAAAATGGTCCTTGGTATTTTGTGTTGTTATTCTTAAAGCATTGTAAAAATTTAGGTGCAATAATTGCTCAATAATTGGCAGCAACAACTGTTGCTGCAGCAGCTGAATCTAGAACTGCACATATCCTTCCAGGGCTCAAAGTTGAGTGGAGTTCCACGCAGGAAGTCACAGGAGAGTTGGAACCAACCTCACGCACAGCCCCACAGGCTCTGACCAATTCTGGCTCCACCCTGTGGTCAGCATAAGTCAGCTCCAAGCTCTCCCACCCTCCTGCATCCCTTGCTAAATCAACGCTCCTTAAACTCTGCCCAAAGTGGACGCAGCACCCTTTATTTTCAGGAAGAGTAACCAACTAGTTAACAAGCCCAGGGAGGGCTGAGATTTGCTTGGGAGCAGCTGCAGTCTAACCCAGCACATGGGGATTTGAAATTGAAAGCTGTAGACAGCTGTTTTGCAGAGCCTGTGTCAACGTGTGCTGCAGAAAAGCATAAGCCCGAACTGCCCCTCCCTGGGTCAGGAAGTAGAGCTGGTGATAGAAGCACATGGGAATGGAGGCAGTAAGAGAGCAAGGGGGAAGTCCTAGGAGCCCACTAGCTAGAGCAACCTTTTTCTTAGCCCCTTAGCCTGCCCCAGTCAACAGGGAAGAACTTGTTCTTTTTACACTTGGTGTGAGGCTCTGGTGATAATAAAAAGGGCTATGATTCCAAATCCCCAATGTTACTTTTGAATCTAGACACCTCAGGTGGCCCCCATCTTTCCCCCTTACTGTGGATCTCTTTTTTACATTGTTTAATGCTGAATGTGTTACATAACATCTCACCCTCCCAGTTATGCTAGCATAATGGTGGCAGCAGCAAATTGAAAGACAGGCCTCGTTCAGCGAGACACAGATTACACAACATGGTAAACAAAAGACCAGAAACAAATGCACAAATAGCCCCTTGGACTACATAACTGGAAAGCACAACTGACGGTAACACAAGAAAAACAGATGTCAAACCTGTCCCTTCAACCTTTCTTCATGGCTGTGCTGTAAATATCAGTTTTCAATAGTCTTGTATCTTTCCTTTCCATTCAGGCTGAATTTCAAGTCAGACACATGATACAGTGTTGAGTAGAATTGTTTCAGCTTGGTTTCTTTTTTCATTTCCTTTCAACCCATGAAAGAGTTGTTAAAACTTTAAAATTACATCATTTCCCTCTTAATAGGGTCACTTTCCATCCTAGTCGGGCTTCCCTGATGGCTCAGTTGATACAGAATCCTCCTGCAACACAGGAGACCCAGGTTTAATTCCTGGGTCGGGAAGATCCCCTGGAGAAGGGATAGGCTACCCACTCCAGTATTCTTGGGCTTCCCTTGTGGCTCAGCTGGTAAAGAATCTGCCTGCAATGCAGGAGGCCTGGGTTTGATCCCTGGATTGGGAAGATCCCCTGGAGAAGGGAAAGGCTACCCACTCCAGAATTCTGGCCTGGAGAATTCCATGGACTGTATAATCAGTGGGCTCTCAAAGAGTTGGACACAACTAAGTGACTTTCACTTTTCTCACTTTCCATCCTAGTCAGTAAGCTGGATTATATTTGGCATGCTTCAGTAAAACAACTGTCATTCAAACAAGGATTACAGATCCCATTTTTTCTATATTTTGTTATGTTAGAGGAAGGGTTATATGGTTACAAGAGTGGTCTAAGGTGTCACCAACATTGCTTTCTTAGGAGCTTTCTGAGCCAGTGGAATGGGATATATGAAGTGGGGGCAGGTAGATCTGGATTATAATCCTGACTCTACAGCTAAATTGCCCATCACTTAAACCTTTTGGTGCCTCAGTTTTCTTCTCTATAAAATGAGGCACAACTATCCTGTGAAGCAAGTAAGGACCAACCCAAGCACAGTGGAGAACATGGCTTTCAGTGGAAAGCCCCTAAAAGTTAAAGAGACTAGGCTTCAAATCCCAGACCAGCCACTTACTTTAAGACTGGGGTTTGTTAGTTTAAAATGCTCTACTTTGGGGTTGATAGAGGCAAACTATTACATATAGAATGGATAAGCAACAAGTCCTACTGGATAGCATAGAGAACTATATTCAATATCCTGGGATAAACCATAACGGAAAAGAATATAAGGAAGAATGTATATATGTGTATAACTGAGTCACTTTGCTGTAGAGCAGAAATTAACACAGCATTGTAAATCAACTAAACTTCAATTTAAAAATTAATTTTTTTTAAAAAAAGAGCTCTATTTCACTTTCCAGATGGTAACCCACAGTTAACAACTACGCTGAGTACTGAATGCGATGCCATCTGTGCAGCCTAGTGAGAGGTGGCTGCTCTGAGCATTATTTGTGGCACTCAGACACCTGGGAGAAGGAATGCCCCTGTAGTCACAGACGTGAGCACGGCAGTCACCGGTTCTGAACACAGTGGCATCAGACTGTCGCTTTAAAGAGGGTTTCCAGCTTGCATTAATAAAAAATTAAGGTAGGTTGGGCAGAGGGGGACACCACGCAGTGCTATAAACCCTGGTGAGGAAAGGGGAACAATCTGTGAAGCAAAGGCTAACTCAGAAGCGGCCAACTGCCCACCTTTTGTTGATGTATCTAAAAACACACCTTGTTCCAGAAAAGGTGCACGGAGCTCAGTAAGAAACAGTTGCTCTGTGCAGTCTAGGGTGGGGCCCTGCCCAGTGACCGCACTTTATTTTAAATCTGAGGGCTCTAGGTGACCGCTGGTTTCTGCACAGCACTGATCCCAAAGCCGGTTTTCAGGTGCCGGCGCGGTCTTGAGCGACACTTGCCTGAAGCCGGGTAGCGGAGAGCAAGGACCCAGCCAGCGCGGTGCTAACTGTTTGGGGCAGCCACTCAGCGCGCCCTGCGGTTGCGTTCCGTGAAGAGAAAGAGCCACCGTTCGCCATCGGGACTCCCCCGGTCCTACAGCCTGCAGCTACAGCACGGCGACCTTGGCCTCAGTACCAGAGTATCCCCGCCCTTATATCGCGACCGGGAATATAAAACTATCTGGCGCTGCAAGTCATTGACACACATGAATACGAGACAGGAAAGGGGATCGCGGCCCCGGGCTTTGCTGGAGCTTAAAAGATGTGAGATTACAAAAGACGAGGAAGAGCTCAAACCAAACTGTCGATAGATGGGCCTCTTGATCTGGGCGCTATTGGGCAATACGTGCGGTCCCGCAACTCCGGCACAGGTCCCCAGAAAAGGGAAGCGCTAGAAAGCCGAGTCGGTTCGAAGGCAATGGCACCCCACTCCAGTACTCTTGCCTGGGAAATCCCATGCACGGAGGAGCCTGGTAGGCTGCAGTCCATGGGGTCACCAAGAGTCAGACACGACTGAGCGAGCTCCTTTTCACTTTTCACTTTCATGCATTGGAGAAGGAAATGGCAACCCACTCCAGTGTTCTTGCCTGGAGAATCCCAGGGACGGGGGAGCCTGGTGGGCTGCCGTCTATGGGGTCACACAGAGTCGGACACAACTGAAGTGACTTAGCGGCAGCAGAAAGCCAAGTACAGCCAAGCAAGACAACGCGGGCGCAAACAATCCAGGCGCAACCAAGGGCAGCGCTGCCGCGCGGCGTCTCGGTCTCCCCATCTGCAAAGCAGAGCGTTGGACTAGAGTGTCTCCCAAAACTCCTATTAATCCAGAAGTCAACAATATTCCATGCTGGAGCTGCCCAAGGGTTTGAAACCGGAAAAAGAGAGGAAAGCGAGGGAAGACGACATGGAGGGGGGAAGGGAGGAGCCGGTGGGAGACCTGGAGAGGGAAGACAGGGGAGGCCCTGAACAGGCTTGGCGGGTTTTCAACCTTACTCCTCCTCCTCCTACACCTGAGTTCTCACGTTTGGGCCAAGACCCCGCGCCCATCAAATGGGAGCGCCAGGTAGCCAAGCTTCTTCCTCCACGCCCGTTTCTTAGAAGCCATGGGCAGATGGTGGGCAGCACAATAATGCATGCCATGGATGGAAGGGGTAATGGTCCTGGCTGGGGTCTCCAGCGCAGGTGGGCGGACCTGGGACTGGGCAGACCGTGGGACGGACTCAGGATGGGGATTGCGGAGCTCCCGCGTCCCAACCCGCGTGTCCTCGGCGGACTAAACTTAATTCCCCAACTTTGAGCAAGGGGAGGGAGTGTTTGCCCCCCCCAAAAAAAGTTTCTGAACTTTCCCCCAAACTCTGCCCTGGAGGCGGCACCGGAGGGCGGTGCCTGCACCCTGATTCGCCGCCGGCTCCCGTCTGGAGACTCGGATTGGCGCGCGTGGTCCGGGGCTGGGAAGAGCGGGCGTGGGGGAGGGGAGCGGCCCTCCCCGCCCGCGGGATCGGCTCGCGCCAGGAGCGGGTTAATTTCAAATCGGGGGCTTGACTGCTCCTGGACGGTGACGTCCACTGTGCCCGCCCGCCGGCCCGCCAGTCCCGGTCCCGGCGTTTCCCTCGGGCACCCACCTCAGCGCGGCGTTTAAGGACCGACTGACGGCCCTACACGCGGGCTCCCAGGCCTGAGCGGGGAAGGGGTGCAGAGGCGTCCCCGCTCAGCCCGCATCGGCTCCAAGTGTGAGGTGAACTGACAGGTCAGCGGGGCGCAGAGGGGCGCGGCGCCGGGCCAGACTGGCACCGGGAGAGTGATCGGGAAGGCAGAGGCGGCCGTTTCCCGCCTCTCGCTCCGCCGGGGGCCGTGGAGGGAGGAGCCGAGATCCCGCGCAGAGGGGAGGGGGCGAGCGAGGGGGAGGGGCGGGGACGCCGTGGTTCCGGGCGCGGGTTTGCCCGCGCTCAAGCCCCGCGCTGCTTAAGGGGCGGCGCCGACCGAGGGATGGCTTTCCGCGCCAAATTTTTAAATCTAAGGCGGAAGGTCCAGACCCGCCCCTGGCGCCGCCAGCCAATCGCAGGCCTGCAGCCAACGCTCTGATTGGTTGGGAATCGTTGCCCTAGAAACCGCGAGGATGCTGTCCGGGAACTGCCTGACTATCGGCGCGCGTACTGGGCCCAGGGGGGAGGGGAGTTGGCCAGGAGCGAGGGGAAGCGCGCCGGGCGCGGGAGCTGGTGGCGACTGTACCTGGTTGCCTTGCTAAGCAAATGCAGCTTCCATAGTAGGATCCAGGATTGCGGTGTGAACTGGCCACCTGAATAGCAAGTACATAACTTTTTTTTTAAGTCGCATCTTTAAGAATGTCTTCAAAAAAAAAAAAAAAGTTTTAATCGTAAGGCGCTCTTTAAATGCCCAGGAGCTTAAGGACTGAATTTGGAAGTTACCTATCAAGCTTTTTCCCCAAGACTTTGCTGCTGATCCCATGCACGTGTGTGTCAAGGGAGAAATTCAAGCATCTAGATGTAGATTTTTATCCAGATATTTGGAGTTGCAGCTCCTTAGCCGGAACCTGGGCTCATGCGCTTGAGCCCGGAACTTTGATCTGTGAACAGGTGGGTGCTTGTGCTCGCTGGAGTCCATTCGGTGCGGTCCGGAGAATGATTTGCCCTCTCTTAAGGTGGGCAAGGGCTGTCATTGGAATTTCTGTGATTTGCTTGAAAACCAAAGAAATTCTGACGGCAGATCGGCTTGCTGAAGTAATTTACGGGCGTTTGATGGGAGTTCTCTGCTCTGTGGGGCTATCTCCGGTCGGGAATAAAATGTTAAGTGTAGTTTGTCAGTTTTCTTTACCTTAGCCTTTGTTTCAGCAGACTGTGGCGTCCCGTAATGAAAGGTATTTTCAACAGATCTCCTGCATTTTTCTTTAACTTTTTCTATTTTCTTTTTTTCTTTAAGGATATTAAACTTTTTAATTGGACTACCTGAACTACTTGAACCATCAGGATAAAGAACTCCAGATTTTTCATTTTTAAAGAAACTAAATGAATGAGAAATTTACAGAATGGAGAACGAAAAGGTACTTTTTTAGCTCCCGTATTCATCCTTGCAGTTTTAAATGCAACATTATCCTGGTTTTACTGCATAATTTTTCAGTATCCAACATCTTACCAACACCACATTCTTTTTTGGTTAACCTCTATTAAAAACCTAGAAGGAAGGGAAATTTAATTTTTGAAGAGGGGAAACGTTACCCAGGATTAATCTTTCTAGTTTTTAATGATTTGGTGGAAGTTTCAGAGAGATAAGTAGAGAGAAAAGATATTTATAAGAATAATAAAATTTTTTAGCTGCTTTATGATACTTCTTAGAATTCTTAAACTATAAGAATTCAGAAGGGGCATTTGACATGATTTGACATTGGATCTCTTGTTAAGATAATTTCCTACCAAATCACCAATTTCTTTTAACTATAGGGGCCACTGTCACTGGTGATATCTTGATTGATTTCTAAATATTGATAGGGTTAAAAAATGAAATATGCAAATTTCCTAAAAATTTTAGATGTAAACAAATAAGAGAACTGCTGTTGCTTCTGATGGTCAGAGGCAAAGGACAGCAGCCCTGAGAAAAATCCCATTCTTGGATCAGAACCTCTCAAGTGTACCATCTCGGTGCACTTACCTGCCATCCCAAGCATTTTCTTTAGAATAGATACAGATGGCAAGAATGTGTGAAGTCGCCAGTGGCCAAAAGTAGAAAAAACATAGTCTCCTTTAGTCTTAGGTATGTGGAGAAGGCGATGGCACCCCACTCCAGTACTCTTGCCTAGAAAATCCCATGGACGGAGGAGCCTGGTAGGCTGCAGTCCATGGGGTCGCTAAGAATCGGACGACTGAGTGACTTCACTTTCACTTTTCACTTTCATGCATTGGAGAAGAAAATGGCAACCCACTCCAGTGTTCTTCCCTGGAGAATCCCAGGGATGGCAGAGCCTGGTGGGCTGCCGACTATGGGGTCGCACAGAGTTGGACACGACTGAAGCAACTTAGCAGCAGCAGCAGCAGTCTTAGGCATAAACTGCTGTTAATTTACCCTCTTATGTCCCAGTGGCAGCCCAGCCTCTGCCAGGAACCAGCTTTGTGGTCTTGGGCTAACTAATTTTACTTCTCTGGGTTCCTTTTTCTCCATCTGTAAAGTGAAAAGGGTAAATATTCAACGAGCAGAATTTTCTGCTTGTAGCCACTCTGGATTTTGCTCCCCAATGGATTTTGCTAACAAGTCTGACCACAGGCTAGCCCTCGCCCTTGTTTCCTTGGCTCTCTGACTTTTCTTCATCAGTGGTATTTCACCGAGTACCCACTGCATGCAACTGTTGTGCTAGGTGTATACACAGGTGAATGGCATATGGTTTCTGCCATGGAGACCTTTACTTATTACAGTGTCATGAGTCAAAGTCACTCCAAGGAGTTTGGGGTCACTTAAAATTATCAGTCCTATTAAGGGAAGTTAAGTAAAAGGTATATAGGAACTCTCTGGAGGATCTTTGCAACTCTAAATCTAAAATTATTTCAAAATATAAATTTTAAAATTGTAAGTCTTAAAGTTTTCTTTTTAAATTCTTGGAACATAAGATGAAAATTTTAAATCCATGCATTGTTGCAGAATTAAAAATGGGGAATTTAGCTGTTCTGAACAAATGTCAAAGTGATCATTGGAATATAGTCACTAATTTAATCATCTCTACAACTTCACTGAGCATGTTTCCTAAGTACTATTTCTATTTATACAATTCTTAGAGTCAAAAGCTATCTGATAATTTTTTTTTATACTGGATTTAATAATTTACTTGTTTTGAACCAGGAAAATCTCTTTTTCGAGCCACATAAAAGGGGACTGATGAAAACACCTCTGAAAGAATCCACTGCAGCAAATATAGTGTTGGCGGATATCCAGCCTGACTTTGGCCCTTTAACCACACCCACCAAGCCCAAGGAGATCTCCCAGGGAGAACCGTGGACACCAACAGCCAACCTAAAAATGCTCATCAGTGCTGTGAGCCCCGAGATCCGCAACAGGGATCAGAAAAGGGGTCTGTTTGACAACAGAAATGGATTACCTGAGGTCAAAGATTGTTTACATGTAGGTTTGTGTGCAGAGGACTGGGTGGAAACTGGGGGATTTGGGGAGCTAGGGAGGGGGGTGGCTATTGAGGAGACACTAGCAGTATGAAGTATCACCCCAGTCAGAGCACTGGAAAGGTTTGGACCCCATCAAATACAGCTCTGGGAAATCTGAACCTGTCACTTATTTATGAGCTTCTTCCCTTTCAGATCCTTCAAGCAGTTTATCCTGACTTCTCCCCACTTATCTTCCCAGTTTTGCAGCCACTGAAGCAAACTATGTATATAAGTGTTAGTCATTGAGTGTTAATGTCTCCAATAAATCTTTGTGAATAAGACATTATTTACATCTTTCTTTGTAGGAACACTTCTCTGGAGATGAATATGAGAAATCCCAACCCAGTCGAAAAGAGAAAAGTTTAGGATTGTTGTGTCATAAGTTTTTAGCTCGATACCCTAACTATCCCAACCCTGCTGTGAATAATGACATCTGTCTTGACGAAGTAGCTGAAGAACTTAGTAAGTATGCAAAGAGCTCGCTGAAATGGTCAGTCATTAAAGGCACTTCACAGACTGAGTCCTTCAGACCCACGCTCCTTCTAGCCAGTGTTTGTAATGACACAAGACCACACGGAAATTATCCATCTGTCAAGCCCTATTAATTTCAGAATAACAGCATGTAGTTCCCAGTCACATTTAAGTCTCAAAACAGAAGCAGAAAATCACAATGGAGCTTGCTCTGACTGTACTGTGAAAGCTCTGAAGCTGTAAAGTAAGGCAACAATGTTTTATGACTTATTTCACAAACAGCTACAACTCTGAACCTGCATCTTGTTTCTCATTGAGGAGCCAGGCTACCAAATGCTTTCTTCACAGTCGTGAGGATCAGCCTCTGGGCGTGGGAGCTGGGCTTTAGCCCTCTCTGCCATTCAGCACTTTCTCAATGTTTTGTGTTTGCCAAAAGTTACTGTATCCCTCTGCCCTCTTTTCCTCCTCTCTTCGTGGACTCAGATCTAGTTAGAGCTAAAAAAGGAATCTGTGGCAAATGTAGGATACCTTTGGAGTCATGAAAATACTACGACCTGAATCTGTGAAGAGATATACAGGATTTTTTTTAGTATATAGCTATCACCCCATGAAGAAAGTTTTGCCCTTCTAATACATGTTTATACGTATCAACTTTAAGAAATGCCATTTAGATTCCTCTCTTCACAAACACTTCATTATAGCTATGGAGGGTATACCATTTAATTTAGCAGGTATCTATGGATTACCTACTATGTGGCAGGCAATGTCATAGCAGCTGGGATAACATAAGTGGACAGAAAGAACAAAGTTCCTGCTCCTGTGGAACCTGCTTTTCAGTGAAGACAATAGACAGTATGCAAAGGACATAATAAGTGGGTAATTAGGATGTAAGAGGGTAATGTGTGCTAAAGAAAAGCAAATGCTGACCAGGGTAGATGGGAATCCAGAGTGCTAAGAGTGTGCTCCATAATTTTAAACTTCATTTTAAATTAAGTAGTTGGGTCAGGCCTTGTTAGGAGGGTGACATCTGAGCAAGGACTCAAGAATAGAGGTGGGGAGCCATGAGGACATCTGGGAGAGGGAATCCAGCTAGAAGGAACAGCTTAGCACACCAAGGCCCTCTGGCAAGTTCCAGGAACCAAGGAATCTCAGAACCTTGTACCTATTGTATGACAGCCATGTGTGTGTGTTGGGAACTAATATAAGAAATGGAGGGTAGAGTATGGATTTTAGAGCTCGAAAGACTTGATTTTGCCACTTACTAGCTCTGTGCCTTAAGAGTCAAACACGACTGAGCGACTTCTCACTTTTCACTTTCATGCATTGGAGAAGGAAATGGCAACCCACTCCAGTGTTCTTGCCTAGAGAATCCCAGGGACGGCGGAGCCTGGTGGGCTGCCGTCTATAGGGTCGCACAGTCGGACACGACTGAAGCGACTTAGCAGCAGCAGTTGCTCTGTGCCTTAGGGTGAGCAGCTTAGCCAGCCTGACCTTCTTATCTCCTCATCATTAAAGCATGGATAATAAGAAGTTTCACGATGGTAACCCTCTCCCGTGTTCTTGCCTGGGAAATCCCATGGACCAGAAGAGCTTGGCGGGCTACGGTCCATGGGGTCACAAAAAGGTGGACATGACTTAGCAGCTAACACTAACTTTCACACTCAGGATGGATTTTCTAGCTCCAAGTCACCCTTTGAGGAACTGCCTCATTTTGTACTGCCTTGTGTAAAAGTAAAGACTATTGTTAAAGAAATAAAAAAGCATGGATAATAATCACCTACCTCACAAGTTAGGGTAAAATCTTCCTAAACCTGTATGATGCATCAAAGACCCTCAATAAACGTCACCTTTCTAATTTATATTAACTGTTTGTACCCTTTGAGAGCAGGGACACGCCTTTCTCATCTTTATACTCTGTTTAGCATGTACTGTGCTCAGTCGCTCGGTTGTATTCCACTCTTTGTTACCCCATGGACTGTAGCCCACCAGGCTCCTCGGTCCATGGGGATTCTCCAGGCAAGAATACTGGAGTGGGTTGCCATGCTCTCCTCCAGGGGATCTTCCCAACCCAGAGATCGAACCCAGGTCTCCCACATTGCAGGCAGATTCTTTACCATCTGAGCCACTAAAGTTATTTAATCCAGAACCTACAGACTAGGAATCCCTGGGGAAAAGAGAGGTATTCGATTCTATCCACATTACAATATCTGATCCTAGTAAGGTGCCATTGCTTGTTCTCCGCAGATGTCGAGCGCCGACGCATTTATGATATCGTCAACGTCCTAGAAAGTCTACACATGGTGAGCCGGCTCGCCAAAAACAGGTACACTTGGCATGGGCGACACAACCTCAACCAGACCCTTGGGACTTTGAAGAGCGTCGGGGAGGAGAACAAGTACGCCGAGCAGATTATGATGATCAAAAAGAAAGAATATGAACAAGAGTTTGACTTTAGTAAGAGTTACAGTATAGAGGATCCCATCATCAAATCAAACACTGGCCAAAATGGACACCCAGACATGTGTTTTGTCGAACTCCCTGGAGTGGAATTTCGGGCAGGTGAGAGAGCTGGTGTTGAAAAGCTCAGGTGGCAGGGAACCTCTTGGAGGTCTAGAGACCAGGTTCCTTAGGGAACCCAGCTCAAAGCCACTGCTGCTTTTCATATGAAAATGCTGCGTGTCAACCGTGGGATCAGGCTGCGGTATTTGTAGCTTTGTTACTTTTGAAAGCACTTGTCCCTCATGAATTTTAATTCTCTAATCCTCTTCCTTCTCCAAAGCCTCTGTAAACAGCCGCAAAGACAAGTCTTTAAAAGTGATGAGCCAAAAATTTGTGATGCTGTTTTTGGTTTCAACACCTCAGATAGTAAGCTTGGAAATTGCTGCCAAGATTTTAATTGGGGAGGACCATGTGGAAGATTTGGATAAAAGCAAGTTTAAAAGTAAGTGGCCCAACTGCCCTGGACTTTTGGACCTACTCTTAAATTACTTTCCAATACATTGGCTATATAAACAGATCATCTCTAGTTAGGCTTTTGTATCTTCACTTCTCCCCAGAATTCATGAAGATACTGCTTGAGCTAGCTTGTAGGATTCAAAGATATGTATATAGCTACTCTTACCTGACACTTGGATTTATCTACCTCACTTGATACTGTAACATTGTCTCCATTTTACAGTGTCTGAAGGCTAAATAAGCAGTAAAGTGGGACTGGGACCCAAGTGTCTGTTCTCTCCACTGGCTCTCGTATTTGAGGGTGTAAATAACTTCTAACACTGTCTCCAGAAGTGACCTGCAGCACAGTGGATTGGACATTTTGAAAGAGTGGTTTTACAGTGTCCCTTCTCTGCACTTAGGCCTTAGACAGTTTGCCTCCACAGTGACTTGGCTGGGCCAGACAACCCAGCCTGTCTAGCGTGGTAGGCAAGGCTTGCTCTCTCTTGCCCTGAAACCAAAGTCTGACACCCTGTCCTGTGTGCGGACGACCACCGTCAGGAGCGGTCCCAAGGGCTTGCTACTGAGAGTCTGTCCCGTAGCTAAGCGAGGAGAGTAACCTAAGAGAATAATTGCTCTTCTTTTTACATGCAGAAATGTTTATTTAAATATTGGATTTTCTCTCATGGCTACTGATTATTTCCAATTCTTTAATAAAACTATTTGATTTCACTATGAAAAAAAAAAAAAGCATGATTGTAGCCAGAATATCTGCTCTCTGTTGGGAAGAAATCATAGATTGGAGTCTTAAAACAGCTCTGCCCTTGCCTCTAGAAAAGACTTGGCAGGAACTGCCCCATGCACACAGAGAAGCAGAGAGAAGGTGTAGAAGGCATTAGCTGACCTCCGAGCAGGGCTTAGGTGGCCCAGACCTGGTCACTCGGGAGACCGGCTGACTGGTGATCCTGAGGCATAGCAGGGGAATGCCTGGGAGGTGTCATGCAGACCCCTTCCCATCCTTGTGAAGCTGTACTGGTCCCATGAAAGTATTGACTCCTCCAGTTTGATGGTGTCTCCATAAAGACAAAATGAGTAGAGATTAAGGCAGTAAGGCTAGCATTTGGCTTAGGAGATTTGTCATTTCAGAAAACACATCCCAATCCTACCGATGAGCTGCCTGCTTTCTCTGAGTCACCAGTTTTCAGCTCTCTATTTCACTGGTTAGTCACAGCCTTGGAAACTATTCCAGGAACTGCAGATGTGTAATTTGCTGAATCCCTAGGGAATTCAGAACCTTCTGGCATGGCTGTGAAGGCGGGGCTCAATTTGCAGCTTTGTACTACAAGCTGAAGTAAAGGCAGACTTCTGTAACAGAACTTTTCATGATATGTAAGACTTATAGAATTAGCAAATCTATGCTTTGCCTATACATATGGACAGTATAAATGTTTATAAATTTTGATAGGTATAAAATTTTCCATGCTTGTGAAATTAAATACATTTATTTTCATAAACTATCACAAGCAGGAAAATAATACATTTATTATTGATTATTTCTATTTGTTCCTAAAATTCTGAATCCTCATTAGGAGATGCCCAGCAGTGGTAACTTTTTATTAGAAAATCTGTAACATGTTTCCCTATAGGGTGATCTCATTGAGTTGTTTTTCTTTTTGTTTCAAAATCCAGTGCTTTTGTTTCAAAATCCAGTATCAGCAGTAATTGAGTCTCAATATTTAAAACTTTTTGTTTTCATTAAAGCAGTATTACTGCTGCTAAGTCACTTCAGTCGTGTCCGACTCTGTGCGAGCCCACAGACAGTGGCCCACCAGGCTCCCCCGTCCCTGGGATTCTCCAGGCAAGAACACTGGAGTGGGTTGCCATTTCCTTCTCCAATGCATGAAGTGAAAAGCGAAAGTGAAGTCACTCAGTTGTGTCCTATTCTTAGCGACCCAATGGACTGCAGCCTACCGGGCTGCTCCACCCATGCAGTATTACTAGAATAACTCCAGAAAAGTCACTGATGGTTTTTCTCTGACACTGACAGTTAGGATAGCTCTTTGAGTGTACAGCGTGCACATGAAGTCCTTGGGAAGCAAAGTCCTTTGATCTTTCATTATTCCATTAAGTGATATATATACTTTTTTCCCCCAGCAAAAATTAGGAGGTTGTATGATATAGCTAATGTTCTGAGCAGCCTGGATCTTATCAAGAAAGTTCATGTGACAGAGGAAAGAGGCCGAAAACCAGCTTTTAAATGGACAGGCCCAGAAATCAGTCCAAATCCCAGTGGTATGTATTTATTTCCTTGTATATTCATTGCTTCATTACTTTGAATTAATGCACATTTGGAAATATTCTTCCTTTCTCTTCCTACCCATACTCCCACGTGGGAAGAGCATAATATATAAGTGATTGAAAAGACAAAGATGAGCACCAATATGGAAAGTTTGGCCCTTGGTTCCATCAGCAACTCAAGGTCCATAACCATCACACCCGTGTAAGAGGTAGAATCTGTGTGTAAAAGAATTTGACAAAGTTGAAACAGAGCCTCTGCATGTGGAGAATATTATTAAAAGGATTCATTCCAGAATGAATATTCTGTCTCCATCTCAACTCTGGGATTCTTACATTTTGTGTTCTACCAAGACCCCACACACAGTTGTGGAAAGTGGCAAGAACACGGGCCACGGAAGCAGAGGGAAGCTTAGGTTCCAGTCCCAACTCTGCCACTTATTCCAGCTGTGTGGCCTTGGGCAGGTGACTTCTCTAAGACTGTTTCCTCACCCCTAGTAGGAAGAATGACAGCGCCTTTGCAAGGTTTTTCCGGTTTTGGATATAACCTCAATGAGAGGTCCTTCAGTACAGGGATTTGGAGGACAGGCTCTGGGCTAGACTGATCAAGTTCATATCCCAGGCCCATGTTCTTCTAGCTGAGAGACCCTGAACCAGTTAGTTAATGTCTGAAATGTCTCTGAAATGGGAGTGCATTTCCTGAGAAGTACCTGCCTGAGTTGTGCAGAGTGTCTTAGTCTGTTCAGGCTGCCACAACAGAGTACCATCGGCTTGGTGGCTGATAAACAATATGTTTACTTCTCATAGTTCTGGAGGCTGGGAAGTCCAAGGCTGGCAGACTCGGTGTCTGGTGAGGACCTGCTTTCTAGACTTTCTAGACTTTTCTAGTCTTTTCATAGTAACCTTACATAGTGGAAGAAGACTAGAGAGCTCTGTGGAGTCCCTTTTATAAGAGCACTAATCCTATTCAAGAGGGTTCTACCCTCATGAACATGTCTCAAAGGCCCCACCTCCCAGTACCATCACATTGGACATCAGGTTTCAACATGTGAATTTGGGGAGAAGGTATGGGGCAGGGGATGCAAACATTCAGTCCACAGCAGGGACGGTCACCCTATTTCATCAGATGAAGTCTCCACTGATGCTGATATGCCCGATGTTTTATATTTCAGTAAGAAATAAAAACCACTGACAATCACCCTGAGAGCACACCACTGGTTATAAGATGACAAAGTCTTTCAGAGATGTTAAAGTGAATTATTATCTCAGAATTCATTCAGAATAAGATGAACAGGGTTTTTTAGGTAAAGCCCTTGAAATGGTATGTGGCACATAGTAGGCACATAACTGTTGCCACTTTAATCTGAAATCATTTTAGAACCGTTCCCGGGGGCTCAGTGGTAAAGAAACCGTCTGCCAATGCAGGAGACGCAGGAGATGCCAGTTCGATCCCCGAGTCAGGAAGATCCCCTGGAGGAGGAAATGGCAACCCACTCCAGTATTCTTGCCTGGAGAATCCCCATGAACAGAGGAACCTGGTGGGCTACAGTCCATAGGGTCGCACAGAGTTGGATATAAATGAGCGAGCGTGCACGCACTGACCTCATACCCCAGAAGGAGGCTGAACCACTCATGTCTTAACACACTGCCCTTTCCAGTTTCAGGTCTCAGCCCAGTCCTTCCTTTTGCTGCCTCTGATTTGGAAGCGAGGCGATCTTCAAAAGAGAACTGTGCCAAAAACCTCTTTTCCACACGTGGGAAACCAAACTTCACTCGACACCCATCTCTCATCAAACTGGTAAAGAGCATAGAGAGTGACCGGAGAAAGATAAATTCTGCTCCCAGTAGCCCTATCAAAACCCACAAAGGTATGTGTCCTATCGTGTCAGGGCTCTGCTTCAAAGAATCCCTCCTCATCTGACATTTAGCTTCCTTGATCCCTCGGGACTTGCTAGAGCATTGTTTGTTTCCATAGTCCCAAACACACTTGAAGCCCAACTTACATTTGAATTAAAGGATAAAATGTGAATCGTGGGGTTTATCATTTAATTGCTGTGTGATTTGGGGGAGGGAGCAGTGCATGTTTTCTGTTCCTTTGACCTCAGTGATGTTTCATCTCTGTGAAGATTCATTCTTTTGCTTTGACCAACTCCCTCCCCCACCTTCTTTTTCTTTTACCAGCTGAGAGCACTCAGAATTCTGCACCTTTCCCGAGCAAAATGGCTCAGCTCGCAGCTATCTGCAAAATGCAGTTAGAAGAGCAATCAAGGTAGGTGGGCAATGCTCTTCAGTAACAGGATGTGTTACTTTATGTTGCATCATTAGGATTACTTATTTCATGTAAGAATAGGCAATAACCTTGGAAACCGGTGAGAGAATCTTCTCTGTAACTCATAATATGGAATCATTACAGAAACTATCTGCTAGTTACATAAAAGCATAGCTTCAATCTGGGGCAATCTAAAATAGTAGAACATTTTAGAGAACATGTGTTTCCATTGTCTCATGTTTTCAATCTTGTCTTTTAGTGAACCCAGAAAGAATGTGACAGTACAGCTGGCAGGATCTGGGCACTGCAAACCCGTGGCCCCTCTGGACACTCCAGCAAATGCCGAGCTAGAGATGACGGCACCATCCCTCATCCAGCCCCTGGGGGTGGTCCCCCTCCTCCCCAGCCCATTGTCACCAGCAATGCCTGTGATCCTACCTCAGACCCCTTCGGGGACATCGTATGCCATCTACTTGCAGCCTGCCCAGGCCCAAACTCTAGCGCCACCCCCAGGCCTGAGCCCCACAGTCTGCCCCACCACCTCTTCTAACGCTATGATATCAGAGGACTCCACTGATGCCACCGGCGAGAGTGCAGACAGTGATGCCCCAAAGTCCAGCGCATCCACCAGGCCTGGAAGTTTGCTGCCAGGGCCGGAGAGACAAGGTGCAAAGAACCGAGAGAGGGAGCCAGCTAGAGAAAAAGGCTCCAAGAGGGCAAGCATGCTCGAGGACAGTGGTTCCAAAAAGAAATTTAAAGAAGACCAGAAAGCACCTGAAAATGTCTCCACAGTAAGTACAGCCTTGAACTGTGCAAAGCTTTAGGTACTCCCCAGTTAATTCGGAGGGACTCTGCTGGCTCGTGAAATTTACCAGAGCAAACAGCAGTCTCCCAGAAAACAGGGAACTGTTCCTTAGCATCCCATAATCCAAACAAGGCCTCAGGCAGCTAATCCCCTGACTGGGATGGGGGCAGAAGCATTTTTAACCTTTGGAGGAAGGGATTATCTGCTCTCTTTTTAAAGCACTGTGGGTGGTTGTCCTTAAGTCCATTTCTCTATCCCACACTGGAATGCAAACACCTGCCATGAAAGTCTTAAATAATTTACAAGCAGACGTGACCCCAAATGAATGGATGGACACATAGGGTTCCTCTAACTCCCGCTTTCTGAGTCATTACTTGATATTCGTTTGACATCACGTAACTGACATCTGTGGCCTAGCAGAGAAATGGATCCCCCTTGTTTTTACTTTCTACGTCAAATTTAAACCAAAATTTCCATGTTGTGCAAATACAAAAAAAAGACTTAGCTTGGCAAGGTTTAGGGTATCTGATGCATTGGTTTCTAGATGTTTTGATGTTCTAGACAGTTTTTTTCCTGGATGGAGTTTAATTTAGGAAGGAAAGAACATGTATTGGCTGCCTACCCACATACTAGATGGCAGAAGTGTTGGGCACTTTTGCATACGTTATCTCGTTTTCCACTCTCAGGACAATTGTATATGAAAGACAGCATCAGCAGATAAACAAACATCACTAAACATGGAAGCAGAAGTTAATCTCTCATTTTGTCCCTGCTGTTAACTCGGGTTATTTTACTTCTCTACATCTTGTTTTCCCACATCTATAAAGAATTTGTTCTGCCAGTTTATCCTGATTGTCTACTGGGTATAAAGCACTTGTGCTCTGGATCAAATCAGCACCTGCCTTTGGGGATGATTGCTTTTGAGCACTTGCCCCAGGGCCATCTTACAGTTTTTGTGAGGTTAAATGAATTTATTACATGATGGTATACATAAAGGGGTTTGTGATCTTTTCAAGGCACTGTAGAAGCTGATGGGTATTATCTGTAACTGTTGTTATTAAGGAGGCTTTAGAGTCTGTCAGATCTTCCCTGAGGATGGCCTCATGGTAACCATTCAAAACATCCATTATCTTAGCATAATATCATTTTGCATTTAATATACATGCTAGGGGAAAATCACAAGGCTTCAGCTTGATTTGATTTTCTGGGAGGTCCGTAATCTCTTTGAGGCAATGCGTATGATTTAATAATGGTCTCCTGTTGCTCACTTAGTTATTCAGGATTAGGGTTTTCACTGGATAGATTCCTCACACCCCCTGCTCTTTTTTTCATCTCTGACTTCATTTTGACCATTTCTTTTTAGCATGGACTGAGCAGAACAAAGAAAGGGAGAGATTCACGTGTTAATTCATTCAACAAACATTTACTGAGAATCTACACTTCTGGGGGTGGAGAGAAGAGAGAATACAAACAAACACAAGCATATCAGGTAGTGAATAGTAAGAAATATGGCGAAAGCAAAAGAGGATCATGTCGTAGGAAGAGGGGTAGGAGTGCTGATGTATAGTCTGGGTGAGAAGATGTACAAGGGACAATATGTCAAATTATTTTCATCCTGCTACTTTAATAGTCCTAATTTTAAAAAAGGGATTGGCATTATAGATGAAACAATTTTGTGATGAATATAGTTTATAGGAAAAGGAAAAGTCATTATTAGAGTTTTGCTGGAGATTTTTTAAAGAGAATTAAACCAGAAAACATTGTACTGTAAGACGCCAAAGAGCAGCTGATGGTAAAACACCTAAATCTGCCCCTTGAAAATTCTTTAGTCCTGAAGCCTTCAAGGAACCTGCTAGTAAAGATATTGAACAGAACCAAGCATCTAAGAAATAAAATTGAAAGTTTGTGGTACCCCTTAGCACTGGGGATTCTGACTGGACCTATTAATAGCTAGATCAAAGCATAGGCCGTTGTTTTGACAGTGGTGAGAAAGATCTGCGGGGAGATGAAAGGTGGGCCTCTGGTTTACAAGAGCTGCTTTTCGCTTTTACCAATCCTGTTCCTGGTAAGACTGATCAGACTTTGCAGGTGGCTCAGCCACCCATGTAGGCTCTGTTGGAAAAGTACCGTGATGAGCAGGCATGCTGCAGACACACACAGCCCAATGCTCTGGCCATTTCCGTGTGGAATGTAACTTTATTCCCTAAAGCTTTTTCTGCATGACATTTGGACATCTAATATGAATTAATCAGTGCTCTTATCTGTCATTTTTGAAGCCTGGTACCCTGCCCTTTCATTTGTATATTATAAGAGTGTTTGCTTGGTATCATTGGAACCTAAAGTACTAGGGGGGAAAAAGACCTATAGTTCTATAATTCCTTTATTCTAAATCAGGAGTCAGCAAACTTTTCTGTACAGGTTGTGTGGTTTAGTCGCTAAGTTGTGTCTGACTCTTTGCGACCCCATGGACTATAGCCTGCCAGGCTCCTCTGTCCATGGAATTCTCCAGACAAGAATACTGTAGAAGGTTGCCATTTCTATCTCCAGGGGATCTTCGACCCAGGAATTGAACCTGCATCTCCTGCACTTCAGGCAGTCGCTTGTATTTCAGGCGGATCCTCTACCAACTGAGCCACAAGGGAAGCTTTCTGTAAAGGGCCAGAGAGTAAATGTTTTTGGCTCTGTGGGCCATATGGTTTCTGTTACACCGATTCAACTCTGCCATTGTAAAAAATGTTTTTAAAGTAGGAATGCATCTGCAGACAATATGTAAATGAATGGGCATGGCTATGTTCCAGTACAATTTTATTTGCAAAAACAGCCAAGAGGCTATATTTTGGTCCTGTGGTTTGACATTCCCTTTCTCTAAATCAACATTTCTTAACATGTTTTTTTTTTTTTCCTTAAATACCAGTACTACCAAACATTTAGTTGCTGAATAGCCTGGGAAATGTTAAATGATGAACACTCTCTTGGAGATTCACACTGTATGCCATCATGAAAGTCCCTTAGAAATTCTGTCATAAAGATTCCATTTTCCTTTGTTGAATTCAGCATTTCCCCAAACATAATTTAACTGTGATTCAAATAGTACCTGCTTGCATCCCATAGAAAGAACTAGGGTCCCTCAGAATAGTCTCTGGGAAATACCATCCCACATAATCCAAGGACAATCAGATGATAACACAGCAGCGGCACTGCGGCGGCCGGCTGCATTCAGCTTGTTCTGACAGCACCACATCATACCAAGAAGTCCGGAAGCAGACTTAGGACGTTGAGGGTGGTGGGGAGTGCTAGGTAAATCTTGCCCTTAAGCAGACTCAGTGCTGACTTTAGGACACTTCCTAAGATGCCAGCTGGCATTTAAGGAACATGTGGTTATTCAGGACAACTGTTGGGATGGGAAGGAGGGATACTGTCTTCAAAGAGCCATAGAGCTGGCCTGCCCATGGCCCATACCACTGGAGGCTTTGGTCTGATGAGACAAATAACCACCAATGGATATTAGTCTCAGAAGAGGCACGTGGTCATTTTTCTTGTTTTTGTTCAGTCGCTCACTTGTGTCCAACTCTTTGCAACGCCGTGGACTGCAGCATGCCAGGATTCTCTGTCCTTCACCATCTCCCAGAGCTTGCTCAAACTCATGTCCATCGAGTTGGTGATGTCATCCAACCATCTCATCCTCTGTCATCCCCTTCTCCTCCTGCCTTCAACCTTTCCCAGCATCAGGGTCTTTTCTAATGAGTCAGCTCTTCACATCAGGTGGCCAAAGTATTGGAGCTTCACCTTCAGCATCAGTCCTTCTAATGAATATTCAGGATTGATTTCCTTTAAGATTGACTTGTTTGTCTCACCATAAAGAAGGCTGAGCACCTTCTTTGGGAGAAGGAAAGGATGGGAGAGTAAAGTGATTAAAGGCCTGCCTTCCTTGCAAACCCAGGAAGACTGCTCAAGGGACTCTCAAGAGTCTGCTCCAATACCAAAAGTTCAAAAGCATCAATTCTTTGGTGCTCAGCCTTCTTTATGGTTCAGCTCTCACATCCATACATGACTATTGGAAAAACCATAGCTTTGACTAGACAGACCTTTGTGGGCAAAGTGATGTCTCTGCTTTTTAATATGCTGTCTAGGTTTGTCAGCTTTTCTTCCAAGGAGCAAGCATCTTTTAGTTTCATGGCTACAGTCACCATCTACAGTGATTCTGAAGCCCAAGAAAATAAAATCTGTCACTGTTTCCATTGTTTCTTTCTGTATTCATGTGTAAAATAAACACTTCCTCTTTGTTTTCTAGACCTTGTTCCCATCAGGATACCTAATCCCTCTCACCCAGTGCTCAACCCTGGGGGCAGAGTCCATTCTGTCTAGTAATGAAAACTCAGGTACACTTTCCCCAAATCACAGGATCTACAGCTCCCCGATTGCAGGTGAGTGTACTTAAAAACATCTTTCAAACACAGTCATTCTCAAGCTCACTTGAGCCTTATATACTTCTTGGACAAATGCCTGTGCTTTTAAGATATTCTCCTGCCTTTTCTTTCCAGGTGTTATTCCAGTGACATCATCTGAACTCACTGCTGTTAATTTTCCCTCTTTTCAAGTAACACCTTTGAAGCTAATGGTCTCACCAACTTCCATGGCAGCCATCCCTGTCGGGACCAGCCCGGCTCTCTCTTCGAGCCACCCACTTCCCATCCAGAACCCGAGCTCAGCCATTGTAAACTTCACCCTGCAGCACTTGGGCCTCATCTCCCCCGGTGTGCAGGTGTCCACCAGCCCTGGACCCGGAGCCGTTGCCGTGTCGCCAAGAATAGAGGCTGTTAGCGTCACACCCGAAAGTGCAGGCGCTCAGCAAGGAGGGGCCACCAAGTGTGACGCCTCCATCCTGAGCCAGAACCAAACAAACGGACAATCATTTGCAGGGACAGGGGCACAACAGGTGAGAGCATGTCCATTCATTGACGTTTTTTTCTCTTTTAGTTCTTAAATCCCAAATACCAGTATCATGGGAGACTCACTTTTGCTTTCGGACAAGGAAAGGATGGGAGAAGGAAATGCTTAAAGGCTTGCCTTCCTTGTAAGTCCAGCAAGAGTGCTCAAGGAGTCCAGATTATGGGGTTATCATGAGCTTTTTGTTTCCCCTTAACAAAAATAGTTGAGCATGTGAAACTCAGGCAGGCTCACTCAGCAGATTTCAGGGCATTCAAGGTTCCCATCATGTGACATGTCCTTCCAGTTCACTCTGCTGAGTTTGCCAGGACATGGACCTGTCTGTCTGGGTCTGACTTTTCTCCGTTCCTCTCTTTCCAATCAGCCTGTTCCTGTGACACCCAAAGGGTCCCAGCCAGTGGCCGAAAGCTTCTTCCGTACTCCAGGTGGACCAACAAAGCCAACAGGCTCCACCTGCATGGATTTTGATGGTGCTAATCACACCTCCGTAGGAACTCTCTTCGTCCCACAGCGAAAACTGGAAGTCTCAGCGGAGGATGTCCATTAATTGACATATTTGGCTTTGTTTAATCTTCTGAGGAGTTGTGTAATCTTCTGAAGAGAAGATGGCCTCAGACTGATTTGGAGAACACATTCTCTGAAAAATCTGTAAATACGTTGAGGGTTTACTTATTTGCAAAACAGACACTTATTTTCGTACTTAAATATATATATATATCCACACAGACATATAAATATATATTTGTATTAAGCTAAGTTCAGCCATCAGTCCTACAAAATAAAGTGTTGAACTAAGGTATATTAACTTCTGGGGGAAGGGGTTCATTTTTTCATCTGTGCCCATCCTATTATGCTGAGTAACTGTGTTAAAGTTTACTTCCCTTTGGGTGAACCTGTGACAGGCCTAACACAGCGCTCTCTTCAACTTTGCACAAAGAAAGCGCTGTGATGTATAATGTATTTTTAAATGGGAGGACTGTAGCTATATTTTTTTGTAATTTCTTTCCGCTGTTGTTGCAGTATGTCTTTTTGTAAAGTTCGCAACAATCCTTAATCAAGTCTATGGAAAAATTATTTATAAAATGTATTTTTAATCATAAGTTGTTCAAATTAAAACTTTTCTAAAATGTATTTAACATCTTCATTTGGCCTGTGGGAAGAAAGTCTTGGTATGGAGCACGCATCCTGGTTCCCCTTAGATATGCCAAGCTTATCCCCTGTGTTCTTCCCCTCTTTTGATCCTGCATATGGCTCCACTTTTACAGAGAATGGCTTTAGAGAAGCCGCTGCTTGGCCAAGGACAACCAGCTTAGTCCTGTGTGCTTTCCACCACACACTGGGAGGTTGGAAATGAGAGGTGGGAGCTGGGGTGCTCCCTGCCTTGCCCTGGCATGGCCAGCATCCACCCCGGGCCTCCCACTGTCAACAGAAGAGGGGCTGCAGCTACAGTTGCTGTGTTGCTATTGCTAAGTCGCTTCAGTCGTGTCCGACTCTGTGCGACCCCATAGACAGCAGCCCACCAGGCTCCCCTGCCCCTGGGATTCTCCAGGCAAGAACACTGGAGTGGGTTGCCATTTCCTTCTCCAAGGCATGAAAGTGAAAAGTGAAAGTGAAGTCGCTCAGTTGTGTCCAACTCTTAGCTACAGTCCTCTTTCCAAATGGCCCAGCTCCAGGGATGGGCAAATAGGATTCTGATTTCAAATCCTATACACACAAGGAATTACCGCATCAAACCCTCTATGAGCTTCAAGAGAAGGAATGAGCTACAGTGTGTTCAGCATGCATTTTCTTGATCCTCTGGTTATGTGACGAATTGCACCTTAAGAATTGACACGCGTCTTCTCTGGTTGGGGTTCTTAAAGGATCATAATATCTCTTTCCTGCATGTTTACTATGTGCCAGGCATCACCCTACATATTTTAAAGGCATTACCTCTACAAGCTAGTATGACAAGGTCACTGAGACTATCAGAGATTCAAGCAGGAAGTACAGGGTCTCACTGCAAGTTTATGCAAGGACTTAACCCATGTCTTTATCCATTTATTACCCATCTCCCTCCAGATGCATGCCCAGCAGCTCTAGGAGAATCAGGCACATCATTTCAGGGTAATCTGAATGTTTATAAACTCACCCCTTTCAAATACATTTTGTTTGAACAACCAAGTACAGCTAAGAGGGCAGATTTTTTTTCATTTTTTTAATTTTTATTGGAGTATAGTTGATCTCCAATGTTGTGTTAGTTTCAGGTGTATAACAAAGTGTATCAGTTATACATACTCATTGTTCAGTTGCTAAGTCATGTCCGACTCTCATTCCTTCCAGTGAATATTCAGCCATGACACCTTGACTACAGCCTTATAAGAAAACCCATCTAAGCCATTCCCAGACTCCTGACCCACAGAAGCTAAGAGATAATAAATTCACACTGTTTGAAGACACTAAGTTTGCAGTGATATTGTCATGCAGCAGTAAATAACCAACACAGCTACATAACCCTCTGGTCTTTATAAATGTCTTCTTCCAGTTTATCTTATTATTGTTCACTGGTTTTATAGGCATTCATAGAAACAAACATCACTGGGACATGGAAACCCCAAAGGGTTTCATGGGAGAATCACTCTCCATTTTTAAAGCTGGAAGCAACTTTAAAGATGCCAGATAGTAGAGTGGACAAAGTTACCTGGCCAGCACAAAATTTCTTCCTCAAACTGCCTCCTGAATTTCCTCTTAAGGAATTACTGGGTGGAGCCCAGTGGACTGTAAGTGGGGTTCCCAATTCATATCGAATGAGAGCGGGCTTGTCATCCAGTCTAAACCAACCTCCCTGGAATTTGATATTCATTTCATCCTTGCAGCAGCATTCTTACTACTCTGTCCCCACCACAAGACTGTTGCTCTGGAAAAGCCATGACACTTGCTGGAGTTCAAGCCTGATTTTCAGTCATCTGCTGATTCTGCACATCTTCGCTATCCCTCCAAGAAATTTCCTTTGCTGCAAGTTGCTAATCACACCTGTGATGCAAACAAAGGACCCTTACCAAGTCACAGAGTGAAACTCAGAGCCAAGTTTTCCCCGTTACCAGACCAGTTAGTTCCCTGTTCCCTGGGCCTGGTGAAATCCAGCCAAGGGCTGAACAGAAGAGACCTTAAGAAATGCTTGGGCTTCCCTGGTGGCTCAGACGGTAAAGAATCTGCCTGCAATGCGTGAAACCCAGGTTCAATCCCTGGGTTGGGAAGATCCCCTGGAGAAGGTAATGGCAACCCACTTAGGATTCTTGCCTGGAGAATTCCATGGACAGAGGAGCCTGGCGGGCAACAGTCCATAGGGGAGCAAAGAGGTGGACCCAACTGAGCAACTACACTTTCACTTTAAGAAATGCTTATCTCACCAGAAAACGTAAGCAACTCACGTATGCTCAAATGAATGCAACACGCTCTTCAAAATACCTAGAAGGGTAGTGATAGTATGAAGAAGAGATGCGAGTAACCCAGGGAATTAGAGCAACAGAATTTGCTGCAGAAAAAAAAAAAATTGTTTAAACCCAGCTTTAATACAAGTTTTCCTCAGCCTTGTCCTTTTCAAGCGATTAGTGTTTCTGCAGATAAAGGATAAAGAGATTTTCAGAATTTAAGCAGATAAGCTGCCTAAGCAATCCTATTAATTATACAGAAGAGTATGGGTTGACTGTAGATTCTTTACTGTGTTTACCACTGACTGGTAGTCTTGAGAAACTACAATAAAAGATAAGCTGGAAAGAAAATTATCATTATTCTAGGTTGAAAAAAAAGTATCAACCTTTTAATCAACTTACAGAGAGTGATTTTATATCTCAAAGTTCTGTTGAGGGCATTCAGGTCAATTACTTGCTCAGTTGGATCAGTAGCTAAATTAGATTCATTGTGATTGTCAACAATTTGTAAAAAAGTAAGTAGGGAATATATTATCAGTGTCCTTCAACAGTCAAGTAATTAACTACATTTCTGAGAGATTTCAAGAGAATTTTCCATATTCCATGAGTTAACTTCAGAGTCCAATCTGCCCTTCATAATCTGATTTCTAACTTAAAAGCATTATTCTAGCTGAATCTCAGGTTTCATCCCTCCCCCCCAAAAAAACCATTCATTCAATTTCTACCATATGCTCAACATTGTTATGGTAAAACAATGCCAATTATCCCACTTTTGATAATAAAATATCCTCTTTGACTCTTCTAAAAGTTTATCCTGCATAAATTTTTTATTTTAGTTACTACTAATTAAAGTCTTTCTAAAATGATAATATAGCTTTCCAGATTCCTAAACAGAGTACTTCGAATATAACTAAAATTTTTCTTCATGTTTCAGAAGTTCATGAGCATTATTTTATTAAATTCAAATTCAACAAACAATTTTGGGCATCTATAATACAGTAATGTCCCCAACGACTATCAAATATATAGGTCTGTATCCTCCTAGAATTAATGGCTACAGAATAATTATGCTTTTCAAGTTCTGTTTTTCTGATTCTCTTTCTCCAACTTTGATATCCTCTTCAACTTGCCTCTTCCTTCTAACTTCATGATCAATGAATCTCTCTCCTAACCTAGGAAAATGGAAGGATTCCAGGGGTGCTAATGTTACCCCACTCACTTTTATAAACCAAGTCAATACAGAGGGATGGATAAAGATGTGGCACATATATACAATGGAATATTACTCAGCTATTGAAAAGAATGAAATAGTGCCATTTGCAGCAACATGCATGAACTCAGAGTGTCATATTGAGGGATGTAAGTCAGAGAAGGAGAAATATCACATGACATCCCTTATATGTAGAATCTAAAAAGAAATGATACAAATGAACTAATTTACAAAACAGAAAGAGATTCACAGATTTAGAAAATGAACTTATGGTTGCCAGGGGGAAGGGATAGTTAGGGAGTTTGGAATGGTCATGTACACACTGCTATATTTAAAATGGATAACCAACAAGCACCTATTATATAGCACATGGAACTCAGCTCAATGTTATGAGGCAGCCTGGATGGGAGGGGAGTTTGGGGCAGAATGGACACATCTATATGTATGGCTGAGTCCCATAGCCCAGTACAAAATTGGAGAAGACAAAGGCACCCTACTCCAGTACTCTTGCCTGGAGAATCCCATGGACGGAGGAGCCTGGTGGGCTGCAGTCCATGGGGTCGCTAGGAGTCGAACACGACTGAGCGACTTCACTTTCACTTTTCACTTTCAAGCATTGGAGGAGGAAATGGCAACCCACTCCAGTGTTCTTGCCTGGAGAATCCCAGGGACGGAGGAGCCTGGGGTTGCACAGAGTCGGATGCAACTGAAGCGACTTAGCAGCAGCAGCAATACAAAATAAAAAGTTCAAAAATAAATACGCCAAGTCAATAGATTCCTAACTAATTACACAGCGCTCTATTTCTCTCCTGTGGGCTCAAGTCCATGAGCTTCATCAGATGTTTCTCTTGCCAAATAGTGGTTTTTCACTGTCGATACAAATACAAAATTGTGATACTAGGAATCTGGGACGTGATGGAGTGCCAGGAATGCTGACTATAAATTATACACCTAGATTCATGATCAAAATCCAATAGGCAATAAGGGCATTCCTACACGGAGATATTCTGAGAAATAGTACATGTCTTAGATGTACTAGGGGAAAGGATGGAACTAGATAAATAAAAGGAATCATTTTTATTAGAGCATCTACTAGTATACCTACTCCAAATCAGTATTATGGGGTGATTACTACTGGCCCCATTTACAAATGTGAAAGCAAATACGTAGCTTTTCAGAAAGTATAGCTCCAATCCCACAGTAAGTGTGCAAAGCCAGCATGCACATGCAGATCAGCCTGGGGACAAAGCTATTCTGATGCCAGGGCCCCACGTCCCAGCGCTCCGTCACACTAAAGCTGTCACACATTTTCAGACTGTGGTGAAACAGGCTGATTCCAGATTGTTCATGACAAATGAGAACAGAGCCAGGAACATTACTCTCAAAGCATGACAGCTATTTCTATTTTAGGCTCCCTACCTATAGTGATTAATGCTGTATCAAGTTGCTTAAGCCAAAACAGCATTTCACAAAAACCCCTTCATGTAATGGCTATGCTTTTGAGTTCACCAAAAGAGGAGTGCTTGGCTCCTTGGACTGACTGGTTGGTGCCAGCCCTGATTCTCCATTTCACCCTTTCAAACCTTTACTCTCCCAGCTCCTCCTACAATGGTGCAAGGTCTAATTCCTGTAAAAAAAATAATAATAAGAATAAAATATATATATATATTTATATATATATGTATATCCCTTATTGAGGTTCTGCTTCTCTGATTTAACCCTGACTATAAAACACTGTGCAGCACATTTAAAAGGAAATGGCACCGGGGGAGTTCCAGAGGTGACCAAGGGCTGTCTAGTGCCCAGTGCGCAGAGAATAGGATGTGCCAGTATGTTGGCACTTTATAAGCTGTGGGTCATTTTGGTTGCCAAGATTTTCATAACTGCAAATCCAGGAGCTAAAGCATTTTTAGGTCAACGTGCCCTTTACAAACGCACCGCATGTAACTTAGTCACTGTGCACCCACGGCAGCGCCTGACCCGGCTCAGTTACGATGCCAGGAGCCTTTGCATCCGAGACCTCACCTGCCTCAGCTCAGTCAGACAGAAAATATGTGGCTTGGGAGCCCACGGCTGGCTTCTGGCCCCAGCTCTGACCCCCTAATTAAGACACATAGCTGTGCAGGCCTGGTTTCCTCTTGTATCATTAGAGGTGTAAGCCCAAGGAAATGATTTCTGAGGTCCCTTAGAAATAAATTTTGAAAGCATGTTATGAAAAGCAAATTGAAAGTCGATTCCTAGCACATAAGCAGAAACTGCACTCAACCAAAAGAAGTTTATCAAATATATGGGAAAGGGATGATCCTAGAGAGAAAAGGAGACACTTAATGAAACCACTAATCCTCAGACCTGAAAATACATGGTCTCCACTCCTGACTAACACCACATAAAGCAGATTGAGAATTTGTTGCTGCTGTTATTACAAGAAGCTCTCATTTCCAATGAAACTCATCTTACAGGTTGCAAGTCTGTTCGTTTTCCTGTTGGTATTACTATTTGATTTTGCCTATCAGTTCTACATATTTTTGGTCTGTTCTGTGGCATTATTTGAGACAACATATGTGATCCAGAGCAACAGTTACATATCTGAGGGAAATGGATAAACAGGCACCTCCCTTAAGCAGCTTTCTGAATGGAATATTCTCAACATAAAGCCTGAGGATCTCAGGGTTGAAAAGGACCTTAGAAATCATCTCATCCAGGGCTGCTCACACTTCAGCTCGGACCCTAAGTTTGAGCACCCCACTCCCAAAACTGGTGCCAGGTTGGCTATATCAGAAACTCAGAAGCATCTTTTACAAATTCTTAGATTCCTATCTTCAAGAGATGAGTCTGGGATATTTTTTTTTTTTTCATTTCTATTGGAGTTAGTTTCTACTATACAGCAAAGTGAATCAGCTATATGTTTGCATATAGTCCCTCCTTTTTGGATTTCCTTCCCATTTAGGTCACCACAGAGCACAATAGAGTTCCCTGTGCCGTACAGTAGGTTCTCATAAGTTATCAATTTTATACATAGGAGCAATAGTACCAATCCCAATCTTCCCTTCCCCCTGCCCACTGGTACCCATACATTTGTTCTCTATGTCTGTGTCTCTGGAATTTTCTTTTTCTTAAGCTTGCCAGCTAATTCAAATTTGTTGCTAGGTTTGAGAATAACTCTCCGGAAGGACCATCATTCGGCATTTAAATTGTCATTACAGAACTTCTGGTGCTGATCAAGACAGAGCGAGCCCATTATAGCCTCTCCCATTGATTATAACTAAAACCTCCAGAGAGAACACAATAGCAACTAGCTAAGAACTCTGAAAAATGAACAGAAGCAAGTAGATTGAGAAGGGAAGTCAAAATCTGAAGAGCAATTGGTATGGCAATGAGATTACTTGGTTTTTCTTTCCTGTATCTCCTGGCTTTGATCCAAGGATGGGCTAAGTCCTGCAACTGCCCACCAGGTATAGACTGTAAAAAAAAATAAAAATAAAAAAGAAGCCCCCTTTTCTAACTGGAGGATCAGGAAAGGGTGCTTGTCAAGCAAAGGAGATGGGAGAGAATCCCTTTTTCTTTTTCTTTCCCTCCCAGACCTCAATGCTTCACTGTCATGATTGTGGCCACAGAGGTGTGAGCACCTAAAACTCAAACAACCATCTCTCAGTTTACACAAAATTGGGAAAGGAAAGCCCAATGGTCTGAAGAGTGTGGCAGGATTCCTGTTATTTTTCTCTCTTCTTTCTCTTCATTTTGCCTAGGAAGCACCACAGGTGCTCAGAAAGTTCATGGGCTAAAATTCTGGGAGAAACAGTGGGTTTCCAGCCAGAAGACTGCCAAAAACAAGGACCCTTGGGAGCCAGAGAGAGTCAGGGAAAGTCCAAGGATGAGAAAGCTGGAGAAGGAAATCCATTAGTTCTGAATATGAACTATTACCAGTCTCAGACTCACTCCTGAGTTACACATTGCACAATACAGACCCAAAGAATAATGGGAAAGGTTTTGAAAACTAAATTATGATATAAATCACTGCCCAAGGAACAGATAAACACCTGAATGGTGTATGTGCTGGGCAGACACACAAAGCACAGCAAAAGCTTTGAAAACTGAACTGACATTGGAACCACCACTCAGAAGGCAAAACACAACTTGGGGTATGAGCCTAACCAAGTACATTGCCTACGAAAATAAACAAACAAAAATTAATGTCCTCCAGAGGATTTTAATACACCCAGAGTCTCACAACATGATAGTCAAAATTCCACAATACAATTCAAAATTACTGGACTCACAAAAAAAGCAACAAAGAGAAAATCTGCTCAATTCTCGAAGGAAAAGAGCATCAACCGACACCAAACCCAAGACAATCCAGCTGTTGGAATTATAAAGATTTAAAGTGATGATTATAATCATGATCCATGAAGTTGGACACTCTTGAAATGAATGGAAATATAGCTGTTTTCACCAGAAAAAATAGAAATGATAAAGAAGAACAAAGTGGAAATTTTAGACCCTTAAAATCATTTCTGAAACAGAGAAAATTCACTGGATGGGCTCAATAACACAAACAAAAATTAACATTCTCCAGAGATTTTAGAGGTACCCAGAATCAATAGAGAGATCAGAAATAGACCCTTACAAATATGGTTAATTAACTCAATACAATTTTTTGATAAAAGTGCAAAAAAGTTTTAATGGAGAAAGAACAGTCATTTCAGCAAGTAGTGATGGAACAGTTAGACATCCATACCCACAAGAGTCAACCTCAGCATACACCCTATGCCATATACAAAAATAAACTCAATATGGATAATATGCCCAAATATAAAGTATAAACCTATCAAACACCTTAAAGGAAGCATAGGAGAAAATCTTTGTTATTTTGAGTCAGGAAAAGTTCTTAAATACAACCCCCAAAACATCCATAAGTAACAAAAGACATTATTAACCTGGACTCCATCAACATGAAAAATACAGAGTCATAAAAGGCTTTTGGCACAAAAAAAGTCTTTCCGACATGGCTCAGCAATACAAAATTCACCTGCAATGCAGGAGATGAGGGTTTGATCCATGGGTTGGGAAGATCCCCTGGAGGAGGAAATGGCAACCCACTCTAGTATTCTTGCCTGGACAGTCTCATGGACAGAGGGGCTACAGTATTTGACATCACAAAGAGCTGGACACGATTGAGCAACTGAGCACGCACACACATTCATACAAGGCTTTAAAATGTTTTTAAAATGAAAAGAACATCACAGACTGGGCAAAAATATTTGAAAATCACATAACTGATAAAGAACTTGTATCCAGAATATATAAAGAACTCTCAAAACTCAACAATAAGAAAATAATCCAATTTTTCAAATAGGCAAAAGATTTGAACAGTCAGTTTACCAAAGAAAATATATGGATGGCACATAAAAAGATTTTCAACATTATTATTCACAGAGGAAATGCAAATTAAAACCACTGATTAGAATAACTGATTAAAATACCATTATTAGAATGACTAAAATGTTAAAATCAAGAAATTGATCATACCAAATGCTAGTAAGGATGTAGAATCTGGAGTTTTCACTTATTGCTGGTGGGAATGCAAAATCATACAGATACTTTGGGAAACAATTGGGCAGTTTCTTATAAAATTAAATATGGACTTACTTTACGACCAGAAATCTCCTTGGTTTACTCCAAAACGTGAAAAGTTATATTCACACAAAAACCTATATGCTGCTAACGTTTGTAGTATCAGTAGTTTATTCCTTCTAAACTGGAAGCAACCCAAACATTCTTTAAATTTATCCTAATTGGTATTCTCTGAGATCCCTAGATCTGTGGTTTGGTGTCTGACATTAATTTGGGGAAATTCTCAGTTATTATTGCTTCAGATATATTTTTTCTGTTCCTTTCTTTCTTCTGGTACATTATACCTTTTGTAGTTATCCCACACTTCTTGGATATTCTGTCCCAGCTTTTTTCCATCTTTTTTCTCTTTGCTTTAGTTTTGGAAATTTCTGTTAGCTAAATTTCTGTTAGCTCTCAAGCTCACTGATTCTTTCCTCAGTTATGTCCAGTCTACTAATGAGCCCATTAAAGGCGTTCTTCATTTCTATTGGTATTTTTGAATTCTAGCATTTCTTCTCGATTCTTTCTTGGGATTTCCATCTCTGGATTTCCACCTATCTGTTCTTGCATATTGTCTACTTTTATCATTAAAACTTTTAGCATATTAATCATGTGTGCTCAGTCACTTTAGTCACGTCCTAAAGTTTTCAACCCTATGGACTGTAACCCCACCAGGCTTTTCTGTCCATGGCATTCTCCAGGCAGTAATACTGGAGTGGGTTGTCATGCTCTCCTCCAGGGGGGATCTTCCCAACCCAGGGGTTGAACCTGCATCTCCTGTATTGCAGGCAGATTCTTTATCACTGAGCCACTGAGCCATAGTTGTTTTAAATTCCTGGACTGACAGTTCTAACATTCTTGCCATATCTAAGTTTGGCTCTGTCTCCTCAAACTCTGTTTGTTGCCTATTGATATACCTTGTAATTTTTGTTGAAAGCTGGATATGAGTACTGAGTAAAAGAAACCCAGTAATCATTCTCAGGAAGGTCACTACTTGTAGGTTTCTGTTCCAATAAATTGTGATACTCTGTATCCACCTCTCTCTGTCTTCAATTTCAGGGGGCAGTAGTCTTTCCTGTGATCTCAATTCTCTGATGAATATAAGAAAAGTTGTTGATTTTCAGTTTGTTCAGCGTTTAAATTGTTATTAGAATGGAGACATGACTTCCAAGCTCCTTACATGCCATACTGGAAACCAGAAGTCACTTAGATATTCTTCAGCTGGTGAATGGAGGGACAATGTGGTAGATCTATACAATGGAGTACTACTCAGCAATAAAAAGGATCAAACCTTGGCTGAGTCAACAATATGGATGAATCTCAAATATACTATGCTGAGTGAAAGAAATGTGTTCCAAAAGGCTGGATATTGTATGATTTCATTTACATGGCATTCTGGGAAAGTCCCAGGCTTCCCTGATAGCTCAATTGGTAAAGAATCCAACTGTAATACAGGAGATCCCAGTTCAATCCCTGGGTTGGGAAGATCCCTTAGAGAAGAGAAAGGCTACCCACTCCAGGATTGTGGCCTGGAGAATTCCATGGACTGTATCGTCCATGGGGGTCTCAAAGAGTTGGATATGACTGAGTGGCTTCCACTTTCACTTTCTTTTCACTTTCACTGGGAAAGTAAAAATTTCAGCGTACAGAACAGATCAGTGGTTGCCAGTGCTGAGGGATGGGTGTTGATTTGACTACAATGGGCAAGTACAAAATAATTCTGGAGGATGGCAATGATTCTGTATGTTAATTGTTGTGGTAGTTGTAGGAGTCTATGCATTTGTCAGAATTCATGAAACAATACAATAAAAAGTTTATACATTTTAAAGAATTTTTTAAATTGCCATTACAGCATCCCATCTACATTGTCTCCAAACTCTGCCTGAAGGTTTCCTATGATGAGGAATTTACTCTTTTCAGAGCCCACTGATCATATTATTAACAAATTTCCCCATAAATGTGCTGTGAATGGATTACAGGTTGTCAAGATATTAAACATCTCAGACCTCAGGTAGGCAGGATTCATTGAACCACTCTTTTCCACAATGAGCTGTAGAAATTCTTTCATTTTCTATAATTGCCATAAAGTTTAAAAGGATGCACTATTATTAGATTTTTTATACATTGAAACAATATCAGCCTATCTATAATGTCTATTCTTAATGGTCCTAATTTTTTCTTGAAACAAATGTATTGTTTCCTTATATATATTGAAGCTCATCAGGTATTTGAAGATTTGCTATATGTTTTTCTGCTCCCACCATCACCAGTTCTTCTCTGGTTCTGTGGGCTGTTCTTCACATGGCACATTCTAAGATTCTTTATTACCTCCTGGAACATGATTTTTATTTTCAGTATTGCTTCCCATTCTCCAGAACATGGCATTCAATTTTCAGCTAGTGTAGGATCTACAAGGAAAACATTTTTTTTACTGAAGTTGGTTCCCTGCTATCTATCTTCCCATATCCATCAGAAAATGAATACTGCAATCTTTCTTTGCAGACTGAAAATACTACAGTGTTTCACGATGTTCGAGTTTTGTGGTTTAACTGTACTGGCTCTATGGCCTCTACGAGTTCTTGGAGCACTTTCAAATTCTAGCATTTGGAGACAGCTCACTAGAAGGAATTCATAGACTCAAAATATCACCAAGCAAGTCAACAATAACTACAAACCAACCACCAGCACTAGATCTCAGCATCTATAAAAGGATCAACATCTATAAAAGGATCCACAGCTGTCACACCGTATACTTGGCCACCCCCCACCACCGCGTCATTCTGTAACTAGAGCTCCTTATTGCTCTGACCCCTTTCTTTCAAATACTCATGGGGCAAAGCTCTCCTCTCATCCAGGAAACAGGAGACCTTTCTTGGGTTCCAGCTAATCCTCTTAGGAAACTGTTCCTCACTCACATCAACTCACCATCTACTTAACCCACATTCCAGCTGACAGACATTGCCATAATATTATATATACTTAGTCAGAAATAAATTTGATCTACTGTGGGTTTTGGGGACTTTAGTTTAAATCTCTTGGTCTATGACCTCAGGTATAGCAAAAATGGATTTAAGAAATTAACCCACACACTTATGGGTACCAGATTATTTCTGACAAAGGGGGCAAGAATATACAATGGGAAAAAAGTATCTTCAATAAGTGATGCTGGGAGAACTGGACAACCAAGCACAAAAGAGTAAAATTAGAGCTCTTCCTAACACCATACACAAAGATAAGCTCAAAATGGATTACAGACCTAAATATAAGACCAGAAACTATAAAATTCTCAGAAGAAAACATAGGCAGAACACTGTATGACATAAATCATAGCAAGATCCATTATGACCCACCTCCTAGAAAAATGGAAATAAAAACAAAAATAAACAGTTCAGTCACTCAGTCATGTCCGACTCTTTGCAACCCCCTGGACTGCAGCACACCCAGCTTCCCTGTCCATCACCAACTCCAAGAGTTGACTCAAACTCATGTCCTTTGAGTCGGTGATGTCCCACCTCCTAGAATAATGGAAATAAAAACAAAAATAAGCAAGTGTAACCTAATTAAATGTAAAAGCTTTTGCACAGCAAAGGAAACTATAAACAAGGTGAAAAGACAAATCTCAGAATGGGAGAAAATAATAATAAAAAAAACAATTGACAAAGGATTAATTTCCAAAATACACAAGCAGCTCATACAACTCATTACCCGAAAAATAAACAACCCAATCAAAAAATTGGGCAAGAGACCTAAATAGACATTTCTCCAAAGAAGTCATACAGATGGCTAACAAATACATGAAAAGATGCTCAACATCACTCATTATTAGAGAAATGCAAATCAAAACTACAATGAGATATCACATCACACTGGTCAGAATGGCCATCATCACAAAATCCACAAACAAGTGCTGTAGACGGTGTGGAGAAAAGGGAACCCTCTCGCACTACTGGTGAGAATGTAAATTGATACAGCCTCTAAGGAAGACAGTATGGACATTCCTTAAAAAAACTAGGAATAACACCACCATGCTGCTGCTGCTGCAGCTGCTAAGTCACTTCAGTCGTGTCCGACTCTGTGCGACCCCAGAGACAGCAGCCCACCAGGCTCCCCCGTCCCTGGGATTCTCCAGGCAAGAACACTGGAGTGGGTTGCCATTTCCTTCTCCAATGAATCAAAGTGAAAAGTGAAAGTGAAGTTGCTCAGTTGTGTCCGACTCTTCGCGACCCCATGGACTGCAGCCTACCAGGCTCCTCCATCCATGGGATTCTCCAGGCAAGAGTACTGGAGTGGGGTGCCATTGCCTTCTCCGTAACACCATAAGACCCAGCAATACCACTTCTAGGCATATATTCCAAGGAAGCCAAAACTGAAAAAGACACATGTATTCCAATGTTCATTGCAGCATTATTTACAGTAGCTGGGACATGGAAGCAACCTAGATGTCCATCGACAAATGAATGGATAAAGAAGCTGTGGTACGTATATACGATGGAATATTGCTCAGCCATAAAAAGGAACACATTTGAATCAGTTCTAATGAGGTGGATGAACCTACAGCCTATTACACAGAGTGGAGTAAGTCAGAAAGAGAAAAACAAATATCACACATTAACACACATATACGGAATCTAGAAAGATGGTACTAATAAACCTATTCTCAGGGCAGCAATGGAGATGCAAATATAGAGAACAGAGTTATGGACAAAGGTGGGAGAAAGGGAGGAGAGGGTGAGATGAATGGAAAGAGTGACATGGAAGCATACACACTAACATAAGCAAAACAGATAGCCAATGGAAATTTGCTATATGATTCAGGGAACTCAAACCAGGGCTCTGATGTTAAAGCTGAAACTCCAATACTTTGGCCACTTGATGAGAAGAACTGACTCATTTGAAAAGACCATGATGCTGGGAAAGATTGAGGGCAGGCGGAGAAGGGGACGACAGAGGATGAGATGGTTGGATGGCATCACTGGCTCAATGGACATGAGTTTGGGTGGACTCCAGGAGTTGGTGATGGACACGGAGGCCTGGTGTGCTGCAGTCCATGGGGTAACAAAGAGTTGGACACAACTGAGCGACTAAACTGAACTGAACTGAAACCAGGGCTCTGTAATAATCTAGAGATGAGAGAAAGTGTAGAAAGTGGGAGGGAGGGGACATATGTACACTTATTGCTAATTCATGTTAATGTATGATAGAAATCAAACCAATATTACAAGGCAATCATCCATCAATCAATTAAAAATAAACAATATAATCTTCTAGAAGAAGAAATTGGGTTGAAGTCTCCCAACCCCAAGTCATCCCCTCAGTGGATCTTTGAAACACCCTGCAAGTTATAACTCAAATCTGATGACGGATAATTTTCGCAACTCCTATTTATAACTCCTAAATCAAGAAAATACAAATAAAAATAGTCTATTTCTATAGGTTAGAAAGAAATTTCTGGATAAACAGGATTTCTGCTAACCAATTGAAAAGTAGAATTTTGCTTGAACGGATCTATTAAAAATGAGACTGGATCCACAGAAGACACTGAAAACAGAATAAGGATACAACTCACAGATGGAAGAAAACATTTGCAAAAGACATATCTGATAAAGGACTGTTACCCAAAATATACAAAGAATTCTTAAAACTTAACAGTAAGAAAATGAACAACCCAAATAAAAGATGGGCAAAAGCCCTGAACAGATACCTCACCATAAAGACATGCAGATGGCAAATAAATATACGAAAAGATGCTCAATGTCATATGTCATAGGGAACTCAATGAAAATCAATACAATACACCTTTTATAATGGCCAAAATCCAGAGAACTGACAATACCAAATGCTGACAAGGACATAGAGCAACAAGAACTCTCATTAATTGCTGGTGGGAATGCAAAATAATACAGCCGTTTTGGAAGATGGTTTGGCAGTTTCTTATAAAATTAAATGCATCTTTACCATATGCTTCAGCAATTGCACTCCTTAGTATGTACCCAAAAGAACTGAAGACTTTAAAAACCTGCACATGGATGTTTATAGCGGTTTTACTCATAACTGCCGAAACTTAGAAGCACCCAAGGTGTCCTTCAGTGGAAGAATGGCTAATAAACCATGGTACATCCAGACAATGGAATAATACTCAACGCTAAAAAAAAAAAAAAAAAAAAAAAAAAAAGAGCTATCAAGCTATGAAAAGACATGAAGGAAGCTTAAATGCATATTATGAAGTAACAGAATCCAATCAGAAAAGGCTACATACTATGTGACTCCAACCACATGATATTCCAGAAAAGACAAAACTATGGAGGCAATAAAAAGTTCCAGAGGTTAGTGGGTGAAAGAGGTTGAACAGACATAGCAGACAGAATTTATAGGACATTGAAACTATTCTGTATGAAAATATGACTGTGGGATGTCCTTATACATTTGTCAAAACTCATAGATTATAAAACACCAAGAGTGAACCCTAATGTAAACTATGGAATTAGGATGATAACGATGTGTCGTGCAGGTCCATTGATTCTGTCAACTGCACCACTCTGTGCAGGACACATATTGGAAGAGGCTGTGCATGTATATGAAGTTCTCTGTACCTTTCACACAACGTTACCGTGAAGCTAAAATTCCTCTAGGAAATAAAGCCCAGTTTAAAAAAAAGAAAATAGCATTTCAGAATACTAGAGGACTTTCAAGTTTCCTGTACATAAAAGGAAACTGTCACAGTGCCTAACAGGTTCCAGTGACATCACTCCACTCACCACCTTGAGGATTTCCGATTCTCTGTGCCCCTGTGACATACTGTAGACTGCCTTCCCCAAATACTTGAGTTTAAAACCCCACCTCCAAGCATCTTCTCCTTCTCCTCCAAACCATCTCCGTGTATGACCCGACTACTTTATTCTTCCTCCATCTTTTTGAACCCATCAGATCAACTAATCTTTCTGAGGTCTTTCTTTTGGCCTTATGCACGGCCTTTCAACTTTAAAGGACCAAAGCCCTAACATTTTGTCAGTAAGGAGTTTTTTTGTTAGTTAATTCTGCCTTTTTTTTTTTTTTTACCCTATATCAAGAACTCTTGCTTCATAAAATATTTGGTACTATCTCTGCTGCTGCTGCTGCTGCTAAGTCGCTTCAGTCATGTCCGACTCTGTGTGACCCCATAGATGGCAGCCCACCAGGCTCCCCCGTCCCTGGGATTCTCCAGGCAAGAACACTGGAGTGGGTTGCCATTTCCTTCTCCAATGCATCAAAGTGAAAAGTGAAAGTGAAGTCGCTCAGTCGTGTCCGACTCCTCGCGACCCCATGGACTGCAGCCTAACAGGCTCCTCCGTCCATGGGATTCTCCAGGCAAGAGTACTGGAGTGGGGTGCCATTGCCTTCTCTGGGTACTATCTCTAATACATACATTTTATGTAATAGGGCCACAGTAGGAGAAAGGTGTTTCTATGACAATACAGAATGCCTGCTCTTGTTGCTAAGGGACCATCACACACAAAAGGAAATAAAGACTTACTTTCCCTAACTAGAAAATAAGAATGTTCAAATTTTAGAACTAGAAGACACCTTAAAAGTCATTTTGTCCAGCATGAACTGTTGGCTGTGCTGTGCAACTTCCAGGATCCTAGCGCCCTGACCAGGGGTTGAACACCTGCCCTCCATAGTGAAAGCACAGAGGCTCAACCACTGAATTGCCAGGGAATTCCCAGCATGAACATTTTGTAAATAAAGAAATCTGAAAGGGGGACTGACTTGCCAAAGGGCACACAGCTCAGTTCATGGCAGAGGTAAGACTAGAATCCCATTTCTGTCCATTCCAACCTGGTGCTATTTCTACTTCAGGCTGTATGGAGTGGCTACATGCTTAAATAAAGCATTTCTTCTTGCTGATTTTGTGCTGTCTCCTTTGCTGTTTAAGATCTGGAAGGAACTTAGCCCTTTTAAGACTTCTCAAACCACTCAGTTAGATGAATAAATTCAACCAAAAATTTTCAAATGCCTGCAGGTGCCAACACAGAGGACACGAAGATAAATATGATGCTCTCTGTTCCCCTAAGGAGTTCACCACCTCATGAGCCAAAATGACATATGACAAACCAGCCAACATTCCCTGAAGGAGGCATGTTAAAGGAGTGTTTGGGAGCCAGCACAGAGAGTGGCATATCCCCTCTGGAAAGGGGCAGGGAGGAGGCCTGCATTGAAGAGGTGGCATTTGAGCTGCTCGTGGAAGGCCAAGGAAGATTCCACCCGAGGGGGTAGGTAAGGAGGGGAGGACATTCCAGGCAGAGGATGGAGAGTGAGCAAAGCAGAGAGGCACGATAGAGGGCTGGCTATTTTTGGAGAGGAGTGATTAGCCTGGAGAGGCTGGAAGATAGGATAAAGGAAAGTAGGGTGGTGGGAGAAAAGGTTGGAATGTTAATCTGCGGCTAGAAGAAGAAACTGAAATGCTATGTCAACATTTTTAATATGACTGCATACTAATGGGGTGTTAATGGGGGCGGGGGTCTCTAAGTTGGAAGCTGCCATCCTCAGATCTGTGTTTCCAAAGACAGACATTTTTGTAGCAGTGTGAGAGATGGAAGAGAGGTGGGGAAAACTGAGCAGGAAGCTTCCGAAAAAAAAAAAAAGCTAGGCAAGACATCTGAGCTAAGGCAGTAAGAGAAGCAGGGATAAAAAGAAAGACTGGATTCAAAAGCATTTCTATAGTTGATGCAAGGGCTTCGCTGCTGGCTCAGTGGTAAAGAATCTGCCTACAGTGCTCGAGATGCAGGTTTGATCCCTGGGTCGGGAAGATCCCCTGGAGAAGGAAATGGTAATCCACTCCAGTATTCTTGCCTGGAGAATTCCATGGACAGAGGAGCCTGGGTGGGCTACAGTCCATAGGGTCACAAAAGTGTCAGACACAACTTAGCAACACAACAGCAACAACAGATTGTTGATACATGTGAGCAGTGATAGATGCCACTCAAGCCGTAGCAATCACTCCTAAAATGATCCCACTGATCCTCTTCTGAACCTCCATGTGTTAATCTGCATTTGTCAATTTGCTGGCCCTGTGAGACCCACCTAAGGGTTTGCACTGCTTTGGGCTCCTCCTAGAGGCTTTGTCCTGGCTGAACAGTGAATACAAAAACAGCCTCTACTGAACCCCGGGGACCACTGATGCAAATTCAGTTCAGTTCAGTCACTCAGTCGTGTCCGACTCTTTGCGACCCCATGAATCGCAGCACGCCAGGCCTCCCTGTCCCTCACCAACTCCCGGAGTTCACTCAAACTCACATCCATCGAGTCGGTGATGCCATCTCACCCTCTGTCGTCCCCTTGTCCTCCTGCCCCCAATCCCTCCCAGCATCAGAGACTTTTCCAATGAGTCAAATTAAGCCCTGCTAATCTCTCAGGGCAAGATGAAGCTGAGTTGTTGCTTTGATGGCAGGGCTGCTCTGCCCTGCAGGGTCCCGCCCCTGCGCTGTCCTCTCTCCCAACCACAAAGCACGATCAGATCAGCTGAAACTTCCCTCAGGGCATTGGCTCTGAGGCAGACAACCTGGAGCAGGTTCTCACTTTACCATTTACTGGCTTTACCTCACCTCTCAAACCAGGTTATTCATCTATTAAAAAAAAAAAAAAAGGGAATAGTAGGTACTTCCCTGGTGATGCAGTAGTTAAGACTCCTCACTCCCAATGCAGGGGCCCAGGTTCAATCCCTGGTCACGGAACTAGATTCCACATGATGCAACTAAGACTTTGCATGCCGCCACAAAGATCAAAAATCCTGCATGCCCCAACTGAAACACAGCACAGAGAAATAATAAATAAAAATAAATATTTTTAAAAAGAGAAAAGGGAATAATAACACCTATCTATACCCTCCCATTGCTTGAGAAACAGAGAAAGGGACAGAGAGAGGAGAACCACATCTGAGAGAGAATCAAACACTCGGGAATGCCTTTAAGCTAAAAGCGTTATGTAAGGAACCCTGTCATCACTACGATCAGCAGTGATGTATAGTCATAAGAACAAAGAGGCCAGTAAAAAAAAAAAAAATCTGAATGATGCAAGTACATCAATTATTTGTTTCTCCGAAGTCTCACTTCATTGCAGTGAGGATGACTATATATATATATATATATATATATATATATATATATATATCGGAAAAAAGAAACCATCTTGGTGCCCTTAAGTGTTGCTTTGCCCATTTCTCTGCCTTTCATGAAAGAACCACATGGCCAGGGGCAACCTTTGAATGGCAGTTTTAAATTAACTCTCTCTTGGAAATAAGAGCCAATGACAAATGTCAGACCACTGGTGCAGAGAAATAGTGAAAAGCCCTATTTACTCTAAGAATGTGGCTGATGTTGAATACATTATAGTCCAATTATGTTTCTTTTCAGAGTGCTTTGGAGGAGCGGATGGAAGCTAAGATTCCCAGGCCTGTAAGTTCTCCTGCGTATTTTCTCTGTGTCTGACATGGTTTAGAACAGTGGTTTCCAAAGCAGAAGGGAGGCCAGCATCCTAGACAGCATGTGAAATACTAGAGCATGAGAAAAAGAATTAGAACATTTATTTTTATGTTTTTTAGTGCATGGTATGGAGTGTGTTTTATAGTATATATGACAGTAATATGTTGGGACTTCCCCAGTGGCTCAGAAGGTAAAGAATCCGCCTGCAATGTAAGAGACTTGGGTTTGATCCCTGGATCGGGAAGACCAGGAATGGCCACCCACTCCAGCATTCTTGCCTGGTGAATTCCATGAACAGAGGAGCCTGGTGGGCTACAGTCCATGGGGTCTCAAAGAGTAGGACATTACTGATTAACACTTTTACATGGAATGTGTTTTACATTGTATATTACAGTAATACATCTATAATTTACATATATATGCACATATATATGTGTATGTAAGCCTATAAACAAAAATGTTTACTGAGGGAGTAATGATTCGATGAATCTGGGAACCAACAGTGTAGAAGGGATTTGAAATTCAACCTGGGTTTGAATTTCCTGTCTCCTTAGAGATCTGTGTTTCCCAGTGCCTTCTCAGTTTTTGGTTATCCTAGGTGAAGGGAAGAGAGGAAAGAGTGATTCTGGTCCTGATATTGCTACTGACTGACTGTTGACTCTGCTGTGTGGCCTCGAGGGAGTTACTTAGCAGCTTTCAAGAGCTGTGTTTATTTCATTCCTCACTCATGGGTATAGTAATGGGTATAGAAATATCTTCTTTACAAAGTCATTGAGAGAATTAAATAAAAAACAGCTTATTCTGATTTAGGTATAAAGACAGTGTTTTCAGTCGTGTATTTAAAATCATCGTCCCATCTCACTCTCTTGCCTGATGTTCTTTGTGTTCTATGTTTCACAGGTGAGTCATTTATGACTATTCTGGCGGAACAATGGGGCGGGAACTGTGGGTTCTGATCCTTGTATTACTATTTACTCACTGTTGAGTCAACACTCAGCTAGCATTGACTGGACATCCTGTGTCCAACGCATGCTTAATATTATCTAGTCCTTGTAGAATCCAAAAGGCATTTGCTTCATTCTTCAGACGAAGAAACTCTAGAGCAGGGCTAGTTAACAGAACTTCTGCACAGATGGAAACACGCTATAGCTACACAGTCCAAGGTGTAGGCAGGAGCCACATGTGGGCAGTAAGTGCTTGGACTATGGCTACTGTGACTGAGGAACTGAATTTTTCATTTTGTTTAATTTTAAATAATTTCCACTCAGCTGCAGGTGACTATTGGCTATTGTATTGGACAGTACAACTCTGGAGACTGCTGAGCTAACATTCAGATACAGGCAAAATTGAGACCGTTATGGGCTGAATTGTTCCTCCCAAATTCCTGTCGAAGACCTAACCCCTGGAACCTCAGAATGAGACTATATATGAAGATAAGCCCTTTAAAAGTAAAATGAGGTCCTATGATTGGGTCCTAAGTCCAACATGACTGGTATCCTTTTAAAAAGAGAAGATCAGAACACAGACACACAAGGGGGAAGACCATCTGCAAACATGTGAGAAAGATGGCCATCAACAAGCCAGGCAGAAAGGCCTCAGAAGAAACCAGCCCTACTGACACCTTGATCTTGGATTTCTAGCTCCAGAATTGTGAGAAAATTAATTTCTGTTGTTTAAGCTACTCGGTGTATGTTTATTACAGCAGTTCTAGCAAACTAACACAGAGATTTTTTTCAATTATGTGTAAAACCCAAAATATTGTCATGGGTTAACTCTGGGAAAGAGAGTAGGATTGTGGGAGGGCACATTCTTGGCCTTTGAACCACAAATACAGCTTGTGGGATCTTAGTTCCTGGACCAGAGAGAGAACCTGTGCCCCCTGCAGTGGAAGCACGGGGTCTTAATCACTGGACCACCAGGGAAGTCCTGGGAGGGCGCTTTTACTATTTACCCCAAGTACATCTTTATCATTTAGTCTTTCACATTTCGCAATTCACATTTCACATTTCACAAATATACATTCTTGTGTTACTTGTGTCATTAGAAGACTTTTTTTTTTTTTAAGATCAGAAACATCAGAGTCAAACCTAGATTTTCTGGCTCCAGAAATTACTCTACTATACACATTGCATTTCCCCTTGAGCAAATTAAATCTCTTCTTTAGGCCTTAATATTTGGACTGATAAAATGAAAGTTGTGGGCTACATTTGTGACTTTCATATTTTGTCTCAAAGAAATATTTTAGAAGCTACTCTGAAGGTTCAGAGAAAGGCTATGTAAGTAGATCACCTATGTTTTTCAAGCAGTGAAGCTCCTATTTTATTTGATTTATATATTTATGTCCCATTGGGGCTTCCCTGATAGCTCAGTTGGTAAAAAATCTGTCTGCAGTGCAGGACTCCCTGGTTCAATCCCTGGGTCAGGAAGATCCCCTGGAGAAGGGATAGGCTACCCACTCCAGTATTCTTGGGCTTCCCTTGTGGCTCAGCTGCTAAAGAATCTGCCTGCAATGTGGGAGACTGGGTTTGATCCCTGGGTTGGGAAGATCCCCTGGAGAAGGGAAAGGCTACCCACTCCAGTATTCTGGCCTAGAGAATTCCATGATCTATACAGTCCATGGGGTCGCAAAGAGTCGGACACGACTGAGTGACTTTCACTCACTCACTCACTATATTTGTGTCCCATTTAACACTATTTATAGAAAATAGTATTATAATTCTAAAAAAGACACACCAAAGTCGGGAAGCTGCTTTCCCTAGATGACTTCTAAGTTCCTTTCAACTTGAACACCCTAGAGTACTTACCATTTCGATAACAAATACATTTTTGTATGAAAACACAGACTAGGGAAATCTCATATAGGGTTTTGCTGTATTCATATTTGGGAAATTATTGCAAGCTTCTTTACAATGAAGTATTCCATCAATTAACCAACAGGTTTGGGTCATGTAATTAACAGGCTAATACAACTGATTTGGAGGCCTGGATTTCACACAACTCTTGCTTGGGTATTACCCACACCTGAGCTCAACATCCAGATCAACACTAGTGGAAAGTACCTTTCCCTAAGAAACAGATAACTTGAATTTTGATCTAGGACCTGCCAAATCCTGGATACATAGAAGAACTGTACAAAAAAGATCTTCATGACCCAGATAATCACAATAGTGTGATCACTCACCTAGAGCCAGACATCCTGGAATGTGAAGTCAAGTGGGCCTTACAAAGCATCACTATGATCAAAGCTAGTGGAGGTGATGGAATTCAAGTTGAGCTATTTCAAATCCTAAAAGATAATGCTGTGAAAGTGCTGCACTCAATATGCCAGCAAATTTGGAAAACTCAACAGTGGCCACAGGACTGGAAAAGGTCAGTTTTCATTCCAATTCCAAAGAAAGGCAATGCCAAAGAATGCTCAAACTAATGCACATTTGTACTCATCTCACATGCTAATAAAGTCATGCTCAAAATTCTGCAAGCCAGGCTTCAACAATACGTGAACTGTGAACTTCCAGGTGTTCAAGCTGGTTTTAGAAAAGGCAGAGGAGCCAGAGATCAAATTGCCAACATCTGCTGCATCATAGAAAAAGCAAGAGAGTTCCAGAAAAACATCTATTTCTGCTTTATTGACCATGCCAAAGCCTTTGACTGTGTGGATCACAATAAACTGTGGAAAATTCTGAAAAAGATGGGAATACCAGACCTGCCTCTTGAGAAATCTGTACGCAGGTAAGGAAGCAACAGTTAGAACTGGACATGAAACAACAGACTGGTTCCAAATCAAGCAAAAAGTACGTCAAGGCTGTATATTGTCATCCTGTTTATTGAACTTATATGCAGAGTACATCAGGAGAAACTCTGGGCTGGAGGAAGCACAAGCTGGAATCAAGATTGCTGGGAGAAATATCAATCACCTCAGATATGCAGATGACACCACCCTTACGGCAGAAAGTAAAGAAGAACTAAAGAGCCTCTTGATGAAAGTGAAAAAGGAGTGAAAAAGTTGGCTTAAAGCTCAACATTTAGAAAACGAAGATCATGGCATCTGGTCCCGTCACTTCATGGGAAATAGATGGGGAAACAGTGTCAGACTTTATTTTTTGGGCTCCAAAATCACTGCAGATGGTGACTGCAGCCATGAAATGAAAAGACGCTTACTCCTTGGAAGGAAAGTTATGACCAACCTAGACAACATATTAAAAATCAGAGACATTACTTTGCCAACAAAGGTCCGTCTGATCAAGGTTATGGTTTTTCCAGTGGTCATGTATGGATGTCAGAGTTGGACTATAAAGAAATCTGAGTGCTGAAGAATTGATGTTTTTGAACTGTGGTGTTGGAGAGGACTCTTGAGAGTCCCTTGGACTGCAAGGAGATCCACCCAGTCCATCCTAAAGGAAATCAATCCTGAATATTCATTGGAAGGACTGATGCTGAAGCTGAAACTCCAATACTTTGGCCACCTGATGTGAAGAACTGACTCATTTGAAAAGACCCTGATGCTGGGAAAGATTGAGGGCAGGAGGAGAAGGGGACGACAGAGGATGAGATGGTTGGACGGCATCACCAACTCAATGGACATGAGTTTGAGTAAACTCCAGGAGTTGGTGATGCACAGGGAAGCCTGGCGTGCTGCAGTCCATGGGGTCGTAGAGTTGGACATGACTGAGTGACTGAACGGAACTGAAGTCCTAGATCTGGCCTTGACCTCATGGCCAGACCTCATGGTCTGGCCTTGAAGAAGTTAGGCATCTGTTTCTTTAGCCATAGCATAAAGACTTGGTCTACTGGCACTTCCCTGGTGGTCAAACTGGCTAAGATTTTGTGCTCCCAATGCAGGATGCCCAGGTTCAATCCCTGGACAAGGAACTAGATCCCATATGCTGCAACTAAGACCTGGTACAGCCAAATAAATACATGTAAATATAATATATATATATATATATTAAGTCCTTGATGCTTGATCAAAACATATGTGCACTTTAGGCAGCGAGAAATTAGACCTCCAAAAACAATGTGGATTTATACAGACTTGTCAAGACTTACCTTAAATAGGATGCACAGCCATGTTAAATTCTTAAATTGAAAAAGATAACAAAGTAACTAAAAACTTTAGAGAGAAAACTTTTCCTCATAGGATAGCAGGCCATGAAGTGACAGGACTTTAATGATTAAGCTGACCTTATTTTCCCAAGCTGCTTTGAAGAGATTATCTAAGTATCATTCCAGACACCCATCACTCTTATTTTTAGCTCTGAGTTTCCTTCACGAGAACAGTGGCCTGTGTCTTCGAGTTCCAGAGGGCGCCCAGATATGGTTCATGATTCATATGCAGGTACTTTGCATTGATTTCCAGGAAGGTCAGGGGAGTGAGCTTGGAAAAATGATTTTAGGTGTAAAATCCTTCCTTGCTTTTGTTCCTGTTCCCACCACTTGATCAGAAATGCACAATCCACAAATTGATCCCTGTGTGCCAAAGGCGATTGGCAAATACAAAACCCAGGCGATATGGTTCTCCAAGGGCCTTGCAGCTGGTGTGGGGGGAACGACACTCAGGGCTTTGGTCACAAGCTATTTTCAGCCTCTGATAGCAGTTGTGTTACTCATGTCTCATTCACCCCCTCCCCTCAGCCTCCCTCCCCTTCCCTGAACCGCAGGCCAAGGCTGGTGACGGCCCCCATGTATTTAAAGCAGACGTGAGCCCCTTTATGCAGCTGAGCCGACAGAGATCACACAGACAGGTGAGTGGAGCGAAGGGCATCAGGCCTGGGGGTGGGCTGGCCTGGGGGCACGTTGGGACTAGGAAGGGTCCATAGAGTAAGGGTGTGTTTCATAGAGTATGTGTGTATTTCTTTCAAGTGCCACCAGCCACTCTGGTTCTGGGAGGCTCAAGTTATACTCGATTCTGGGGTAAACCCAGTTGTCTAGAACACTCCTCAAAGGGTGATTAGCATTTGAGGGTGCAAGGAAAGCTCACAGAGAATGAGTAAGGGATCATTTTTTGGTCTAAAACTATTTTGTTGGAATAATGTTTCTTATTGTCTTAGTCAAAAGGCATTCATTCTAGTCCTAGGATCACATAATGAATGACGTGTGACTTTGAGAAAGTTCCTGCCCTCAGGGTCTTGGTCTCCTCTGCCAGGATCAGTATGGATGTGGTGACATTTTCCTAAACTGTAAAGCCCTGCACAAAGTGGTTACAATAGACATGATACAGCAGAAGCCACCTTTCCAATGCTTAAAATACAAGGATCTGTTCTTTTTCAAAAGGTGTGAGTGAGTGACTCAGACTTCTACAGTTCACCTTATCCTGTCTTGCACTTTGGTAAAACTCAAAAGAGTCATTGCTTTAAAACTGATTTTATATCCCAAGGATGTTCAGCAACAGGCTTGCTCTTAATCGTTTGAAACTACTCAAAACAAGCCCCCCCAAAAGACATGTCTGTGTTGAAAATCCATTAAAATTTCTGTTTACTGGAAGATCATTCCCAGCTGGGGCTTGAGGGGTGATTCCCACCGTTTCCTCTAGATTTCAGTACAGGATTTTGTTGTTACTCTTGTTGTTACATCCCAGTGAATGACAGACATGAGTGTGACTGAGAATGAGAAACGAGTGAAAATGCTGTCCAAGGATCAGAGCCACCGCCTCGAATTCCTGTTCCCTTCACTGAGCCAAGGTGGTGACTCCTCAAGAAGGAAGGGTTGGCGAACAGGTCTGAGGACCCCTGTCTCTGCAGTACAATTTACAATTCATTGCCATTGATGAGCTTGTACTGACTGTCTCCCGAATGCAAGGAAAGGTGGGCATCAATACAAAAAGGGCAGGAAAATGGGGAAAACCTGTGTCCTCAGTTTATAATATTTGGGGGATTGAACTGCAATGCTGGGTACATTCAGTTCATCGCAATATAAAACTTCGCATATAAAACTTCTTTATGACCCAGAAAATGTCAGAGACTCTTCTGGCTTGACTTCGGTTCCATTCTGAACAACTCAGTCCTTAAAACAAGCCCTGCCTGTTGGTAGGGGTACAGGTGACCCCCAGGCTCAGAACCCTCTCAAACGGGCAGACAGGTGCTCTTCAGCCCCTCACACAAGCCATCCACTGGAGATGGAGGAGGTAGGGGATTGGGGGACAGAGAAGGAGAAGGAAAGAGTGAGCAGGATCTTTCAACAGGCAAATTGCTACAGTCCTCCCGGAAGAGAAGGAGACAGACTCTTGGGAGAATACAAATTCAGAAATCCTGGGGGACTTCCTTGGTGGTCCAGTGGTTAAGAATTTGCTTTCCAGTGCAGGGAGTGTAGGTTTGATCCCTGACTGGGGATCTAAGATTCCACATGCCACCGGGCAACTAAAACGGTGCCAGCCTGCATGCTGCAAAGACCCAGCGCGGCCAAAAAAAAAAAGTTTATGTTTAAAAAAAAAAAAGAAAGAAATTCTTCGAACTTGAAAAAGGAAATAGAAACAAATGAAGAGCCTCAGCCATAGAGGCAGTTCAAATTCTAGCTTTGAATATCACTTCTCTGAGTTTCCATTTCTGAACAGTAAAAATTAAAGTTAGGCCACCTATCCCAAGGGCATTTGTTAGAAGCAAATGGAATAAAGTATGAGAAAGTAGTCTGTAAGCTTAGTAAAACTGTACAAATAATCAAGGTCTTGGAGAAAAGGCACAGGGCCAAACCCCATGGGCTGCAAGAGGATTTCCTGCTAAGTACAAGTGTGTTAGTTGCTCAGTTGTGTCCGACTCTTTGTGACCCCACGGACTGTAGTCTGCCAGGCTCCTCTGTCCATGGAATTCTGCAAGAAAGAATACTGGAGTGGGCCGCCGTTCCCTTCTACAGGGGATCTTCCCATCCCAGGAATCGAACCCGGGTCTCCTGCCTGTGCAGGCAGATCCTTTACCATCTGAACCACTACAAGTGTGAAGATAGAGGTCGGAACAAATAACAGGCTGACCAAGAGTTAGATGATTAACCTGTTTTACAAGAGGAAGGACACAGACAAGGAATATAATACACAGGAAATAGAACTCCTGGGGCAGGCAGACTTCCAATTATAAGTGTGCCACGCAGATTTTCAGGAGTACTATATCCAAGAGCTGGACTTCACAGCCAAAGAGAAATGGGATGCCTTCAACTGTGAAGAATCGCAGTTATTCACGGCAATGAAGGGAAGCGGGAGAGGAGACAATCATTGTCTTATTTTGGGGGCCAAAGAAGACAGAAGCTTCTCTGAGCCTGACCAGCGACCTCATCATGGGAAAGGGGAAGGATCATGATTTGCCGGTTGTTTACTGCCCTGCGCAGGTGTGGAACACAGGTAGCCAAACGTCACCAAAAGTCCTGCAAGACATCATTCTTCAGAGCAAGTAACGAAACTTCAAAGAAGCAAAGTAATCACTCAGGGTCACATGGCTAGGAAGTGGCTGAACAGGCTGCAAACTAGGTTGCAACATGGTCTTTAAAAAACAAATTATAAAGGTCAAGAGACAACCAAGCGAGTTTCTGAGAGTAACAGTCGGCCACATCTCAGAGACGATTTCAGAACAGATAGAATATGACCCGTGCGCTACAGCCTTAGTTTGAGGGACAGGTGTGTCTACTCTGTCTGAATTTTAAAAGAGCTATGTTTATTTTTGTACTGGGATTAAGTGACCTATGCTCCCCAGACTTTGAGAAAGGGCCTCTGGAAGGGGGACTTCATATATCTCCTCAGAAGCTTAGCAGGAAGCTGCCGACCTTGAGTGTCCTACCCAGGGGGAGCCACGGTCTCCCTGGGCCACGGGGACTCTGTTTGGGTTCACTGCTTCCCTTCCAAGTGCAGAGCACCAGCAAGGTCAGCAGGTATTAGGCACCAGAACTGCCAAAGTGAGGAAGTGGCTGACCCAGGGCAAGGCTCAGGACCCTGCCAATGTGCTGTCCCTGGTGCCAGGCTTCATCTGTTCTTGGGTACAGCACACTCTGAAGGCTGAGAAACAGAGTGGGTTCACAGTCTGAACAGAAGAGCCATGGAGAAGGAGTGGCAAAGATTTATTTAAGAAAACGTATTTTAGGGTCTTTCCTGGTAGCCCAGTGGCTAAGGCTCTTGTGCTCCCAATGCCAGGGGCCCAGGTTCAACCCCTGATTGGGGAACTAGATCCCACATGCCATAACTAAAAATCTCGTGTGCTGCAACAAAGATCGAAGATCTGGCTCAGCCTAATAAATACATTTTTAAAAATGAAAAGAAAATGGATTTTAAAACTGGAGACTAAAAACACTAACAGTAATAATGAAAGCAACTAAAATTATTAAACACCCGCTATGTGTAAGCATTTATATATAGTATCTTTGCTATTACTGCTGTCTTATTTAACCAAAAACAAACTTCTAAGAAAAGCCTTCTCATCCTCTCTTTATGTACATGATGACATTGAGCTCAAAGATTTTGAGTAATTTGCCCACAGTTGAATAGATAGTGCTTGTTGAACCCTGGTTTGGTTCTTTCCAAAGCCCTTGTTCCCCCACATTATCTGTTTTACCTGGATGAAGAAACTAAAGAGGCAGTGTTTAAGAGGAAATACCTCTGGGCAGCTTCTCTGCCAGGTGAGGTTCCAGTCACCAGTTAGATTCCTAAATCTGTCTCAGGGCCTGAAGTACCCTTGAAAGGGCTTCACTGTATTGCAGCCACTTGGCCATCCAGCCCAAGCTAAGTCAAGAGAGAGAAAGAACTCTCCAGTCCCGAAGGAGCCCTTTCCATGTGTGAGGAACACTGACTCTAGGAAAGTCCTTTATTTTACTGAATTGAATTCCGTCGCCCCATTACTCCCACCCGTGAGTATTCTCTCTGCCCCACAGAGATGACAGGTCAGGAAGACCCCAGTTCCCATCACCTGTGAAGTTTGGTTAATGGAGTTGCTGACCCTGGACCCCTCTCCAGTGTGTTGTAAGCAGGGACATGGGACACAGAACCAGCTTACACGGGGTTTGACTTGTGGTTCTGCTGCTTACTAGCTATGGGACCTCAGCCAAGTCACTTTAGCTTTCTGTGCCTCAGTTTTCTCATCTACAAAATGGGAATCACAACATTTGCTCTACAGGGCTGCTGTATTAAGAGTAGTAATATATAAAGCAACTGACACTCAGTAAACAATAAGTAGTAGCTAAAGTTAACAGAAGAACACAGCTTCGGAGTTAGAGCCGCCTAAGTTCCAACCTAGCCATGTGACACAAACTAGCCAAGTACGGCCAGAACCACTAGCCACTGAGCAATGTAATTTCCCTAAGATTCCTTGTCTCTGTCTCTAAAGTGAGTGTTGTAAGCACCTATCTTGAAGAGTGGCTGTAAAGATTAAATGAGATTTGCCACAGGGCCTGGTCCAAGGGCCGGGCTCCAGACAATTTGACTCAACAGCAACATGATTATATTAGTACTGATTATCACTTAGATTCCAGATATGTGTTTCTATGATCTAAAATCTTTGCTTCAGTCAGTGTAGACAATTTAACTCACTATGTGGAATCAGGCCTCTAACAGAACAACCAACACTGAGCATTGTCACTGGCGGTGTCTGCTCAAAGCCCGTGGCCTAAGGTTCCCTCCCTGGTTCTTTAATGGACCGCTAATAAAGAAAAAACAGAATCACTGAGCACCTATTTTATCTACCCCACCCACTTTTGCCCTAAGGTATCACCTTTCAGCTCTATAAGAAAGAAGAAAGTGAAGTCGCTCAGTCGTGTCTGACTCTTTGTGACCCCATAGACTGTAGCCTACCAGGCTCCTCCATCCATGGGATTTTCCAGGCAAGAGTACTGGAGTGGGGTGCCATTGCCTTCTCCATTCAGCTCTATAGTTGGTAGTTTAAAAAAAGAAAAAGCAAGTATTGAATTAGGAAGAATGTGCCCAAAATACACAGTACAGCAATATTTTTAAAAATTAAGATAGATATGTGACAACTTAGAGTTATTGCAGGACTCATCAGCTTTCACATTTTATAATACTCGGCAATTTCACTCACTCACTCAACTACCATCCTCCCCAAAATAGTGAAATAGATGAGATTATCATGCCTATTTTAGACAGAGACATTGAAGTTCAGAGAGCCTGCATGGCTTTCCCAGATCACACAGCTTCGAAAAGGTCAGGCAGAACTAGAACTCTGGCCTCCTGCATCTGGCTTACTCTCTTCTCCAGTCCCCAAAATAGCGCATTCCAGTATAATCTCTTCCACAGCATTTCATTAAGAAATCCAACCAGGTAGCTCTCACTGGGAACTGGGTATGCAGCAGTCTGGAGTCCACCCTCTCCCTAGTTGACATGGCAGGGTCTGGCATTCTCTTTCATCCTCCTAAATCCCGGACTGTCTCCTGTTTAATCCTGACTCACAGACAAGACCATCTCTGGGACTGGCCCAGGGAGTAGCGCCAGGTGATGTGATGGAGACTCTGATCCAGGTGACAAATGGGGCTGAGTGACGGGCAAGCCTATATTTGGTGCCCCACCTTCAGTGACCCTTGCCTGTGCCAGGCAACGCTGATAAACAAGTGGCCCATCCCTTGGACCTTGCCAGAGTAAACTTGCACTCCAGGCCTGGCTCGGGGAATGTTGAGACACAGGAATTCCAAAGCCATGCGGGAGGCTGAGAAGGTTAGGTATGTAACCCAAGACCTAAAGGTTCTTTCAAATCATAGTGACTTAATTAGCAGATGGTTATTCAGGTTGAATAACCTGAAATAAAGTGAGTAACAATGACTTACCATCGAACAGCTTCTCAATGCTGCTTTAAATTCCATCATCTTTCCATGACCTTCACAAGGATCCTGTGAGGAAAGTGCAGGACATAACATTGTTATTTTTCACCCATTTTCAAGGCCTCTACGTCAAGATTAAAGCCTGTGTCTTCCCATTCAGGCTGCTTTACAACACACACTGCCATTTGGCCTTTGAGCATCCAAAGAAGAAATCAGAGATGTCTCTTGCGTTAAGCCCCCATAGCTACACTTCCATCTTTAGAAGTGGACCTGAGCACCTGTTTAATTGAATGCTTATGGATTTCTATTTTGTGTCCTGACATCTTGATAAATGTATGTCAGATATTTATGATCACTTAAAAACAACCTCTGCAGGCTCTATTACCTTGTAAATAGCTATTATCTGTAATCTTATACTTACTTTGAAAAGTACCATGTGTAGACAACTGCTGAACACACACACACACACACACACACACAATCCCCCTAAGAGGCATCTCTGTCTCCCATTAAATTGCAAGACATGCCAATGAAATCTCCATTGAAGATGTGAAATGAGAAATTTGACCTGGGGTTGTTTTCATTGAAATTTTTCATGTCATTAATTTCACAAGTCACATTTCTAGATATGTATTATATTTCTTCTCTATTTTATATTATGTTGAAACTCAGGATCAAAACGAACATGAGCAAAAATTACATGATTCTACCCTTTTCCAAAAATGTATCATCTTTAGTCAGAAAAGGATGGATCTTAGAAAAAGAAGTTGGCTAAAATATTACCCCAAATGTCTACTTTTTATGCCTCATCTTGTGTATACATGAGGTTGCAATATTAAAAGTCTATTCTGTCCCTGAAAGTAAAGTATAAACAATTTGAGCTCTTTCAGGGTGTTTTAAGATCACGAAGCCTTTCTGTGTGCTCTTTTCTCTGCCTGAAATGTCCTTTTTCCTTTTCTCTGTCTGGTAAACTCTTATTCACCATCCAGTCCCCATTTAGATGTGATGTTTTCTGTGATCCTCTAACAACTCACTGCTTTCTTCCCCAATCTAAATGTAGGTAAGTGGGTAAGTCATTTCCTCCTTTAAATTTGCATGCTGCTGCTGCTACTGCTAAGTCACTTCAGTCGTGTCCGACTCATCCCAAAAGACTCTTTTCTGGTACAGGGTATTCTGGTTCTTGCCTATCTTCCTAGATATCTTCCTAGAATGTAGGCTTCTCAAGGCTAGGGAATGGGACACAAAGTACCCATCTTTATAAGCTTTCTCCTCCTTGATTCCCTCACCAAGAAATTAGTGCAGTGTCTGACACATGACAGAAAGTGAAAGGTGAAAGTGAATTCGCTCAGTCATGTCCTACTCTTTGCAACCCCATGGGATACAGCCCATGGAATTCTCCAGGCCAGAATACTGGAGTGGGTAGCCTTTCCCTTCTCCAGGGGATCATCCTAACCCAGGGATCGAACCCAGGTCTCCTGCATTGTGGGAGAATTCTTTAGCAGCTGAGCCACAAGGGAAGCCCAAGGATACTGGAGAGGGTAGCTTATCCCTTTCTCCAGAGGATCTTCCCAACCTAGGAATTGAACTGGGTCTCCTGCATTGCAGGCAGATTCCTTACCAACTGAGTTATTAGGGAAGCCCAATACATGACACATGATACATTGACACATGATAGGTGGTAGTAAATGCATGGTGATTAAATGAATGAATGAATGAATGCAGATTTGACCCCAAGCCTTTCAACTAAAAATCCATTACTCTTGCCACTATATTGAACAACCTGAACTATAGAAATAGCACTAAAGGTTTACTTTTTAAAAAACATTTTGGGGAATTTCCGGGAGGAGTGGTTAGGGGGCTTCCCAGGTGGCTCAGTGGGTAAAGAATCCACCTGCAATGCAGGAGACGTGGGTTCAGTCCCCAGGTTAGGAAGATCCCTTGGAGGAGGGCAAGGCAACCCATTCCAGTATTCTTGCCTGGAGGATCCCACGGAGAGAGGAGCCTGGCACGGCTGCCAGTCTATGGGTCACAAAGAGTCAGGCATGACTGAAGCAACTGAGCATGCATGCATGCCAGTGGTTAGGTCTTGGTGCTTTCACTGCTAAGGGCTCAGGGTTCAATCCTTGGCTGGGGAATTCAGATCCCACAAGCCTCATGGTGTGGCTATATTTTCTAAGATTTTATTGGATAAAAAGAAGAGCTTGTTTCTCTGAGAGGAAGGGTAGGATGTTTCTGGCTAACCTAACCTGTTTTCGGAAGAAAGGAAAGCTCCTTGTAAAGCATTTAGATGGAGAGTTTCTCTTTTGTCCTAGTATTGGGTTCCATGATCTGTTTGCTATTTACCTTCTGTTTCTTAGCAAAACCTGTCTCTATTATGAGGCTGGAAGACACAATCCATACCAGGTGACCCAGGAGCCTTAGTGTTAATCGCCAACTATTATAAGAAGGTGACTGGCTTCCTGGAAGGGAAGGAGAAAGTCGAAGCAGCCACTTGGAATGGTCTGATAGTGCTTGGTGCCAATGACAAGATGACACACCAGGCTTCTTACAAACCAAAAGATCCCAGAGAAAATTCAGGCCCCGGGACTGACAGGATTTCAGAGATCTCACTGAGCATTGATAGCTTAGTTTAGTTCTGCTCAGGGGAAACTGAAAACTGGATTCATTCTTATACACTTATACACTGTATACATTCTTATACATTCTGTGTCTACAGAAGGAAAGAGAAAAAAAATTCTTGATGTCTCTCCTAGCCTGGTATCTCTGAAACATAGTTCTCTAGTGAGGGGACAAGGGTGGCCTGGGGCTGGCTGTCAGCAGCTCCTGGCAACAGAAGGTGCTTAAAGGATGTAGGCAGACTCACAGGAACATCACCTGGCTCCTGGAATCACACCTGTCCCCAAGAGCAGTAATAAGTACATTCCTGCACATCCTTTAAACAACACTGTGAAGCAGCAAAGAAAAGAAGGACTCTCTTCACAGCACAGGAGGGAAAACAGATGTAAAGAGACCCTATGAAGTTCATTTCCATGCACACGGCAAGTTGCTGGTAGCCCTAAAGGCAGGAGGTAGGTTTCCAAACCACTGATCTAGTGTGGTGCCAACATAGCTCTTTGCCTGGGCAATGATATTTCTTAAAAAGGAATTAATGGGTAGATGAAATGAATCTGAAGAGTTTTAAAATATTACATATGTATACGTATTTTTATCAGGGCTTCCCAGGTGGCACTAGTGGTAAAGAACCTGCCTACCAATGCAGGAGACCTAAGAGATGTGGGTTCGATCCCCGGGTGGGGAAGATTCCCTGGAGGAGGGCACGGCAACCCACTCCAGTATTCTTGCCTGCAGAATCCCATGGACAGGGAAGCCTGGCGGAATACAGTCCATGGGATCGCACAGAGTCAGACATGACTGAAGTGACTCAGCACACACGCATGATTGGCGAAGGCTTTGCTAACCAAAGGGTGGTTCACTCCTAGCAGCATCAGCTCATCCTGGAGTCTGAGACATGCAGAACCTCCTCCCCTCCTCAGATCAACTAAAGCAGAATCTGCATCTTAGCAAGATCCAAGGTGACTCAGGAAACACTTAGCTAGATAAGATACGGTTTTCATAGGTTATTCCCACTTCTGATGGAACAGTTTTAAAAACACCTAGATGGAAGAAAATAACAATACTGAATATTTGCATACAATTTCAGATACACAAAACCAGTTTATCCATTCTTTCTGAGAACCCTGTGAGGTACACAGGAAGAAGGACTATTAATTTTTAACAAAAGAGGAAACTGACACCCACAGTAGCAAAGTGACTGGTTCAGAGCTTGCTCTGAGAGTCTGAGCTTATCCGTTGACTTACACACAGTAACCATTTGCTGAATGAATGAATGAACCACCAACAAACTGGGGCTTGATCCTGGTCTGCAGATCACAGGACTACTAAGGATTGGTTCTTTTTTTTTTTTTTATTGAAGTATAGTTGATTTACAATGTGTTACTTTCTGCTGCACAGCAAAATGAATCCATTATAAATATATCCACTCTTTTTAAGATTCTTTTCCCATACAGGTCATTACAGAGTATCGATTGGTGTTCCCTGTGTTATACAGTAGGTCCTTATCAGTTATCTATTTTATATACAGTAGTGTGTATATGCGGAGAAGGCAATGGCACCCCACTCCAGTACTTTGCCTGGAAAATCCCATGGACAGAAAAGCCTGGTAGGCTGCAGTCCATGGGGTCTCGAAGAGTCGGACATGACTGAGCTACTTCACTTTCACTTTTCACTTTCATGCCTTGGAGAAGGAAATGGCAACCCACTCCAGTGTTCTTGCCTGGAGAATCCCAGGGACGGGGGAGCCTGGTGGCTGCCGTCTGTGGGGTCACACAGAGTCGGACACGACTGAAGTGACTTAGCAGCAGCAGCAGCAGCAGTGTGTATATGTCAACCATGATTGGTTCACTCTGGAGGCCACCTAAACTGAGGGTATTCTCTTTATATCCTGCTAGATTTGACCTTGATCAGAGAGTCTTCAAGATGCCAAACTGGGGTGGAGGAGCTAAATGCGGAGCCTGCGAAAAGACGGTCTACCACGCGGAAGAAATCCAGTGCAATGGGAGGAGTTTCCACAAGACCTGTTTCCACTGCAGTGAGTTGGATGTGAATACCATGACAGTCCCTCAGCGTACCAAGGGCACACCAAAGCTCACCCTTAGCCACAGATACTGTGCATCAGCCATTCTCAGCGGATGGCCCCGGGACCCACAGCATCAGCATCCCCAGGACCTTGTTAGGACTACCACGCTGGGGCATGGCCTAAAGATGGCATGGTGCTCTCCTAAGCACCCCCTCTCCAACCACGTGCCCAGCTCAGAGGCAGTTTCCCTGCAGCTCAGAATCAGAACAAGCTCCCAGTGGTGAAAACCCTGACCCCGTGGCGATATTTACAAAGTGTGACTTGGCAGAGAAAGGAAGTCATCACTTATCTGCAGCCAGGGTGGATTTGGCTCAATGGGTTGTTCCCACAGGCCAGCGGTCACTGAAGCCAGCTGCAATGGGCCTTTCCTAAGAAAAAACCAGTGTCAGGCGAGGGGAAAGCAGGGGCCGATTCTGGAAGGGTCAGAAAGGGAAGAATTTGGGGCACCATCGACTTGACAAGGGGAATCTTTGCCGTCCCCTGCTGGACACAGTTTCACTAATGTCAAAACTAGGGGGACATTTAAGACTCTGTGGTCCACCCAGGAGTCAGGCTCTGCCCAACTCATGGGACTCTGGACAAGTCATTTCTCATCTCTAAGCCTGGGTCACAGGCATCTGCAGCAGAGCCAGGAGCAGAGTCTGTACCTTCAAATCCCAGTCTAGTCTCCTCAACCCGACTGCCTTCTAGTCTCCTAGCAGCTTTTTCCTATTTTAGGAGAGCAGTTCTGTTTTGGGCACTTACCTTCTTTGCTTCCCTCCAGTAGGTCTGGCTTAAGGGTTAGTCTTACTTGACATTTGGCAGACGCTCTCCCTGCCTAGTGCTCCATCCACCCCCATGTCTTACCCAGCAGCCACAAGGCATCACGCTGCCTCAAACTGCTTCAAACAGAACTTTAAGGGTAGTGCTCCATCTGTTAGGGGATCGAGACTCTTCATCCTCCCGTAACAGAAATGTTTTATCTGCTCCAGAAGTTTCCATTATCCTGTACCTCCCACAACATACATAATTCTCACCGAGGAACAGGGGAAAATGCTGCTGTGAGTGATTGGATTGGCAAATCTACCAATGTTTTAGGTTTTAATGATGGGTAGTTAATTTTAAGTCATCATACACATCCATCAGGTTCACCATCATCATCACAATTATCCAGAAGTCATTGCTCAAGAGGATTTATTCCATAACCCTCTGACTTCAGTCCAAAATAGTGAATGTTCTTTTAAAAGAGTAGGGATAAGAAATACTGGAAAGAACGTTGGAATTGGAGTAAAAATGACTAGGGTTTGAGTCCGAACCCTGCCATGCACTGTAACTGTGTGACCACGTAAGTCATTTCACCATGGTGAGCCTCAATTTCCCCATTTATAAAACAGAGATGGTTATACCAGCCACACAAGTTGTTATAAGAAGAAAGCTGGGGTTCTTCACCTGAAGTCCAGTTCTCTAGGCCTTTATTCTCCTTCCATCAACTTGGATATCTGAGTGGGAGCAGGCAATGATAGCGATGCTTTCCATGGTGAGGGGTGTCTTGTCCTTCCCAGGAAGCAGGAAGATGCCCTGTTTAATGGACCATGTAGAAAGGATGTAAGCATTTACATCCCTTTCAACCCTTGAATATTCTCCTTAGAACTCGCGGGTGGGATGGGGATCTGAGCAGGTTTCAGCAGTGGTGGACAGAAGGATTCTGGAGCATGTTTTTCTATAGTTTCATCACGGGACTGATCTGTCCATAGGTCACTCTGTAATTGCTGGAAATAGAGGCAAAGTCTACCTTAGTCTGTCCCTTGGCCAGTGTTCTCCAAACTTCTAGACAAATCTTAATCCTCCCTACCAGCACTATCCAAAAAAACTATAATGCAAGCCACATATAGAAAATTTTTCTAGTAACTCTATTTTTAAAAACATAAAAAGAAACAGGCGAAAATTTTAAACATTCAACCCAACATATAAAAAATAATAATTTCAACGTGTCACCAATACACACATTATTACTTCATGTGGTGGGCAGGTGGCTATGGTATTGCACAGCACAACTCTGCTGCGCCTGGGTGTGAAGGTTGGTCAGAAGCTAGGGAGTGGCTACAGAATAGTTTAGGACAAGACAGGGGCCAGGAAGTCCTGGAGTGATGGGAATGAGCACTGGAGTAGGGTCAAAGGGATCCAAGGCTGGCTCTGCAATTTACTGCTGTGTAATACTTCACTTTCACTTTTCACTTTCATGTATTGGAGACGGAAATGGCAACCCACTCCAGTGTTCTTGCCTGGAGAATCCCACGGATGGGGGAGCCTGGTAGGCTGCCGTCTATGGGGTCGCACAGAGTCGGACACGACTGAATCGACTTAGTAGTAGTAGTAGTCACGGACAAGTCACTGATATTCATGCATGCATGCATCAATTCACTCACTCATTCACTCAACAAATGTTTACAGAGGACTAACTTTGGACTAGGCTCTGTGCTGTGTTCTGGGAATATTAAAACAGTTTTTCCCTCAAAAAACTCAGTCTCTAACAACAATAAATATTCAACAAGTTGTTCTGGAGATTAGGAATGACAGCGATAAGAAGGGCAGAGATAGGTATATACTTAATATGCTGAAATATAAGGCATTTCCCCCCAAAATTATTCCTCACAAAAAGGGTTCACCTTGGCTTCAAAGCCTTATAAAGTCTCTCATGCTACAGGACAGTCTCTCAGTTTATTTAAAAATTTTTAATCAGAAAATTTAACACACATAATATTGACAAATTGTTTAATGAACTCCCATACGCCTGTTTCTCCAGCCACATAAGCACCGACCTCTGGCCAACCCCACCTCTTCTACCACCGTATCTTCTCTCTCTCTTGTATTCAATTACTTACTTTAAAAAAAAAATAAATTACCATTTGAGAAAGGCATATTAGCTTGAAACAATCTCATTAAACATTGGATTGCTTATAGAGGTCACTTAATGGAACTGGTTTTCTAAAAAGGAGGCAAACAAATTGAATGCACATGTATTATTATTCCTGGGGATATGACCTCACTCTTACAAGCACTGCATATCACCGTGAACAGTCTTTAAGGCTCATCATTACAACGCGATACAGCAAGGTGTTAAGCTGTGGAAATCCCATATGCTTTTAAAGCTGCCCTAATATTACTGTTATTAGGTACTTCTTATTGAGACACACGAGGTGACAGCCTCCTGCTCAAGGAGACAGGGTTGCCTCTCAGATACAGACAGACGTGGGGATGAGCTGCGCTGGGGAGCTGGGTCAGCTGCCTCAGGAAGACACTGTTGAGAAGGGAGATGTTGAAGGTGAAGATGCAGAGAAATAATTTGGATGCAATTTGTTTCCTGAATTTGTGTAAGATTAGAAAAAAGCTAATGTCTCCAAAGCAATATATTTTATATTTTTATTTATATTATTAAATATTTTAAGTGGGTATTTGACATCTTCATTTACATCCTTAAACATTTATTTATTCAAGTTGACAAACATTTTTCTATCAATTGAAAATTTTAATATGAATCTTCTGAAGATTAATATGAATGAATGAATTAATATGAAGATTTAATATGAATATGAATCTTATGAAGATTCTATGAATCTTCTTTTTGGAAAAATAGTCTTATGTACTATGTATAATATATGTAATAACTATACTAATGTAAAGTATCGCCCATACTTTATATTAGGTGATATACAGTGACTTGAGTCAATGGAAGCCTAAGAGCAGGTCTACCCTTTCATTACGTCCCCTGCTTCCAGAACTGGATCAAAGGTAGTCTCAGCAGTAATTATCTCCCTGAATATCACAGTGCTCTTCAGAGTCCATTTTAAATAGAGAAACTGCTCAGTGCTGATTCTGATGTGATTAAGAAAAAAATAAGTTCCTCCCCTGCCTCACCCCGTTTACCCCCACACATAAACACACACACTTCCCAATGTCATTTGGGGTGAGATGCTCAAGGACAACTACTCTTAGTTGGTCTGAGACTACATGCTGGGTTCCAGTCCTGGTTGCCACCTCTTCCTAGCTGGGCACCACTGAAAACACGACTTCCCTTCTCTGTGCTCCCATTTCCTCATCTGTGAAACAGGACTCTCTTGGAAATCTATGTCTCAGGGCAGATGCACAGGTCAGGAATCAAAGTCATGTGCTCGGTTTGGGGGGCCCCTTGTGCTTGGCTCCTTGGTCCTTGGCAAGGGGGCCCCTTGCACTAGAGGTGCAGGGAAGAGGGAAGAATTGCGGCCCTAACTCCCTGACCCTCCTTTCCCCGGCAGTGGCCTGCAGGAAGGCGCTGGACAGCACCACGGTGGCAGCTCACGAGTCAGAGATCTACTGTAAGGTCTGCTACGGGCGCCGGTACGGCCCCAAAGGGATCGGGTATGGACAAGGCGCTGGCTGCCTCAGCACGGACACAGGCGAACACCTGGGACTCCAGTTTCAACAGTGAGTTACTGCCCCGTTTCTCCCTGCCAGTAAAGCCCCAACTCTCAGGGTAGTTCATTTTGTTCCCATGGCAACATTTTCTGGAGATGGGAGAATGAACCCCACTGTTGACTTGCCAACAACAGGAATACTCAGTCTGACCAAGTTCTAACAATGTGTTATCTCTCCGAAGACTCTCTTTAAATTATCTGCCTTTCTAAAGGGCAATTACTTTTACACCATAGCTCTTGGTTTGCATGTCAAGAGAAAACCCAGAATGTACAGATGTCCTATTGTTTGACCTTTGCAAAACTGCATGGAGTCTCTTTCCTTCCCCTTTGAGTATTTCTGTGTAAATTACATATAGACAGCAGGGACGCAATGGCCCTTCTCTGTGTGTGTGTCGCTGAAAGATCTCTCCCCTTGGGTTGTAAGATGACTAATGTCTGCATTGTAGGGGGGAGTGGGTCTGTGGGGATGGACTGTGCTGAGTAAACAATCAATTATGACTGTTCTGCGGGTCTCCTAGCTGCCCTGTCTGTTACCAGGACAGTGTTGAGGTTTCCCTAGCATTATCCTAGGGAAGCAGGGATTTCACACTGTGCCACCTCCATCTACCAGTCTGTTCTACTTGATGATCGTGCTGACCTCCAGCCCAAAACTGAGTATAGAGACTGACAGTCACTGGCCTGCAGCTGCTGTCTGGCCAGCTGGTACCCGGGCTCAGCTCTGCAGTGGGACTGGCAGAAAGGCCCAGCCCAGTGGAGGCAGCGTCCTCCAGAGATCAGTGAGAGCATCTGAAGAGTCATCTGGTCCCTTTCAAAGAGTGCAGCCCATGGTAGAGCCTATAAAAGTGCAGGGATGTGTGATTTGTCATTAAAATTTTTCTCATCACTCAACTCCAACTGGAGATGCTATTTAAAAAAGAAAGATGCTACCAGCTGCAATCTCTGCTTCACATTACCCAAGTCTCACTTTTCTATGCTAGGGCTTTTTCTGGGGTGCTGCACAGACAGAGAGTCTGGAGACCTGGCTTTCATCCCAGCTCCACCAGTTATGAGCTGCTAACCTTGGGCAGTTACTCCTCTGGCCCTTACTCTCCAGCTTCTCCTACCTACTTTAAAGGGTTATGATGAGACTCAAACGATAAACGTGCAAGGAAACACCAAAAGATAAGGAAATGCAGGGTTATTATTGTGCCTCTATTTTAGACATGGCTCTCAAGAGGGCAGGTGACCTTTGGATGCAGGGTGACAATCTGAATTGTGACAAGGAATGCATCAGCTCATTGGACTATGGTTTGTTTAGTATCAACTGTCAAGATGCTATCTTGCCTTGTAATATTTTTACTCATTTTGGAAAGCAGACCTGTGGGTTTCTGGATGGTACAGATAACCCTAAATGTGCAATCAGGATAATAACACAACAATAGCAATAATACAAGCTACACACATGGAACATTCGCTAAGTGCTTTACAACAGAAAGGAAAGATCTAAATGAATTCTGGCTAACATTCATTAGCCCTTACAGCATGCCAGGCAGGTGCTGCTCTAAGTGCTTTAGTTACCTGGCCTCATTAAACCTTCTCAACAGTGAGGAAGGCACTGTAACTATTCCCACTCTCAGAGGAGGAGTCTAAGGCACAGAGAAGTTTAGTAACTTGCTCAAGGTCACACAGCTTTTACTATTTGCCAAGGGAAGTCTATAGGTTTCATTTGTTTGTCTATTTCGACCAGGTCCCCAAAGCAGGCACGTTCAGCCACCACCAGCAGCAACCCTTCCAAGTTCGCGAAGTTTGGAGAATCGGAGAAGTGCCCTCGATGCGGAAAGTCGGTCTATGCTGCTGAGAAGGTGATGGGAGGTGGTAAGGTAAGGACTTCCACAGGAGCCAGATGGGGATGTGTCCACCTCCACCCCGTGGGCTGGGAGGAATGAGAGGAGGAGGCAGACCCTCCTTAGCTCCCAGGAGCCACTTAGGAGCCGCTCATCCTCACCTGCCTTCCTGGACTGTGACGGTCACCCTGCAGCGCCCTAGGAAACCAGAACTAGTGGAATTTGATGCAATATGCATTAACTCACTAGAGGGAAGGCACCTAGCTAGGAGCTCTGGAGATACAAAGATACACAAGCTCCCTTGTCTTCAGTGTCCACAGTCCTTCCAGAAAAGTGTCAGTTCTGGAAGCTGAGGCCACTGCATAACTCAGCCTGCTATTGGCGCCACACTGATGCACACAGCAAACACCCCACAGCAGCTGGAAGTATCCTCACTCAGAAACGCTGTGGCAACAGGGAGAGTCCTCGACACCTGAGACAGTAACCCACACTTGTCCACAAGCTCCAGTTTCAGGCCTGAAGCCAGGGTGTTCACCCAAGGATTTGAGCCTGAAGACAGACAAAGATCCTGTTTATACTAACCAGGGGGAGGAAGGCCACAGACAGTGTCTGACTCCAAATATAGGGACTGTCTCCACCCCAGGACTGGCCACTTAAATACAGGTGAGGACCCTGGGCTGTGCATGGGAGACATGCAGATACCCAGATGGCAGGCAATCTTCTGGGTCATCTAAGCCACACAACTTTCTTCCATCAGAAATACAAGGAGACTACCAAAAAGACTACAAACAACAAATGCTGGAGGGGGTGTGGAGAGAAGGGAACCCTCCTGCACTGTTGGTGGGAATGTAAATTGGTACAGCCACTATGAGAAACAGTAGGGAAGTTCCTTAAAAAACTAAAAATAGAGTTACCATATGACCCCACAATCCCGCTCCTGGGCATATGTCAGAAATGATGAAAACTCTTAATTCGAAAAGATACATCCGCCCCAAAGTTTATTGCAGCACTATTTATAATAGCTAAGACACAGAAGCGACATAAACGTCTACCAACACAGGAATGGATAACAAATGTACACACACACAATGGAATACTACTCAGACATCTAGTGAAACATTTGCAGCAACATGGATAGACCTAGAGATTATCATACTAAGTCAGAAAGAGAAGGGCAAGTATCAGAGGATATCACTTACATGCGGAATCTAAAAAAATGTTACAGACGAACTTACTTACAAAACAGAAATAGACTCACAGACACAGAAAACAAACCTCTGGTTACCAAAGGGGAAGGGTGGGGAGGGATAAATTAGGAGTTTGTGGTTAACAGACAGGCACTACTATATATAAAATAGTTAAATAACAAGGACCTACCTGTATAAACAACAAAGGAACTATATTCCGTATCTCATAACTTACAATGGAAAAGAATCTGAAAAAACACACACACACACGTATCACTTTGCTGCATACCTGAAACCAACACTGTAAATCAACTTGCTCCAATAAAAAAAGAGGAGGTACAGAGAGTTAAAAATGAGGCTGAATTCCCTAGATGATGGCCCATTTCTTCGCCCTTCCTTTTTCATTTTATATTCAGTATGTTACCCACTGCCTCAAGTCCAAGTTCCCCTCTCTCCAGTTTATTTTTTGATCTTCTAGAAAGAGGAATCCCCCTTCTATTTAGTATGTTATGAAGGGATATATATGGAAATCACTTTGATAAATCCAGCTTCAGGGGTCCTAAGAATTGCTGGTCAAGCCATAATATCTCATTTTCCTCAAACCCCTGGAAAAATGATTCTGACCACCAATTAGGTGGGTCAATGATTAAGACAAGGGCACTCCTTTATATGCTGCTGGTCAGGGGACTTAACAAGGAAGCAAATGCTCTGCCTGCCCTATTAAATATCCAACTGTCCTGCTCTCCTGTGCCCCACAGCCTTGGCACAAGACCTGTTTTCGCTGCGCCATCTGTGGGAAGAGTCTAGAGTCCACAAACGTCACTGACAAAGATGGGGAACTTTACTGCAAAGGTGAGTGGTTCCAGAGACTCTCCTGAGATGTTTTCTCAGGGAGGGTCCTTAGGAGGGAAAGCTGTGTCCCTGCTGAGAGGCCTTGTTTTCTCAGGGAGGGTCCTTAGGAGGGAAAGCTGTGTCCCTGCTGAGAGGCCTGTGCCTGCCTAGAGGCGTAGCTTCTCATCCTGATCCAGGTTTGGGCTCCCAGGATACAGGGCAAAGCCAGCCACTGAAGGGAAAGTAACCTTCTGCTTGACCCACCTCTGGCCCCCCTCCATAGCAGCACGTGGGGGGACCTGATACTTCATAGATGCTCAGGGAAGTTGAGGGCAGCTGGGCACCTGGTGGGAGGTAGGCCAAGGAGGCAGCAGTGTCCTGACTGGCCTTGGAAGGGGCCTCAGGTCTGGACAAAATCATCACATTCCCTTCCCAAAACCTGAATGCTCTGCCCACATGACTGGCAGATAGGGGTGATGGGAGGTTGGGGAGGATGAACTCTGTTTGGCCTCTGCTGAATTCATCAAGACACACCTGTCTCCTCCCTACCCCCTTCCTTCCTGACATGTCCGGTTCTGAAGTTGCACGTCACTTAGTGATCACACAGAACTGACAAGCTGGTTTGCCTTCTGGTCCTCACAGGTCTGCCCCAAACTGCCTCCACCATCCCTCTGTCTTGCAGAGAGGTAGAGAGGCTTAACTCCTTCCTGACGCTGAGAAGAAGGGGGATGCTTTAGGGCCATAGCACTGTCCTCAGAGCCTCTCCTAGCCCTATTCTGCTTCTCCGCAGGGTCCCCTCACCCTTTTCACTCAATGATGGGGTCTCAGGATCTCCAAATGTGTGTGTTAGAGTTGGGGAGTGGGGAGAGGGAGGACATTGCTAACTAAGACTGCAGGTGGCCCGGCTTCTCCCAGCATGAGACCGGGTGGAAGCTGATGCAGCATCTGACAGGGACTGCCTGCTCCCGGTAGTAGAGCATACAGAGGGTCCTCAGCATTCACAGGCCAGAAACCTCTAAAATGCTGCGGCAGCTGGTAGGAAGATCAACCTGCAGAGAAGTATGAATAACTGCATTCCCAAGTGCTGTGCCACACAGTGCAGGGCACCAAGGGAGAAAGTGATCCAGGAAAGCTTTCTTAGAAGAGAGAAGCTTCCTCTGGCTTTGGGAAGGGGGAGTCCCAGAACAGGGAACAGTGAGTGCAGAGGCACCGAGGCTGGGACATTGTGGCTCATTGTAGGGAGTGTGTACCTGGAGTGCAGGGAGGGAGGCAGGAGGCAGGAAACGACGGGGCTGAGCAAGCAACTGGCAGCCAGATTATGGAGACTCAAGAGAAAACGTCTCTGAACACACTTAGGAGAGTGCAAAGGCGCATAAACAGTTTTATAAGCAGATATAAAATACAATTCAATTTGTTTAAAAGGTAACTTATAAACACATTTATCAAAAGGATGCCGGGGGGGGGAGGGGGGAAGGACGCTTGACTCAGGTAAAATAACTGTGCTCAGATGCAGGGAACTGAAATAATGGTGCTGACCGGCCCATCCTCCCCCGTCCCCTTCTCTCTTGTCCGCAGTGTGCTATGCCAAAAACTTCGGCCCTACAGGTATTGGGTTTGGGGGCCTTACACACCAAGTGGAAAAGAAAGATTGAAACGTGCACCGTGTCTCAGGTCTCTCACCGGCCTAAAGCATTTCCCAAGTAATCCTGCCCAGATGGAAACCCCTGCCCAATCTCCTCTCATTGCTGGCTGAACAGTATCTCTCCTCAGAAGCGATCACAGTCTTCACCCGAAGTTAGAAGAGCTCTTCGGAAGAAAATTATTAACAGTCAAGTCCAAAACAAAATGCTTTATTATTTATGATACCTGGGGGTGGGAGAGGCCAGAAATAAAAATTAAGTGACAACTTGTATGTCTCTGGATCTTTTCTTTCAAATAAGGGGACATTTTCCAAAAAAAAAAAAAGTTTTTTACCAAGTTATGCAGAGGATGTTGGTGTCAGCTGAGGAGTGAGGAGGAGGAGGCGGCAACAGGCAGAGGGAAGCAGTCTTCTAGAATCTGTCAGCTAAGCTTCTTTCTAGTTAGCACGAATGGAGAAGTAAGTAGGGGGTCCCCAAGGATACAGACAATGTGGCAGTGAATTCTAAAAGGAATATCAAACGAATCAAACTGCTGAAGACCTCATCCTTTTCTCCTTACCATGGGCTTTGCAATATTATGCATTTCATGAAGACTCAGACATGGCAACAAAATGTGGAGTCTGCTTCTGTGGCAAACACAACATAAGCATGATTTTCTTTCATTCCAGAGCAATTCCCTAATGTTTAGCAATTTTCTTAAAACTTCTCCTGTCGAACTGCCAGCCTCACAAATGAAATGCAGCCATTTAAAAATGTCTGCCTCTGCCTCCTCAGCAAGACCTTGGCGGCTCAAGCAGGTGTATTTTCTCACCTTCTCTTTTAACAATCACAGCATTTCTACCACTACCATGAAATTCTCAATTCTTTGCAGCAAATGAAAATCTATTGACAAAAATTATGGAACATGAGACTAAATTGTGGGGCTTTCTGTGCTCCAAGACCCAAGGAGATGTTTTTAAAATGAGCCTTTGTTCAGGGCTGCATACTTGCTGTCATGGAAGGCCCTGCACTGACTTCATTCAGTTCAGTTCAGTCGCTCAGTCGTGTCTGACTCTTTGCGACCCCATGGACTGCAGCATGCCAGGCTTCCCTGTCCATCACCAACTCCCAGAGCTTGCTCAAAGTCACGTCCATCGAGTCAGTGATGCCATCCAACCATCTCATCCTCTGTCATCCCCTTCTTCTCCTGCCTTCAATCTTTCCCAGCATCAGGGTCTTTTCAAATGAGTCAGTTCTTCACATCAGGTGGTCAAAGTATTGGAGTTTCAGCTTCAGCATCAGTCCTTGTAATAAATATTCAGGACTGATTTCCTTTAGGATGGACTGGCTGGATCTCCTTGCAGTCCAAGGGATTCTCAAGAGTCTTTTCCAACACCGTGATTCAAAAGCATCAATTCTTCAGTGCTCAGCTTTCTTTATGGACCAACTCTCACATCCATACATGACTACTGGGAAAACCATAGCTTTAATTAGATGGACCTTTGTTGGCAAAGTAATGTCTCTGCTTTTTTATTATGCTGTCTAGGCTGGTCATAACTTTTCTTCCAAGGAGCAAGCGTCTTTTAATTTCATGGCTGAAGTCACCATCTGCAGTGATTTTGGAGTCCAAAAAAATAAAGTCTCTCACTATTTCCATTGTTTCCCCATCTATGAAGTGATGGGACTGGGTGCCATGATCTTAGTTTTTTGAATATTGAGTTTTAAGCCAGCTTTTCATAATACTGACTTCATTATTTACCTATTTATCTATTTTCTGACATTCAAAATGCAAATACATTTAACCACTTTGTTTGATTGGTATAAATAGAATGGTTCAGGAAAAAGAAAGAAAAACAGCCGGCAGGGGTTGCGTCCCATTACACTTTCAAACAAGTAATACACAAGTACGCTTCACTCACCCAGAGATTCTTGCTGGGGTGATTCAGCCACTGAGTTCCGTTCAAATAGCCTGAGGATAGAAATACTGTACATTCCAAATTCTCTGGGAAGGACGCCCAGGACAGTGTATTTTTGATTTGTAAACTTTTTTCCAGAGTTCCCATCACTGTCGATCAAACAATAATGTCTGAGATTAAGGTGTCGGCAGAGTTGCTGTCTTCTGAAGTCTCTCTCCCTGGCTTGTAGATCGCTGTCTTCTCCCTGTGTCTTCACACGGCCTTCCCTTTGCAAGTGTCTGTTTTGTAATTATCATAACTACCTCTTCGTATAAGGACACAAGTCATTTTGAATTAGGGACCACCTGAATGATCTCATTTAAACTTATTTCTGTCAAGACCCCATCTGCAAATACATTGCATTCTGAGATACTGGGGGTTAGGACCTGAACACAGAATTTGGGGGGCAGGGTGGGGAGCACAGTTCTGTTTGTAACAGCGTGTCATATAAAGGACACGAACTGCCTCGGACTTAACTCATTCGACTTAGCTTCAGACCATCTCCTCCACGTGAGCCCAGCTATACTCAAAGATGCAAAGCTTTCTGAATACACCAATTCCCCCACCCCATCATGCTTCTGCAAATGTTATTCTTCCTGCCTGGAATGCCAAGAACATGGAACCCACTCCCAACTCCTTAGCCTGGTGAACTCCTAGAAATCAAGGCACAGATCAAATGCCAATTAATCCACCTCTGTGTTCCCACAGCCGGTATGTAATGAACATAGCACTTGTCTCACTGCATTGAATTTTTAAACTTCGATCTGCCTCCTTGTTAGAATGTGACACACTTGCATTCACTGTGCTTAAAAAATAGCAGGCATTTAATAAACGTGTGGCGTGAGTGATGTGTGAGAGATTGTAGGCTGAACTAAAAGCAAATTCTGCTAAAATTTAGAAGATATTATACATGGGAGCAAAGGACCTTAGAAATGAAAAAAAAAAAAAAGCAAGAACTTTATTATGGTTTGGCAGGGTTTGTGTTTCTCCTCTGCTTCCTGGGCACGTGGTTCTACTGAATTTCCCAGGCTCCCAGTCAGCGACTAGGGCACATGACGGAGTTGGCCAATGGAGGCCCAGCCCCCAAGACCCCCAGGAAAGTCTCCGCTCTCTTCGCACATCTGTGGATACAGAAAGTCTGGTGGACACTGAGGCCCTAGGAAATGGTAGAGCCATTAGCTGGGAAGCAGCTTGGGTCCCAGCATAGAACACCTGCTAATTCTAAATGGACTGTGACAAGAGGGAGACATAAACCTCATTAGTGTTAGGCCGCTGAGATTTGGGGGACGTTTATTACTTTGTTAACCCCCTTGACTAAAACGTACCTGAAATACTGGATGTGCTGCATCCAAGACATTCACTGTCAGCGTCCATCTCATCCATTTAAGTCACAGGGAGCATCATCAGGATTTTGCCTAATATTTGTGAAAATGAATCAGATGTGTCATCTCCAATGTACACAGGCATTTGGGAAAAGAAATGAAGCTATGGGAAGATAGAATAAGAGTCACATGATCGGGCTTGCGTTGGTGTTAAAACCAAACAAAAACAAAGCCTTGCTATTCACCTATAGCCTTCTCCTCTCGTTCAGAGCCAAACTGTTAAGACTAAGACTCATTTATTCCTTAGCATCTTGGTATTTGGTTTCCAATACCCCCTCAGCACTGATCACAAACTCTCTGGTCTTGCCTCAGTGGTTCTTCTCAGCCTCGCCTTAGCTCCTGACCACTGCTCTCTCTTTGAAGGTTCCCCTCCTTGAATGCTATGACTGCCTCCTGATTACCCTCCTACCCAACCTCCTCTCAGCCCATCCCCTTCTCCAGCTCCCTACATCCATATTCCCTAAGGTCATGTTCCTGTCCTTCTCCTCTCTCTTTTCTTTTTGTTTTCATTGGTTTTCATCTTTGGTCCATTTTTAGAACTGACCTTCCCATTTTGGGAGGGCAACTCCCTTTTTACTTTCATCTCATTTCTCCACCCCTCTCCTGTGACAATCTCACCCATCTGTGCAGGTGACTCACAGGCATGCCCTGGCCTCTTTCCAGCTGTCTTAACTTCTTCCAGTGGACAGTCTGCAAGTACCTCAAACAGACCCAACTACCAAACTCATGCCCCAGTCTTTCCACTGTTTTCCTTACTTCTCAAAATTGCACCCCCCCCTCCCCTCATTCACTGGATTCAACACTGCAAAGCCATCTTTGGGTCCCCCTCTTCTGCCCACATTTAATCAGTAATGGAGCTGGCTGGATCTCTCTTGCTCCTTCATTATTTGTTACCTAGACCACAATTAAAAGTTTATCTCTAACAATTTTTATCTGCCAGGGTCCAGTCAGAAAAACAAATCACACTATTTTTTTCAAAAAGAGAGAAAATAATAGCAGAAATTGGCTAAACGAGTGCTTAAACTTTTGAAAAATTAACAAGGCACACACTGACTTAACACAGAGATACAGGACACAGCTCCAGTATCCCTGGGGCTCGGAAACAAAGAGAAGAGATGGTGGTACCCTCATCTACATGCCTCAGGAACAGCTCTCCCGGGGGCGTGGAGTCAGATCTCTGAGGAGAGTGCTCGGTCTGCAGACGGTTGTCGCTTCCAAGGGGCACCATGGAGCTAAAGTTAGACACTGACTCCAGCTGTCATCCTGGGGGTGAAGGGCCATTGTCTGAACAACACTGAGGGGAACAGCTGGTGAGCAGGATGGAGTCAGTCCCTTCTCCCCTCCTCCTTCCAGCCTACTGGCAGAACTTAACACAAAGTCGACTGGCAAAGAGATGATCATTTTCAGAGTCCTAACGTGGAGAAGGAAATGGCAACCCACTCCATTGTTCTTGCCTGGAGAATCTCAGGGACGGGGGAGCCTGGTGGGCTGCCGTCTGTAGGGTTGCACAGAGTCGGACACAACTGAAGCGACTTAGCAGCAGCAGCAGCAGCAACGTGGACGCACAATGTAGAGGAGAGAGGTAGACTGGGCACATTTCCCTACCAATAGCTTCTCTTCTTACAAGGATTTCTGAATAGCCAGCATTGATTGAGCCCTTACTATGTGTCAATTACAATTCTAAGCACTTTATATGGTTAACTCCGCTAATCCTCAGCGTAACACTTGGAGGTGTTCATAATAACACTTGGAGATATGCACTGCACTATAACTAATCAGAATACAAACAAGGAAACTGAGGCACTAGGAACTGCTGCTGCTAAGTCACTTCAGTCGTGTCCGACTCTGCGCGACCCCATAGATGGCAGCCCACCAGCCTCCCCCGTCCCTGGGATTCTCCAGGCAAGAACACTGGAGTGGGTTGCCATTTCCTTCTCCAATGCATGCAAGGGAAAAGAGGAGAAAGTAACTTACAACTGACATACTCAGGATGCAAACCCAGGGTGCCCAGTATAAAACAGATGCCCAAGCTTTTTGTAATTTTCACACCCACATATACCTGAGGGAGATGCCAAAATAGAATAATGGGAGTAAGATTCCTTAAGCAAATGATTCTCAAACTGTAGCAGGTCTATGTGAGAATCACCTGGGGAACCTGACAAAAATTCAGATTCCAGGGCTCTCTTAGATCTCAGAGACTGACTTAAAAGGTCTGAGATGAGAAATCGGAATTTTGAACACACTATCCCTGGACACCACCCTTTCTTCCCACCCCAGCCCCTAGAAGCCTGTGGAACACGAACTTGGCAGGGATTGGTGAGTGAAGCAGAGAGGATATAACCTGACAAAGTCCACCTGCCCCCAAACTGAGAATCAGACTTCAAACACTTGAGTAAAGACAACAGAAAACTCTGTAGTCAGAACAATGACACCATGGGCCCATAGAGTATTGGAAGTGGGGAGATCACATCATGTTCTGCTCAAAATCCCTTCAATTCCACTCAACAGATTCATTCAAATACTTATTGAATGTATACTACGTGCTAGACAGTATTCTAGGTGCTTAGGATACATCAGTGAACAGAACACAGAGCCCTCATGGACCTTAAATTCTAATGGGGTGGAGAGGGAGGCAGTATGCAGTAGACACAATGAATAAAGAACACAGTATGTTAGAAGGCGGGAAGTGTTATGGGGAAAAATGTAGTGTGGGGCAAAGAGGAGGAAAAGGGCAAGAAAAGGATGTTACAACTTTCAAAATGTGGATGAAGGCAGGCCTCACTGAGAAGTGGACATTTCAAAGAAAGCTGGGAGGAAAGGCACTGTGGATTTCTGGGGTTACAGCAGTCTCGGCAGAGAGAACTGGCAGGGAAAGGCCTGAGGCAGAAGTGTGCAGGGTGTGTGGGATGATCAAGGGGGAAGCAGGGCAAGTGGCCAGCCCGACCCTGCAGGCCAGTCAGGGCTTCGCCTCTTCCCCTGGTGACATGCTGAGCCACTGGAGGACTCCTGAGCCCAGGAGTGCCGTGATTCAATCTGCCTTGTACAGGGCTTACTCCAAGGCTTGTAACTGGGTGAGGGTGGAAGCAAGGAGACCAAATAAGAGGGCTGTAGTCATGCAGGCAAGAAGTGATGTAACTCGGGGCCACAGCAACAACGGTGGCCACGAGTCACTTCTGGATATATTCTGAAGGTGGAACTAGTAGGATTTCTCGAAGAAATGAATATGCAGTATTATGGGAAAAAGTGATCAAGAAAAACTGTGAAGTTTTGGCCTCAGTAATGGAAAGGATTAAATTTCTGATCAATGGATGCAAAGAACACTGAGGGTAGGGAATAAGGTTGTTTACTTTTTGTTCACTTATTTTAAAATGTATTCTATGTTTTATTTTTATCTATTTTTAAAAATCTATGTTGTGCGGGTAGAGCTAGGATAGAAATCAGAAGTTCAGTTTCAATTTGGACAAGTAAATTTTAATATGTATACTATTAGATGTTGAAGTGGATACGTCAGGTACACAGTCTGGAGTTTGAGAAGGAAGTCTGAACTGGAGTTAATAACCTGCGGTGTATGTCACCACAAAATCAGATGAGATTATCAAGAGGAAGTGAGTTTAGATAAGGAGCAAGGAGATCAAGGACTAGCCTCTGGGACATTCCAGCACAAAATGGTAGGGGCGGAAAAACAGCAAGGAGATGTCAGGCTCTCAAGAGCAACCAGTGAGATGAGGAGCAAACTCAGGAGTGCTCGCTTCTGGAGGCTGGGTGAGCAACTGTCAGATGCTGCTGAAGGTTCTGTAAGATGGACTTGGAGCTAATGCTGAATTAACAACACGGAGTACTTGACAAGAGCAGCTTCCATGAAGTGCTGGAGGTCAAAGCCTGACTGCAGATGGGTATGAGGAGGATGGGAGAGAGAACCTGGAGATACTGACAAGGTGTTCAAGAACTTCTACTGACGTGAGAGTAAAGAAATAGCTCCTTGGGACTTCCCTAGTGGTCGTGTCTAAAACTCGAAGCTCCCAATGCAGGGGGCCTGTGTTCAATACCTAGACAGGGAACTGGATCCCCGATGCTGCAACTAAACATCTCACATGTCACAACTAAGACCTGTGCAGAGAAATATACACACACACACACACACACATACACACATATATATACATACATATGTATAAAGAAATAGCTCCTTATTGCTCACTTTAATCTTATAGCTCCTTAAATTACCATTCAAGACCCCTGGTGATCTACTAATAGCTCCCATCCACCTTTGCAACTTATTAACCAAGCTCCCCACTTCCAGTACTCTATGGGCCCATGGTGTCATTGTTCTGACTACAGAGTTTTCTGTTGTCTTTACTCAAAGTTCTCTCCATGAGAATGCCTTTCAATTCCAACTATCTACTTTCAAATTCAGTATCACAGAAGACTGTGATACTTTCTAATGCCCTGTCATCCATAAACACTTCCCTGATCATAACCAGTGAGGCTCTCCCCAACCTCTAAACTCTAACAATATTTTATTTGGATCCCTCTTATGGTGTTTAGTGGTTTCTACATTATCTTACATTTTTCCTTCTACATTCTAAATGTAGAATGTACATTCTAAATGTACATTCTTCTAAATGTAGAATTATCCTCTACATTTATCTTAGCTTCCCCTCTAGACTGTAAATGCCAAGGTTAGTACGCCCAACTAAATGTTTTCTGGCCTACAATACCTAACATGGTGCTCCATAAATATTTGTGGGGTAATTTTAAAATGAATGAAATGTGCTTTCCATGTTACATATCAATTAGATATGCTAGAATACAGTGGCTCTGGGAATCTGAATTATAAACAAGTGAGCTCCAGGTCCCTGCCCTATCCCTGTGGTTCTGATCTAAATGGTCTATGGATCACAATTTGAGAATATTTACTTGGCAGGAGTTGATAGGAAAGGAATGGAGAGAAGATATAGCCTGAAAAAGTAATTCTGCCTCTCAAATGAGAATCAGCTTTCAGGCACAATTCTGGTCACATCATTTCTTGCTTTAAAACCACACATTTAACAAGTTCACTCAAATATTTACTGAATACATATGTGTCAGGCAGTATTCTAGGAGGCTGGCACTCTAGAGTGGGTAGCCCACTTAGTATCCATGTGACCTTGCAGAGCATGCAAACATCTTTAGGCTTTACTTTCCTTATCTCAAAGGCTCTGTAGAAAAAATGAGAACAAATCACTGAGGAACTGAAAGGTCTATGTGGTTAGAGGACAAAGTGTGGTCCAAAGTAAGATGGTAAACAAAATAAGGCTCTATCATGCAAAGCTATCTTGAGAAGGAAATGGCAGCCCACTCCAGTATTCTTGCCTGGGAAATCCCACAGAAGTGGTTGGACATGACTTAGCGACTAAACAGCAACAGGCCAGGGCCAGCAGGGCATGATGGGAATTTTAGCTTTTGCCCCAGGGCAATGGGAAGCAAAGGCAGGGTTTTCAGCAGGTAGGCGCCATGTCCAGGGATGTGTATATATCTGTGTGTGTGTGTATATATATGTGTGTGTGTGTGTGTGCATATAAATAATACCAAGAGTTAAAGTTGAACTAGCATTTCCTCCAGAAGGGGGAAATTAGCATTTACCATCATATCCATTTAATATTTTGAAGATACTAACTAAAAATTCTAATTAGTCTTTAATACTTCCTATGTTCAATTTTCTAAGTAAAACAGGAAAAGAAATAAAAACTTGCTTATTTGTATTAACAATGATCTTACCTCATTCCTGGAACTGGGAATGTTTCTTCAGTCCTAAATACACCTTTTCTTAACTTAAGATTCAAGAAGTGTTAAGTTTCAGAAACTAAATCTCAGCTACAAAAAAATTGTTTTATTACATGTGAAAGCAAAACAGGTACATCTATTTAAATACTTTTTTTTACATATTTATAGATAAAACAAAGACAAATAATTTATCAAAAATTACAAGTTTAAAGAATAGTACTACTTTGAAACAGCCAATAAAGTATGTGAAAATACCACACTTTCTCCATAATTGGTGAATATTATTGCCAAAAAAAAAAGGAACTTGCATTTTCTCATGAAAAATATAAAAGTTCTTTTTAGACGTTGGCTAAGATTGTTCAGGAACAGTCCGTCTTACTAAACCTGAAAAAGTGTAAATGCTTTCTTGAGAACTTCTGTTTTTACCAGATGGCTTTAAAAGCCACCTGTGCTTTCCTTTGCGCTTAGGTGAACTCTAAATCTTCATTTCACTTGCAGACCACAGAGCATCGATGTAAGTACAAACAAATCAAAGTGACAGTTACGGGCTGCTTTTCTTCATACTGAGCGAAGAACTTTCTCTTTAGCCGGGTGAAAGACCATGGTGTACTGGGAAGTCCAGTCTACTGCACACGGCTTGACCAAGCCAAAGCAGCCGCACTGGAAGAAATCTGCGAGGTTCTGTGTGAACCCAAGGCTGCCAAGAAAGGAACAGAGCACGACTTACATTTCCTGTTAGCACGTGATAAACATTCACTCAAACCCTAAATGTGCACTGAGAATTTACAATACAATCCTTCTAAGATCCCACAGAAATCCAGAGGTGAATCAGACCGTTCCTTGAATCTAGGACCCTTAAAACCGAAGCTTGGCTCCATTTCTGAACGTGAATCCCTATTTTGAGATTCCTGGCAACTTAAGTTCATTTTGGATCCTCACTTACTGGAAGGATCACCACCACTATTAAGTTTTTGTTTTTTCATTCCCACTGTTCTAATTCAGGCCTGGACTATCTCGAAGGCCAGACAGGCCAGAAACACACACGCACACGCACAACCAATAAGATGAGATTCCTCTAAGAAACTCTCTAAATGATGCTTCTTTCTCAATTCCTTCTAATTCATCTTACATACTGGAGACTGGGCCTCCAAAAACATGATACATCACAGCTCCTCACCTCCCAATCAAAACCCTTTAAAGACATTCCTCTGCCCAGAGGCTCAAATCCAAATTCCTCATCTTTGTACTCACAGCCTTACACAATAAAAGCCCCAAGACTCCTCGGGTTTCAACGCTCCAAACATACCTTTTGTGATAGCTACCCTGGCTTTACTTGCCCCATGATCACAACTGCATGGGCCATTCTACTACCCTGGAACCCACATTTCACTAATCTTATATCACGTAACACCCTCATCCTCTTAAGTCCTACCAGTTCTCAAGGCCCAGGGCAAGGTCCACTTCATCTTTGGAGCCATCCTGACTGCATATATCTTCACCATCTTTATTTTCCTCCATTAAATTCCTGAATGCTACTATCTGTTCCAGTTACCATGAATATTCATTTTTATGCATGTGCCCCATCTTACACGAGAACACATCTGTGAGTGAGGATGAGTGTGTGCTGCTGCTGGTTGGCAAGAGCCATCAGAAAGAGTTCCAAGGCTGCTCAGAAGGCAGCTTCCCAGGCAGAGGGCTGCCCACGTGGAACTGACCAGGTAGAAGCGGGAAGGCATGCTGGAGATTGACAGGGCCCAGCTCAAGAGCTGGCTATGAGTAAAAGTAACTTAGGGAGGACAAATAAGACAAACCTTTGGGTTGAGCAGCATTTGGAAGCCAGATTCAAAGTGGCTCCAAGGCTTTACCTTTAGTTTCTCCAGGGATGCTGCCGTTACTCGTCATGCCCCAGCTTGCTCACCTCTGGCCCTTTATTCAGACTCTTCTCCAGGGCTTAGAATGCCCTTCCTTACTTCTCCCCAACCCCATGTCTTTCAAGGCTCAGCTTAAAATTCCACCTCTATCACAAAGAGGTCCATACTTCAGTGGACTAAATATTTATTCCTCTGGTTACATCCCTGAGAAAGGGACTTATTACCACCACTGCCAGTTTCAAGCAATCAACACAAGCTTAACACCACTCTCTATTCTCTATCACTTTGGTCCCCTCTTCCCAATTAAGTCAATTTCTCTTCTCTAAACACACATCACAGTCATATTACAGGCTCTGATTTCCCTGTCTAACAGCCTAACAGTTTCATCTTGTACCATGAGTGTGCTTTAAAATAGACTGCTCATGAGATATGCAGTAAGCGTTCAAATCCCTGGAGGGCCCTGGGTCACCTCTGCAGTGCTCCCAGCCTCCAGATCCCGATATATGTGACAGGGAGATAAGCTTCAAAGCCTGATGGTTCACATCATAAGAGGATGGTCTTCCTACAGACACACTTATTTTTGACAGAGGACGGGTTTTATACAGCTGGTGCTCTGAGGAGAACATATCCCAAACCTGAAAAAGTAGCTTTTCTTTGACACAGGTGGGCTCATTAAACCATAGGGCTAAAAGAATTACTGGTGATACAAAGTCAGGTTGAAAATCCTGGCAAAGCTCACAATCTAACGCTTTCTGCAGAGAGCCCTGTGGCTGGCTTTCTCAGCCACGTGCTCAGTTATCTCACACTGACTTCATGCCAGCAATATGCAACCTTGTGACCATGTGGCTTGACTGAAAAGATCCCCCGGCTTGGCAAAACTTCAAAGTCACTTACTGTTTGTGTTCGGTCCAGTAGACTAAATCCCAAATTCTTACCACCTTGGGGCTCATGACCTTACCACTCATCTGCTGTTACTGAGGCTTCCAAGAAAGAAGAGGTTCAACTCCATCAGGAAGCCAGTCGGGAGGATGGCAGCAGGGCCACGGGTGGTGACAGCGAGGCCAGCACCTTCCATAGGCCCAGCAGGAGGAATAGGTCTCACTTACTTGTAGGGGGTCCTCCTGAGGGACAATGTCTGTTTCATGTGCTTGCTCTGCTTCAGCAGGCTGGTTCTTTCATAGGAGGTCAGGCCCAGAAAAGCAATCTGAAAAAGAGTATTGGAAGGTATGCAAAAAAAAAGAAACCACACCACCACACTGAGGCTCATCACTCTTGGCAGAGCATCACGGGACACTGATAAACAATCAGCTCTTCGCCAAAGACAATATCACCAAGCCTTCTAACCACAGATCGTGGTAAGGGAAAGGACTTTATAGCTCAAAACCAGACTCTCCTATATAAATCTAGTGGCTGGGCTTTTTTTTTTTTTTTTGGATTGTCTGCTTTTTATTAACCTTCAAGAAAGCAGAGGGCATTGACTGATAATCATGAAAAGATTGCTTTAGCAATTCAGGCCATGGCTTATGGCAGTGTTTAGATCCTCAACACATTCAGCATTCAAATTTCAGATGAATCAAGCAACATAATGTCAATATTAATACAATTATCTCAACCTCTATATGCTTCTTAGTATCTCTTTGAAAAGGGTCAAATAAAGTTAATCTGAAGTGAAGGACATTTGAAAACTGTCCTTTATAAAGACAGCCCTAAATTTGGGAAAGGGTAAGAATTAAAGAAACTTAAAAAATTCTAGAATCATTGAAACCAATATTATTCACTGAGATATCTCATCCAATTCTCAAACAACTCAAACATCAAGTTCCTTATCTGTAAAACACAGATTATCACAGCACCCTCTTCAGCTTGTCTAAGGACTTGCGATAGTATGTTTAAAATGATCTAGTGCAGAGGTTGAAAGAGGTGAAGCAACTGGTCCAAGGCCACACAGCTTAGAAAATGACAGAACTGGGATGGACACCTCGGTCAGCATGAGAACGTCCAAGCACTGACACTGTCCCTACGATGTCAGCATGGGAAAGTCCATGGTCCCTGTCAGCAGTCTACACTCTCGTTTGACTTGCTACAGTCAAAACCATGACTCATCAGAGCACTTAGGAAATGAAAGACTTCAAATAATTGGACTATTTTGTTTATTAAGAAAACAACTTTACTCTGAATTCTCATATTTGAAAATTATCCAAAACTTTGAGCCCACTTTCCTGCCTTAGAGAGTATAAACAAACTTTCTTTTAAAAAGCAAAGATATTATATCCTCAAATACTTGTACTTCTTTAAAGAGTCCAGAAAGAAGAAAGAAAAATTTAGAACTGATGTCTCAGATCTTAGGTTCTGCCTCTAACTGAGCCCTATGGCCATAAGCAAGGCACTCAGCATCTCTTAGGCTTAGCTTTCTCATCCGTAAAATGGACACACGACTTTGGCACAGTCTCCATCTCAAATGTTTGTGAGGTCACTGATGCAAAAGTGCTTTGGAATACGTAAAACATATATAATCATTTGCATTAATAATATCTTATATATATATATATTTTATACATATATTATTTATATATGCTTTACGTATTCCAAAGCACCTTCCCGGCAGCGGGCTCCCCAACATTGAGATGGAGACTATGCCAAATTCGTGTGTCCATTTTACGGATGAGAAAGCTAAGCCTAAGAGATGTTGAGTGCCTTGCTTATGGCTGGGCTTCCCTGGTGGCTCAGATGTTAAAGAATCTGCCTGTAATGCAGGAGACCCAGGTTCAATCTCTGGGTTGGGAAGAGCCCCTGGAGAAAGGCATGGCAACCCACTCCACTACTCTTGCCTGAGAATCCCATGGACAGAGGAGCCTGGCAGGCTGCAGTCCATGGGGTTGCAAAGAGTCGGACACGACTGAGTGACTAATACATTTACTTAGTCAGAGGTGGAGTTAGAGGCAGAACCTAGGATTTGAGACATCAGTTCTAATTTTCTTTCTCCTTTCCTGGACTCTTAGAACAAACTTATAAATGATTATGGCTTTCCAGGTGATGCGAGTGGTAAAGAATCCACCTGCACAAGAGACAAGGGTTTGATCCCTGGGTCAGGAAGAGCCCCTGGAGTAGGAAATGACAACCCACTCAAGTATTCTTGCCTAGAAAATTTCATGGACAGAGGAACCTGGTAGGCTACAGCCCATGGGGCCACAAAGAGTTGGACACGACTGAGCATACACACATTATAAATGATTATTATAATATTAATAATCATTGATGCTAATATTCATTCTTTTTTAAAATTATTTTTTGGCCACACCACACGGCATGTGGGATCTTAGTTCCCATACCAGGGATCAAACCCACACCCTGTGTAGTGGAAGCAAGGAGTCCTAACCACTGGACCAACAGGGAAGTCCTGCTAATATCCATTCTTACTGCCCGAGGCTGTAGATGTCAGATAGGAGATTAGGACGAATATTCAGAAACCTCAATTCAGTCAGTATTATCAGCTTAATTCCTTTCTTCAGCATTTTCCCCCTTTTCCTTCCTTTACTTTTTATTATTATTGCAGAATTGGTTACTTCTTCATAAAAATGGAATACATTTTGCTTTTGTTGAGTAATGCTCTAATTATCTGAGGTCTGGCAGTAATTGGCTCAGCCTGATCATGGCTGTCCATTCCATGAAGGAGGCCATAGCAACAATGGGAATTAGGTTACGCTCTTAAAGGCAGGCACGCAGCAGGGAAGGAACAGAAGCTTCACAGAAAGCGGAAGGTGGTGGCTACTGCCCTGGAGCGTGACCTTTCTAATGGTCATGACCTTCTCTGCAAGGGTAATTACCACATCCATTGGTTAGCGATGCATCTTTCATTTCTTCTCCACTTCCATGCCCTTAAGTACCACATAATAATAAGGATAACAAACAGGGCTAGGAAAAGGGAGGGAACATAACCATCTCACGTCTGCCCAATGCTTTACAGTTTATACCGTGCTTTTACACACCATATAGTTTAATTATATGACGGAAAAAGCCCTTGAATGGAATTGTCAGAAGACCTAACTTACCAGTTCTGATTTTTGCCATTCAGTGGGTGATCTTGAGCAGTTCAATTCACCTCCCTGACCTCTATCTGTTAAAGAGGTCAGCTTAGATAACTCTTACGCCTATACTAACACTTTATTACTCTAACCTTTACACCATCTGTTAGAGTTGACAGCAATTACTACCCCCGCCCCTACCGCCATTTTACAGGAAACTGCAATTCAGGGGTCAAATGACATGCCCAGACCCACAGGGTAAGCGACAGAGGTAGCACTAAATCTAAGTCTTCTGGCTTGAAATGTAAGTCCTTCTACCTCAGTAAGCACTGCTGGACATGCACTATAAGAAAATAAATAAATACCTGAAAAAGCTGATTTATTAATAAAAACGCTGACCATGAGAAATGAAAACTTGCTAACACAAAGATATACATGACCCAAGGGGAACAGGTCACAGCCTGATTGAGGTAGGTCCACAGTCCATCTTCTTTGAATGTTGTGGTACAATGATTTGACCAATCTGTGAATTCACAAAAGAGGGATCCGTTATTTAAAAAGGTAACAAGCTAGTGGTCATTCTTCAAGAAGATAAAAATCGCTGCGTTCTATTTAGGGAGAAGAGAAAGTAACACATAATAGCACAGATCAGAACTCAACTTAAAGACTTTATCTTCCAAATAAATGTCACCTCAACAAAGATTTTTTAAAAAATGGTGTTGTTAAGGCTATGACAATACTGCGTTGGTAGTTGGCAGTGAAGGAATAAAAGCCAAAACCTTTATAAAACCATCACTAAAATCAGCATATTCTGCATAAAATAGACCGGCCAGAAGTTAGTTATTCAAGGACTTGATAACTGAGAATGATTATATATTCAATAAATATTTGTCTGAGAAAATTCTCTATCTTATCCATGTTACAGCCAAGACAAGGGTGTATTACAGAATTGAACATAAATTCTTATTAAGGGCTCAGCTCAAGAGGCCATTGTTGAGGACACAAGAAATCCTATAAGCACCTGGCTGTCACTGCAACACAGCCTATAGCAGGCAGTTACCAACTGCACTTGTGCAATGGGACCACAATTAATCCCGCAGAGGGAGAAAAGCCAGGTGAGAGGACTCATGAGTCAGACACCCCTAAGAAAAAAAAGAACAAGATTCATATGGTCACAGCTCAGTTTCTCTGCAGGAATATCTATTCATATGTCAGTCAAAAGTGAGGTCTTCATGATACTGACCCACTAACCCAGGAAGCCAAGAACATCAGTAGGGAGAACACAGGCAGGAATAGGCAGAAAAAAAGGAACAGAGCTTCCAGGTAGTAAAAATGAAAGTCACTCAGTCATGTCCGACTCTGCAACCCCATGGACCGTAGCCTGCTAGGCTCCTCTGTCCATGGAATTCTCCAGGCAAGAACACTGGAGTGGGTAGATGTTCCCTTCTCCAGGGGATCTTCCCAACCCTGGGATCGAACCCAGGTCTCCCACATTGCAGGCGAATTCTTTACCACCTGAGCCACCAGGGAAGCCCAAGGTAAAAATCAGTGACATCTAACAGGCATCATGAGCATTCATAAAGGACAAGGAAATAAGAATTGTATAGATGTGCACCTTGAGGTTTTATAAATGCCTCTGACAATTCGATAAGTAGTTCAGACATTTTCCCAAAGCAGCACTTAAGAGCTCCTGGGACAGAAAGGAAATGAGTCCTTGGCTTCACTATCAACTGTCTGACCATTTTAGTCCTGAAAATCTTTTTTTTTTTTTTTTTCGGAGTCCCATTTGATTTCCAACAATCTTTCATGAATATATGCCAGAAGCATTCTAAGGGCAATCTTCACAGAGCAACAATCAAGGTAAAAAAAAAACTTTAAGGCAAATTACACTCTCTTTAAAGCTGCTCATTAGGACAGCAAACAAAGATGCATTCCACATACACACCTGATAGACAAAATATATATATATAATTTCCAACAGCAGGCTTAGGAAACAGCTGCTGAGGGGAAAGAATATCTACTTTCTTTCTGCTTCTGAATGTCTACTGTTCCCTTCTGGGAATTTTTTTGATAACACTGCATGACTTCGAACAGGAATTTTCACGGGACTGATTTCATGTTTATCGAAGATATGGCTGCCAATGGCCACATACATTATGTTATGAAATACAACACTTTAATGTATACTAATAATACATTTTTTTCAGGTGGCCACTGGGTAATAACAGGGAACTTGTGCTCCAGATCAATCATTTTCATCTTTAAATAGCTTTGACAGTTATGGTGTTCTAACACTGATCTAAAAATCTTTGTCCCTGTAGCTCATAGGATGTTGACACTCTGTCCACCCTGAAAACAGACCTCACAAAAGGGGAAATGCAGAGGCTGCTCAAAGCCAGAGTAGCTAGAACTGGATCCCACGAGGAGGAGGGTACACAGCAGTGTTCTAGCATTAGTGTTTATAATAAAGAAGGTGGGATGACAATGAGGCCTTGTTAGAAAAACGGAGTGAAAATTCCCTTTTGACTTCTGTGAAGTAATGATAAATGGACATGATGCTCTTGTTCAGTGTAAAGAAATATTGTGACCATCACAAAATAGCAAAACAATAAATTAAAGTAACAAAACATGTTCAGCTAGTCTACACAGTTGTTAGTGAATGTAAGGTGGGACTGTTTCTAAGAAACAAAAAACGTAATACAAAAATTGCTTTGGAGCCAGAGAATAAAGACAAAGAGGAGGGAAGAACCAAATGCATGTAATAAGAAAGCAACTTGGAAAGAATGAATGTGATGGAAAATTACTTCTGTCCTTATCAATACAGTCTTATGCTGGACACAGCCACCGCACAAGGGTGACTATTTTTAGTGACAAGAGAGAGTGCGGAGAGACAAGAGTGGAGTAAAATCTGGCTCCTCTCCCTGAGGATCAAGTCCAAGGGACAAGCTGGTCCAGGGGCCCAGCTTCAAAAGGTTTTCCAGGAATATGCTTTATTTTCAGGCCTTTAAAAGGGCAGCTCTTTCAACAGAAAGAAGCATTTTTTAAAAAAAAATCTTTAATTTATTATACCACAGGACATAATAATCTAAGCAGTTTTAAAATTTCAGTGCTCAGGATTACTGATGGTCTTTGACAAGAACTGAGATCAGGGATCACAACCTTCTGACTCAGCTCCATTTGCGATGGTGACGGTTACGCTAAGCTCCAAAAGCATTCCCTAGTGATCAGAGACACCAAAGGTGTCCGGTAGAAACAGGGCTGTCAAGGTAACTGGAGGCCCTCTCCATGCCTATGGCAGGGCTAAAACCAGACCATTTCATGAACATCAATTAACAATCTCTAAACAAAACAAAAGGGACTCTTGAGAGTCCTTTGGACTGCAAGGAGATCAAACCAGTCCATCCTAAAGGAAATCAACCCTGAATATTCACTAGAAGGACTGATGCTGAAGAGGAAGCTCCAATACTCTGGCCACATGATGTGAAGAACTGACTCACTGGAAAAGACCCTGATGCTGGGAAAGACTGAAGGCAAAAGGATAAGGGGGTTGCCGAGGATCAGATCGTTAGATAACACCACTGACTCAACAGACATGAATTTGAGCAAACTCCGGGAGACAGTAAAGGACAGGGAAGCCTGGTGTGCTGCAGTTCATGGGTCCGCAAACAACTGACACGACTGAGTGACTGAACAACAGCAAACAACTTGTAATACTGGATGTTTCTGGAAGGAGATGTGAGAGGCTGCAGACAGCATGGGAAAAATTACCTTTCAAAATCTAAACAAAATTTAACCTAGAGAAAGCCAGCTGGTGAGTGGGGTTGGGGGAGTAAGGAGTGGTGGGACTTGGGATGCTAAAGAGGAAAAGAAAAAATGTAGGAATAAATTTTCCACATCTGCTAGAATCATTCCACATTTTAGCTCAAGCAATAGACTTGTATTCTACTGGCAAAATCTAAGACTTGAGCATGAATGTAACGGGAGTGTGGATGGAAACAGATCAGCAGTAAAGCCTCTGCCTCTAGAACCAAATGCTCCTAAAACCTTCAGAATAAATAAATAATAAACAGTTAGGCAATGGCAACCCACTCAAGTACTCTTGCCTGGAAAATCCCATGGACAGAGGAGCCTGGTGGGCTGCAGTCCATGGGGTCGCTAAGAGTCAGGCATGACTGAATGACTTCACTTTCTCTTAAACCAATAAAATCAAAATAAACTATAAGCTCTCTAAGTTTTTCCAGTTAGATAGCCTATTCCTAGGTCTGAAAAGCACAAGCATGCTATTCTTAAGAGCTAACCAAAATCCTCCTCGCTTCAATTTAAACGCTGTTCTTATTCGATCACCTCGGAACAGCTGGACGTCACTCCCTACATGAGCCCCCCCACCCCCACCAGCCACTGACAACCTTCTGCACGGCTACTGAAAAGTTGTTTTCCTTTCTCAGAGAAGCAGAATAAGTGATCTGCTGTTTTCTTCCAAGTTATTATTTCCAACCTTTCAATCACTGTCACTGTTTTCCCTTCAGTTCTAAGTCCTGACTTGATATTTATCAAATGGTACGAGCTTTCAGAGTTCCATGCCTTAAGTACTATGACCACCTCCACCCCACTCCCTCAACCTCTCTACCACCAACTTTTCCCCCCTATTTTATTTACTTATCACTTCCCCTTGCTTTGTACTTGAGCAACTGATTTTTACTCATCTCACTGAGGGATAAATCTGCACTTATATGAGTCTATTTTTGACCACTTCTCAAACTTATCAAGGTCACTTCAGAGTTCAATCTCTTCCAAACTACTGACAACTAACCTCTCCTAGCATTTCTTACAGCTTCCCGATGCTGAGACAGTCTTTAAGGACGTTCATTTCACTTTTATTAGGGCATGGTTTATAGTCATCCAGCCACAATGTGATATAAAAGAGTTTACAAGAAACAGTGTATCGAGTGTGGGTGTGTAAATCTGCTATAAGAAAAATGTATACTTACAGATGAAAGATTCATATATAAACCAGTCACACACGATGGAAAGGAAAAATAAGAAGAATACGTAATAGTGATGGTTGCCAAAACCTACGTCAAAAAAGAAAAACAACATATTTAACACTTTCTTACAATGATTTTCTAGAACAAGGTCTTATTAAACAATTTTCTGTCAAAAGCTTTCACTAAAGTAAAAAAGAACTAAGCTGTTGTTTTGCTTTTAAATGCCATTAAACCCAAACCAAACAGCTTTGATATGTCCTGTTCAAATGTCCACATCAACTGAACTAATATTTATTCAATACTTACTAAAAGAAGACACTTTTTTTGGAGAGAACAAAGCTTACTAAGTAAATCCTATGCAGCCCTAGGATGGCCTCTACAGTGCTGGAGGGAGATGAGTGGGCAGGAGCTGGGGCGAATCATACCATCTCTTCCTTCCTTCCATGGAATGAGTTTATACAAGTATGACTTCTGGACATCAAGGACTGACTCAACCAGGAGAACCCAGAAGACAAACAGGGGCAAGAGATACCTTGGAGGGAACTGGATACAGCAGAAGAGGGGCAACCTGCGATGCCTGAGAAAGGTCTACAGAAGCAAGGGAAGGGTGAGGGCACCAGGTATCCAAGCCCCGCTGTTGCATGTGCTGCCCCCTCCCCATGCTGGAAATGGCAGCATTTTGACGCTAATGACACAAAGCTCCTTAGCCACCATCATGTTCCCAGCTTCTCACAGCCCAGCAGAAGGAACAACACCCACTGGAATCAGGAGACCCTGATTTACAAATGACAAGTTGTGTGACTACAGGTAGGTCATTTAACTTCTGATTCAGTGTTCTGAACATGAGGAAAATCTCTCTTCTGTCTACTTCACAAGCCTGTGGCAACCAAAGAGGATGATATAAATGAAAATACTATGCAAACACGGTGTGATAAAAATATGTGGGCTTATATTATTGTTTTCCCACTGCCATTCAAAGCTGCCTGTCATTAATGCTATTCATCTCATCCCTATGGTGGGATGGGGTCCACAAAGCCTGGGAACACAGGAATGATCTCTTCACCCGTTCTGTAAACACAAAAGCTCACAGAAGTGTTAAGTCACTCAGTCATGTCCGACTCTTTGTGACCCCATGGACTGTACCCTACCAGGCTCTGTCCATGGGATTCCCGGGTAAGAATACTGGAGTAGGTTGCCATTTCCTTCTCCAGGGGATCTTCCTGATAGTAGAGAACATCAAAATGCACCACGGAAAGGTGCCTTTTGTTCATCAAGATTCTACAAGCATAGCCTCCCCTTGAAGACTCATGAGACTCTGAAGTTCTTCATAATAAAGCCCTGTCTTTTACTGTGAAGGCTCAGAGGAAACCCAGGGCTTGCAGATCAGGACAATGAATACTCCCATGGAAGGCAGACCCCAGACCTCTGCCATCTCTGGCTCAGGTGCCTACCTGAGCCTGGAAGGCAAGGAGAAAAAGTGACTAAAAGGGATAAGATACAAATTATGGAAAGAACATGCTATCTGGAGTGGAAAACTGATACTACTAAAGTGAACTCAAGCAAATAATTTGACCTTTAGTATTTTCCCCAACTCTAAAATGAAGATAGTAATATCAACCTCTCATGATCAAATAGGATACTATCTATAAAGGTGCTTTAAAATTATTATCAACCTCAACAATCAGTGTTCTGAAAGTATTAAGACCACAGAGCTGATCCTCTGACAAGCAAGAGCTACAGATGCTTAGATCCTTTGATGCTTACTGCTTTTTCTGAGTCACACGCATTAATGAAAAGAGAGCTAAACTTCAGATGGAAACTTGACACTCTCACCTATGCACCGTCCAGTCCACATGCAGTGTTGATCGTACCGAGCCACACAGGAGTTGCACACGTGGCAATGGAGTGACCTTAATGGCTTCCTTATCTAAGGCAACAATTAAGAGAGCAAAAAGCAGATATCAGAATCCCAAAGTGGTAACAAATCAAAAGCAAAATCTTGTTTCTAAATTATAAAGACACACTGGCACAAATAATCCTATAGTGATCATCACTTCACTCAGGCTCTGGAAGGCCTTGTTGCTCTTGCTTCTGGGTGTCTACTTTAATTGGGCCATCAACAAGGGGATTTGGAGTCCAGAGCCTACTGATACCGATGAAGGGGAAATGGGGCAGGACCACACAACAGGGTGAGTACCGGACTAAGAGAAAGCGAACACGAGTTACATTTCTGGCTCTGTCAGTAATTTGGGGAAAGTTACTTCCTCTCTTTAGGCCATGAATCCTCAGTTGCTAAATCAAAGGTTTCACTAGGTGGTTTCTAGGGTCACCATGATCCTGAGACTCCAAGTTAGTTCTAACATATGCTTCATGGCAGGAAAAGGCAAACCAAACACACAAAGAGATTCAACTATAGGCAACTTCAAGAGATTATAAACATCATTCTCTTATATGTTCAAGGCAGAAAATTGTTCTGACAGCAATGCGAAATTTAAAAGAAACCAATTTTATACCTGGTAAAAAGAAAGGTGTATAAATATACCAGGAAGATGTGAACAATGCTTACATGAGCATTGTAACAAAGAATTTGCTTTTACTATGGGAAAAGAATTATAGAGGAAAAGACTCACTCACAAGACAGGATGTACAAAATGTTCTGAAGTCCAGACAGCCGGTCTCTGCAAGGGTGATGATACTCTGAAAGACATTAAGTTTGACCTTACATTTGCTTTTTACTGGGGGAATGGATGATGCATGGTTATATACCATTCTCACAGTTCTCTCTCCAAACTGCAATAGCTAGAAAAGCAATTTAGAAGACCTGCCACCATATCATTCTGTGCCTGATATATGTGACTTTTCAAGGCTGCATTTTCAACCACAGTCAATAAATTAGAATGCACAAAAATTGCATCCCCTCCCTGTATTCCATGAATGGCAATGATCTCTCAGTTATAATATGCTAGAGAAAAATAAACACATACATTATACACTCATAAAAAAGGAACAAAAACCACCTATACATCAGAATTGATGGTTATAAGTTCCAAAGGCAGGCTTTCAGGAATACTGGCTTTAGATAACAAAGAAAACAACAATCTCCCCAACTTCTAACATTCATGAGCAATGGGAGACACACCGTGACTCCTGACAATTTCAGTCTGAGGACAAGAAAGGGCATCTCCTCAGCCAGTAAGGAGGAGGACTCCCCTTGGCCTCATCCTAGATACTCTCCATATATTTAATAGGGGAATTTAAGCTGTATGATCATTACCTAAGTATTATTATAAAGAAGCAGGAACTCATATCTACTGACAGAAATTATATCTGAAAAAGTCTTGGTGGTATATTACTGTAATGGAAAATAAAAATATTTTTTAAACGTTCATATAAATAAATGACAGTGAAGAAATCTGTTTGCTGATTTAATTATTCCACATTTACGCTGCACCTATCATTTGCCAGGCTTCCCTGGGTCTCAGAAGAATTCGGCTGTAATGAGGAGACTCGGGTTCGATCCCTGGGTTGGGAAGATCCCCTGGGGAAGGGAATGGCAGTTCACTCCAGTATTCTTGCCTGGAGAATCCCATGGGCAGAGGAGCCTGGCGGGCGACAGTCCATGGGGTCACAAAGAGTTTGTCATGACTGAAGCGACTAACAGACTGATTAGCTGCCAGGCACTGGAGATGCAGTCACAGTAAAAACCGACATGGTTTACCACACCCTTCTACAAAACAAACCAGTAACATTACAGAGAAAGCTCACCATTTTCTTTTCTTCTTCTGAAGCCTTAGTGAACCCTGGATCAGTTGTCCAAGTCTTGTAGAAAAAATAGAGGAAGGCTACTATGCTGATAATGAAAACGAAATACAAAGGGGTGCCTGCTACATGTGAAAGCCAAGTTAAGGAACATATCAGACTTCCAGTAAGAACAGCCTAATTGTGATGTAGGCACATTTCATCACTGGCACTTAAGAGTCTCTTCACTCGGCACTCTACTCTTGCCCTTCCTACATACACACACCACTACGTGGACTAACCCTAAAACCTGGTCCCACCCTATGGTCTACTCCTATAGGAATTTGCTCACAGTTGGCTAATAATTATCTCTTCTCATCAGCTGAAACTCATATAAAAGACTGAGAGGAATAGTTGCGGTATATGAAGAACCTCCTAAATACTGAAAAACCTTCCAGATCCAAACAAATTCATATCTAATGGGGTAATTGTGCCTTTCTTGTGCGCATCTAAAATAGTATTTTCTGGTCACCTAATAAATTTTAACAAAACTATTCAAAGAAACAAATCACTGAATTCAGAGATTCTAATTAAAAATATTTCCCTATATATTAGATTAATGCTGGCAAACATTTCTTAATGGAAGTTTAATAACATAAGTCTTGTAGTTGTATTAGGCTGAGTTAATTCAGAAACAAAGAAATTGCTCTCCTTGCAAAGTGGTTACAAATTAGATACTATTTGGAAAGGCAGATATTATGGATAAGTTAAGATAAAGTGTTTCAAAGATAGACATTACCCACTTTGAAGTGCTTTTAAAGTGGTTCAAATCCTTTTGTATCAAAAAGGAAAATTTTGCTCCAGGGAAGGACAAATGAATGTGCAATAATGAACCAATAAGCCAGCAGTAAACCAGTTCTCCTTGTCCAATTAAAATCATTATATTGACACGGTAACTATATCTGCCTTCGGAGGTGTTGCCAAGCTGCCTGGTGCTAAACTTCAGAGTGGAAAAACGTAGCCATAGAACAAACTCTAAACTCTTGCTATTCAAAGTGTGGTCCGTGGACCCACAGCAATGGCTTTACCTGGGAGCTTACTAGAAGGGCAGAGCTCCAGACCTCACCCCAGACCTGCAGAAGCAGACTCTGGAGTTTACCAAGATCCTTAGGGGAGGCACACGCACATTATAGTTTGAGAAGCACTGCTCTTACCCACAAAAAACCAGCACAAACACATCTGGTTCCAGTAGGCAGGAATGATTGGTTTAGCTTATTGGTTTATCTGCAGATGGGCCTGGCTTTATGAGAGACAGGATCCAAAAAAAAAAAAAAAAGCTATGTGAAATTGAAATTGCATTCCCCTAAAATCCTGATCAACATACATGACACAGTCTCAAAAACCTCCAACTGAATCACAGGATAATCTCATATACTGAGTGGAACAAATTTGGGGCTCCTGTTCCGAGTAATCTTTAAAACAAATCCTGCAGAAATTGATGGATTCTCTCCTTCCAAATAAACGGATCCCTTCACTATATTCCCTCACATAAAAACCAAGCATTCTTTGTTCCCATGCCCTTGCTTTGTATGGTTCACTGCTCTCAAGTGTTCCCCACTTTCCCCATCTACTTCTAAAATCATACTTTTAGGATGTCCAAGTCCTAACTGCCTTCAAGACCTTAAGCCTTCCTTTCACTTGAGGTCTTTCCCTGTGGAAAAGGATTCTCTCCCTTCCCTGAACCCAAGAATGTTAATTCTATGGCACTCAGCTCTGGATTATAGTTATCTGTAGACAATTTAACCTCCCCAGTTAGCCTGTGACCCTTTTGTAGCTAAAATATTTCTCAACATGGATCTGAGATCTGCCATTTTATAACTTGGATTAACTGGTTTTCGTTCTTTAGCTCTTTTATATCTACACTGTAGATCTACACTACAGTTGCCCTATAGGCAGATGCTACAGGAGCTGCTTCCAACATTTTTATTAAGTGCTCATTCTGTACAATGCACTGGCTTCCAAATGACAGACTTTCAGGCACTTGAAATTGGAAGGCAGAGCTTACACCTCCAGGATAAGCAGCAATATCACTGCTTGTACAACACGCTTTCCTGCATGTGTTCCTCTGTTCGCCACTGTCTCTTTTCAAAAGAACAGAATGTGAAACAGAGCAAACACATCTCAGGTGTGTCCTGACCAGTGCAGTAGACTGTGAGATGCTGAAGGCTTTTGCCTGGACACTCACATCCTAATACTACTAGACGATACACTGGTTTCCTTGAAAGCCGCATCACTACAGATACCTGGCTGCTAGTCAAAGCTCCCGGCTCTTTTTCATTTGATCTGAAGCTGTGTCATTCTCATCACGATGTGCACTTGTATCACGCTGACTGTCTGAAACTCAGTATTAGGATTTCACATATTTATCCCTCTTAAACTTAACTCAGCTATAGCTGGAATCCCAAACGTCATGTTCAGTGGTTCACCATCTCTTTGCTGAATCTTAATCTTAACCTCCAAACTGAGCAGTAAGACCTTCTCTCCTTCTCTCAAACCTACCTCATAAAAGCCACATATCACTTGCTGTACACTCAAAAGGCACTAAAAGAAACTGTTCATCTCAAGAGCTAACCTAGAGCTGCTCTTAAAATTCCAACATATAACCTTCCACATAGATTTTGTTCATAAGAGTAATTGATAATAATAAAATAATAGTTATTATTTACAGAATGGGGACTATGGTCAGCATTTTACAGACATCCTAACAGAGTAATACATGCAACCACCTGATGAACTTGGTACTGTTATCCCTAATTTATAGGAAAACTGATATTCAATAAAATTATTTGCCCAATGGTACCGTGGCTCAGCAGGTAAAGAATCAGCCTGCAGTGTGGGAGACCTGGGTTCAATCCCTGGGTTGGGAAAATCCCCTGGAGAAGGGAATGGCAACACACTCCAGTACTCTGGCCTGGAGAATCCCACGGAGAGAGGAGCCTGGTGCACTACAGTCTATGGCGTCCCAAAGAGTCAGACACAACTGAATGACTTTCACTTCACTTCACATAATAACTAGTAAGGAAAAAAAAAAAAAAAAAAAAAGCCAGAACTCCAATTCATTCTGTCTGATTCCAAAGACCACACTCCTTCCACAATGTTCCCAGGCTCTCTTCCCGTGATGGGCAAAGCGGCTGTGGGAGTGGAGGCCCCATGCAATCCAGACACGGCAACACTAGTCTACACCTTCAAGATGGGTCTTTTCAGGGCAGCACCTCAGTGCACACTGAAGGCAGTTCAGATAGCATTTAGCATTCAGCTTGGAAAACACTGATCTGATGGCGCCACCTACTGACTGACCTGGACCCACCAGCAGCAGCCTGGGCGCTTATTAGAATAACTGGCTTCATGCTGTACATGTCAGTAAAATACCTTCCTGCCAACTCCAACATCTTTTAAGATTCTGTCCAGCTATGGAAATCAAATCAGTCCTTCTCATGTTATGACATCTTCACAAATACTGAACAGCAGTAAACTCAGCTGAGTACTAACTAAATACCTCTGTAATTGAGGTTTTCAAACTATGATGGAGTAACATTTTTGTTAATACTGACACTACAAATTCGAAATAATTCAATGTAAAAACTACCACACTTTTTTGATGCAAAATCTGAAAAAGCATGAGTTACCCACATTTTAATAAGTCATCAAGAAACACAATTTTTAAACTATGTTTACTCCACTGTGTATGAATTGGTAAATAAAAATATCAGTCAGCCCTTTCAGTACCACATCAATTACCAAAACATTTACTAGCCTTGGGACTTCTATAAGTGATAAAGTATTTTTGTATCACATAATATCACCCAAGCCTTTATTAAATGGTGGTCATAAGACCAGTGCTTAAAAAGCTGCCCTCACAGCCATTAAAAAGAATACATTTGCATCAGTTCTAATGAGGTGGATGAAATTGGAGCCTATTATACAGAGTGAAGTAAGCCAGAAAGAAAAACACCAATACAGTATACTAACGCATATATATGGAATTTAGAAAGATGGTAACAATAACCCTGTGTACGAGACAGCAAAAGAGACACTGATGTATAGAACAGTCTTATGGACTCTGTGGGAGAGGGAGAGGGTGGGAAGATTTGGTAGAATGGCATTGAAACATGTAAAATATCATGTATGAAACGAGTTGCCAGTCCAGGTTCGAAGCACGATACTGGATGCTCAGGGCTAGTGCACTGGGATGACCCAGAGGGATGGTATGGGGAGGGAGGAGGGAGGAGGGTTCAGGATGGGGAACACATGTATACCTGTGGCGGATTCATTTTGATATTTAGCAAAACTAATACAATTTTGTAAAGTATAAAAATAAAATAAAATTAAAAAAAAAAAAAGCTGCCCTCAAATCAATAATTGAGATGAAAGTTAATGCAATAAGATCTTTTGAAAAGTCAAAATGACCCCCATGGTATACTATGCCATTTATTTAAAGGAATCTGAAAAGTACTAGAGATAACGCTCAGAAATAAAGAGCATCACTAAAGTAAAAACATGCTATAATGAAGGGTGATAAATGCACTCAGAACTCATATGCCTCTCTCACTTTACATTTATTCCAATGAAAAAATAAACTGAGTGAACGCATCTCTCTTATAAGCAGTATTCTTTCTTTTCAAGTATATCACTCCCAGAAAGAGAAATAACAGAGTTAAAGGAATATGCTTAAAGGTACATGTCTTTTCACCACATCCCTTTTCCTGGCCTGTAAGGAAAGCAAGGCTTTTAGTGGCTTCCTAGGGCCCTTTGAGGGAGAGAAAGGAGCCTTGGAAAGAGGTGGGAACTCTGAAAACTGGGGAAAATGCTTCCTTCCTAATGGGAGCTATAAATAGCTATTAACTAAGTTGTACACGACTGAAGCGACTTAGCAGCAGCAGCAACCGCTATCCAAGGCAATGGCTGCTCCTGCTGCTGCTAAATCGCTTCAGTCGTGTCCAACTCTGTGTGACCCCATAGACAGCAGGCCATCAGGCTCCCCCATCCTGGGATTCTCCAGGTAAGAACACTGGAGTGAGTTGCCATTTCCTTCTCCAATGCATGAAAGTGGAAACCCACTCCAATACTCTTGCCTGGCAAATCCCATGGACAGAGGAGCCTGGTAGGCTGCAGTCCATGGGGTCGCTAGGAGTCAGACCCGACTGAGCGACTTCACTTTCACCTTTCACTTTCATGCATTGGAGAAAGAAATGGCAACCACTCCAGTGTTCTTGCCTGGAGAATCCCAGGAATGGGGGAGCCTGGTGGGCTGCCATCTATGGGGTCGCACAGAGTCGGACACGACTGAAGCGACTTGGCGGCAGCAGCAGCAACCCCTATCCTCACTTTCAGGTGACTGGATTTGGCCTGGGCTCTGCTCCTCAAGTGATAAACCAATCCCTTGGATGAGTTGTTGTTTTTTTAAACTATGAGTTGCCATCCACTAGTAGGTCATGAAAGATTTAAGTGGCCTATGACTCGCATTTTTTAAAAAGGAAATAGAATAAAAAACAAAAATATTAGAGTAAAGCACATATTAGGATGTGCTTTTGTCTCACATATATTTTGGGTGGCAATGCAAATTTATTTTTACTGTGCACTGAAAATCACTGCCTTGGATAATAACACTGCGCTGACCACTGCTGAGGAGGACACATTTCCTTCAGTATTCCACCTATACAGGTAATCTTGGTATCCAGATTTATTAAACGACTATAACTGCTGACCAGTTAAAAGAACCACCTGACCTTAAAGAGAACCTCAAGGCAATACAGTAATTTTTATGGATCTAAATAATTCATAATTCATTCACTGTTTTAATATATTGTTAAACTGTTTCCTTCCTATGTGTAATTAATACTAAACACTTGCTGCTTCCATAGTGTACCCTGAGATCATGTCCAGAATTCAGTAGATTTCCAACATTAAACACCATCAATCAGGACCATTAAATTAATATAAATTTGATTTGCATTCCCTGGATCTCATCTAGTATCTAAATTTTAGCCATTTTTAAAAGCTAAATGAGATACGCATTCAAATGTAAACTTGAAGGATATCAGGAAAGAATAAGATGAACCAAGTCATAAACATCCAAAAAATGGAACTCAGCAGAAAGACTGTTGGTAAATATATAAGGCTCTTGTACCCGAGCAAGAACCTAAAAGAAAAAAAGTATAAACATAAGGTATTAGTGAAAGTAAGTATGAATCATATTCATCTTAGTTCTAAATTCCCTTAAATAATAATAACAGTGAAAATAAAGAAGACCTCAGATAATAACAACAGCTTTCACTAAGTGCCATGTGCCACTTTCCACATTGTAAGAGCTACGCACCATCATCGCTTCATTTTACGTGTGAGAAAACGGAAACACTGGGACTCTCAAAAAGTGAATGTTCTAGTTCCTGTAACTAACTTACACGTTATTTCACTCCCAATAACATTATATTTTCAATTAATCTTTTTCATTTCTATTGAAATACATATTTGTATTTTTGGCATGTTGTATTTTCAAATACACGTTATAGTTTCAAAATGCAAAAATTTAAATCCCTGGAGACTCATCTTCACATTTAACAAGCTAAATGTGAAGCTAGCAGTGTATTTTTGAAACACACGGAGGCACACAACCTTGAGCATTTTTATCCTACAATCAGCTTGCGAAGCAGACACATAACATAAAAAGGTACATACAGGTTATCGGTGGCTCTTGTCATCAAACCCCAACCATCTTGCTTGGATCACAAGCAACGTGGAAGTCCACATAAAACTTACTCAAATGTTTATTATTATAGTTTCAAAAGAAAAGAAAATCTTTTACATTAAATACTCAATACAGTAAATGTATGCATGAATATAGTTTACCTAGATCTATTTTAAAATTTATATCATAAAACAACAATGATTTAACACACATATTAAAGGGTTTTTAAAAAGCTATCAAGATCCTAAGTACAACTATGATAAAATAACACTTGGCAACAAGTAAAGATCCCAAACCTCAGGCCCCCAGTATGCTGCCAGAATAGGCCAACTGGAGCCCACATATCCTTCACAGCATGGCTTGTCTGCAGCAAACTTTGTTTGACCTAATTAAGTGGTGCAGTGAACTATCTTATTTGTAACAGCTTGCTACTACGACCTGTCTACTCCTGACAGGTATCACACAGCAGCCTGGATCAACAAACAACCTCCTGTGGAGCCAGTAAGAGTGGAAGTTTATAGCTGCTTACTCAGTGAAACTGGGACTCTGAAAAGTGGAAGAAATAAAAGTAGAACGGACAAAGCTGCCATATGCATTTGTCTCCCATTTGAACAGTGTCCATATGCTAAGCCTAGCATATGAAGCCCTCAACTCATAAAGTTTCCATATAAATATTTTATAACATGAGTTTCTATTAAAACAAAATCTCAAATGCCCCTATCCTAGGTGAGTAGATATTGTGCCAGCCTTTGTTTTCTCTCTGGAAAAAAGAAAAAAAGTGACTGCAATTTGGCTTACAATTTATTTGAAAACCAAGTCAATCCAATTAGTGGAAAATGAATGAATATCTCTAACTTAGAAATTTTCTGCATAGCAGGCAATTTCAGGCATTTTACTATTTTTCAGAAATTTGAGCTTTTAAATTCATTTCCAGCCTACTGTCCTGCTCTTGAATGACTAAGTGGTAAAATTCCGCTAATGCTTTTTTTTTTTTTTAAATAACAAAAGCAATTCATGCTTATTCCACAAAATGCTGGTAAGCAGACAAAGGACATAGGAACGCTCATAATCACACCCTGAAGACAGCAACATGCACTTTCTTTTAGATCCTCTCTTATAGATCATCATTGTTACATTTTCCTTTCCTTCAGTGACTGAAAACGTTCAACAGGAGAGACAAGTGTCCTACTTGTATGGGCCTTACATTCCAGGAAACAGTAATTAAGTGCCATGGGGGAGGATACAGCACAGCCAGTCAGACACGGCTTGGCTGAGGAGGGGATGCTGGGAGCTGAGGTCCATGAGACGTCTCCTGCTACGTAACAACGCGGTACAGAGCAGAGCCCTTCAGACAGACATACAAGCAAGAGCCAAGGCCCCAGGTAGGTATGAGCTTGATATGTTCTAGAAACAGAAAGAAGGCTGGAGGGCAGTGAAAGTAAGCAATAATGCCAGAGGGGAAGGGGTGACTACATAGCACCTCACAGGCAAGGAGTCTGGATGTCATTCTGAGGACAAGGAGAAGCCACGGGAGGGCTTTATGCAGGGAGAGAAGACAGAAACTGGTTTGCTTTTTAAAAAGCCCACCCTTGATTGCTGAGTGAGGACGAACTACAGTAGGGTAAGAGCTGGAGTCAGGAGATCAGTGAGGAGGCCTGGCCTTAGGAGCCAGCAGAGGAGAGGGCACGAGCAGACCAACTGGGACAGGGCGGGGAGGGCCCGGGAGAGCACTGGGTGTGGGGGTGAGGAGCAGCGAAGAACAGCGGGGGCAGTAATCCAAGGATGAGACCCATTCTTCATGTAGAAACTGCATGCCGCTCTGCTGAGAAAGGGAGACGAAAAGCAGCGCTGGGTACTGACTACTGAGTACTGGGCATCAGTCATGGTTTTAATCATTATTTTTGTACTAACCACAAGGCAGGCATTGTCATAAACATCATCCTCATCTTAGAGATGAAGAAATCGAGGCACAGAGAGGTAAACCAACTTGCTCAAGGTCAGACTGTCATGTGGTAAAGCGTGACTTGAACCCGGGCAATCTGACTCTTAACTAGCGACTACATATATATGTGTGTGTGTGTGTGTGTGTGTGTGTGTGTGTATATACATGTATATATACATATATATAAATGTAAATATATAAAATGTATATACATACATTGTTGTTCCTTACCTAAAAAACATTATGAGCTAAAAACTAGCTTAAAATGAATTTAGATTTAGAATAGAAAAAAACAATTTCTGAAAAATGGGCAAAAATGTTTCAAGATGCAAAATAGTTACAAAAATCTTCCCATTATTCATTAACAATTCAAAAAGTGACCCAGGAAAAAAAAGTGAGCTAGGATATTTATTTTCTACCAATTGTCAATGTAATTTAATTACTGGATTGACCGATTTGCTTTCAGTCAAATCATATACCACCAAAGCCCTGCCCTCACACCTTAAGGATCATTCTATGTGATAAGTAACATTCATAGCTCAATAAAAATCTGTGGCTCCAGCTAATAACAGTAAAAAAAGAGTACTCAAATTGGAAATGCAATAACCAGCTTTGCAAAGACTAATACACACCTTGGAAACAAAGACGTCAGAAAAAACAATATTATTAAAAGAAATCCTTTTAAAAGCCAAGAATCTGAATCGAAGTCCAATATGTATCCAACAGCCCACATGGTAATCACAGAAAGTAGCAGCAGCAGGAAGACCTATTAAGAGATTCAGAATTTTAGAACTTAATGGATTTTACCTCCTAAGCACCTAATAATAGTTAGTTGAAAAGCAAAACTATTTCCTAAATATATAGCAAGTTAATATAACAGCACAACACAGTTTTTCTTCAAAATTGCTGATAGATAAATCTGAACTTTAAGAAATTACAAATCTTGAAAGCAATCTTTTAAATCTTACATTAATAAAATGTTGCTTAAACATGTTTAGTTTTGCTGTATTCCACTCCAAGAAATGTTGATCTTCTAGAAAAATGTTAGTGATAGCTGACATTTAAAAAAATAATTTCTTTCAAACAGTATTATATGTCAGGAGGCATAAAGCAAGACAAAAAGATCACACAAAAATCAATATACCCAAGACTCAACAAAGAAAGTACAAGAGTTCCAATCTGGGCGCTGCATGGTGCCATGCCCTAATAAAGAAGGTCAGAAGGAACAAGTCTGCAGGAAAGATGACTTTTATTTAGGGCATGTGGAATTACAGACATCTAGGAGATAGCCAGGGTCAGTCAGAAAAGCAGATCTACCATACAGGTCAAAACTTAGTCTTTAATCAGTACACCGACTGGAAAGACAGGAATGCAAAGCATCCTGAGGACTGTGTGCAGGTGAATAGGGCAGAAGCTTGGCCAACAGAAACCCTCAAGGGGAAAAAAGCTAAGTCCCAAAAGGTAAGTAAGGAAGTGTGACCGGTATGACCAGAAAGGCAGGATGAGGACCAGAAGAAATGTTCCAGTCAAGCAAGGGAAGGGACTTTCAAGAAGAGAGTAGATTCTCAGTGTCATATGTCACATGGAGGTCAAAGTCTGAAACACATCCTCAGGATGCTAATAATATGAGTTTATTCCACAAAGTTAAAAGAAGGAAGCAACACTGTGGCTGTCTGTATTAAAGCCGGACGCCACATCTGTGCAATGTGGTCCCTTAACTCCAGTATGTATGATCTTTATATTCTGCTCTATCTTCTACAATCTTTACTCCTCTAAACCAAATTCTGAGGATGGCTAATTTCAAATGATTGTCTGATTCTTTGCGACACCGTGGACTGTAGCCCACCAGGCTCTTCCGCCCATGGGATTCTCCAGGCAAGAATACTGGAGTGGATTGCCATTTCCTTCTCCAGGGGATCTTCCCGACCCAGGGATCGAACCCAGGTCTCCCACATTGCAGGCAGACGCTTTAACCTCTGAGATACCAGGGAAGTCAATTTCAAATGATAGGAAGTCTTTAATATTCTTCCAATTCTAATTTGCATGATAACACAAAATGAGCAAGTCTAGGGTTGTTTTTTTAAAAGGTAAACTTAGAATATACATGCAATATAATCTCAGAACAGAAATAATAATTAAATGTGAATCTCACAATTTTAATTGCAGATACAACACTCATGGATGAGCCACAGTATTTCCTTGTTCAACAAATATTCCAGTGTACATCATATGCTAGGCACTGTTCTAGGCACTTGGGAACACATCAATGAATTTAAAGTCTTTCTCTCATGGAGCCTAAATTCTAGCAGGGGAAGACAGACAAACGTACTAAGTGAATTGAAGAAGCTTTCTCTGTATTCTAAAATTCACTTAGTATGTTTGTCTGTTCTAAGGTTTTTGGCTTTTATTCTGGGAGAAAGGGGGAAACATCACAGAATTCTGAGCAGATAAATGATAGGATTTGACTTACATTGTAAGATTCATCTGACTGCTCTGCTGAGAAGAGGCTAGAGGTGAGTGGAGGCAGGAAAATGTCAAGAGCTGCAGGAATTTATTTTGCTGGACCCCAGTGTCATGGTAAAGTGGTGAGAAGGGTCAGATGCCGGATATACACTGAAGGCAGAACTAGCCAATATGTTTTTCTGATGGACTGGATACACGATATGACAAAGAGGCAAAGATAACTGGAGAGTAAGTTGCCACCTGCTGAGATGGGGAAGCTCTGGACGTAATAGTTGGGAGCAGGGGGGAGGACAGATCAGGAGCTCAGTTTTGGATGTTATACTGATGATGCCTTTTGGATGGTGAATGGATAAATCAAGTAGGTAACTGGATAGGTCTGAACTAGAGATACATTTGGGTGTTGTCAACATATAGACAGCATTTAAAGCCATGGAAGGGAAACCACCAAGGGAATGACTAGACAGAAAAGAGGTCCAAGGACAAAACCCTGGGACACTCTACTAATAAAGCAGGGGAGGGAGCAGAAGAGATGGCAAAGGAGACTAGGGAGTAACTGTTATTTCTTTTTTTCTCCCTTCCCATACTTAAATGCAAAATTGGTGTAGTATTCATGGGGATCCTCTGCATAGAAATCTCATGCCTGTTAATCTAGAATCTGAACGTATTCTATACGTTCTGAAGACAACCATATCGTATGTGAAGACATTAAACAGTAAAATCAATCCAATATCCATTTTAATAATACATTCTCTATTACAACTTAGATTTTTCTGGACATAAGAGCAAGCTAACCATTCTAATTTTTTTATCATTCCATTCACTTTTTTGTTGTTGTTGTTGTTCACTTTTAACTTTAGAAGACCACCACTCAGAAGAACTGCCCAGTTAAAAAAAAAGAATAAAGGTTGGGTTTCATCTCTCAAAATTCTGGATGCTTTTAATTTTATGAAGTGACATCATACGCCTGAAGCTTGCAACATTGTCATTTTTTAAGTTTAACTCCTCCTGATTCTAAGAAAACGTTTTGAATGTTATTATTTCCCCTTTGAAAAAAATTTTAATAGGAACAAGTTCTTTAAGAATAATTCCCTATAAAATTCTTTGCAACAAGGATTTTTCCTTTTGTGTCTCTAAGAATCTAAACTATTTGTGTTTCAATTCACTCATGAAATAAACGTGGAAGTATGCTATGGTATTCAAAAGGTAACATGGAGCTGTTGAGCCATCTAGCTGAGAACCAACAATAAATTGCCAGTAAAGTGCCAAATTTCCAACTTTGGGTTACAGGATGTATGGGAAAGATACAATTGGCAGATACAACGCAGCAGTAGGCCAACTCCTTGGTTTTCCCTGATGCCTTTAAACACGAAAACAAATGGACAAAACAGTTCTTAGAGCCCACAGGATAGGCCCTGTATGAAAATACCTCGCATTTCTGCAGCCATCTCCAAAGTCTGAAATTTTTGTTGGCTCGAGTTTTGGCCTCCGTTTTTAGCATGTGAATAATGAGCCGATTTTTGCTCTGCAGGGCCATGTCAAGAGGGGTTTCTCCCTAAAAAAGAAAGAAACAGTTCAATTTTATTTTTGATACAGCACAGGTACTAAACTTTTTTTTTTAATATTTATTTATTTGGCTGAGTCTTGGTTGCGGCACGTGTGATCTTTAGTTGCACATGCAGAATCTTTTATAGCTGTGGAATGCGAACTCTTAGTTGGGGTATGTGGGGCCTAGTTCCCTGACCAGGGATTGAACCCAGGCTCCCTGCATTGGGAGCGTGGAATCTTAGCCACTGAGTCACCAGGGAAGTCCCAATGCTAAACAAGTTTTACAAACTCACAAGAATCATAGATTCAATGTATTTATTCCAAGGGTAGCCAACTATTATTGTTTCTATGTATCTTGTGGTAACTGAAGACATAATAAACTAAGAGAGATAAACACCTGGCCATACCTTAACATTTCGGACATCCAGGCTAGAACCAGCTTCCAAGAGCTTATCAACAGCATTAACATTTCCTGCTGCAACCGCCCAGTGGAGTGGAGTGTTTTGATGTATTTTATCAACTATATTGAGAGAAGGATTAAACTTTAAAAGAAATCCAGTTGGTTCTGGCCTGTCTCAAAACAATAAAACACCAAGGATCATTTATTAGAATGATTTGAAGGGTAAATGTAAATAATGAACCTGTCTGATAATGTATCAATGAACCAATCAGTAAGTATTCTGAAAACTGCAGAACTTCTCTGTGCAGACTTTTATTCTAGGTGCTAATACTGGTGAGGCCCAAGTTGCTGCCCCAAGAGAAATGTATTGTCTGCTACATAATGTAATTTTAACATCAATACAATGGAATAATTGCTTTTGTTTTTCAAATTTTTATTTTCATGCTGCTGATCTAATGGTTAACGTTTTGGCTTTTTTTTTAACTTTGGCCAACGTTAAATGCTATGTAGATAAACCAAAAGCTAACTTCACATTCTCCCTCCAACCACTTATTACATAAAGTGGTATAAAAATGCCCTAAATTATTCACCATAGAAAGTTATGGACTTGAAAGCAGAATTCAATTAAATATTTTTTACTTCATCTTCAACACCTTTACTTCTTTCATGACTACTCAAAAGATTCCTTTAATAAAATAATAATCTATTTTACTCATTCAAGATTTTTAAACATTATACATGACCTGAGAGTTACTAGCAAAGATGACAAAATGCTTTTTGACAAAATTCTACCTCAAATTTGAGCCCTATCACTCTAAGAACTAAAAGGAAATAGCATCAGAACTAACTCAGTTCCTAGGAGCAACATCCTAAGTAAAAGCAGACTCAGAAACTAAGTACAATACTGGAAACAAAACTGATAAAGGACCAAGTGTAGCATGGATTTGAACAGAAGAATAACAGAAGTTGGACAATGTGGTGACCAATAATCACAAGCAGTAATGATAAAACACACAAAAACTTAAATATGTAAGTCACTGATATGAACATAATAAACGTGCTATTTTCATAAGTGCAATTTTCAACAATTGCAATTAATATTTTCAGAGTAGTCAACAATATCAGAGAACCCTCAAACATTGTTTTTTGAAATGCATATTTATCATCGAGATTTCAAATTATGGGAGCATTTAAACCTGTAGCCATTCTTGAGAAACGTAAACTAAGAAATGCAAATTCTGTTAATAAGTATATGCTCTGGAATCTCCAGGTGTTCTGTAAGGAAATTCTTTTCTTATTAGTAGCTTTCAAACTTTTCCCCAAAGCTATCAGAAAACAGAAAATTTATTTCAATGCTGCTTTTCTAACTACAACTACATTAAAAGTGCATGTCACAGTCACAAGACAGAAAACCTTACTTTTTTCAGAATGTTGTGTCACCTCACATAGAATAAGATAGTTAAATTGCTGGAATCAAGAGTCAGAATAAGGCAATTCAATTAAACTTACTTACCCAAGTACTTTGTTAGCTGATAACATGAGAGGTGTCTGCCCGTTTACATCTATCGTATTCACACTCTGTTAAAAAAGAAGAGTTGATCAGCCTAACTGTAAACACAGGTAAGTTACTGTTTTCTCTCTTAGTAGAAGTATCTCTTTAATACATTCAACACCACCAGTGTGTCTACAAGTGTTCAAATATCATTTGAATAAAATAGTGTTCTGTTTCACATCAATAGGGTAAAAATCCACTGATTGCTACAAAATTTTTTTAAAGGGAAAAATCTGAATATATGATTTTAAGTGTTGTATGTTGTGAGTGGAAGAAGACTAAGGGACAGAAAAATGTTGATAATCACCATCAAATATGAGACAGTAGAGACCTTAGAAGTTCTCTAGTTTAGACTTTAACTGACATATTAATTCAAACTATCACCTCTTGGACAAAATCATCCAGTCTCTACTTAAACACTTTCAGTAGGAGTGAATTCTACCTTCTGAAGCAAGAATACAAAGTATATTGTATTTTTGGATTTACTATGTTTCAAAGAGTAAAACATGAAAAATTCTTTTCTATTTTTGAGAATACAGGAAATAAAAAGGAAATCATAGCTCCAAGAAGATATGGTCCACTTAAAAAAAAATTGGTCTGGAGTTGAGGTATATAATACCTCAACCAAGGGCCCCCAACCCCCCAAAAAAGTCAGTGACTGAATATTCTTACAGGCCTTGGAGGAAGAAGCCCAAAGTGAAGTAGAAAAGATGACTCTTCATACAGTTTTCCAAAATGAGAACCAAGAGGTTATAATTATTCTACTTGAATTGCTAAGTCTAACAGAAAGTGCTTATTTAAAGACAATACTGTCATTCCAACAGCATTTGTGCAAACATGTCTCCATGCCTGCTACACGAAACTACCGATATCTAAACTAGTTGTTAGCAGAAAGCATATCCCAGGCAAGCAGAACTGACAGTGAAACTCCCACTGCCAACAACCCATAATTTAACCAGTGCCACAAATGAATGTCTCTTAAGGCAAGTCATTTTTCATGGGATTACTTCAGGGAACAATAAGAAACATACATTCAAAGTGGTCTCCACTTGGACTCAAATAATGAAAGCAAATGATGGGTTAACTTGGTGATCTGACTACCATTTCCACCTTCAACCAAAAGAAAAATACAGGCTTTAAAGTCATGTTTTTGAAAAACTCTGCAAATTACTGGGATTACAAGAAAAACTATTATAAGCTTACAAGTTTCAGAAACAACTATTACATGTTACTGAGCTAAATGACCTATCTTTTTTGCTCCAGTGAAGCTGGAAAAGCAGTATTCAATAGTTAGACTTACTGAGGGTAGTATTTGAACATTCAGGTATCTGTAAAAATGATTTTTATACCTTAAAAATGAGGACTATTACTAACGATCCTCTGAGTCCTTTCAGATTTACAACAGCTGCAATACAAAATACGTCTCAAAACATACCTGTCCTTTAGAGATGAGATATGCTATAATGGGCATGTGCTGAAATAACACTGCCAGGTGGATGCCGCAGAATCCCTCTCCATCAATGAGAGCGGGGTCTGCACCATACTGCAGTAATAATATGACCATGGGTAAATGCCCTTGTCTGGAAAAAGAGAGAACAAAAATTATACTGTACTCTATAGTGCAAAAGAGAAGAATTCAGGGAGAAACTAATATTTCTAAGACATGAGGGACTGTGGTTAGATATAAAGAGTATTTCTTAACAGTGCACAGATTTTTAAAACACTGGAGCTTCTCTAAATATCTTTTATGTAGACATTCGAAACTCAGAACTATCTGGACAGTTCTTCTTGAGTGCAGGTAATAAGCTTATTAATAATAACCTCCCAATCTACCTTAAATCTTATGTGTAAGACTACTACCATGTATAAATAATTTTACATAACTAACAATAAAAATGGAAATTAAAAATCACTTGGACTTTGCCATTGTTATTTTAAAAACAAAAAATAATCATGAAACAGGTATGCTGAATGAAGGGTAACAATTCCCAGACCACAGGTGATAATACTGTTCTTAGGTACTACATATTTCTCTTTGAATACAGCTCATTTCTATGTAAAGCACTGTAGCTTAAGGGGATGAGCTAACCCCAGATTCTTCAAAATTCTCGACTCCAGAGAAAAGATTCAACTCCTTGCCTTAAATGAACAATTATCCACTTCACTTTCAGGTTCTTATCAATTCCACCGATCAGAGAGCATGGAGTTAAAATGAAAGATGAAGAAGCTGCTAAGTATCCAAATAGACACTTACTAACTTCAGCTTCAGATGCCAGTACATACCAGGGAAAAGAACTGATGGAGTTTACACTCACTAAACTACCACATTTGTCCAGGTGATCAAATATTAAAAATATTTACTTTGATTTAGTTTGGGCCCTCAATTAAACACAAAAACATCATCTATGGAAACTCTTTAAAACTGTATGTTTTTTTTTAATGAAGGGGTAAAAACAAAAGCAAGTCTTTCAAGTGGTCTGTAACTGCAATTCCAATATGAACTACTAGACATATATAGTTATTTAAATGCAAATTAGCTAAAATTAACTAAAATTAAAAACTCAATTCCTTAGTGGCTTGCAAAGTGCTGGTCTTTAATGTTCAGAAAATACATATGTCAGTTTCGATTCTGAACAGCAATTTTAGTATTTAAAGAAACCTTTACCTGATGGCCCAGTGAAGAGGAGTTGAATTTAAATCGCCACCCAACTGATCTACCACAGCGCCTTTTGAAATATAAAACCTGTTAAGAGCAGACATAAGTGAAAATAAGGTTTAAAATTTAAAATTCATACTAAGAAAACATCCACTTTTCTTAGTAATAAAAGTATTCGAAAACAGAAATTATAATAATGCCCCTCTCTAAAACACTCAGATCTGCAGAAGTCGGAAAGATTCACATAACAGCATCAAACAGATCCCTGGTGAAATATTCTCATCATGTAAGTAATTACTCCTACTGTCATGAGTATTCCTTTACAACTGTACACTAAACACATAATAACTACTCTCTGCTTATTCTAACTACAAAACTCTTGAAATGGTTTATCTTTAAAAGGTTTCTACTACAGATGTTCTACTTAACTTGCAAGAAGAAAGGTGAAACTATGTCACAACTAACAGCTTAAAGTTAGAATTACTATGTGGAAATAATGATGCTAAAAGTAGGTAGCAAAAAAATAACTCAAAATTCTTCCAGAAAAGTTAGACATTTTGAGCATTTCACTCTCTATTTTGGAGGCATTGATGGGATACATTGTATAAAGTGAAACTATAAGGTAAAGAGACTTATTTTCTTCTGTGGCTTACAGGAATTAGTCTCATTATTTCAAAGTTGTGCTTCATATACATTATCTAAACAATACACCAGTTTATTTCCACAGAAAAGGAGTATGGCTGTGAGTATATCTCGTTATTCTAACCTTCAGTATATTTTTACTTTCCTAAACCACAAGGATTTTAAATGTGTATAATACAAAACATATACACATTCATGTATACATACACATTTTACATGCTAAGATATAAAAATAAAAAACCCACAGTAGTGCTTTATGTAGGGGAATAATTTTATACAATCTAATACATGCCTAATCTAAAATGTATTCCATATTTAATTTTGCTGTTAAATTATTCCCCTACCCATCCATTCCTCCTAGCATTATTACAATATAACAATTTCAGTGATTCTTTTAAACTTGGTGAAACTATCTGTTCTATTGTGAAAAACATGTTGTTATTGTTCAGTCACTCAATCATGTCCTACTCTGTGTGACCCCATGGACTGCAGCATGCCAGGTTTCCTTGTCCTTCACCATCTCCTGGAGCTTATTCAAACTCATGTCCATTGAGTCAGTGATACCACCCAACCATCTCATCCTCTGTCCTCCCGTTCTCCTCCTGCCTTCAATCTTTCCTAGCATCAGGGTCTTTTCCACTGAGACAGTTCTTCACATCAGGTGGCCAAAGTATTGGAGTTTCAGCTTCAGCACCAGTCCTTCCAATGAATATTCAGGGTTGATTTCCTCAAAAATGGACTGGTTGGATCTCCTTGCACTCCAAGGGACTCTCAAGAGTCTTCTCCAGCACCACAGTTCAAAAGCATCAGTTCTTGGGCGCTCAGCCTTCTTTATGATCCAACTCTCACATGCATACGTGACTACTACAAAAAACACAGCTTGGACTATACGGACCTTTGTCAGCAAAGTAATGTCTCTACTTTTTAATATGCTGTCTAGGTTTGTTATAGCTTTTCTTCCAAGGAGCAAGTGTCTTTTAAAACTTTCAAGGTTGCAGTCACCATCCGCAGTAATTTTGGAGCCTAAGAAAAAAAAGTCTGTTACTGTTTCCATCGTTTCCCCATCTACTTGCCAGGAAGTGATGGAAACAGATGCTACGATCTTAGTTTTTTGAATGTTGAGTTTTAAGTCAGCTTTTTCACTCTTCTCTTTCACCTTCATCAAGAGGCTCTTCAGTTCCTCTTCGCTTTCTGCCATAAGGGTGGTATCATCTGCATACCTGAGGTTATTGATATTTCTACCAGCAATGTTGACTCCAGCTTGTGCTTCATCCAGCCCAGCTTTTTGCATGATGTACTCTGCATGTAAGTTAAACAAGCAGAGTGACAATATACAGCTTTGATGCACTCCTTTCCCAGTTTTGAATCAGCCCGTTGTTCAATGTCTAAAAATGTTCAAATTCTTTGCCTGAACTGTGACTTCATTTTTAATTTTTCTTTTTGGGCCAGTGAGAGTCCTGGTCCAGATGATCTCTGAGATCCTTTTCAATACTATAATAACCATTGTGCATGGTACAAAGTTCAAGCATTCATTTATAATAAAGGATTAGAGATGGCTCAACATACATACTTGCACTTGAAAAGAGAAAAGACAAATGAAGGAAAGGTTTAGAATTATAAAACACACACTTAATTAACACACATATATCCCATCTTACTTTACAAGATCCAGCCTGTTATTAATGGCAGCCCAATGAAGAAGAGACACATTTTCTTTGTCTGGTTGCCTGACATCATATCCTGCTTCTACCAACTCTTTACATCGTTCAAAAATTCCATATCTGCAATAAGATGGAAGATAAAAAGCATAACTGATACCATTAAAATAATTTCAGCTATCACAATTTCTTTCTTTTACCATGTCTTTATGCAGTGTGTCTTTTGGTCAACACAGAAATATAATAATTAGCAAAGGTATTCACAAAGTGGATGGAATGTAAAGCCAAACAACAGAAGTAAACTTGGCTACTAGCTGATGAGATAGATGAATCTATTTGGACTTACCTGATTTTCCAAAATAAACTTTTAACATTCACAGTTTCCCTCTTCCAATAAGTTTCACTGGATCTTCCACTACGCACCAGGAATGCATGGTGCTGATTCTGGACAATAATCGTATCCCCGAATCAAACAAAGCCCAAGCAATGATCTCACAATAAGGGAGCAAGACTAAAAGCAAACTGGAACGGGGTAAATTCAACAATAAAACATGGACACGGTGTAGGTACAGAAAAGGAAGGAATGATTAGCCCTTCCTGAAGTAGATGGAACACGATATACAAGCTACGAAGGGAAGACATTTCAGGCAGAGGGAATAGCATGTATGAAAACCAGAGATATGAAACTACACGGATACCTGGAGAAATAATAAGCAATTTAGCACCGCAAAAGCATAAAGCATAAGAAAGGCAATGGCAGGAGATGAGGCTAGGAGAGGCAGGCAAAGCCTGCATGATCCTTCTCTGCCATGCTTTGAAATTTAGTCTTTACGGCTCAAGGGGAAGCCAGTGCAGGTTTTAAAGAAGAAAGCACTCAGGCTTTGGGCTGTAAGAAAGATCACATTGGTGCAGTATGGAAGCTAATTTTAGGTGAAGACTGAGAGACCAGTTTAGAGGCTCTTGTATTAGAGACAGGTGATCAGCAAAGGGAGCCTCAGAAACAATGGAAAAGGAGGGAAAGATTGAAGGGATATTTAAGAGAGTTATTTAACTATCAGAATGGAAAGCAGGAGAGAAATATCTCTTTTTAATGCTAAAATAATTTTCAAAATCATTCATTAGCTCTATTTCTTTTCAATAGAAACTATTAAGTCCTACTAAACCATGCTGGGAGGGATTGGGGGTAGGAGGAGAAGGGGACGACAGAGGATGAGATAGCTGGATGGCATCACTGACTCGATGGATGTGAGTCTGAGTGAACTCCGGGAGTTGGTGATGGACAGGGAGGCCTGGTGTGCTGCGATTCATGGGGTTGCAAAGAGTCGGACACAACTGAGCGACTGAACTGAACTGAACTGAAAGTAGTGGTTCCCAGGGCCTCCAGGGTTAATGTAAATTAGTAATTAGAATATTCAAATAATTGTCAATTACTCTTTAACAAATATAAGCAATATATTAGTCTACATTAAAGCCAAACAGGCTAACTAATCACCAAACATCTTCACTTTTGACAGAAATGATATATATCAAGTTTGTGCAGTAACATCAGTTTCTTTCATGCAGATTAGAAGCTCTGACAGGCAGGCTAAAATTTGATTACTAATAAAGTGGCCTACTAATTAACATAATCTGACAGGTAAAATATTTCAAAACATATTCAATGGCAAGAGATGTGGTAGATGTTAACAATCAGTGAGATCCATGAGGGTGATAATGTTGGAAATTATTTTATGCAAATAGCCACAGGTGGAAATCTTAAGGAGAAACTCAAAACATATTTCATTTTCAGTGAAAGCAAAACAACCGACTATAGTTTCAAGTGGTCAGAAAACCTGTTTCTATTTTACTGACTTTCTTCTAGTGTACCCAAGACAATAGCTATACAGAAGGTAATCAATAAATATTTAAAATACTCATAAATGTGTGAGTTATATTCTTCTATCTCATCTTCATATTTAGGTTGTAGTACATTTTAAAAGCCTAAGATTGTGTGTTTCAAGATCAGAGTCTAGCATGAGTGTCATTTAAAACCATCTGCTCACTCAATGAACATTTACTGAGCACCTAATACAAGACAAACTGTGCAAAAGCACTGGGCTTACAAAGATGAAAAAGACATGGTTTTGCTCAGAAGTTCACAATCTAATGGAAGAGACCCTTAATGAAAAACTAAGCTGCACTGTATCAGCTGCTCTGATGCTGGTCTGACAAGCATACCATCACTGGAGTATGCAGGGAGGAAGGTGTGCACGGGAGTGCCATGGACTGCACATAGGTTATTACAACTCAACACTATCGAAGGATAAAACAAAGCATTAGGAAGACTTACTGAGTAGCTTTTACAATGTCACAGTTACTAGAATCCTCTATAAGAGGAAGAGCTTCTCTCGCCTTGGCAAGTTCTTTGTTTTCGTGTGCACAGACTCCATGTCGACCAAATCCTGGAGGGTAGGGGCCATGGCTGTGATTCCTGCACTGAAGAGTAAGAGTAATTTGACAAGGCACAGTAAGAGAATCAATGTCACATTCAACTACATCATAAAGCATTTGGTACTATCAACAATATCCATCAATTAAATGATTTTTTTTTCATTCTTAGAGGTATATTCTACAGAAAATTTTCATTTTAATTCTTTTCACTAGGATTAGATGCTTAAGATTAGAAAAGTCCAAACTATGTATTAGGTTGGTGCAAAAGTAATTGCGGTTTTACACTGTTGAACTCTGCCATTCAACACTGGAATACATTCTTAAATAAATGTGGTTATCTTATACATCACTTTAATGCATACTTCTCACTATGTATTTTTGCTAATGACTTATTACCAACTGTTTATATTTATCTTAGACTGTTGAAATGATGTTATACAAAAAGTAAATTCCAGTGATTTTTTAATTCAAGTTCAAAATGGATCACAAGGCAGCAGAGACAACTCGCAACATCAACAGCACACTTGGCTCAGAAATTGCTAGTGAACAGTATGTGCAGTGGTGCTTCAAGAAGTTTTGCAAAGGAGACGAGAGCCTCGAAGATGAAGAGCGCAGTGGCAGCCGTCAGAAGTTGACAACGACCAGCGGAGAGCCATCATCAAGCTGATCCTCTTACAGCTACTGAAGGTGCCAAAGAACCCAACATCAACCACTCTATGGTCATTCAGCATTTGAAGCAAACTGGAAAGCTGAAAAAGCTCAGTAAGTGGGTGCTTCATGAGCTAACTGCAAACCAAAAATATCGTTTTGAGGTGTCATCTTCTCGTATTCTACACAACAACAACAAACCATTTGTTGATTGTGATTGTGATGTGCAACAAAAAGTGGATTCCATACAACCCCGGGTGACAATCAGCTCAGTGGTTGGACTGAAAAAAAGCTCCAAAGCACTTCCCAAAGCCAAACTTGCACCAAAATAAAAGGTCATGGTCAGTCTGGTGGTCTGCTGCCAGTCTGATCCACTACAGCTTTCTGAATCCCAGTGAAACCATTACATCGGAGAAGTATGCTCAGCAAATTGATGAGATGAACAGAAAGCTGCAATCCCTGCAGCTGGCACTGGTCAACACGAAGGGCCCAATTCTTCTCCGTGACAATGCCCGACCACACGTCACACAACCAACACTTCAAAAGTTGAACAAAGTGGGCTAAAAGTTTTGCCTCATCCACCATATTCACCTGAAGTGAAAGTGTCAGTTGCTCAGTTGTGTCTGACTCTTTGCAACTCCATGGACTCTAGCCCACCAGGCTCCTCTGTCCATGGAATTCTCTAGGCAAGATACTAGAGTGGGTAGCCACTCTCTTCTCCAGGGGATCTTCCCAAACCACGGATGGAACCTGGGTCTCCTGCATTGCAGGCAGATTCTTTACCATCTGAGCCACCAGGGAAGCCCTCATTGTCACCTGACCTTTCACCAAATGACTATCACTTCTTCAAGCATCTCAACAACTTTTTGCAAGGAAAATCCTTCCAAAACCAGCAAGAGACAGAAAATGCTTTTCAAGAGTTTGTTGAATTGCAAAGCACAGATTTTTACACTACAGGAATACATACACTTATTCTCGTTGGCAAAAACGTGCTGATTGTAATAGTTCCTATTAATAAAGATGCTTGAACCTAGTTATAACGATATAACATTCATGGTCTGAAACCACAATAACATTTACACCAACCAAATATTTCTGTCATAAAACAAAGGCCATCTGCAAAAGACACCAAAGTATTCTGTTACTTGTAATAGGTCGAGGGTCATGGCTCTTGACAGCAGGAAGGTCACGTCTGCTTCAGGAAGTCATGGCAAATACACCCTAAGGCTACATCCCAATGTATAAATGAAATCCCAGAAGAGGAAGAGGAAATACTTTTAAATAATTTGACTAAAAAATAGCCAAAAATCTTCCAAATTTGGTGAAAATTATAAACCCACAGCTCCTACAAGCTCAACAAACCCAAGCGGCACCAAGCTCATATTACACCAAGATATAAAAGTCAAACTACTCGAAACCAATGATAAAGATAGTGGTCCAAGGAAAAAGACACATTATGTTCAAAAAAACAAAGATAAGAATGAACTCAGACTTCTTATCAGTAAGTACCAGCCAGAAGACAAAAGCAAGACAGCTTTAAAAATCTAAAAGAAAAAACTTAACCTGCAAACACTAACAAAAATATTCTTGAAAAATAGGAATGAAAGAAACACTTTTTTTCAAACAAATCAAAGCTAAGAAAACTGCGAACAGACACTATCTTACAAGAAATAATAAAGGATGTTCTTCAGGCTAAAGGAAAATAATACCAGATAGAAATCTGAATCCATACAAAGAAACAGAGTGACAGAACTACATGGTTAATATTATAATTATGTGGGTCAACATAACAGACTTTGTCACGTTTTTTAATTTCTTGATGACAAAAAACTGAAGTATATTGTTACAGGAGATTCTTAAAAGAGTATTTGCAGATAAACAGTGATAAGTAAACCCAAGAGCAACTTCTAAATAAATAAAGTCTTGCAATAAGCCAATAGCAGAAATAAAATAAAATACTTAAAACATACTCAGTATTTTTCAAACTACAGGAAAAGTAGAGGGAAAATGAACAAAGAACAGAAAAGGAATAAAACATATAAGGTAATACCTTTATACCAAACTATATTTGTAATCACATTAAATACTAATAGTCTAAAGAAAACCAAATGAAACACAGTTTGTTAGACTGGATTTTTAAAAAAGCAAACACCAAGAAAACTGCATGTTATCTACAGGAAACTCACATTAAATATAAAAATATACATAGGTTAAAAGTAAAGGATAGAAAGAGATATACCATGAAATAAAAATAAGCATAAGGAATTCAAAGGTTATATTAATATAAGACAAAGTAGACATCAACACAAGAAATATTACCAGAGATAAGGAGGGACATCTCAAAATATTAAAGAAGGCAATTTATTAAGAAGATACAACAACCTTAAATATACGTGTACCCAAAAGGAACTTCAAAATCCATACAGCAAAAAAGAAAAACAGGAAGATTCATTATTATAGTTGAGTATTTTAATACTTCTATCACCTACTAGAAAAAGAGAGAAATCAGAAACAGATGCATGTGTGCATGCTCAATCGCTCAGTCGTGTCTGACTCTTTGCGACCCCATGGACTGTAGCCCGCCAGGCTCCTCTGTCCACGGGATTCTCCAGGTAAGAATACTGGAGTGGGTTGCCATTTCCTTCTCCAGAGGATCTTCCCAATCCAAACTCGCGTCTACCCTGTCTTCTGCACTGGCAGGCAAATTCTTTACCACTGCGCCACCAAGAAGACTTAACACTATCCACCAATTGGATCTAACTGACATTTTCATAAAATCCCACCCAACAACAGAATAGATATGTATTCCAAGTACACATGGAATATTCATCAAGAAAGATAATATACTGGGCCATAAAACAAGTCTCAACAAACTTATATGGGTTGAATTCATACAGAGTATGTTATCTGGCCACAGCTGGAATTAGATTAAAAATCAATAACGAAAGGATATGTAGAATATTCTCAAATATTTGGAAACTAAACAACACAGTTGTAAATACAGTGAATTTTTAGCTTTAAATGCTTATAACGGGAAAAAGACTCTTGAGAGTCCTTTGGATGGCAAAGAGATCAAACCAGTCCATCCTAAAGGAAATCAGTCCTGAATATTCATTGGAAGGACTGATGCTGAAGCTGAAACTTCAATACTCTGGCCACCTGATGTGAAGGACTGACTCATTGGAAAAGACCCTGATGCTGGGAAAAATTGAAGGCGGGAGGATAAGGGGACGACAGAGGATGAGATGGTTGGATGGCATCACCGACTCTATGGACAAGAGTTCGAGTAAACTCCGGGAGTTGGTGATGGACAGGGAGGCCTGGAGTGCTACAGTCCATGGGGTTGCAAAGAGTTGGACACGACTGAGTGACTAAATGGGAAAAAAGAAGGAACTAAAATAAATGACCTAAGCTTTTGCCTTAAGAACCTAGAGAAGGAAAATAAACCCAAAATAGAATGAATGAAACAATGAAGATAGGGAAATCCATGAAATATAAAAAAGAAAAAAAATGCAGAATCACTGAAACCAACAGCTGTTCTTGGGCCTTCCCTGGTAGCGCAGCAGATGGAAATCTGCCCGTGGTTCCATCCCTGGTCGTGAGATTACATGGGCCATAGAGCAGCTGGGCCCGTGTGACACAACTACTGAGCCCACGCTCTAGAGCCCACGAGCCACAACTACCAAAGCCCCCGTGCCTAGAGCCTGCGTTCCACAACAAGAGGGGCCACTGCAATGAGAAGCCCACGCATCACAACGAAGAGTAGCCCCTGATTGCTGAAATTCAGAAGCCCACCAAAGCAATCAAGACTCAGGGCAACCAAAATAAATAAAAATTACTAAAAACAAAAAACAAAAACAGAGTGTAAAGTTTTTCTTTAAAAAGCTGGTAAGAAAGAAAAAAAAAAAAAGCTGGTAAGAACCAGCTGGAAATAATAAATCAATAAAATTGATAAACCTCCAGACTGATCAAAAATAAAGATGTCAATGACATACAGCAGGTTTAAAAAAGAGGACACTATTACAAGATTCTGGAAACACTAAAAGGATAATAAGGGACTTCTGTGATCATGTTTATGCCATTAAATTCAATGACCTAGATGAAATGCAAAAAATTTTCTCGGAACACACAAGTTATCAAAATGGAATTAAAAAGAAATGAGTAGCACTCTATCTATTAAGGAAATTGAGTTCATAATTTTAAAACTTCCCAATAGGGACTTCCTTATAGTCCAGTGGCTAAGACTCTGTGCTCCCAATGCAGGGGGCCCAGGTCTGATCCCTGGTCACGGAACTAGACCCCACATCCCACACCGGAGTTCACACCCCACAGTGAAGACCTGGCGCGGTCAAGTAAATAAATAAAAACATTAAACAAACAAAAACTTCCCATTAAACAAAAGCAAAACAACTCCAGGCCCACATAACTTTTAACCGGCAAACACTATGAAAACATTCAGGGAAGAAATGATACCAACTCCTTCAGAATACAGAGGAATTGCTTCCTAGCTCATTTTAGGAGGCAGCATGATCCCAAAAATAAAACCAACAGCCATTCACAGTAACAAAAACTACAGATTTAATACCCTTCATGAACACACATGTAAAGATCCTAATGAAATGTCAGCAAAATTGTATTCAGTGATTCAAATATAAAAAGGATAAGATACATTACAACCAAGCTTAAACATTTCAAAAGGAATCAGTACAATCCATCATCTTCACAAAATAAATATACTCAATTCAGCAGAACAAAAGCATTTGACAGAATTCAACATCCATGCATGACACTCTTTGGACACTAGGGAAAGAAGGGGACTTTCTCAACCTGATAAAGAGCATTTATAAGAAATCTACAGGGCTTCCCTGGTAGCTCAATGGTAAAGAATCCACATGTCAATGCAGGAGACACGGGTATGATCCCTGGTCTGGGAAGATCCCACTTAGCTGCCAGCAGCTAAGCCCATGCACCACAGCTATTGAACCTGTGCTCTAGAGTCCAGGAACCACAACTCCTGAGCCCATGCACCCCAACTACTGAAGCCTAAGCACAAGAGAAGTCACCGTAACGAGAAGCCCATGCACTGCAACAGAGTCGTTCCCTGCCCTCCACAACTACAGAAAAGCCCACACACAGCAACAAAGACCTAGAACAGCCAAAAATAAATAAATTATTTTTTTAAAAATCTATAGCTACCACACACTTAACAGTAAAAGACTGAATGCTTTAACTGTAAAGACTGAGACAAAACAAGAATGCCCACTATCACCACTTGTAATCAACAATGTAATGAAGTCCTGGACAGAATAAGAGTAAAGAAAAAATGCATACAGATTAGAAAAGAAGCAAATTCACCTTTATTTGCAGACAACATGATGATATACACAGAAAACCCAAAGGGATCTTTTTAAAAATTTACAATAGGAGTCGGACACGACTGAGCGACTTCACTTTCACTTTCATGCATTGGAGAAGGAAATGGCAGCCCACTCCAGTGTTCTTGCCTGGAGAATCCCAGGGACAGGGGAGCCTGGTGGGCTGCCGTCTATGGGGCTGCACAGAGTCGGACACGACTGAAGTGACTTAGCAGCAGCAGCAGCAGTAGTATACAATATAAAATACTTAAAAAGATTTTCTACTGTATCCAGCATGTTTAGTTGCATTTAAGGGAGAGGTTCACATCAAATATCTAGCAAATCATTCCTAGAAATCCAAACTGGCTTGTTATTTTCTAATCCCATCTATGTAAAGTTGTTACCAGACCTTTATCCACCTTATTCACCAGACCTGTCTCTGAACAACTTCTCATTGTTTAAAAACAACTCTGAAAGGATGAATACACATCAAGAATAGAAAATTGAAGATATGTGAAATGTGCTTACATCAATTCTCCAGGAGTTCCAAAAAAGATTAAAGAAATGATAGGTTTACTGAAAGAAGTTCATAATCCCTCAAAGGGTTACTCATAAGGGATCAGTACTTTTGTTCTAAGTTATCTTACAGTTAAATTGACCTTTTGGTGTATAGTTCTGTGGATTTTAACACATGTGGAGTCTTGTAACCACTACCAAAATCAGGATCCAGAACAGTTCCAACACCTCAAAAGACTCCCTTGGAATATTCCTTTTAAGCCACATCTCTAGCTCAACTACCTCAGCTCCTGGCAACCACGGATATGTTCTTCATTATTTATTTTTTTCTTTCCCAGACTGTCAAACAATGGAATAATGCAGAATATAATCTTCTAAGACTGGCTTCTGGCACTCAGCATAATGCTGAGACTCATCAAAGTTACTGTATGTTAGTAATAGTTCCTTTCCTGCTATATAGTATTCCACTACATGAATGTATCACAGTTTATCCATTTAAACAACCCACCTGGGTTGTTTCCAGCTTCTGGCAATTATAAATGGAGCTGCTATAAACATACATTTTGTGTGAACATATGTTTTGCTTCTCTAACAGTGAAATTTGCTTGACCATCTGGTAAGTAGATGTTAAATTTATAAGGAGTTGCCAAATCATTTTCCGGAGTGGCTGGACCACTTTGCATTGCCATTAGCAAATTATGAGAGTTCTACTTGCTCTGCATCCTCTGGCACTGACTCTCTCTCGTCAGTGTAATAGATGCATATCCCTGATGGCTAATAGGGGCTGAGTGTCATTTCATGTGCTATTCGCTATCTGTGTATCTTCTTGGGTGAACTGTCTTTTTACTCATTTTTTAATTGGGCTACTTTCTCACTGCTAAGTTTTGAGAGTTCCTTATACTACACATGCTGCTGCTGCTGCTGCTGCTAAGTCACTTCAGTCGTGTCCAACTCTGTGCGACCCCATAGACGGCAGCCTACCCAGCTTCCCCGTCCCTGGGATTCTCCAGGCAAGAACACTGGAGCGGGTTGTCATTTCCTTCTCCAGTGCATGAAAGTGAAAAGTGAAAAGGAAGTCGCTCAGTCGTGTCCGATTCTGTGTGACCCCATGGACTGCAGCCTACCAGGCTCCTCCAGACACGGGATTTTCCAGGCAAGAGTACTGAACTGGGGTGCCATTGCCTTCTCCATACTACACATGCTAGACATAAGTAAGTCCTTTGTCAGATATGTGATTTGTAAATATATTTTCCCCACCTGTAGCTTACCTTCCAATTTCTTAAGTCTCTTTCATACAGCAAATATTTTCAATTTAATAAAGTGTAATGTAGCGATTTTTTTTTTCTTTCACGGATCATGCTTCTGCTGTCACTTCTAACAACCACTGCCTTGGGACCGCAACTCCTCTGCTCAGAGAGGAAGTTCTCCTCCTTCAGGGTTTCAGGTGCTTGCACTGCCAGGAGACCACTTTCCTGTTCTTTGAACCTGAACTAGAGGGCTTCTCCAGGAGCACTCCTGTCTGCAGGGATGCTCACTGCCAGGGTTCAAGTCCCAGGGTGGGGGATGGAGAGGAGGGGACTCAGATGGGAAAAAGGTAAATTAGCTCCTGGTTCAGTGGTTTTTCGAATTCCAGTCTTTCCCCCTGCTCTGCCTGCTACAATTTTCTTTCGAGAATCCTTAAAGAGCATTCTATTCTATCCAGTCCATTCAAGGGGACAGACAGGGTGGAGTGTTCTTTGCTCCTTCTTAGCCAGAGCTAGAATCACAAATGTTTTTTGGAATACACAAGTTGTGACTTCTCTGGTAAATTCAACCTCCCTGCATAAAACTCTTATTTTACATGCACACACTCACACAGATAAAAATAAACATATACGTAGTGAGATTAAAACATCAAAAGGACACCAGGATTGTCTTCACCATATCACATGTAACTACCTCCAACTGAGAGAAGACAAAGGACCAAGGAAAGAGTTAAACTCTACTCAGAATTTCTACAGTCTCAATAAACAGCAGATGTAGATGACAGAGAAATCAGTCTGCTTTTTATATAAAACTTATATTTTTAAATCATAAAGTAATTCACACTCATTTTAAAGCTCCAGCAATACAGACATGAACATTTTAGCCGATATTCTGGATTCTTTCCCTCCCAATCTTGTAGATTGTAGAGATACTATTATTAACAGTTTGGTATATATCTTTCCTCATTATCTGTATATACTTTAATATATATAACATCATAGAGCATATACAGGTTTTTATGATTTTCTTATATTTAACAAAACATCTTCAAACATGGGATTTGATTATATAATTATTCATCAACTTGCCTGTCTCACCTAACAATGTATCATGTACAGCTCTGGACTCAGTAAACAATAGTTGAATCTTATTCCATTGTAAAGATCTAACATAATTAGACATTAGACATGCAAGCTGATTTCAGCATTCACTCTCTAAACAACCCTATAATTAACATCGTATACATTCTCTAACATTGATTCACCAACACAGGACTGCTGGGTCAAAAAACTATATATGTATTTTAAACATAAACAGATACTGACCAATTATCTTCCCTAATTCACATTCCCAGCAGCAAGTATAAGTGTTCTTTTCCCCAAAAACCTCCCCATAACTGATTATTATCAATCTTTTTACAATCTTTCCAATCTGATGGCTAAAACCCATGGCATCTTGCTCTGCATTTCTCACGCCCCTAATTGTTTATTGTTTATTGTCTCATATTTTCTCTTTTGTGGGTTGCCTTTTCATAGTCTGTTCTTCTAGTGGATTATGTATCTTTTTTCCATTTATACATTAAGATTAAGCCTTTCTTTATATACAGATTTTTCATCACAAATAAATGTATATTATATAGATAAAAATGTATTACTTCTCATTATGCCTCAGGGCTTTAAGGACATCAGTTTCATTTTTCATGCAGAAAGTTGAGGAGGATTACACATTTCAATATAAAGAGCATTTATTTATTATGAAGTTTATTCAGCAATTAATTACTGTGTTTTTATGACTTGCAAGGCATTATGCTAGGAACTTAAGACATCAGTGTATATCCTTTAGGAGCTTAAGTCTAATGGGGCAGCTAAGTCAGAAACAAAGAGATACTTCAAGTGATAACTGAAGCAGTATGTGATGGAACGGCAAAAATTGGTGACCAAGAGTAAACAACAGGAGGTTCCTTTGTGTTCATGTCATTTTTGCCTAAATGCAAATCAGAGTAAAAGCTAAAGATGATTACATAAACTCAAAGCCTGGTTTCAAAGCCAACGGTCTCCAAAGTGAGGTAAGCGCACCCAAGGCCAAGCACTCAGTAACCCATTCAGTAACAGAAGAAAATGTTGAAGCTGCTATTATAATAACTTCTGTATTTTTTAGAAAGGGGGGAGGGAAAGCCACAAAAGTTTATAAATTTGTCTTCTTTAATCTTTATGAGTTTTTAGTCCTGGAAGACTCATGCGATCTGTATATCAAGCAGGTCACTCCTCACAGTCTGTTTACAAGGTAACTTGCTAAGTTACTTCAGTCGTGTCCGACCCTGTATGACCCCATAGATGGCAGCCCACCAGGCTCCCCCGTCCCTGGGATTCTCCAGGCAAGAACACTGGAGTGGGTTGCCATTTCCTTCTCCAATGCATGAAAGTGAAAAGTGAAAGTGAAGTCACTCAGTCATGTCTGACTCTTAGCCCCTCCTGGCCTGCAGCCTACCAGGCTCCTCCATCCATGGGATTTTCCAGGCAAGAGTACTGGAGTGGGTTGCCATTGCCTTCTCCCAAGGTAACTCGGGGGCAGCATAAAAGTCCACACCCAGAGGGGTTACAATGGGACCTTCACCATGCTGCGGTATTCATCAGGCTAAGTAATTCTCAAGGTATATTACCTAATTTTAACTACTAATTTTAAAACTATCCTTCCCAAAATAAGCAAGTGGCTTACACTGATTACTCCAAAGAAACGATGAACTGAAATAATAACAGTAGTACTGATACAAGTACGAGCAAACAAGAAAATGGCCGAGCTGCCACTTGTCCTAACAGGTGCTCTTCACTGGCCACAAGAAGTGAAACAGAGATGGTCTAATCTGATCTGACAAAAGGCCAGCCTCCCTCCAAAAAAATTTTCAAATTATGATAAAGGCTGATCTGAAGCAGACTTATATTTAGTTATTTTTAATTCAAAACCTTACCATGAGTATATACTGAGCTATTCACTTATGAGTACAATTTAGAAACATACTGTCAAATCAGTAATAACACAACAATATGGATTTTGAGACTGGCTCCTTCTCCCAGGCCCCAGGTACATCAAACAGAGGGAGCTGAACTTTTCACATCCCAGTTCACCACATGCCCCAGGATCGTCCCTGTTAATACATAAGTTAATTGGTCAGGGGCCAACAAGGGACAGCAGACTGTGGTCAGTAACATGTGGATGATCTGGACTGTGCAGCTGGAGGCCTGAGCTGCCAGCCAGCATGCAGTGCATGGGCCTCTCATCATTCCCTTAACCTCACAACACAGGTCATTTTACAACAATGAAAACTTTAATTCCTGTTTTTCACATTGCAGGGTGGTTTACTCTAGGGGTGCAAGCCCAAAACTGCTTTACTGACAGGACTGCATGATCAAAAAAGCTTAGAGGACACAGCTGTAAGCTATGTTCTTTGCTCTAGATATCACTCCCTCTCAAAATTCTGCGGTAAGAGCTACAGGTGAGAAAGGAAATGACCTGCTTTGGGGGGAGGTTAACTTCAGGGACAGTCACATAAAATGTTTACAGAAAACAACCATGGAGTCCCACGCAAAGGTTAAAGCAAAGTTTGTCAAGATCCTACATCCTTCTTAGAAATTACTTACTGGTTAGCTTACAAAATGTTTTTTTAAGTTTTCTCTAGTTGTTTCCTTTTTACCATGTTGAAAGGAAAAATCTTCTTGAGAACAAGGTCCAAGTCTCAGATTTCAGGTTGGCTGTATGATGGTAGCTAATCATCTACCTGATTTTGGGCTTCAGTTTCTACATTTGTAAAATGAAAGGAGATCAATGTAGGTATAAAGTTACTTCCAAATCCATGTTTACGGTTCTAAGAAGAGCTGTTACAGTAGTTACTCTTGACATGTGTCCTGGTAAAGGCATCACTGCATAAACAAACACCCTTCGTGGCAGTGGAAGCCTAACTGATAATATGGCTACCTACAATATTAAGGTAACAGAATAGACTGAGCAATAGACACCAGCAAAGTCATAAGAGTTTTCATTAATCATTCACTCAGGGAAATGTAAAGAACACCTGCTGCTGCTGCTGCTGCTAAGTCGCTTCAGTCGTGTCCGATTCTGTGCGACCCCATAGATGGCAGCCCACTAGGCTCCCCCATTCCTGGGATTCTCCAGGCAAGAACACTGGAGTGGGTTGCCATTTCCTTCTCCAATACATGAAAGTGAAAAGTGAAAGTGAAGTCGCTCAGTCATGTCCAACTCTTCGCAACCCCATGGACTGCAGCCCACCAGGCTCCTCTGTCCATGGGATTCTCCAGGCAAGAGTACTGAAGTGGGGTGCCATCGCCTTCTCCGAAAGAACACCTACTATATACCAATCAGGGTATTAGGTACTTAGGGATAAAGAATGAATAAGACAAAATTCTTGCTACAATCCATTCGTTCATTCACCAGGTGTTTCTTGAATGCCTACTCAATGTGTCAGTCACTGTTTGAGAAACACCTTGATACGGCCCTGAACACAAAAGACACAGTCCAAAATCAGAAAAAGAAAAGGAGGGGCTGCTGCTACTGCTAAGTCGCTTCAGTCGTGTCTGACTCTGTGCAGCCCCATAGATGGCAGCCCACCAGGCTCCCCCGTCCCTGGGATTCTCCAGGCAAGAACACTGGAATGGGTTGCCATTTCCTTCTCCAATGCATGAAAGTGAAAAGTGAAAGTAAAGTCGCTCAGTCGTGTCTGACTCTTCGCAACCCCATGGACTGCAGCCTACCAGGCTCCTCCGTTCATGAGATTCTCCAGGCAAGAGTACTGGAGTGGGTTGCCATTGCCTTCTCCAAAAGGAGGGGCAAGGATACCAAAAAAAAAAGGCTTGTAGCTAGCTGAATACCCTCCTCCACAAGGAGCAGAAAAAGCAGAACAAGATATAAAATTCTATAAGACAGCTATGAATACATCTGTGGTGATTATTATAACAAAGTCCCCAAGTTCTTTGATACTTCTCCATCAAGAGGAAAGAATCTATGTTTCTCCCTCTCAAATCTGAGCTCTCTGACTACTTCAGTAATAAAATACCACAGGAGTGACACTCGGTCAGTGATACTCAGCAGGCTCAGGCCTCAGAAACTGGCAGCTTCCTATTTCTGTCTCTTGAAATGTTCACTCTTGGAGCCCAGCCGCCATGCTGTCCAGAGGCCCAGGGCACGGGCAAGTGTCCTTGCTCAAAATCATCATGACATGTGACTGAGGGTACCACCAAATGATACCAGCCTGAGTCATCCCAGGGGACAAGTCTTTCCAGCAGAGGCTCTGGACATGATGGAACAGAAACAAAGCATCCCTGCTTTGCCCTGGCCAAAATCCTGACTGCTATGATTTGGGATGATTTGTTACACAGTAGTAGATGATTCAGAGAAGGCACTGGCGACCCACTCCAGTACTCTTGCCTGGAAACTCCCATGGACGGAGGAGCCTAGTAGGCTGCAGTCCATGGGATCGCTAAGAGTCGGACACGACTGAGCGACTTCACTTTCACGCATTAGAGAAGGAAATGGCAACCCACTCCAGTGTTCTTGCCTGGAGAATCCCAGGGATGGGGGAGCCTGGTGGGCTGCCATCTATGGGGTCACAGAGTCGGACATGACTGATGTGACTTAGCAGCAGTAGTAGATGATTGGAACACAGTTAAGATATAAGAGGTATTTCTCACATACTGATATCTTGAATCCAATTACTTTTTCTAAATAGTATATAAGTACCATTAAAGTTAATTAACTAGAGAGAAAACCAAGATCTAGAAAACCGTATTTAAACTCTCATGAGGCTCAAAATCCTGACGATTATCAAATAAAACAAAGACAGAAAAAGAGATTGGACAGATAACCATTAAAATTTCTCATGGCATTAACAAGTACTCTGTATTAACAGAGTTAAGTATCCAAGTTTATTCACTGGGCAATTATTTACAAAGTATATTAATGACATTAAATGCCGAGAAGAAACATAAAGGAAGGAAGGGGGTTAGGGAATGTTGCAGATAGTGGTTATGATGGGGAGGGCCTGCCAACATTGCCATGACATTTGTGTCCAGACCTTACAAAAGTGGAGGGAGTAAGCCATGTGAATACATGAGAAAAGAGTTTTCCAGATAGAGCAAATAGTAAGTACAAAGGCCTTGGGGCCAGTGTGGCTTTGGTTGATTGAGCAAGAAAGCAGTATTAATAAAAAATGAGGTCACAGAGGAAACTGGGGGCCAGAGAATAAAGGCAAATTCTAATAAAAACCTTTCAGCTGGAATCAGAGGAACCAAATTCAACCAGAGCAGGAATGTTCTTGTCTGTTTTGTTCACCAATTAATCTCCAGCACCGGTAACAATGGTTAACCCCTGGTAGAACGAATGAGGTCTTGGCTGTCACTTAACAGCTATTTGACTTTTAACAAATGACTCCTCTTTTTTTGGGGGGGGGGGGGGCGCGCCTCACCACAAAGCTTGCAGGATCCTCAGTTCCCCAACCAGGGAATGAACCTGAGCCATGGCAGTGAAAGCACTGAGTCCTAACCACTGGACCTCCAGGGAAATTCCATGACTCCCAACTTTTTGAGCCTCAATTCTAATCTTTAAAACTGTAGCAACAATCCCTCCCCACCTCACAGAGTCACAGTGAGGGTTAAGAATACAGAAGTATTTTGCAAGCTGCAGAGCATCGTATATAGGTAAGATCTTTACATTATTATTGAAAAAGTTAATAGCAATTATTATTAACAACAACAACGATTTCTACCTTGTCCCATTTAATCCCAAACTCTGAATCATGCTCTCCCTCCATGTGGCAGGGAATTCAAGCAGGGCAATCTTTCCTGAAGCACCAGGTAATGAAGTTTAAGCACTTAAAGGCTTCTGTAAATGAGTGGTAGTAATTAAGATATGATAATTATTCCTACTAACTTTTCCTTGAAACTCTAAGGGGGAAGAAAACAAACAAAGGAGACAGTTTCCACGTGAAGGTTCCACACTCTTTTGTAATATCTGGTGTGCTTGCAAACCTTTTTTATTCTATCAAAACGCAAGAACATTTGACAACTTCCCTCCTGTTTTGTTCCTCACGTAATCTTACATCAGCTTGCTGAAAGAATGGAGGGAAAAGGGGAAAATGAGGAACATTCTCAAGATGGCAAAGACGTTTCTTAGAGAGGCCAGCTAAGCCAATCAATCTCAAACTGCCTGAATCCCACTTAGGGACAGAAAAAAATCTACTACCCAACTCACTCCAGCTGGAGACAGCTTCAGTTTTCTCATCTGTAAATGGGGATTCTATTACCTTCTTAAGGATGCTTCAACTCTGTAACTAAATAATGCACACAAAAGCATTTGGCATATATATGCTAAGAACTCACTAGACCCTGGCTGAACCTGAGTATTTTTCATATATTCAACAAATACTAAGTAAACAGCTATAATATGCCAGTCAGGACCATAAACAAAAAGGACAAAAATCTAGTTCTCCTGGAGCTAACATGTACCTCCTGTCACTCGCCATTGGCCCCTTCTGTTTTCTGAAACTACATCTGGCTTCCAGCACGACCTCCGCCCCACAGAGTCCTTTGGGATTTTGCAGATAGCCATCGCGCACCCTCCACCCCGCTTTCTCTGGCCTAAACAAACAGCCTCAGATCTTTCAAGGAGTAAGCAAGGATATGGCAACAGGGAGCTAGAATGGGGCTGGGTGGGGCGAAGGCAGGTTCCCAGGCGCCTCGGCCGGAAAAGAAATGAATAGAACCTCACAGACTTCAGGCCAAGGTCACGAAGGGCTGGTCCAACTCAGGTGTGTCAGCTGACACCTCTCCCAGGAACGGCTTCCCTCCCCTCCCAGGCCCCACAGCGGTCCCGGCCCTACGGTGAATGCGGGAGAGCCGGTATGGCACTCATCCTATGTCTTCGCCTTTTCTTCCCGGTCGCCTCGGAGAGAATTCCCTGCATCATTCTCGGCGTTTCCAGGTTTCCCCCTCCCTGGACCCTGCCCCTCCGCTCCCTGAGGCCCCTCTGGGAGCTACCTCACACCCAAGCTCTCCGTCTCTTCATCGCCTCGGGCACCCGCCGGGCCCCTGAGACGCCTGCGCCCATCCGCACTCACCTGCGAGCCCAGTCCCGGCCCCTCCATCTCCCCAGTGGCGGCAGCGACTCGACAAAGTGGCGGCGGCGGCCCGCTGGCCAGCCCGCCTCGAGCCGTTTCTACTCCCACTTCCTCCTGTGACTCCGCCTCCACCGCGTCCCTGGCTCGAGCGCTGCGCCGTCAATCGGCCTCGAAAGAGCCAATCCATGGCCTCCTCTCGGCTGGGGGCGGGACTCTCGCGCCGCCAGGGAGGCTAGTGGAGAACTGCGAGTCGGAGGCCCCGCCCACGCCCCGCCCACGCAGGGTGCTAAGAGCCGCTGGCCAAGGCTGCGCACTGCTTGCCCAGGTAGGTGTCCACCTGTCCCCATGCCTCATTCTGCCGCTGGTGTAGGTCCAGTATCTGGCGGTTATTCCAACGTCAGCCACCATCTGCAGAGTGCAAATCGGGACTTGGCTGTTTAATAGCTAGATGGCCTTGTGAAACCGTCTCTTAGATCAGATCAGTCGCTCAGTCGTGTCCAACTCTTTGCGACCCCATGAATCGCAGCACGCCAGGCCTCCCTGTCCATCACCAACTCCCGGAGTTCACTCAGACTCACATCCATCGAGTCAGTGATGCCATCCAGCTATCTCATCGTCGTCCCCTTCTCCTCCTGCCCCCAATCCCTCCCAGCATCAGAGTCTTTTCCAATGAGTCAACTCTTCGCATGAGGTGGCCAAAGTACTGGAGTTTCAGCTGTAGCATCATTCCTTCCAAAGAAATCCCAGGGCTGATCTCCTTCAGAATGGACTGGTTGGATCTCCTTGCAGTCCAAGGGACTCTCAAGAGTCTTCTCCAACACCACAGTTCAAAAGCATCAATTCTTCGGCGCTCAGCCTTCTTCACAGTCCAACTCTCACATCCATATATGACCACAGGAAAAACCATAGCCTTGACTAGACGGACCTTTGTTGGCAAAGTAATGTCTCTGCTTTTGAACATGCTATCTAGGTTGGTCATAACTTTCCTTCCAAGGAGTAAGCGTCTTTTAATTTCATGGCTGCAGTCACCATCTGCAGTGATTTTGGAGCCCAGAAAAATAAAGTCTGACACTGTTTCCACTGTTTCCCCATCTATTTCCCATGAAGTGGTGGGACTGGATGCCATGATCTTCGTTTTCACTCTCCACTTTCACTTTCATCAAGAGGCTTTTTAGTTCCTCTTCACTTTCTGCCATAAGGGTGGTGTCATCTGCATATCTGAGGTGATTGATATTTCTCCTGGCAATCTTGATTCCAGCTTGTGTTTCTTCCAGTCCAGCGTTTCTCATGATGTACTCTGCATAGAAGTTAAATAAACAGGGTGACAATATACAGCCTTGACGTACTCCTTTTCCTATTTGGAACCAGTGTATTGTTCCATGTCCAGTTCTAACTGTTGCTTCCTGACCTGCATACAGATTTCTCAAGAGGCAGGTCAGGTGGTCTGGTATTGCCATCTCTTTCAGAATTTTCCACAGTTTATTGTGATCCACACAGTCAAAGGCTTTGGCATAGTCAATAAAGCAGAGATAGATGTTTTTCTGGAACTCTCTTGCTTTTTCTATGATCCAGCAGATGTTGGCAATTTGATCTCTGGTTCCTCTGCCTTTTCTAAAACCAGCTTGAACATCAGGAAGTTCACAGTTCACATATTGCTGAAGCCTGGCTTGGAGAATTTTGAGCATTCCTTTACTAGCGTGTGAGATGAGTGCAATTGTGCGGTAGTTTGAGCATTCTTTGGCATTGCCTTTCTTTGGGATTGGAATGAAAGCCATCTCTTAACTTTACCTCAATTTTCACATCTGTGAAATGAATAAAATGGGGGTACTTATTTCACAGAATTGTCAGAAGGGTTAAATGAGATTAAGCATGTAAAGCCCCTTAGCCAGTGTTTGACATAAGAAGGAACCAATAAATGTTAACTATTAAAACATTTGCCACTCTGTTCCTGTGATCTTGGGCAAGTCTCTTTCACCTCTGGGGCTCTGTTTCCTCATCAAAAGAAAAAAATTTATGAGTTCCATCGCTCAGGTGGATTGGGAAGAGCCGCCATCTGCACTCCCCATGCCCTTTTGTGAACTGCACTGAAGTAGCTGACACCTAACCTCTATCCAGCCTGAAGGACAGATATGAAGCTAGGTGAAGACTTAGCTTCTGCCCTTGGGAGTCCACTGGGGAAATGGGGCTCTCCTGCCTCGGCCTCCAGAAAACACTAGGGCTTCTTCTAGCCCAGGACTTAATACAGTCTTTGCAATTGTTCCTTAATGTATCTGTTGCCAAACCAAACCTTTGGAAGTTAAACTGGAAAAAGATTGAAAGAATGATGTCTCCTCTATTCTACTATAATAGTTCTAAACCATAAAATAAATGTCTAGAAAGGAAACAACGTGCTGGGTTTTCCTGTGTTAAATACTGTAATACAGTATAATTGTAAAGCTTGACTGTTATCATTATTATTATTATAGTGCTGCTACCTATTGGGAACATCCAGTCCTGAGTTTGGAGAAGGCAATGGCACTCCACTCCAGTACTCTTGCCTGGAAAATCCCATGGACGGAGGAGCCTGGTGGGCTGCTGTCTATGGGGTCGCACAGAGTCGGACACGACTGAAGCGACTTAGCAGCAGCAGCAGCAGTCCTGAGTTGCCCCAAAAGCCCAAGGTCTTCAAGCCTAGGGCCTTATTGTATCCACCTGTGAACTCCTGGTGCCTGGCACTGCATTGGTACATGAAAAATGCTTGGTACAATTTTACTGAGTGGATGGGTGGATGGATAGGTGTGTCATCAACTTCTATGATACAAGGTAGGACAAATTAAGTGGCAAATAGAAGTGCAAGCAACGTCCCTTGAGAGCCAGTGGAGCAAGCAATCAATTTGAACACCCCAGGATGAGACATTGGGCAAGGTTTCACAGAGGAGAGAGCCTTTGGGCGTTGTCATTTCGCTTAACAAGAGCTCTGTTTATTGATCACTTACTATGTTTCCAGAAGGAGAAACTATGTTTCAGACTGATTCCATAAACCCCAAATCATTCAGCTGGTAAGTGGTGGAGAAAGGATTCTAACCCATGTCTCTTACCGCAAAGTGCTTAGGCAGAAGTGGTTTGGTTGTTTCACTTTCAAGTCTGCCCTTTTTTTTTTTTTTTAATGCCTCTATTGAGCTACTTCAGATTGGGATGGGTATATCCGTAGCTGGTGGGTGAAGGAAAGCAAGCCCAGTGAGGCCTTGAAATGCCATCCTTACCTCTCATCTTTGAAAATGCCTCTGGCTTAGCGTGTTGACATAGCACTGGAGAATAGCCCAGTAGTAGGGGGCATGTTCCTGGAGCAGACCATTTGGGCCTGAATCCCAGTGCTAGCACTGAGTTGTCATATGGTCTTGGGCAAGTTGCTCAATCTCTTTGTGTTTCCGTTTCCTAATCTGTAAAATATAAAAATGGGGAAATGATAGTACTTACTTCACAGGGCTGTTGGGAGAATTACATGAGCCATTGTACATCGAGTACTTAGAGGAGTGCATGGAACCTAATAGGCACTGTCTATGGGTTAGCTGTTATTGGCATTGTAGTCGTCCTCCTCAGCAGTGGGTGGTGGAGAGAGTACCAAATGGACCAGCTGGAGGTGGCCATGTAAAGGGCTGAAGACACACACTCAGCAGACCTGGCTTCTAGTCCAAACGTTGCCATTATTTGCCATGTATATTAGTTGGCTTAGAGCTGCCATAACAAAGTACCACAGGCTGGCTGGTTTAAACAGCAGAAATTTATTTTTCTCACAATTCTAGAGGCCAGAATCCAAGATTATGGTGTCAGTAGGGTTGTTTCTTCTAAGGCCTCTCTCCTTGGATTCAGATGGCTATCTTCTTCCTGTGTCTTCACATTCCCTCTGTCTTCGCATTCCCTCTGTGCGTGTTATCTGCACCCTATCTCCTCTTCTTATAAGGACACTAGTCATAATGGATTAGGGCCCTAAAATGACCTCATTTGAACTTCTCTCTTTAAAGACCCTACTTCCAAATTCAGTGACATTCTAAGGTACTAGGAGTTAAGACTCCAATATATGAATTGGGGGGAGGGGCAAAATGCAGCCCATAACACTGTGTTCAGTTCAGTTCAGTTCTTTTCAGTTCAGTTCCTCAGTCGTGTCCAACTCTTTGTGACTCCTTGGACTGCAGCACGCCAGGCCTGCCTGTCCATCACCAACTCCCAGAGCTTGCTCAAACTCATGTCCATTGAGTCGGTGATGCCATCCAATCATCTCATCCTCTGTTGTCCCCTTCTCTTTCTGCCTTCAGTCTTTCCCAGCATCAGGGTCTTTTCCAATGAGTCAGTTCTTCGCATCAGATGGCCAAAGTATTGGAGTTTCAGCTTCAGCATCAGTCCTTCCAGTGAATACTCAGGACTCATCTCCTTTATGATGGACTGGTTTGATCTCCTTGCAGTCCAAGGAACTCTCAAGAGTTTTCTCCAACACCACAGTTCAAAAGCATCAATTCTTCATTGCTCAGCTTTCTTTATAGTCCAACTATCACATCCATACATGACTACTGGAAAAACCATAGCTTTGACTAGATGGACCTTTGTTGGCAAAGTAATGTCTCTGATTTTTTACTATGCTGTCTAGGTTGGTCATAGCTTTTCTTCCAAGGAACAAGCGTCTTTTAATTTCATGGCTGCAGTCACCATCTGCAGTGATTTTGGAGCCCCAAAATATAAAGTCTGTCACTGTTTCCATTGTTTCCCCATCGATTTGCCATGATTGATGGGACCGGATGATGTTGAGTTTTCCAAATTTGCTGGCATATTGAGTGCAGTACTTTCACAGCCTCATCTTTTAGGATTTGAAATAGCTCAACTGGAATTCCATCACCTCTACTAGCTTTGTTCGTAGTGATGCTTCCTAAGGCCCACTTGACTTCGCATGCCAGGATGCCTGGCTTTAGGTGAGTGATCACACCATCCTGGTTATCTGGGTCCTGAAGATATTTTTTGTATTGCTCTTCTGTGTATTCTTGCCACCTCTTCTTAATATCTTCTGCTTCTGTTAGGTCCACACCATTTATGTCCTTTATTGTGCCCATCCTTGCATGAAATATTCCCTTGATAGCACTAATTTTCTTGAAGAGATATCTAGTCTTTCCCATTCTATCATGTTCCTCTATTTCTTTCATTGATCCCCAAGGAAGGCTTTCTTATCTCTCCTTGTTATTCTTTGGAACTCTGCATTCAAATGGATATATCTTTTCTTTTCTCCTTTGCCTTTAACTTCTCTTCTTTTCTCAGCTATTTGTAAGGCCTCCTCAGACAACCATTTTGCCTTTTTGTATTTCTTTTTCTTTGGGGTGGTCTTGATCACTGCCTCCTGTACAATGTCAGAACCTCTGTCCATAGTTCTTCAGGCACTCTATCAGATCTAATCCTTTGAATCTATTTGTCACTTCCACTGTATAATTATAAGGGATTTGATTTAGGTCATACCTGAATGGGCTAGTGGTTTTCCCTACTTTCTTCAATTTAAGTCTGAATTTGGCAATAAGGAGTTCATGATCTGAGCCACAGTCAGCTCCTGGTCTTGTTTTTGCTGACTGTATAGACCTTCTCCATCTTTGGCTGCAAAGAATATGTTGTGAAATTAACTCAGTTGTATCCAACTCTTTGTGACCACATGGACTCTACAGTCCATGGAATTCTCCAGGACAGAATAATGGAGTGGGTAATCCTTTCTCATCTCCAGGGGATCTAATCAAAGAATATAATCAATCTGATTTAAGTATTGACCATCTGGTGATGTCCATGTGTAGAGTCGTCTCTTGTTTTGTTGGAAGAGGGTGTTTACTATGACCAGTGCATTCTCTTGGCAAAACTCTGTTAGCCTTTACCCTGCTTCATTTTGTACTCCAAGGCCAAATTTGCCTGTTACTCCAGGTATCTCTTGACTTCCTACTTTTGCATGTCCATGAAAAGGACATCTTTTTTGGGCGTTAGTTCTAGAAAGTCTTGTAGGTCTTCAGAGAACCATTCAACCTCAGCTTCTTCAGCATTACTGGTTGGGCATAGACTTGGAATTACTGTGATATTGAATGGTTTGCCTTGGAAATGAACAGAGATCATTCTGTCGTTTTTGAGATTGCATCCAAGTACTGCATTTTGGACTCTTTTGTTGACTATGATGGCTATTCCATTTCTTCTAAAGGATACTTACCCACAGTAGTAGATATAATGGTCATCTGAGTTAAATTCATCCATTCCAGTCCATTTTAGTTCGATGATTCCTAAAATGTTGATGTTCACCCTTCCCATCTCCTGTATGACCACTTCCAATTTACCTTGATTCGTGGACCTAACATTCCAGGTTCCTATGCAATATTGTTCTTTACAGCATCGGACTTTACTTCCATCACCAGTCACATCCACAGCTGGGCATTGTTTTCACTTTGGCTCCATCTCTTCATTCTTTCTGGTATTATTTCTCCACTCTTCTCTGGTAGCATATTGGGCACCCACCGATCTGTGGAGTTCAGCTTTCAGTGTCATATCTTTTTGCCTTTTCATACTGTTCATGGGGTTCTCAAGGCAAGAATATTGAAATGGTTTTCCAGTGCCTTCTCCAGTGGACCACCCTTTTGTCAGAACTATCCACCATGACCCGTCCATCTTGGGTGACCCTACACAGCATGGCTCATAGGTTCATTGAATTAGACAAGACAAGTTCTTCTGCAAGAACTCCAAAATTACAACTCACTGCTGAACAACCATCGACAGGAGAATGTTGGATCCCACCAAAAAAAGATACCCCACATCCAAGGACAAAGGAGAAGCCCCAGCAAGATGGTAGGAGGGGCAAAATCGGATTTAGAATCAAACCCCGTACCTGCCAGAGATGCTCAGAGGACTCAAACAAAACCTTGTGTGCACCAGGAGACTCCACAGAGACTGAACTAGACCTGCCTTTGAGAGTTTGAGTGTCTCCTGTGGAGGTACAGGTCAGCAGTTGCCTGCTGCAGGGGCAGGGGCTCTGGGTGCAGCAGTCCTGGGTGTGGCATAAACCCTCTTGGAGGAGGTCGCCATTAACCCCACCATAGAGCCGCAGAGCAGATGACGCAGAAACTGCAAAACAATTATACCAAGCAAATTCTCGCACTGTTAAGAAAGTTCTAGGACCCACAACAGATTTCCCAACCTGGGGAACTGGCAAAGGGACAGAGAACCCCCAGGGAATTTGACTTTGGAGGCCAGTGGGATTTGATTACAGAACTTGCACAGGACTGGGGAAACAGACTTGGAGGGCACAAACAAAACCTTGTGGGCACCAGGACCCAGGAGAAAGGTGCAGTGACCCCACAGAGACTGACCCAGGCTTGCCTGTGAGTGTCCAGGAGGCTCCAGCAGAGGCATGGGTCAGCTCTGGTCTGCCTCAGGCTCGGGAGAACTGAGTGCGGCAGTGTGTGCACGGGACCTTTTGAAGGAGGTTGTCATTACCTTCATTACCTCCACCATAGTTTGCTCTCCAGTCAAACAACAGGAAAGGAACACAGCCCTGCCCATCATCAACAGAAAATTGGATTAAAGATTTACTGAGCATGGCCCCACCCATCAGAACAAGACCCAGTTTCCCCCACAGTCAGTCTCTTCCATCAGGAAGCTTCCATAAGCCTCTTATCCTTATCAGTCAGAGGGCAGAGAGAATAACACTGTGTGACCCGGGGCAAATCCCTCTCCCTCTCTGTGACAGTTTCCTCATCTGTAAAATGGGTCTGAGAGCAACAGTGGGAACACTAACCCTAATTTTGACAGTCCCCCCACCAGTTTTGATCAGGTGATGTCTCCAGCTGAGACTAAGCTATAACATGTTTTTAAAATCTCTTTCATTTTTAAAATATACTCCTTTAAGTATATGGTAGAATTTCCTTATGGGACCTTCTGGGCCAGATACTTTCTCTCTTTTTTTGGCTGTGTTGGTTTTTTGTTGCAGCATACCAGATCTTCATTGCGGAAGGCAACGGCTTCTCTCTAGTTGCAGCCTGTGGGCTTGATTGCTCCAGAGCATGTGGAATTTTAGTTCCCTGACCAGGGATTGAACCAGTGTCCCCCTGCATTGGAAGATGGATTCTTAACCACTGGAGCACCAGGGAGGTCCCTTTAATCTCTTTTAGATGACACTCCTTCTCTCATTCTGCAAATATATATTGGCTGCCTACTACAGACCAGCAAATTTAGAAAACTCAGCAGTGGCCACAGGACTGGAAAAGGTCAGTTTTCATTCCAATCCCAAAGAAGGGCAATGCTAAAGAATGTTCAAACTACGGTACAATTGCACCCATTTCACATACTAGCAAGGTAATGCTCAAAATCCTTCAAGCTGGGCTTTAGCAGTACATGAACTGAGAACTTCTAGATGTGTAAGCTAGACTTAGAAAAGGCAGAGGAACCAGAGATCAAATTGCCACCATTCGTTGGATCATAGAAAAAGCAAGAGAATTCCAGAAAAACATCTCCTTCTGCTTTATTGACTACACTAAACCCTTTGACCCTGTGGATGACAAAAAACTGTGGAAAATTCGTAAAGAAATGAGAATACCAGACCACTTTACTTACCTCCTAAGAAACCTGTTGCAGGTCAAGGAGCAACAGTTAGAACCAGACATGCAACAACAAAATGGTTCAACATTGGGAAAGGAGTACATCAAAGCTGTATATTGTCAAAGTTCTTATTTAACTCCTATGCAGAGTGCGTCATGGGAAATGCCAGGGCTGGATGAAGCACAAGCAGGAATCAAGATTGACGGGAGAATTATCAACAACCTCAGATATACAGATGACACCACCCTTATGGCAGAAAGTGAAGAGGAACTAAAAAGCCTCATGATGAAAGTAAAAGAGGAAAGTGAAAAGGCTGACTTAAAACTCAACATTCAAAAAACTAAGATCATGGCATCTGGTCCCATCACTTCATGGCAAATAGGGAAACAATGGAAACAGTGACAGACTTTATTTTCTTGGGCTCCAAAATCACTACAGACAGTAATTACAGTCATGAAATTAAAAGACACTTGCTCCTTGGAAGAAAACCTATGACAAACCTAGACAGCATATTAAAAGCAGAGACATCACTTTGCTGACAAAGGTCCATCTAGTCAAAGCTATGATCTTTCCAGTAGTATTGTATGGATGTGAGAGTTGGACTATAAAGAAAGCTGAGCGCCGAAGAATTGATGCTTTTGAACTGTGGTGTTGGAGAAGACTCTTGAGAGTCCCTTGGACTGCAAGGAGATCCAACAAGTCCATCATAAAGGAGATCAGTCCTGGGTGTTCATTGAAAGGACTGATGCTGAAGCTAAAACTCCAATACTTTGGCCATCTGATGCAAAGAACTGACTCAGTGGAAAATACCCTGATGCTGGGAAAGATTGAGGGAAGGAGGAGAAGGAGCGACAGAGGATGAGATGGTTGAATGGCATCACCAACTCAGCGGACATGAGTTTGAGCAAACTCAGGGAGATAGTGAAGGACAGGGAAGCCTGGCATGCAGCAGTCCATGGGATTGCAGAGTCGGACACCACTAAGCAACTAAACAACAACAACTACAAACTAGGCACCATTTAGCACTGGGGATTCAGTATAGAGCAAGACCAAAATGCTATCCCCTGGCTTCCTGGGGCTTTACTGTCTAGCAGCAAGAGACAGACTTTAATCAAATGGATTCACAAACACTCCCCTCTTAGAGTCAGCCTTGCAGTCCTTGGGTAGACTCTCTACTTGGCCGTGGGCTTCTGGCACACATCGTCTTTACGTCCCTTACCATGCTTTGCACCAGGTCTGGCATGTGCTAAAGCCTAAAAAAGAACTGCTGTCCAAACAAATGAACTGATGAATGAATACAGCTCAAGTGATGGTTTTCAAAAGGAAATCAAAAGTTGTTCAACTTCATAAATCACTCTAAGAAGTGCTGACTGCACAATGCTTAACAATTCTTGGCTTTGAAAAAAAATTTCCACATTATGGTTTGCTAATCATCACTGTTACACTATGGGCAGCAACTGACTTTGTTCTGACTCAACTTTTGAACCTGGCCTCTCGTTTCTTCTATAGCCCTGTGAAGGACAGGGCCAATTTTTTTGAAACAGGGGCTCATTGTAGTCGTTTCAGTGTTGGCACCAAAGTGACCCTTTGCAATGTCAATAACAACAGGAAAAAAAAAAAAAATAGAAAAACCCACACGTTTGTTAGCACAGAGATTCCCACAGACACCAGTTAGGAATCCCCAGTGCTCTCTGGTACTGGGCCAGCAGGGCTGGGGTGAGGAGGAGTATTTGCTAGGAACACTTCAGGCAACAAATGTTTATTGAGTTCCTAATATGTGCCAGACACAGGCTAAAATACATGAGTATGCTGCTGCTGCTGCTAAGTCGCTTCAGTCATGTCCGACTCTGTGCGACCCCATAGACAGCAGCCCACCGGGCTCCCCCATCCCTGGGATTCTCCAGACAAGAACACTGGAGTGGGTTGCCATTTCCTTCTCCAGTGCATGAAAATGAAAACTGAAAGTGAAGTCACTCAGTCGTATCCGACTCTTTGCGACCCCATGGACTGCAGCCTACCAGGCTCCTCTGTCCATAGGATTTTACAGGCAAGAGTACTGGAGTAGGGTGCCATTGCCTTCTCCAATACATGAGTATCAGTTCAGTTCAGTCGCTCAGTCGTGTCCAACTCTTTGCGAACCCCATGAATCGCAGCACGCCAGGCCTCCCTGTCCATCACCATCTCCCAGAGTTCACTCAGACTCATGTCCATCAAGTCAGTGATGCCATCCAGCCATCTCATCCTCTGTTGTCCCCTTCTCCTCCTGCCCCCAGTCCCTCCCAGCATCAGAGTCTTTTCCAATGAGTCAACTCTTCGCTTGAGGTGGCCAAAGTACTGGAGTTTCATCTTTAACATCATTCTTTCCAAAGAAATCCCAGGGCTGATCTCCTTCAGAATGGACTGGTTGGATCTCCTTGCAGTCCAAGGGACTCTCAAGAGTCTTCTCCAACACCACAGTTCAAAAGCATCAATTCTTCAGCGCTCAGCTTTCTTCACAGTCCAATTCTCACATCCATACATGACCACAGGAAAAACCATAGCCTTGACTAGACAGACCTTTGTTGGCAAAGTAATGTCTCTGCTTTTGGATATGCTATCTAGGTTGGTCATAACTTTCCTTCCAAGGAGTAAGCGTCTTTTAATTTCATGGCTGCAGTCACCATCTGCAGTGATTTTGGAGCCCAGAAAAATAAAGTCTGACACTGTTTCCCCATCTATTTCCCATGAAGTGATGGGACCAGATGTCATGATCTTCGTTTTCAGAATGTTGAGCTTTAAGCCAACTTTTTCACTCTCCACTTTCACTTTTATCAAGAGGCTTTTGAGTTCCTCTTCACTTCCTGCCATAAGGGTGGTGTTCTGCAAGAATACACAGAAGAACTGTACAAAAAAGATCTTCATGACCCAGATAATCACGATGGTGTGAACACTGACCTAGAGCCAGACATCCTGGAATGTGAAGTCAAGTGGGCCTTAGAAAGCATCACTATGAACAAAGCTAGTGGAGGTGATGGAATTCCAGTTGAGCTATTTCAAATCCTGAAAGATGATACTGTGAAAGTGCTGCACTCAATATGGCAGCAAATTTGGAAAACTCAGCAGTGGCCACAGGACTGAAAAGATCAGTTTTCATTCCAATCCCAAAGAAAGGCAATGCCAAAGAATGCTCAAACTACTGCACAATTGCACTCATCTCACATGCTAGTAAAGGAATGCTCAAAATTCTCCAAGCCAGGCTTCAGCAATACATGAACCGTGAACTTCCTGATGTTCAAGCTGGTTTTAGAAAAGGCAGAGGAACCAGAGATCAAATTGCTAACATCCACTGGATCATCGAAAAAGCAAGAGAGTTCCAGAAAAACATCTATTTCTGCTTTATTGACTATGCAAATACCTTTGACTGTGTGGATCACAATCAACTGTGGAAAATTCTGAAAGAGATGGGAATATCAGACCACCTGACCTGCCTCTTGAGAAATCTGTATACAAGTCAGGAAGCAACAGTTAGAACTGGACATGGAACAACACACTGGTTCCAAATAGGAAAAGGAGTACATCAAGGCTGTATATTGTCACCCTGCTTATTTAACTTCTATGCAGAGTACATCATGAGAAACACTGGGCTGGAAGAAGCACAAGCTGGAATCAACATTGCCGGGAGAAATATCAATACATGAATATAGTGGTGAACAACACAATTGCTGCTCCTCTGGAGTTCAAGTATTTTGGAGAGGGCAAATACTGATAGAGACAAATAAATTGATTTATAAAAAAAAGAAGAAGAAGAAGTAAAATGATAAGTGCTAACAAGGAAAAGTACCAAGAATATAACCTAGGGACCTGCTTTAGCCTGGGCGGGGGTGGGGGTTGGGGGTGGGGGTAGGGTAGAGTAGAGGGGGCTTTCGTAATTCATAAACCAGCTCAAAGGACTTTTCTAACTTCCTCTGTTAGTAAATGGGGAGGCGTGGGGAGGGAAGTGACTTACACAAGATCACCCTGCAAGTTACTGATGGAGATAGGATTAGGGCAGCTCTCCTGACCCATCACAGCTATCTCACCAGCCCTCGGCAGTCTCAGCTTTCTAAATACCACAAATCTCACAGATTTTCAGGTCTGGGGGTTGAGGGACAGGACAAGGGTTGGTTAGACGTCTTGCTAGATTACGTGTCTTCTATCTGTGAAAAACCTTCACAGTTAAAAATGGAAAGTGAGTCTTTCACTTCCTTTTATATACTATTTATCAAGATCTGGTGATGAGGTACTCTAAAAACCTCAGCTAATATGATCGGGGTTAGGAGGGCATGGCATACATCTTATATTTTACTTGCCAAATTAACCAGATTCATACGGGTGTGTGTGTTGGGGAGGGGTAGAGAGAGGAAGAGAAAGAAGGTGAAGCAGGAAGTATATTTTGCCGGTTGCTGTTTTGAGTCTTAGTCACCTGATTGCAGTCCCACATTTAAATACCTGCTCCTAAGGAAAATGTTCTGGTTGTATCCAAATCATGACAGCAACATTCAGGATTAGGTAATCCATCTACCTTGACTCTAGTGTAGCAGGAACCCCTTCTCTACCTTCTATATCCATCTATCAGAGCTCTGTATTTGTTGGTTTACATATCCACCTCCCCTAGTCTCTGTGCTCCTGGAATACACTGAAACATCACTTCCTGAGGAAAGCCAATTGACCCCAGGAGCATCAGGCTAGAGCTTGTGGAAGAGACCTTACCACTCTCATCTGCAAAATGGAGCTAGTAATAAAACCTACTCCTCCACAGAGTAGTTGTAGGGATTAAATGAACGAATGTACGTAATGTGCATATAATAAGTGCTGTATAAATGTTGGATGTTACTAGGCACAGAAGAAACTGAGAAAACCTGATATCTTAGGGAAAACTCAGCCTAAACAATGATCATGACCCAAATCTGGAATATTCCTGACTTTATAGCAATTAGGATCAAGGTTCCCCCAGCCAGTATTTACTCCTTGTTTCAAAAAGGACATGGGTTGTGACATTTGCTGGAACTGTCCTCCTCTTTCCTTCACCTCCCTGTTCTGCACACTAAACTATTTATGTTAGTGAGAAAAGCTACATTTCCCTCAGCTGTGCCTTCCCTAGAGGACAAGACACTAGTTAAATCTGCTGTTAGCTGCTGCCTGTGGGCTCTGATTGATTATAGTGACAGAGTGGTGTCCATGGTAACTGGCTAAGCTGGCTTGCTCTGGTGCAAGTTGTTCAAGAATATAGAAGGAGGGACCATAAGAGGCTGAATTGGTTGTCATCTCAGTCTCTAAATGAAAAAATTCCACACTGTGCTTTGATTGGGTGGTGAATCCAGACAAAATCTGGATTTCCTAAGCAGGAGGGACTGAGTTCATTCCCAAGGCCACTGAGTTTCTGATGAATCTGACCAGTAGAGATGATAGTTGGCTAGGGCAGTAGTGGGTGAGATGGTAGAAGAGGCAGAACACCAAATAAAATGATAGACAGAAACCCTGCCACTCCCTTAAATCTTCTGTGGCTCCCTACTGCCTGATGCAAAGTCTTTTGTGGGACTAGAGTTAAGCACTGAGATACTCTCAAAAACTAAGGTAACCATGGTCACTATTCTCTCTCTCGTATTTGTGCCTCTGGACATTGGTCCTCTTCTTTCTGTAGAGCAGGACCCTCTGCTTTCTCGTGGTTCCTGCTTCCCCACTACTTCTGCTTGCATGTAACACTGACTCCAGCCCTGACTCTGTAAGAGTTTACAGTCCCAGCACCCACTACCTGCTTATCATCGTCTCTGTGCCTTTTCATTCAGAATTTTGAAAAAGAGAATCCATTTGGTTGTTCTTGTTCGAGGGCTTAGATGGCTCTGGGTTGCTTATCTACCCTGACCAGTTGGCGTTGATGGAGTAGCTTGTTTTTGCCATGATCACGAAGGGATTTAGCAAGGACTGTGTGTGGGGACAATTCACAGAGAAGGGGACATACACCTCCTGAAATTCCACGAATTAGCGATGCCTTTGTCCTTACAAGTGAACACATTCAGCAGGATGTGTTGGTTTCCTAGGGCTGCCACAACAAAACACTAGACTGGATGACTTAATTCTAGTTGTTGCTGTTCAGTTGCTTGGTCATTGACTCTCTGAGACGCCAGGGATTGCAGCACACCAGGCTTCCCTGCCCTTCACCATCTCCAGGAGTTTGCTTAAATTCATGTCCATTGAGTCAGTGATGCCATCCAACCATCTCATCCTCTGTCTGATTTCATTCTGGAGGCAAGTCTTAAATCAGGACTGGTCCTAATTTAGGACTTTGAGGAAGTCCTAAATCAAGGTGTAAGCAGGGCCATGCTCTCCCTGAGCATTCTAGGAGGAGTCTTCCTTGCCTCCTCCTAGCTTTTGGTGGTTGCTGGCAGTTCTTATTCCTTGGTTTGTGAGCACATCAATCTCCGCCTCTTCATGGCATTCTCTCCCTGTGTCTCTCTGAGTGTCCAAACATCCCTCTTCTTATAAAGACACTGAATTAGGTTTTACCCTGATTCCGTATGAGCTCATCTTAACTTGATTGTATCTACAAAGACCCCATTTCCAAATAAGGTCACATTCATTTTTGCCAGGAGTTCAGACTTCAACATACTTTATAGGGGGACACATTCAACCCACAACAGAGGGAAAATAAAGAGAATTCATCTAATCCCTGTGCCTCTGTCTGAGAAAACAGCAGTTTGAGTTTGGAAACAGGCAGACATGAGCTGGAGGAAATGCTGAGATCCAAGGGGAACTTCTTGGAGGGAGAGGCCAGTTAGGTGGAATGATAAGGGACTTTGGACAACCTAGAGGCAGTGAAGGGAACTGGGTTCCTGGGTGGTGGGAAAACAAATGCATCAGGAAATGGGAGAAGATAAGATTTACTTGTTTTAAAAAGTAGTCCAGAACTGAGGGTCACAGAAATCTGGAGCCAACTCCCAATAACACCTGGGACATCTCTTAAATAACAGGCGCTCAGGGGATTTCAGTGAGAGAGGAGGTGGGGGAATGGGAGGAGCAAGATGGGAATGAATCCTGCAAAGTCTCCCAGCACCCCCTACCCTGAGGCTGAAGGGACTGTCCTTGCCCACACCCCACAGCTTTACGGCTCGGCTCTGCCCTCATCCTATTGTAACTGCCCGTGCCTCCAGTCTGTGACTCTGAGCGAAGGGGCCGTGTCCTTTCTGTTTACTGCTACGACCCCGGAGCCAGCACAGAACATACAACAGGTGGGCACACAATTCCGCTTGATGTTCCCATGCAGGTGAGGGAGGAAAGACTTGTCAGAAGCCCCAGCCTAAGGCCTGGGCCGACAAGGTTGAGGAGGAACCGAGGAGAAAAGGCGATACTTCGGAGGTTAACCCGGGGCATCACGGTTCCTAATTTCAGCTAGTCACAGGACTTGTGTCCACGTTCCACAGGTGCCCTACCTCCCTCAGGACGGGTTTAGGAGCACAGCATCCCGGGTCGCCTTTGCTGTGAACAGTGGTGAAGCCCATGGCACGGGCCCTGACAGCTATCTCAGGCCATGGAGGCTGCACATAACCCAACCAGGAACTGCCCACAGGACTGGGATACCCCCAGGGTGGGGCACATTCAGAGAGAATCAAGACCTGTGACTGAATCCAGGGCACTAGAAGCCAGGCCTCCAGCTGTGATCGGCCCCACAGAGGGTCTGAGGCAGGAGCCCCATCTCTCCCTGTTTCAGCTTCCTCCTCCACCAGTGCTGATGCTGGGCGGCCTTGAAGGGGACATGTGGGACAGCGTGAGGAGCTGAGTGAAGAGTCAAGAGGTACAGCTTTCAAGTCTTTACTCGGCCAGTTACTAGCTGAATGGCCTCTGATGAGACATGGAAGCTCTGTAGGTTTTAGTCTGCCTGCGTAGGCTCAAGTCACTTGAGTCATGCCTGACTCTGTGCCACTGCATGGACTGTAGCCCGTCAGGCTCCTCTGTCCATGGGATTCTCCAGACAAGAATACTGGAGTGGGTTGCCATGCCCTCCTGCAAGGGGTCTTCCTGACCCAGGGATCGAACCCGTGTCTCTCACATCTCCTCCATTGGCAGGCGGGCTCTTGACCACAAGCACCACCTGTGCTGACAGGCAGGGATTTCACCAGCTATACCTCCACGGGGCTTCTCAGAGCCATACTGAGAAAGGAATCTTTTTTTTTTTCCCCCAGGACTTTGCAGCTACTGAAATAAATTACCCAGGTGCAAAAACAGGAAACCCACCTGGTTTGTTTATGGGATTAAATACTGCACTTATTTAGGATAGAGTTCAGTGGTACTGGATAGTAATGAAAGTGTGTGATGTGATACATGAGCTCGTGTGGGACTCCTCCAGGCTTTCTGTAAATAAAGACAACAGTGATTTGAGGTTATTCTAGGCCAGAGAAGATTTGGCTTAACTAAAGGGCTGCTGAAATCCTGCCCAGTCCAGTCTGATCTGGTCCCAAGGCAACTTGAAACTGGTTTCCCTGGGGTAACTCAGGTAGGGCCTAAGAAACCAGATCAACACACGCTAAACACAGCTTTTTTCTTACCCAGCCAAGGGTTAAGCAGCCCGTTTCCTAATTCCACTCAATAAATACCAGTTATAGATTAACTTAATTCAGCACGTGCCTAAGGGAGGCTGAAGATGAGGCCCATGCTGGGCTTTGACAAGGCAGCCGTGTGTCCCAGGAAGCAGTGTGGTCACTAAGAAAGGGCAGAGGACACGGAGCAAGGTTTTTACTGCACAAGAACTCAGTGCCTCAGGCTCCTCTGAAAGGGGATGGGATTAAATACCATCAGCCCAATGAAGCACCCAGAACCCATCCAGGATGTCCAGCCTGGGGGAAATCTTCACCGAGGCTCTTTTGACAGTGATTTTCCTGATACTCCATGTCTTCTGCACCTTCCTGTAGCAGATGTTTTCTCCTGAGTGTGACATGAGTAGAATATTAAAAAAAAAAAAAAGTGGTACAGTGACTCACAATTTATTATTTGCACTGCAATTATCTATGACAGTCATCTTCTGAATTCTCAGATATTAACATTCCAAATCTCTTCCAAGTCACATTTCATAGCCTCCCCAACATACATCCATTCATGAATAGGATTTCATTATTAAGAATTTCATTTCTCATAATGGATGTTTTTTTCTAATTTAGGCTCCATGGGCTATGTGCTGAGATAACATGATTTATTGCCTCCAGTTTGCTGACCTTGAACATTCAGCCTGCCTGTGTGCTAATTTCATGGCAGGACGAATTTTTGCTTCTTTACCAGACTTTTCCTGAAGGAGGAAAATTCCTAACACCTTCAAAACAATCAAAAAACACCCTTAAAATACAGAGGCAGACCTTTTCCTTAGAACGAAAGGCTCACACTTGTTCACCAAGCTATTATCCCAACCATGGGCTATTGAACATAAACTGCAGAAAACGTCAGACAAATAATTGTTCCAGTAGAAAATGGAGCAGACTGGTTAATTTTTAATTAGTATCCATGTAGAGTAAACATCCTTATACAGTAAACATCTAAGCATGATCTTTATAGACATGAGATTCTGCTTTAAACGTATCTACTCATAGTGGAGGTCTCTTCTATTGACAATGAGATTTGTATGGAAATATATATTATTTGCTGCACAATACATGTGCACTTTATTTTCCAGAGCTCAGAAAAATTGCAAAGAGAGGGAAAATTATACTGCTTTGAGTATACAAAGTTCATAGCAGCATTATTTACATCTATAACTCCCTTTGCCTTATCTACACCTTCTCTTCTGTGAAATCTCTTTCTGACCCCCTCTTATGAATATACACATGATTGCATTTAGGGCCCACTTGGATAATCCAGAATACTCTCCCTACCTCAAGACCCTTAATCATATCCACAGAGGACCCCCAGCACACACTTTTTTTTATATATATATATAAGGTAACACAGATTCCAGGGATTAGGACATGGATATCTTTTGGAAGACCATTTTTAGTTTACCACATTGAGCATTTACTCCGTACCATTTCCTACTTGTATCTATATACCTGGACCTCCTCCCACAAGCCCTCTATGAGGAACATGTGGTGGGAAAAACCCCCAGTTGGGAATTAGGAAATCTAAGACCTTTTACTCACCAACATAGGTGCCTGCCTCCTTATCTGTGTCCAGGGCAGACATTGCTAATGTGAGAGTCAATTCCTAGGCAGGTTGATAAGAAGTCCGGGGTCCCAGAAGAGGAGAAAGGGGTCTGGGGCTCTCAAGGAGGAAATAGGGGTCTGGAATTCTCAGGGAGGAGCAAAGGACAAATACCTTTTTCCCCCTCTACATTCCTTAGTCTTAGTCTCATAAAATGTTTTCTCCTTTAAGCTTAGAACTAATGATTACACGACAAACGACTCAGTTTAAACGCTGTACTAAGGATTATATAACAACAGTGTATCCTGCTTAAGGACAGTTTCTCCTTCCTGAAAACCTTCTGGCTAATCCTGTTATCTTAAAATGTAAATTATGGGAGTGGGTCTAGTAAGATCTTTACAACCTTGAGACATTCTTTTGATTTATTGTAATAACTAATTAAAACAGTATATAACTCCCTTGCTAACACTAGGGGGGCACTCTCCATCAGAAGCTTTCTCTGTCCCTTTTTATACTTTAATAAAACTCTGCTATATAAAAGCTCTTGAGTGATCAAGCCTGGTCCCTGGTCCCGAAGTTAAATCTTCAGAGATCAGGAATCCGACACCATTCACCGTAAGCTATCACTAATCCATCACAGCATTAGTTTTCAGTGAACTGCTAGATCTCCCTCAGAACCCTCAATACAGTGGTCCAGGAAGTCAATGTGAATGAAGCCTACTTGTCACCCCTATGTTGAGTCCTCAATTTCCTCTTCTGTGAAATGGGAATACTTTCTGCACATCTTCCTCCTGAGGACAGTGTAAGGATTAAATGACATAATGGATGGGAAAGCACTAATGAACACAACGCAGGTGACTAAAGAAGATATATTCTCAACAGGAACTCATGGGAAGACTTGAAGAGACCCCTGCCTAAAAAGCTACGTAGAGGGCTCCTAAAGCGAGGAGACAGTGAAACTTAAGCTCAGGGTAATGAGCATAGGTGGAGAAAGGCAATGGCACCCCACTCCAGTACTCTTGCCTGGAAAATCCCATGGACAGAGGAGCCTGGTAGGCTGCAGTCCATGGGGCCTCTAAGAGTCAGACACGACTAAGGGACTTCACTTTCACTTTTCACTTTCATGCATTGGAAAAGGAAATGGCAACCCATTCCAGTGTTCTTGCCTGGAGAATCCCAGGGACGGCAGAGCCTGATGGGCTGCCGTCTATGGGGTTGCACAGAGTCGGACACGACTGAAGTGACTTAGCAGCAGCAATGAGCATAGGTCTGCAACATAGATCGTTCTTCTCTTTATTTCATCCAGCAACATAACAAGCAAACACAGCCTACCCATTAGTAAGGGTAACTTTAAAAATAACATCATGAAGCATATAAAGTTTGCTCTACTGTTTGCTTGGCTCACAAGAACCATCAGGTATGTGTCAGTCTGAAGTCAGGACTATATGCTCACCAGGTATGCGGGCACCACCGACTCTGTTCCAATTATATCAACCCTTCAAGGACTAATGAAAATGCATCCCTCTAGGAAGTCTTCCCTGACATAACAGGAAGTTCTCCTTGCCAACTCCATCTGCAACTCTGTCACGCTGTATTTGCATTTCAAGGTTCCCGTAGACAGGGACAGGGACGACTCATCCTCGTCTCCACAGATGCTTCTTAGGTTCTGCCAAAAAGCCTTTAAGTGAATATTTTAAATCCCTCTGCAAGATTTCAAAGTATCTCCTGTTTTCTCCCACTTTAGGAACCAGAAGACCATCCCTCAATATTTCAGTGACCTCTCTGAATAACAGTTCCATCCAGGTTGCCTTTACTGGGATCTGGCTTTAGGCTTGGCTCTGCTACAGACCAGCTATGTGATTCTGACATGCCCTGAGACTCAACTTGCTCCCCTATAAAATGGGAAGAGAGTTGAACACTGTCCTCCCTGCCTCTCCTGGTTGTTGGTAATGACTAACAACACAGGCTTGGTTGCCATATAAATGGGTTTAAATCTCAGCTCATTCACAGTCTAGCTGTGTGATTGTGGTAAAGCTGCTAAATTTGCTGAGATGGTTTTTTCACCTGTAAAATGGGAATGCCTACCTTCTGGGACTATCAGTAGGGATAATACACGTACAATTGTTAGCACAGTACCTGACATCTAATATGTGCTCACAACCTGTCAGTGGGAGTTGTTATTTTAAAGGAACTGCTTTAGTTGAAAGAAATGGGATTGTCCAATGAGGTGCACTAGGCAGGACAGAGCCAGATGAGACCAGATGGGGAGTCCAAGAGCAGGCAGGTTCAAGAAGGGCGATCTTGCAGCCTGAGGTTCAAGATTAGGCAGGTTGTGTTGAAATAAACCTAATGGTAATCATCGACACACAGGATGAAACTGTCCTTTGTATCCCTCTTCCTGTTCCCCTCACCCCCACTTCAGCCTCCAGCTGTTTCTGGACCCAGCTTCACAGGAATCAAGAATATGGGCAATGTGGTTATCAAATTCAAGGTGAAGACCCTCACCATGGTAGCAAGCAAGGACTTGTTCTTAGAAGCTGAACAAAACCCAGGTTGTAAGCAGGGAAGTCCAAGATCATCTCCTTCCTTGCACTAAGGCAGCACTTCCCTGGTGAGAGTGAGACTGCAACCTGTCCAGCCGTATGTAAGGCAAGGCAGACTGAGATAAATGCTCTAATCAAGGATAATGCTATTGTATAGATGAAGAAACTAAGGGTCAGAGAGGTTAAATGACTTGCCTAAAGGTCTCACAACCTGTAAGTGACAGAGGTATCCATCAGAACCAGGTCCTTGGAGGGGTCTTGTCCTTGGCGCTCTCTGCTACATGATGCTGTCCTGAGATTCCATGAAAGGAAGCAGTAGATCCACACACCACTTCCTCCCCTCCTTGAGCATTTTCTGTCTCTGATGGATTCACCACTTAGGTACCACTGTTCAGCCCACTGGGCATCTCTTTGGGGAAGCCCCATCTCACATCTGTCAAACCTTTCCTCCTGAGAGTCCTCATTGCTCACTGAGAGGCTGGGTGAAGAGGGGAGCAGCAATGGGGCCAAGAGGAAAACCTGGGGGTGATATTACTGGAGGTATGTACATTCGTATACATTTTCTGGAGTGTTGGTAGCAACATGTATCAAAATCTTAATAATATGGATATGCTTTGATACAGCAGTTTCACTCCTAGAAATTTATCCTAGGGGAATAATCAAATGAGTGTATAAAAATACAAACAAGTGCAAAAGAAAAAGGAAAAAGAAAACAAAGTCTAGAAGGTCTTAGTAAGGGATTAGGTAAAGATGCATATCCATACAACGGAGTACTATGCAATCACCCAAAGTGATAATGTCAGACTATATTTATTACCATCTAAATACACAACATGGTGAACAACAAAAAAAATGGGCCATATAGACAGTATTATTTCAAATTTTTTAAACATATTATATTAATGTGTATTGTGTGTTTATGTGTATTTCCTGACAGTGTCAACTCTCCTAATTGATATCCAACCATCTAGCTGACTGATCAGTTGAGTCAATACACCCCTTCTACCTGGAAAACCTCCAGGACTGATGCTCGGGCCCACCGAAGGTTCTGGATGGAAGGCTGTGTGCCTTTGTGCCCACCCACTTGTGTTCCTACCAGACAGCTCATGTGTTCAGCAGGAGTCAGTTTTATAGTTCTCTAGCCTCTTTTATCCAATTTACTTGTTAGTCTATTAATAGTTAAATGTTACTTAAGTCAGAAAAATGAGTGAACACAGAGAAATGTATTTTAAAAATTAAGTTGAGAGCTTTGAAGAACACAAGTGTTATTGTAGTGAGGTAGCTATAATGGGTTACGGGAGGGGGATAATGGTCAAGGTTCAAGAGTCTGCTCTCAGAATGCTTCCAAATATTTTTTTAAGTTTTCTTTCTTCTTCAAAGAAGCCAAAACAAGAATTAGGAAGTAAAATATTTTGGTGTCTATATAAGAAAGGCAAAGGTGAACTCCCTTTAGCAGAGTAACAGTAACATAAAAAGCTATACTAAAATATTGATGTATTTTAAGTGAAATAGAAAAGTTAAAGAATATGCATCATTTGTTATTGTTATTTTTAAATTTTTTTATTGAAGGATAACTGCTTTATAGAATTGTGTTGTTTTCTGTCAAACCTCAGCATGAATCAGCCATAGGCATACATATATCCCCTCCCTTTTGAACCTCCCTCTCATCTCCCTCCCATCCCACCCCTCTAGGTTGATACAGAGCCCCTGCTTGAGTTTCCTGAGCCATACAGCAAATTCCCGTTGGCTATCTATTTTACATATGGCAATGTAAGTTTCCATATTACTCTTTCCAAATACATCTCACCCTCTCCTCCCCTCTCCCCATGTCCATAAGTCTATTTTCTATGTCTGTTTCTCCACTGCTGCCCTGTAAATAAATTCTTCAGCACCATTTTTCCAGATTCTGTATATGTGCGTTAGAATATGATATTTGTCTCTTTCTGACTCACTACACTCTGTGTAATAGGTTCTAGGTCCATCCACCTCATCAGAACTGACTCAAATGGATTCCTTTTTATGGCTGAGGAATATTCCATTGTGTATATGTACCACAGCTTCTTTATCCATTCATCTGTCCATGGTCATCTAGGTTGCTTCCATGTTCTAGCTACTGTAAATAGTGCTGCAACAAACAATGGGATACATGTGTCTCTTTAAATTTTGGTTTCCTCAGAGTATATGCCTAGGAGTGGGATTGCTGGGTCATATGGTGGTTTTATTCCTAGTTTTTTTTAAGGAATCTCCATACCGTCTTCCAGAGTGGCTGTATCAATTTACATTCCTACCAACAGTGCAAGAGTGTTCCCTTTTCTCCACACCCTCTCCAGCATTTATTGTTTGTAGACTTTTTGATGATGGCCATTCTGACTGGTGTGAGGTGATATCTCATTGTGGTTTTGATTTCCATTTCTCTAATAACGAGCGATGTTGAGCATCTATTCGCGTGTTTGTTAGCCATCTGTATGTCTTCTTTGGAGCAACGTCTGTTTAGGTCTTTTCCCAACTTTGTGATTGGGTTGTTTGTTTTTCTGGCATTGAGTTGTATGAAATGCTTGTATATTTTGGAACTTAATCCTTTGTCCGTTTTTTCATTTGCTATTATTTTCTCCCATTCTGAGGGTTATCTTTTCAGCTTGCTTACAGTTTCCTTTGCTGTCCAAAAGCTTTTAAGTTTAATCAGGTCCCACTTGTTTACTTTTGTTTTTATTTCCGTTACTCTAGGAGGTGGGTCATAGATGATCTTGCTTTGATTTATGTCACTGAGTGTTCTGCCTAGGTTTTCGTCTAAGAGTTTTATAGTTTCTGGTCTTACATTTTGGTCTTTACCATTTTGAGTTTGTCCTTGTGTATGGTGTTAGGAAGAGTTCTAATTTCATTCTTTTACACGTTGCTGTCAGTTTCCCCAGCACCATTTACTAAAAAGGCTGTCTTTGCTCCATGGTATATTCTTGCCTCCTTTGTCAAAAATAAGGTACCCATAGGTGCATGGGTATATTTCTGGGCTTTCTATCTTGTTCCATTGGTCTATATTTCTGTTTTTGTGCCATTGCCATACTGTCTTGATGACTATAGCTTTGTAGTATAATCTGAAGCCAGGAAGGTTAATTCCTCCAGCTCCATTCTTCTTTCTCAAGACTTCTTTGGCTGTTCGGGGTCTTTTGTGTTCCCATATGACTTGTGAAATTTTTTGTTCTAATTCTGTGAAAAATGCTATTGGTACTTTAATAGGGATCACACTGAATCTGTAGATTGCATTTGGTATTATAGTCATTTTCACAATATTTATTCTTCCTACCCAGGAACATGGAATATCTCTCCATCTGTTTATGTCATCTTTGATTTCTTTTATCAGTGTCTTATAATCTTTTGTGTACAGTGCCGGGAGCCAGCGTGAGGAACTCCACCCATGGCAAAGGTCATGAGGAAGGAGGCTCGGCATACGCAAAGGGGGGATCGAGCCTCAGGAGTCCCCCTGGAAATTCTCGAGCACCTACCCCCAAAACCAGAGTCTGCCTACTTTACTGCTTTGTGCTCTCACCTACACCTCTGACTTTATGGGGGGCTGTCCCCCACCACCTCTCTCTGAAAAAAGAATTAACTTACAGCTGTAGTTAATAAAGTTCCTGGGCGTGACAAGAGTGTTTCAACCTACAAACTCCTTTGGAAGTCCTCTAGCCTACCCCAATAGGTTCTTCGGGCCACATGTGATTGTTCACAGCCTCCCAACCGTGAGAGGCATGAGATGTTCTAAACTGTCTAAATACAGATTCCTTTGAGCAGTTAAAAGATTGATTAGAAATTGTATTGGTGAAGGGTTTTTCACTTGTTGGGCCAATGTTTGCTGCTAAGTTTCCATATCCCTTACCTACTGTGTCCCTGGCAGTGTATTGATTAATATAATTAGTGTATAGGAACGTAAGTAGTAGCTTTAATGTTTGTAACCTTGGACCCTTGAGTTAATTCTTTTTCTTGTTATAGCCACCACACCTTTGCCCTATAGGAATGCAACTTTATCTAATGCTTTTGGGGGGTGGCGCCTGACTAATCACCTTTAGAGAAAAATAAGTTTTCTGAAGAAAGGGTCTTAAAATGTTAACAGGCCTCCAGGCCAGAAGATGATGTAAATGACCTAAATTTTGCATATGATAAGTTTTCAGGAAGAAAGCCTGGCTTACTGCTGACTCTACCCCTTCCCACATTATCCCCTATGCACAACTTAAGGTATAAAAACTACTTTGGAAAATAAAGTGTGGGCCTTGTTCACTGAAACTTGGTCTCCCCATGTCGTTCTTTCTTTCTCCTTCTGGCTGAATTCCCTTCTGGGGCGGGGAGGCTCGTCAAGCCTACTAATTTTGCCTGGGCTTCTAAGATCTGACCAGGGAGGCCTTAGTGTCTCCTCTCCTTCGGGAGAACAGGAGGACACCTGCGGCCTACGTGCTGCTGCTGCTGCTAAGTCGCTTCAGTCGTGTCTGACTCTGTGCGACCCCATGACGGCAGCCCATCAGGCTCCCCCGTCCCTGGGATTTTCCAGGCAAGAACACTGGAATGGGTTGCCATTTCCTTCTCCAACTCATGAAAGTGAAAAGTGAAAGTGAAGTCGCTCTGTCATGTCTGACTCTTAGCGACCCCATGGACTGCAGCCTACCAGGCTCCTCCGTCCTACGTAGGTGACGCAAATTCCTTATTTTGGAATTTTATGAGCTTTCCACGTAAACCAAGTTATTCAGCCTCTTTTCTCCGCTGAATTTTCCTACTGAGCTATCCTTATTCTATTACTCTTTATATCTCTAATTAATATTTAATTAAGAAATTGTTTCCTGATCCTCACCGACGCTGTCCCCGCTTAGAATTCCCTGGATCCACTGGGGCTGGACCCCGGCAGTACAGTTCTTTTGTCTCCTTAGGTAAGTTTATTCCTAGATATTTAATTCTTATTGTCGCAATGGTGAATGGGATTGATTCCTTAATTTCTCTTTCTGATTTTTCATTGTTAGTATATAGAAATGCAAGTGATTTGGAACCAGTCTGTTGTTCCATGTCCAGTTCTAACTGTTGCTTTCTGACCTGCATACAGATTTCTCAAGAGTAAGGTCAGGTGGTCTGGTATTCCCATCGCTTGAAGAATTTTCCACAGTTTTCTGTGACCCACACAGTCAAAGGATTTGGAGTAATCAATAAAGCAGGAGTAGATGTTTTTCTGGAGCTCTCTTGCTTTTTGTATGATCCAGCAGATGTTGGCAATTTGACCTCTGATTCCTCTGCCTTTTTAAAATCCAACTTGAACATCTGGAAGTTCACAGTTCACATACTGTGGAAGCCTGGCATGGATAATTTTGAGCATTCCTTTACTAGCATGTGAGATGAGTGCAATTGTGTGGTAGTTTGAGCATTCTTTGGCATCGCCTTTCTTTGGGACTGGAATGAAAACTGACCTTTTCCAGTCCTGTGGCCACTGCTGAGTTTTCCAAATTTGCTGGCACATTGAGTGCAACACTTTCACGGCATCATCTTTCAGGATTTAAAATAGCTCAACTGGAATTCCATCACTTCCAGCAGCTTTCTTCATAGTGAAACTTCCTAAGGCCCATTTGACTTCATATTCCAGGATGTCTGGCTCTAGGTGAGTGATCACACCATTGTGATTATCTGGGTCGTGAAGATCTTTTTTGTATAGTTCTGTGTATTCTTGCCACCTCTTCTTAAAATCTTCTGCTTCTGTTAGGTCCATATCATTTCTGGCCACAGTCTACAGGATCACAAAGAGTTGGACACTACCAAAGCGACACTGCACACATAGATGCAAGACTTTATTGCCTGTGGCAGCTCTGCCCCAGTGAGAGTTGAGCATGAAGATGGCGCAGCTGCTTGGGTTGCAGGGACCCCAGGGGTGCCAAATGTCCATGGACTGCTTCCGCTGCAGGAGTTTTGGCCATATCAGAGTCTTTTTCTGACCCTCTTGTAGCTGGCAATCAGAAAGCCATTTTGGCCAGTCTTTCTCTGTAGCTCCACCCATTCAGGCACTTAGAGAGCTCCCTTGCCTAAGGTCCTTCTCTGTTGCTCGGTGGGTCAGGCACATAGAGGGGACCCCACGCCTGGGGTTCTACTCTGTAAATCAGTGCATCTGGCATTTAAAGGGGCACCCTGGGTGGGGTCCTGTTCTGTAATAAAGTGCATCAGATATTTGATGGGCCAGCCTCTCTATTGTTCAGCTGCCAGTGCTGGTATGTAGAGGGAGAGAGGCTATGGTGCAGGCTCCACCCCCTATGCATGACTCATCAGTATCGCCTTGCTTCCATGGCTGCCCCGCTTTCCTCCACAGGCATTTCCCATGACAATCTCCTCCCTCACACAACCTCGATCCATCTCTCCACAGTCAACAGCAGCCCTCACCCTGGGATTGCTCCACAATCCCTAAACTCCAGCTCCCAGCCACTGTGCCTTCCACAGGACTTGCATCCCTGTCCAGGGTATGTATGGCTGCAGCAAGGACTGTCTGATTCTCATTCCATTTAGGCTGCCACAGATCAGCTGTTTCACTCTCAGCCTTAAATGTTTCTCCTCTGACTCAGACAATTGCCCCAATGTGGGGATCGGACCCCTGCTTCAGTTTCCCCACCTGCCAAGGGCAGATCCAGTCTTACTAACACTCCATTTTCCCCCCTAGTTCCTTCCTCCTACCGAGTTTTGCCTGGGTCTATATATTCTTTTCTGCTGGTCAGGTACTCTGCTCTGCTCTCAGCTGGTGTTCTGCATGCACTTCTATGTCTGAAGGTGTATTCCTGATGTATCCATGGAGAGAAATGTACTCCACGTCCACCAACTCTCTGCCATCTTGTTCTCCCTGTTATTGTTATCATTTCTTATTTCAACTCTTTTTTCCTTAACTCACTAAGCACAGTCCCAATACTATCAGATAAAACGCCTTCTGCTACAGAGGTCTAGAAAAAGGAAGGATATAGTAATAATATCAGGAAAGATATAGTGAGTGCATGTGTGCTCAGTCATGTCCAACACTTTGCAACACTATGGACTGTAGCTCAACAGGCTCCTCTGTCCATGGAATTTTCCAGGCAAGAATACTGGAGTGGGTTGCCATTTCCTCCTCCAATAGTGAAATTATGGTTGATTTTTATCTCTTCTTTGTGCCTGTTTATTGCATTATAATCAGGAAATACCACAAAGCTATCACCATCTTGGGAAAGGAAAATGGAAAGAGAAACTTCAGGATGAAGGAAACAACATGCTGATGCTGGCAGGTGGCCCGGGAGACCCTTTTTTGTCTCCCCTGATGACTGGAACTGTTTGAGTTATTTTGTTATAAATCCTAATGGTGTTAACGAGTTCACCACATTGGTTTCGCCCCATCCTGAGTGTCAGGTTGACATCAGCATTCAGACATCTCAACACAATTATCAGGGAAAGGGGGTTCAAGGCTCAGGCACGCAGGTCTCAGGAGAAGTGGACCTTCCCAGATGATGCAAGTTGAGGGCTCCATGAATAAGCCAGATCAGGATGCAAATAGAGGGAAGCAGTGCTGAGCACCTCGGGTTACTCTCATTCATATAGGTTACAGCAAGTTGCTAAAGGTCACACACCAGCAGATACAGAGTTGCATGAAGATGGGCAACATCCTTGCATAAAAAAAAAACCCACAATCTTTATTTTTTAAATAAATACATTGTTTTCATAGAAACTGTAAAACAATTATTCATTCTTGACTTACAGAACTATTTGTTGAAAACCAACTTCCAACTAAGTCCTGCATAAAAAAAATGGAAACAAAAATCTGTTCTTATTCCAACATCTTTCCACAGTACACTCTATTTCAGTGCTAGAAAGGCTGGGACAGTTGGCCAGAGAAAAGGCAAATCTGACAGTGTTGAAGTCCTGCCTTTGGCAATAGCATTATTAATTGTGCCAGGATGTTCTGGGGAGATGGAGTTTAACATCCGTTCAAAGGGCAAAGACTTAGGGCTCTTTATGGAATGATTGTCAAGGGAGGCGATCATATATGAAAGCATAGGGGACTTCCTGGTGGCCCAGTGGATAAGAATCCTTTATCACAGTTTCGATCCCTAGTCTGGGAAGATTTCACACATCCGAGGGCAACTAAGTTCATGCACCCTAACTATTGAGCCTAAACTCGAGGGTCCCTGCTCCGCAACAAGAGACGCCACCCCAAAGAGAAGCGTGCACACCACAACTAGAGAGTAGCTGCCTCTTGCTGCAACTGGAGAAAAGCCTGTGTGCAGCACTGGAGACCCAGTGCAGCCTCTGTCCATGGGATTTCTCAGGGCATGTACCAGTCTAGCTGGGGCACCTGGGCTTAAGGAGCAGAGACAGGCTGGAGCCCAGGCACGTGTGATGGAGCAGGGATGAGGAAGAGTCTATCTTCCCTTCCAGTCTGCCATCAGGAGCAAGGGCAGGCATCGCAGTGTGGGATTAGAGCCCCAAGAATTAACTTCACTCTAATGTTTAGTGATGGGATTTGGGGTCATCCAGACCTGAAGCACATGCTGGCTCCCACCATCTACAAGTTCTCAAACACAGATATTTTAAAAACAGATTCAAATTAGAGGGTATGGATTTTAGCATTTAGCACAAGGAGGGCACTTGTACTAAATCCAATCAATAGTTCCCTCATTTTACATAACTGATATGTCCCAGCAAGGTGACATGTACAGCAAGTGCTGGATTAAATGCATGAGGGCTACATTTCTTCCTTTCTGCCTCTCTGTCTCACTCTCATATTTACACACATAAAGTCAGTGTAAACCACAAGACTCAAATGGAAGAAGCATCACTTTTTACATTTTTCTAAATTGACACAAATCCTGCTTGGCTTCCATCTGCCTGGTTGGCAAGGCCAGGAGATACAATCTTGATCATTCTGAGGGCTGTTCCCCATCGGCTGTGATGGTACATAAATTTGGATCTTGCGTGATCCAGGAACTCAGAGGAGAGATACAGATCCTCAGGGAGCCCGCAGATGCTGTTGGCCAGGCCAGCATGTGTGTGATCCATTTTAAGGAGGCGGCTCCAATGGTGGCCCCCACGCCACCCCAGACGTGCCTTGGGCCTTCACATGGCTCCAAAGGCATGGTGCTTTGTGCTTAGTCCCCAGGCAGCCCCACAGCCCTACTGCCCCTTTGGAAATCCTGCTGCCTCCAGGGGAATGGGCAGAAGTGGGTACAGGGGCTTCACAATACCATCTTGGGGCTGAAATGGAGAGGCCAATCCTCCCATAACCATCTGGGTCAGGGGACCCCAGAAAATAACTGGACACCCAAGTGAACTCACTGAGAGAAGAAAGTTTCCTTTTTTCATTTCCTTTCTTCTCTGTGTTTTTTGAGTCCATAATTAAAAAAAGGATGACACATTGATTAATTTCCCAAAAACTCAATGTATTTTAAATAAAGAAACCCTGTAGTAAATCCTCTAGTAGAGTAAAAAAAAAAAAAAAAAAAAAAACCCTCTAAAGATTTGATGAAAAATCACCTCCCAATATAATTGCTTTGCAGATAGTTTTTTTTTTTTAAGTGACAAAACCAATAGCACAAATATATTATGGCCACATGGTACTTAAAAAATTCTAGAGGCAGCCTTGGCTTTGAATCCAATTCCATCTATTACCATTTTGTGACCGTGGGCAACTTATTTAATCTTTCTCAGCTAGAATGTAATTATCAGAAAGGAAGTTTACTTTAATTTTCAGGCATAGCGTGTGGTATACAGAAGGCATCCAATAAATATATTGAATGAATGGACAAATTAAGGGCATCTCAGTTCAATCGCTAAGCTGTGTCTGACTCTTTGTGGCCCCATGGGCTGCAGCATGCCAGGCTTCCCTGTCCATCACCAACTACTGGAGCCTACTCAAATTCATGTCCATCGTGTCAGTGATGCCATCCAACCATCTCATCCTCTGTTGTCCCCTTCTCCCTTCAATCTTTCCCAGCATAAAGGTCTTTTCCAATGAGTCAGTTCTTTGCATCAGGTGGGCAAAGTATTGGAGTCTCAGATTCAGCATCAGTCCTTTCAATGAATATTCAGGACTGCTTTCCTTTAGGATTGACTAGTTTGATCTCCTTGCAGTCCCAGAGACTCATAAGAGTCTTCTCCAACACCACAGTTCAATAGCATCAGTTCTTTGGTGCTAAGCTTTTTTTAGCTGACAACTCTCACATCCATACATGCCTACTGGAAAAACCATAGCTTTGACTAGATGGACCTTTGTTGACAAAGTAATGTCTCTGCTTTTTAATATGCTGTCTAGGTTGGTCATAGCTTTTCTTCCAAGGAGCAAGTGTCTTTTAATTTCATGGCTTCAGTCACTATCTGCAGTGGTTTTGGAGCCCCCCAAAATAAAATCTGGCACTTTTTCCTCTGTTTCCCCATCTATTTGCCATGAAGTGATGGGACCAGATGCTATGATCTTAGTTTTCTGAACGTTGAGTTTTAAGTCAGCTTTTTCACTCTCCTCTTTCACTTTCATCAAGAGGCTCTTTAGTTCTTCGCTTTCTGCCATAGGGTGGTGTCATCTGAATATCTGAGGTTATTGATATTTCTCCTGGCAATCTTCATTCCAGCTTGTGCTTTATCCAGCCTGGCATTTTGCATGATGTATTCTGCATATAAGTTAAATAAGCAGGGTGACGACAATATATAGCCTTGATGTACTCCTTTCCTATTTGTTGTTCCATATCCAGTTCTAACTGTTGCTTCTTGACCTGCATACAGATTTCTCAGGAGGCAGATCAGGTGATCTGGTATTCCCATCTCTTTCAGAATTTTCCACAGTTTGTGATCCACACAGTCAAAGGCTTTGGCATAGTCAATAAAGCAAAAGTAGATGTTTTTCTGGAATGCTCTTGCTTTTTCGATGATCCAGCAGACATTGGCAATTTGATCTCTGGTTCCTCTGCCTTTTCTAAAACCAGCTTGAACATCTGGAAGTTCACGGTTCGTGTACTGTTGAAGCCTGGCTTGGAGAATTTTGAGCATTCCTTTACTAGCGTGTGAGATGAGTGCAATTGTGCAGTAGTTTGAGAATTCTTTGGCATTGACTTTCTTTGGAATTGGAATGAAAACTGACCTTTTCCAGTCCTGTGGCCACTGCTGAGTTTTCCACCTTTGCTGGCATATTGAGTTCCGCACTTTTACAGAATCATCTTTTAGTATTTGAAATAGCTCAACTGGAATTCCATCACCTCCACTAGCCTTGTTCATAGTGATGTTTTCTAGGGCCCACTTGACTTCGAATTCCAGGAAGTCTGATCATCCTGGAAGTGATCACTCATCCTAGGTGAGTGATCACTCCATCATGATTATCTGGGTCCTGAAGATCTTTTTTGTCTAGTTCTTCTGTGTATTCTTTTTTTTTTTTTTTTTCCCTTGGTTTTGCCATACATTGACATGAATCTGCCACGGGTGTACATGTGTTTCCCATCCTGAACCCCCCTCCCACCTTCTTCCCCACCCCATCCCTCTGGGTCATCCCAGTGCACCAGCCCCGAGCACCCTGTATCATGCATCAAACCTGGACGGACAATTCATTTCACATATGATAATATACATGTTTCAATGCTGATCTCCCAAACCATCCCACCCTCAACCTCTCGCACAGAGTCCAAAAGACTGTTCTATATATCTGTGTCTCTTCTGCTGTCTTGCATATAGGGTTATTGTTACCATCTTTCTAAATTCCATATATATGCGTTAGTATACAGTATTGCTGTTTTTCTTTCTGGTTTACTTCACTCTGTATAAGAGTCTCCAGTTTCATCCACATCATTAGAACTGATTCAAATGTATTCTTTTTAATTGCTGAGTAATATTCCATCGTGTACAAGTACCACAGCTTTCTTATCCATTCATCTGATGATGGACATCTAGGTTGCTTCCATGTCCTGGCTATTATAAACAGTGCTGCAATGAACATTGGGGTACACATGTCTCTTTCAATTCTGGTTTCCTTGGTGTGTATGCCCACCAGTGGGATTACTGGGTCATATGGCAGTTTTATTTCCAGTTTTTTGAGGAATCTCCACATTGTTCTCCATAGTGGCTGTACTAGTTTGCATTCCCACCAACAGTGTAAGAGGGTTCCCTTTTCTCCACACCCTCTCCAGCATTTATTGCTTGTAGACTTTTGGATCGCAGCCATTCTGACTGGTGTGAAATGGTACCTCATTGTGGTTTTGATTTGCATTTCTCTGATAATGAGTGATGTTGAGTATCTTTTCATGTGTTTGTTAGCGATCTGTATGTCTTCTTTGGAGAAATGTCTGTTTATTTCTTTGGCCCATTTTTTGACTGGGTCATTTATTTTTCTGGAATTGAGCTGCAGGAGTTGCTTGTATAGTTTTGAGATTAATTCTTTGTCAGTTGCTTCATTTGCTATTATTTTCTCCCATTCTGAAGGCTGTTTTTTCACCTTGCTTATTATTCCTTTTTTGTGAAAATGCTCTTAATTTTAATTAGGTCCCATTTGTCTATTTTTGCTTTTATTCCCAATATTCTGGGAGGTGAGTCATAGAGGATCCCACCTTGACTTATGTTGGAGAGTGTTTTGCCTATGTTTTCCTCTAGGAGTTTTATAGTTTCTGGTCTTACGTTTAGATCTTTAATCCATTTTGAGTTTATTTTTGTGTATGGTGTTAGAAAGTGTTCTAGTTTCATTCTTTTACACGTGGTTGACCAGTTTTCCCAGTACCACTTACTAAAAAGATTGTCCTTTCTCCATTGTATATTCTTGCCTCCTTTGTCGAAGATAAGGTGTCCATAGGTGCATGTATTTATCTCTGGGCTTTCTATTTTGTTCCATTGATCTATATTTCTGTCTTTGTGCCAGTACCATACTGTCTTGATGACTGTGGCTTTGTAGTAGAGCCTGAAGTCAGGCAGGTTGATTCCTCCAGTTCCATTCTTCTTTCTCAAGATTGCTTTGGCTACTTGAGGTTTTTTGTATTTCCATACAAATTGTGAAATTATTTGTTCTAGCTCTGTGAAAAATACCGTTGGTAGCTTGAGAGGGATTGCATTGAATCTATAGATTGCTTTGGGTAGTATACTCATTTTCACTATATTGATTCTTCTGATCCATGAAAATGGTATATTTCTCCATCTATTTGCATCCTCTTTGATTTCTTTCACCAGTGTTTTATAGTTTTCTATATATAGGTCTTTTGTTTCTTTAGGTAGATATATTCCTAAGTATTTTATTCTTTTCATTGCAATGGTGAATGAAATTGTTTCCTTAATTTCTCTTTCTGTTTTCTCATTGTTAGTGGTTAGGAATGCAAGGGATTTCTGTGTGTTGATTTTATATCCTTCAACTTTACTATATTCATTGATTAGCTCTAGTAATTTTCTGGTGGAGTCTTTAGGGTTTTCTATGTAGAGGATCATGCATCTGCAAACAGTGAGAGTTTTACTTCTTTTCCAATCTGGATTCTTTTTATTTCTTTTTCTTCTCTGATTGCTGTGGCCAAAACTTCCAAAACTATGTTGAATAGTAGTGGTGAGAGTGGGCACCCTTGTCTTGTTCCTGACTTTAGGGGAAATGCTTTCAATTTTTCACCATTGAGGATAATGTTTGCTGTGGGTTTGTCATATGTAGCTTTTATTATGTTGAGGTATGTTCCTTTTTATCATAAATGGATGTTGAATTTTGTCAAAGGCTTTCTCTGTATCTACTGAGATAATCATATGGTTTTTATTTTTCAATTTGTTAATGCAGTGTATTATGTTGATTGATTTGCAGATATTGAAGAATCCTTGCATCCCTGGGATAAAGCCCACTTGGTCATGGTGTATGGTTTTTTTTAATATGTTGTTGGATTCTGTTTTCTAGAATTTTGTTAAGGCTTTTTGCATCTATGTTCATCAGTGATATTGGCCTGTAGTTTTCTTTTTTTGTGGGATCTTTGTCAGGTTTTGGTATTAGGGTGATGGTGGCCTCATAGAATGAGTTTGGAAGTTTACCTTCCTCTGCAATTTTCTGGAAGAGTTTGAGTAGGATAGGTGTTAGCTCTTCTCTAAATTTTTGGTAGAATTCAGCTGTGAAGCCGTCTGGACCTGGGCTTTTGTTTGCTGGAAGATTTCTGATTACAGTTTCAATTTCTGTGCTTGTGATGGGTCTGTTAAGATTTTCTATTTCTTCCTGGTTCAATTTTGGAAAGTTGTACTTTTCTAAGAATTTGTCCATTTCTTCCAAGTTGTCCATTTTATTGCCATATAGTTGCTGATAGTAGTCTCTTATAATCCTTTATATTTCTCTGTTGTCTGTTGTGATCTCTCCATTTTCATTTCTAATTTTGTTGATTTAATTTTTCTCCCTTTGTTTCTTGATTAGTCTGGCTAATGGTTTGTCAATTTTATTTATCTTCTCAAAGAACCAGCTTTTGGCTTTATTGATTTTTGCTATCTTCTGTGTATTCTTGCCACCTCTTCTTAATATCTTCTACTTCTGTTAGGTCCATACCATTTCTGTCCTTTATTGTGCTCATCTTTGCATGAAATGTTCCCCTGGTATCTCTAATTTTCTTCAAGATATCTCTAGTCTTTCCCATTCTATTGTTTTCCTCTATTTCTTTGCATTGATCACTGAGGAAGGCTTTCTTATCTCTCCATGCTATTCTTTGGAACTCTGCATTCAGATAGGTGTATCTTTCCTTTTCTCCTCTGCTTTTAACTTCTCTTCTTTTCTCAGATATTTGTAAGTCCTCCTCAGACAACCATTTTGCCTTTTTGCATTTCTTTTTCTTGGGGATGGTCTTTATTACTGCCTCCTATCCAATGTCATGAACCTCTGCCCATAGTTCTTCAGGCACTCTATCAGATCTAATCCCTTGAATCTATTTGTCACTTCCTCTGTATAATCATAAGGGATTTGATTTAGGTCATACCTGAATGGGCTAGTGGTTTTCCCTACTTTCTTCAATTTAAGTCTGAATTTGGCAATAAAGAGTTCATGATCGGAGCCACGGTCAGCTCCTGGTCTTGTTTTTGCTCACTGTATAGAGCTTCTCCATCTTTGGCTGCAAAGAATATAATCTGATTTCAGTATTGACCATCTGGTGATGTCCATGTTTAGAGTCTTCTCTTGTGTTGCTGGAAGAGGATGTTAGCTATGACCAGTGCGTTCTCTTGGCAAAATTCTGTTTGCCTTTGACCTGCTTCATTTTGTACTCCAAGGCCAAATTTGCCTGTTACTTCAGGTAGCTCTTGACTTCCTACTTTTGCATTCCAGTCCCCTATAGTGAAGAGGACATCTTTTTTGGGTGTTAGTTCTAAAAGGTCTTCATAGAACCATTCAACTTAAGCTTCTTCAGCATTACTGGTTGGGGCATAGACTTGGACTACTGTGATATTGAATGGTTTGCCTTGGAAATGAGCAGAGATCATTCTGTCGTTTTTGAGATTGCATACAAGCACTGAATTTTGGACTCTTTTGTTGACTAGGATGGCTACTCCATTTCTTCTAAGGGATTCTTGCCCACAGTAGTAGATACTATCGTCATCTGAGTTAAATTCACCCACTCCAGTCCATTTTTGTTTGCTGACTCCTAAAATGTTGATGCCATCTCCTGTTTGCCCACTTCCAATTTACCTTGATTCACGGACCTAACATTCCTATGCAATATTGCTCCTTACAGCATCAGACTTTACTTCCATCACCAGTCACATCCACAACTGGGCGTTGTTTTTGCTTTGGCTCCACCTCTTCATTCTTTCTGCAGTTAGTTCTCCACTCTTCTCCAGTAGCATGTTGCGGGAGTTCATCTTTCAGTGTTATACCTTTTGGCCTTTTCATACTGTTCATGGGGTCCTCAAGGCAAGAATACTGAAATGGATTGCCATTCCCTTCTCCAGTGGACCACATTTTTTCAGAACTCTCTGCCATGACCTGTCCGTCTTGGGTGGCCCTACACAGCATGGCTCATAGTTTCAGTGAGCTAAACAAGGCTCATGTGATCAGTTTGGTTAGTTTTCTGTGATTGTGGTTTTCATTCTGTCTGCCTTCTGATGGATAAGGATAAGGGGCTTATGGAAGCTTCCTGATGGGAGAGACTGACTGAGGGGGAAACTGGGGCCAAACTATGGTGGAGATAATGAAGATAATGGTGACCTCCTTCAAAAGGGCACCTACCACAAGTTAGATGTTTAATAAGTATGAGGCTCCTTTGCCTCCTTTTTCCCAGTCCACTTTTTAACTTCTAATTTTGAAATAATTCAGAGCCACAGGGAAATGCAAAAATAATGCAGAAATGTCCCATGTACCAGTCATCTAGCCACCTGCAGCTGTGACATTTTACACGCCTACAGTGCATTACTGATTGATCAGCACAACAGTCTGACCAGTGTCTGCATGCACTCACTCTTTTTATAAAACTTGTATATGTATTAATCTGTATAATCACTGCCACATCAAGACAGAACTGCCCAGAACCACAAATGGCAGCTGTATAGTGCTGCCATTGTATAATCAAACCCCCCGCCCCTTCCCAAGCCCCCACAAGCACTTCTCTCTTCTCTATCTCCCCTTTGTCAATTTGAGAATGTTTTATAAATGAAATAATACAGTATTTAAGCTTTCAAGACTGCCATTTTTTCACTCAGTGTAATAGCCTCATGATACATCTCAGCTGTTGCATTTATCAATAATTCACTCCTTTTCCTTGCTGGGTAGTGTTCCATGAGATGGATGTACTGCAGTCTGTTTGACCTTCACATACTGAAGGACAGTTGAGTTGTTTCCCAGTTTGGAGCTACTACAAATAAAGCTTCTCTGAACTTTTGCATCTAGGACGCTTTATGTGAGCATGTGCCATGATCATTTTTATGTGAGCATGTTTTCATTTCTCTGAAATAAGTGCCCAAGATTGTGACTCATGGGTCACACAGCAAGTATATGTTTAATGCTTTAAGAAATTCCTAGGCAGATTTCCAGAATGGCTGTTACCATTTCACATGCTCACCAAAAGCCGGTGTAAGACCTAGTTTCAACTCTCTGCTTCCTTGCCAGCATTTGTTTCATCAGTATTTTTTATCTTAGCCATTCTAATAGGTGTGTAGTCGTATCTCATTGTGATACCCTAACAGCTAGTAATGGCGAACAACTTTCCATGTGTTTATTTGTCATCTGTGTATCTCCTTTAGCAAAGTGTCCAGGTTCTTTGCTCATTTTCTCATTGCATTATTTGTCTTACTGTTAAGTATAGAGTTCCTCATTTTGAAAACAAGCCTTTTGTCAAGTAGTTTGCAAATGTTTTCTCCCAACTGGTACTTATGATTTTATCTTTTTCACTGAGTCGCCCACAGAGCAAAAGTTTTCAGTTTTAATGAAGTCTAAATAGTTTAGTCTCTCCTTTCATAGGTTGTGCTTTTGGTGCCATGTCTAAGAATTCTTCTCCTAATTTTAGATCACAAAGCTTTTCTCCTATGTTTTCCTCTAAACATTTTATGGTTTTACATTTTACACTTAGCTCCATGGTCCATCTTTAGTTTATTTTTGTATAAGGTGTGAGGTGTAGATCAAGGTGCATTTTGTTGGCTATCAATGTCCCGTTTGTTTGTTTCTGCCAAGTGACATAACAGCACCACAAAAGTAAGATACTATCCAGGGGGATAGGCTGTCTAAACAGTCCCTCCAGAAAATTAATCACCCTCTCCTGGTTACCGAGAATGAGCTTGAAGCTATGGAAACAAATACTTCACCACTGAGACTTCCTTCTGCAATAATATTATGCAACCCAATACTGGTCATGTTGGATCTCTGAGGAGTCTCCTGTTGCCGCTTGCACCATCACCTAGAGTGAATTTCTGTTTGAAACAGGAACTGAATGTTGAAAATTTCTGTTGATATGGTAACATACCACTTAAGTGTAGGAGAGGTGTGTTTTATGGAAAGGTGGTCCCAGAGGTGGAAAGGGCCCAAAGCAAGAATCCCTTCTACAGCCTCTTTGCAAAGAAGAACACTCTTTCATTCAACCAACATATTCTGAGTAGGAACTAGGTCTCTGATCCAAAACAGACAAAAACAGACATGGTGTCTGCCCTCTGCTGGGGGAGGGGGTAGAGTACACACACACACACACACACACACACACACACACACACGTGTGCTCACACATGCATTACCATGTGCCAAAAGCTGAGGATCCAATAGGATGCTGAGGGAATACATGGCAGGCACATCTAAGACTTCCAGACTTCGGAAATCAAGCAGTGCTTCCTGGAAGACGTGACACTGAACCTGAGACCCTAGTAGATGAGTTGCAGAGAGCCAGGTGGCATGGAGGGGGTGAGGCAGGAACAGTAATAAGAAAGAAAATGCTTCCAGGTGAGGAAGAACAGCATGTGCAAAGGCCAAGAGGTGGGAGTGAGTGTGGTGGGGCAGGGATCTAACCATCCCAAACTGCTGGTGCTTAAGGGAAAAAACGAGGGATGAGGCTACCAAGATCAGACCAAGAGGGGCCTCGACATTTCAGCCATTTCTTAAGGACACCAGGAATCCCCCGCAGGGTTCTGGGTAGGAGCCTAGAGGTTTGCATCTGCATTTTAAGAAATCTCACTCTGGCAGCATGGAGGCAGGTTGGTGGGAACCTAGGCAGTTGGCTGGGGCACTAGTTACGAGACTGTTGCACGAGCTGTTGGAACCAGAATGGGGGAAGTGGAGATGGGCTGATACTTTTACACCAGAGTGGGTGCTGAGGCTTCAGGAGAGAAGATGAGATGTTCGTTTGTTTGTTTGTTTTCATTAATTTAATTGGAGGATAACTGCTTTACAATCCTGTGTTGGTTTCTGCCATACATCAACACGAATCAGCCACAGGTATACATATGTCCCCTCCCTCTTGGCCCTCCCTCTCCCCTCCCACCCCATCCCACCCCTCTAGATTGTCACAGAGCACTGGGTTGAGCACCCTGTGTCATACAGAAAATTCCCACTGGCTATCTATTTTACATATGGTGGTGTATATCTTTCCATGCTACTCTCCATTCATCCCACCCTCAAGAAGAGCAGATGAGGTTTGAAAGATAGCTTTGAGAAATGGAGAGAGAAGTTGTACAGAGAAATAGAGGTGAGTTGAGGGGTCAGCTGAGGTTGGAGCCTTTGCTTGGACACTCCCGCTGAGGAGGAGCCCGCTTATTCCTTCCCCATTGTGATCTTTCCATGATTGATAGTATTGCCTGAGCAGAACCTTTGCTCCCCTGTAACTTCCCTGCCCCAGTCCAACTTCAGTCCTGAGGGACCACACTGGATGGGTCCACCTCTGCTGATCTCTGTAGCCCTTTGACCATTTTAAAGACACAGGTCACATTCTCTCAAGCTTTTTCTTCAATTTACTCATTCCTAGTTCCTACAACAACTTCCCTCTTGGCATGGGTTCTTCTTTCGGGTAGTCCCTCCACCTCCCACCTTTAACTTAATTTTTAAGAAAATATTTTGGCTCTGCTTTGCAGCATGTGGGATCTTAGTTCCCCAACCAGGGATTGAACTCTGCAGAGGGAGCTCAGAGTCTTAACTTCTGGACCACCAGAGAAGCCCCCTTCCACTTTTAATCACACAATGCCTGAACTCTGGAGAGTGTCTGATCAGCCAGAAGACAGTAGCAGCCCCTTCGGGAGCCTGACAGTCTACTCCGAGCATGCCCATACTCTTCTGTCTTGCCAGGAAGCTGTCTCTCTTCCCTGAACATTTGAGGGAACATCCTCCAGTGGCATCTGGGGTGCCCTGGGCAATGGGGACAAGCCTGGGCCTGAGCCTCAGCTGGGGAAACAGGTTTGATGAGGCCCTCGCTGACTCATCTCCAATCGCAAACAAGCTGTGTCTGGGAGCACGTGACCCAGCTTCACCAGCAAATGGATCACCTGCCTTTTCTCCTCTGGTGAGAATCAGGCACCAGGGGCTGTTCACTTGCCCATGATGGGTGTGTGGCTTGGTGTGGAAAATAGAGGTGCGACTCTGGCTCCATCTTTAGAACCCATGTAGCCTTATTGGAAGAGAGGATATAGACTGGGTGGTCAGAGGTGGGCCTTCACCGAAGAGTCAGGGCTACAGCTAGACCTCAAAGGGTAGGGGAATGTCTGTTGGTGAGAAGAGTAAGGCTGCACATTAGGAGGGCAAAGAAAGATGCGGAACTTCAGAGTACTGAAGGTGGACCCAGGGAAGGAAAAGAAGACTCTGTGGTCACAGCAGAGACTCTGCACGTGAACATCGAGAGAAAATGCTCTAAAGGTAGTCTATCAGGCTAGACTCTCCTCCAGGTAGGGAGGGGCCAAGGGCTCTTGACCCAAAGACGGAGATGATTAAAGTGGTGAGTGTTTGGGGAATGGGTGTGACAAAACTAATGATGAATCCTGAGCCCTGCTGTGGCCCAGGAGAACAGGACTCCAGGATGCCTAGGGACGGAAAACCCTTTCAGGAGGTCATCCAGGGAACCCAGGGGAGCATCCGGCTGGCCTAGTTTTGGTTTCCCTTCAGGTGATTTTTCCAGAAGCCCTTCCTAGGGGGATGAGGACAGGGAGAACAGGAGACTGATCAAAGCAGGGACTTGCTTGGGGCTGTGGCCCAAGGAAGGAAAGTGGTGTGTAGGAAAAGCAGCAGACTGGGAGTCTGGAGTCCAGATCTAGTCTCTCCTTATTCTCTTAGTGCCCTTGGCCACTTCCCTTCTTCTCTGCGAGTTAATAGTTTTCCTTGGAGAAACAAGAGTGTTGAGATCTGTGACCGGTTTACTTCTATATCATCTGACTCGAGTTTTTTTAACAGAGTCATCCTGAGAGAGTTGGCACCATCTCTGAGGTTCTTGGGCCTTCCTGCCCTTGGCATGATCATCATGCACAACAAGCAAAACAGGTCCCATGAGGCAAAGCAAGTAAGTCCTCCCTGGCAATTCACACTCATGTCACCGCAGAGCTCACAGTACTGGCATCAGCTCCAACAGGAAAATCCACATGCTCGTCAGTGACATCCTGGGTCTTCCCACATGGGCTGTGGCACCAGCACAACCGAATCATGTTTAGCAAAGGAAAGATCATGGCCAGCTGTGTTGCTGAAGATGCTGATGAAAGTCAGTACTGCCCTGGAGGACTGAATTCCTGACTGATTTCCAAGTTCTGAGTTCAGAACTAGGTTTGCCCTTTGCTGACAAATCTCCACCAGGATTAAAGGGAGCTGGATGTATCTCTGTCATCAAACACATCATGACAAATTAGTCATTTGTTAATTCATCCAAAAACATGCATTGAGCAACTGCCTTACTTATTAAATGTACGTGTGTGAATGGATAGATGGATCAGGAGACCCAGGATCTGGTTCACTGATCAGCTGGGCATATGAGGTAGGATTTTCTCTCTTACAAGTGACAGAAACTTAAATCTAACAGCTTGAGAGAGAGAGAGAAAGAAGTACATTGATTTCTGTATCTGAAAACTTATCAAGAGTTTGCAGAATTCCCTCTTTATCTTGAAGCTCTGGTTTCTTCTGTATTAGCTTCATCTTTCAACATCCAATGACCAGGCTCACTCCCCAGCAGCTCCAGACTTACACTCTTCTAGCTTGGCAACTCCAAAGAGGAGAGTGCCTTATCCCCAGGACTTCTAGAAGAAGTCCTTGAGGGGGGATTCTCACTGGCTCACCGGGTGTCAGATGCCATCCCTGGACAGATCCTGTGGCCAGGAGGGTCCAGCACTGAGTCTGAATTCTGGGCCACCCACAAAGTCTAGAGGTGATGTCAGCCCCAGAGAATCCCCACAGACAGAGAGTGAGGACAGGGAGAAAGGGAACGGATCCCCAGAAGGCATGTCTTCAAATGCCCTCTCATTGGGAAGCTCTGTGACTTCTCTGGTGGCTCAGATGGTAAAGCATCTGCCTACAATGCAGGAGACTGGGGTTCGATCCCTGGGTCAGGAAGATCCCCTGGAGAAGAGAATGGCACCCCACTCCAGTACTCTTGCCTGGAAAGTCCCATGGATGGAGGAGCCTGGTAGGCTATTGTCCATGGGGTCGAAAAGCGTCGGACACGACTGAGCAACTTCACTTTTGGGGAGCTGTAAGGCAGTGCCTCTGCCTCTTAGAACTTCTCATTTTTCTCCCTATCACCCCCACCACAGACTTCGCCCTCTAACAAGGTGGTGCGGGGGGTGGTAATTCTTTTCACTGGTCACTTAATAGTAACCACCATGGCTCCTCCTCCCTCCTGAAGCTTTCCCCAACATCCTGGCCTCCAGACTCCTCCCAGTTTCTGACCTCGGCCACATAACGTTCCTGCCATCCGACGTGACAGCCAATCATTATGTGTATCTGGAGCAGAAAGAGTACCTAGATCTTTGTCTGGCCCAACAAGAAAGACTGCCCTAAGTAAGACCCTTTCTTCCCACACAGGAAACTCGCAATCCAGTCAGTGACGAACCCTGCATTATTCTCTGAACTTCTCTGTGTGTAAGTCTAATCTCCAAAACAGAACTACCAGTTCCCTTGGGCGAGGCCAGGTCTCATCCTTTCCCCCATCTCTGCATCCTTCCAAGCTGCACCATCTCCAGTGGACCAGTCTCGGGGCCTGGGAGCCCCCATCAGCAGAAGCATTGGCAGCCTTACCCTACGGGTCCCAGGCTTCTTGCTAAAGGATGCACAAGCTCCCAGCAGGCAGGACAGCCCTCCTCTTTGTCACTTCGCACTGTGGGCCCTGCTTCCCACACACCTCACCCTGGGCCCTTGGTCACCAAACCACATGCACCTTCACCCCTAGCTTATCGGGGACTTACGTCTTTCATTCTGAAGTCACTGGAACCATGTGACCCTGGCTGTCCCTTGGATCCAACCATTTCCAAGACAAGGAGAGGAAGGCTCCTTCTCTGTTTTGTATCGGACCATCTTGCAAGGCCAGAAACAGAGTGGCAGCTTCATGATCTACACCTGCGGTCAACAGATATGGTCTGACCACCCGCCACTCGGTGCGCAGAACAAGTACTGGGGAAAGTGGTGAACGGCAGTCCGGGCAGTCTGTCCTCCAGGAGCTCTCACACCAGCAGGAAAGCCCATTGGCCCCTCCCCCAACCCTGGGAGAGTTTTTCATGCTCCCTCGGGTTCCCTTCTATCCAATCAATGGGATGAGGATAAACTTGGTACAAGCACCGGGGTGTTTCGGTTATGGGACAGGGGAGTGGGGAGGAAAGGGACAGAGTGGCCTCACGATGCGCTACTCACAATGGTCATCCGTCATTCGTCAATCAGGTCCCTGGACTCAGCATATCAACCCAAACTCCTCTCTCCCTCACCTACTGCCCAGGAGGTGTTGGGGCAGCCACTGGCCACATGCTGGGGCATCTTGGCTTTGGCCTTAGCCATTTGTTTAAAGCATCCATCGGGACTTTCCTGGGAGGTTCCTGTGCCTACTGCTTACTCCAACGTGCCCTTGTCTGCAGTGGACACACTCAGAAACCCGTGCTTCCCTTCTATCTTTCACATCAGCACAGACCTGACTGCTGGAGACCAGCTCAAAGGACAACTGGTGGACAAGTCTACACTGAAATGAAGCAGCCAAACTGAACAGAGCCAAACGGAATGATCTCTCCTAGGCACACAGGAACTGATTTTTTTTAAATAAGGAATATTTCCTGATTCATCTGCTCTTCACTGAGTATCTCTTGAACTTCTGAAGGTGGGACTTTCTCTGCAAATTTCTGCTCTTGTCTCCTTTGAACTCAGAGGTGAAATTAATCCTGGGATCCCAGTCCGCTTCTCTCTCCTCCACCCCTTCTATCTGACATTAAAATCTGTCTCTGCCTTTCATATCCACAAAAAAGGGGGCGGGGCTCCACTAATGAATGTTTGAGAAGCCCTTTGAGATCTTGGATGAAAGGCACCTTATAAAATACAATTAAAAATAATAGGGGTAATTACCAGCTGGCCTAGTCCCTGTGGGATAATTAGAGAGTTTTCCTTGGGCAGATTCTGAATTCTTGCAGAAATACACGGGTTCACAAGGCTAAACTGATCTGAGATTTCAAGGGCCATTGTTATGCTTCCTCCATTCTAGGATCATAGACTAGAATTTTTCTGAAATCTGAGGCACATCGTAGCCATCCAGAGCTGGAAAGTATCTTTGAGATGATCTGTCCCACCCCCTTGGTATGCAGATGAAGACAGGGAGGCCCAGGGTGGCAAGGTGACCACCTCAAAGTTGCACACCAAGTGCGAGAGCCACAGCGCAGGAGGTCCAGTCCCTGTATACCCTGATTAGGGGATTCCTGTCACCCTACTCCTAATTGATAAAGCACCTTTTCTCGTCTCTGTATACTGATCACTTTCTATTGCACAGAAGAGTCATGGAATGAGTCAGAGAGAGCTGAGTACAAATCTTAGCTCTGACACATATGAAAGACAGTAGCTGGCAAGTAAGCCTTAGTTTCCTGATGCATAAAATGGGAATAACGATGCCTGCTTCACAGACGTGCTAAAATGAGCCAGTGAGCAATGCACACAGAAGCACCTGGCATGGAGCATGTGTTCAGTCAATGCTGCTGGAAGACATGCTCCAAGAATGAGCCTGGCAGTGCCAGGGTTTGACTGACGGTCCTTGCTTTATATTGGTACCTTCAATCTGTATTTAATGAGCACCTATCATGTGCTGAACACTATGCTAAGCTCTCCAGGATTTATCTCATTCAATCATCACCACCATGCCCATGAGGTCAGCCATGAGCATTCGAGTTTCAGAGAGGTTAGCTAACTTGTCCAAGGTCACACAGCTGAAGAGGAGGTGAGACTTGAACCCAGCACTCCCAGTCACTATGAGACACTGCTTTCTCTTGTGAAAAGAGACGTGAACATTGTTACAACCACAGTGGAGTCTTTGCTGTGATACAGGAAAGGAGTGATGGAGGGTGTGGGGACAGTCATAGCCTAAGATGATGCACTGAAGGACTTTTACCTTCGAGGTCATGAAGGTTACACTCTTCTTCTTGTGTAAGATTATTTATTCTGAGGGGCTATACTGATGCAAGGCACATGATTTCCCCAAAGAATGCAAGGTCAGTAGCTGTAGCTGAATCTCAAATCAAGAAATCTAGATTGGGGTCCTGGATCTGCTCCTTAGAATCCAAGTACCTTTGCTCAAGTCCCTTAAGCTCTCTGCTTTCAGGGCCCCGTGTTCCTGGTCTGGAAAACAGAGATGACACTTCTCACATTACCCCTTTACTGCAAAAAGTGTCTTTGGAGATTCAAATGGGAATGAACGTGGAAGTACTTTGTCACTACCACTTTCTGTACAAATACAAATCATTACTGTTCCTACTGATAGCTTTGAAGATTTTTCAGTGTGATAAAGGAAGTGGCTGGAAGTCCCAGGCTGGTGGTGGACTTCAGGAAGACTGACTTAGCACCCATGGCAGGCAGGGGACAACATATATTACCTGCCTTTGAAGGACGGTTCAGTACATTCAGAGCCCTGAGCTTGTATTAGTTGGTTAGAAGAGGGCACTTTAGGGCACCAGCCCTTTGAAACTCAACTGTAAACATAATGAGTTCCATTTATTTCAGGTTTTGACTTTTTCCCAGCTGAGATCCAAGGTCAGAACCTGTTGTGTCACATTCTTCGCTTCCATATGTGGGGAAAAAACAGCCCCTGTGAAAGGCCACTCACTGGGTGAGGCCAGCAAAGGAGGAAAGAAGATGATCCGAGCGTCATCAATTACTCTGGGTGATTTCCTCATCAATCAAGACTTTCCCAAATACCTCCCAGAAACTAGAATAACCAGGACTGTGCTCTGAATTACCCTGCTCCCGATGGATGGCTCAGAGTCATCCTCTCCAGGGATTTCCAGGGCTGACTGAGAGGATGACTGTGGCTCAGACTGTCAGAGATAAGGGAACACCCATCTGACTGACAGGCTGCTCTCTGTCAGCCTCCAGGCCTCTGGGAGGGAGAGACACCTAATACCCCAGATATGGGGCACTCACTCCCTCACATGGTTAGACACCCTCCAAGCACCGTCTGCCTCCAGGTGCTTCTCACGGACTGCTCAAGGGTCTCCAGCACCATTGGTATCGTGTCAACTCGAAGACACCCCTTCCTAAGACTAAATCCCCCTCATTAGGGGGATGAAATGATATAAGCAAAAGGACGTGGCTTTAGGCATCAGAAAGAAAGGCTTGATTTCCAAAATTCAAGATCAAAAACTGGATCAAAAACCCATCACCTGTGTGGCTTTGGGATATTTAATTGACCTCTCTGAACCTCTGTGCACTTACCTTTAAAACAAATAATAATCATCAGTACCTTTCTGGATTATTGTAAAGATACAAACTAACATAGAGAACGTGCTCGCACAGAGCAGGCATTCCATACCAGCAGTCTCTATGTGGCAAGATTCAGTCATTTTAGAAACATGTCTTGAGGGCTTTCTTTGGGTCAGTTGCTCTTCTGGGTGCTGCACATGGGAGAGCAGAATAGAGGAAGAGAAGGAGCATGGGAGGACTTTCCCGGTGGTCCAGTGGCTAAGGTGGCATTCCCAACGCAGGGGGTTTGGGTTCAATCCCTGGTCAGGGAACTAGATCCCACATGCTCCAACTTAAAGATCCCATGTGCCACAATGAATGGTTCCGTGCACTGCAACGACAGTCCTGTGTGCTGCAACTAAGACCAGGTGCTGCCAAATAAATACATGAATAAAAAGAAGTATTTTTTTTAAAAAAGAGAGACAGTGGGCTTTGGTCTCAAAGATCTGGTTTCTAATCCAAATGTTTACCAACCTGGTGTCCCTGGACAGTGGGCGGACTGAGCCTCCCTCATCTCATCTCTGCACGGGGATGATGTGGGGGTTACATGAGATGATGCACACCACGTGCTGAGCCAGGGCCCCACTCAGCTTGAATTCTGAGGAAGCGGGAGCCACACTGCAAGAGTCAGGGATGCTGAATACGTGACGGAGTTAGTGCCGGCCAAGTTCGGGCAGTTCAGTGGACATTTTATTATGTGGAATTTCAAGTAATCTTATTTAAGGCTATGGCTCTCTTATTTAAGGCTCTCACCCTGGACTCCATGGGCTATTTCCTTTGTCCACTTATTTTCCCAGGGAAATAGACCCTTGAACATAGAGAGGGAAAGTCCTGTCCCTTTAGATTCACTGTGCTGTCTTTAAGAGTAGAAGGGGGTCAAGGCTGGGGTGCAGGGTCAGCTCTCTCCAGCTACTGTTCAGAGTGGGGAAACTAAGGCAGAAGATCGGTGGTATAGATGGGACATCAGGGAGGTGAGCTGGGGGGGCGTGGCTTTGGGGGGCAGATGGAGAAAACTCGGTAGGCATGAGGGCTGCCTGGCTCTGCAGATACGGGGCAGGGACAGCTCTGGGACCTCTGAGCCCACCCCCAGAAGTCACGCCCAGGTCAGGAACTGCCCAGGGCTGAGTTGATCCACCCAGGGTTTCTGCAGGCCTGAGAAAGGCAGCCGCTGACAGAGACATCACACTAACCATAGCTTTTCTTCATTTGAGCCACTGATTCAGGGAGAAGCTAGTGGGGAGGGAAAAGAATAGTTTCATTTTCTCCTGTTCCTGGAATATCCATGCAAAGTGCCTGACCTCCCTCTGTTTCAGGTAATAGAGTAGAGGAAAGATATGCTTCTCAACTCAGTTTCCTGGGGTTATATAAAAATGCAGATTCTGAGTCTGTGGGTCCACGTGGAGCCTGAAATTCTGCACCTCTAATGAGTTTAAAAGATGCTTACTCCTTGGAAGGAAAGTTATGACCAACCTAGATAGCATATTGAAAAGCAGAGACATTACTTTGCCAACAAAGGTCCGTCTAGTCAAGGCTATGGTTTTTCCTGTGATCATGTATGGATGTGAGAGTTGGACTGTGAAGAAAGCTGAGCGCCGAAGAATTAATGCTTTTGAACTGTGGTGTTGGAGAAGACTCTTAAGAGTCCCTTGGACTGCAAGGAGATCCAACCAGTCCATTCTAAAGGAGATCGGCCTTGGGTGTTCTTTGCAAGGAATGATGCTAAAGTTGAAACTCCAGTACTTTGACCACCTCATGCGAAGAGTTGACTCATTGCAAAAGACTCTGATGCTGGGAGGGGTTGGGGGCAGGAGGAGAAGGGGACGACAGAGGATGAGATGGCTGGATGGCATCACCGATTCGATGGATGTGAGTTTGAGTGAACTCTGGGAGTTGGTGATGGACAGGGAGGCCTGGCGTGCTGCGATTCATGGGGTTGCAAAGAGTCAGAGACGACTGAGCGACTGAACTGAATGAGTTCCCAGGTAATGCTGAGGCCTCCCTGAAACTCCCTGCCCATGAACCATGTCAAAATGTTAGATAAAATATTTTAAAACACATCTTTGAATCAAGGGAGGGGAACCTAAGGCTAGGAGTGAAGCCAGACCCAAGTCTGAGCAGATGCACGTGAAGAAACGGTCACATTCTCAGGTGGGTACAACCTCGCGGCCTACAACTGCCGCACACAGAGCGTTGCTAGGAAGAGAGAAGGATGACACGCAGCATTCATTCTGTACCCGTGCAGGCTGGGGAGCCGCACTGGAGGCCCTTCCACATAAAGCCAGGATTCAGGAAGGGCTACCCTGAGGAACACTGGGGAGAGATAAGAATTGCAGCAACAACAAAAAGAAACAAAAACTAGGAAAAGTGTCTGGGTCAGTCTTGATTTGGGGGAGCTGGAGAAAAAAAATTGTCCTCCGAGATTTGAGAGCTACAGGCTGACCGTGAGCGAGACACAGCAGGAAGAGCGCACTGCAGAGCCCAGCCCACAAAGACGTCAGATATCGGGACAGAGACGAATGAACAATTATGCTGAACATGCTTAAAGAAATAAAAAGAAAATTAAACGTGAGTAAAGAGTAAGAGACTATAAAAATGACCAGGCAGATTTTTTTTTAAAAAGTGCTACTAATGATGAACAGGTTTCCCCAGCTTCCTGTACTGAAGCCAACAACACATTTTCCAATAGAAAAACGTTTGAAACGTGTCCACCCCCTCCCTGGCCATTAAATGCAGCCTGCTCACGCCTGCCCTGTGTCAGCAGCAAGGAATGTTATTGAAAATATTTTTCCAGAATCATCTCTCCACCTGGCCCATCCTGTCTTGGGCTACTCCTCCTGGCTCTGGGATTCGCCACCTTCCTTCCCCAGCTCCCAGTTCCTATTTTGGGCCCTCCTCCTTATTTAAGGGACACATCCAGACATTCCTCGCATCCCTTCTCAGCTCCACAGGAGCCCTTCTTTCATAGTGGGACCGTCTGTCCCAGAGGAGGGGTCTCAAACGTGCCTGCACCCGCAGCAGTAATAATCCCGCCCCCTTCCGCCGCCGCCGCCTGCATATGTGTTTACAAAGCGCCTCCCGTTGTCTGCCAAAGCGCTGTCATTGTCGCAGACAGAGCAGGCGCAGAGCCGTCACAAAGTGGCCAGAAGCCAACAGAACCAGGATTCAAAACAGGGCTCACCTCCGTGACCCTGCCTTGGCTACTACTCCGCGGCTGCCTCTAATGACAGGAGTGATCAGTTACCAGGCAACACTCTCTGTTCCCTTGTTATGTCAAACCCTTCCCGGCCTTCATCGATCTGAACAGACATCTCCTTAGTCTTACCCAGTCGGTTAGGAAATCTCTGGGGGATGGCCAAATACATATTTATGATCAAGAAAATGCTAATTTATATCCCATCTGTCTGAAGATAATCTGTCTCTGGCTTCAGTCAGTGGAGACATATGAACAAGTCACCCCAAGCAACAGTCGGTGTAAGCTTAGCAGACAAGAAGAGGTGTGGGAGGGAGACAGGGTCCCATGCCACTTCCCTTCCCCGTCTCAAGGCAATATCTCAAAATCCCACAGAAAAACTTTTTTTCCTTTTTACCTACAGAGACACGAAAGACCACGATACATGACAGTATGCATAAATGCGACAAATCGTAGGCAAACTGAAATTTGAGTTAAGGTTCTGTTAGTTTCACTCCTGGGAGAGTTTTCCAGCCAGAAACAGAAAAGGAAATTTACAGGCGCCCTCTCGTGGGGAGATCTAGCACTGCAGGGCCACCCCCAGCCACCTGGGCACCTTGGATAAGACCGCTGCCTTCATGAAGTTTACATTCCAGGGGAGGCAGGCGAGGCAAGCGAGGCAAGGAACGAGCAGATAAATGGGCAAGCTCCTCTCAGAGAGTGAAAGTAAAGAACATAAAATACGGTGAGGTGATACTGTCTGGGTGGAGGGGGTCTGGGTAGGGGTACAATAGGGGACGGGATGGCTGAGCTAAGCCCACGTGAAAAGAAGGTACTAACCACGCGGAGATCAGGGGCCAGTGTCCCTTGCACTGCAAAGGTCTACAGGCACACCTGAGCACAGAGCACAGAGAAACCAGTGTGGCAGGTCATGCAGAGCAGAGAGAACTCCAGGTGAGAGTAAAGGCGTAGACACCTCTGTGCTCAGTTGCTCAGTCGTGTCCTGCTCTTTGCCACCCCATGGACTGTAGACCGCCAGGCTCCTCTGTAAGTGGGGATTCTCCAGGCAAGAATACCGGAGTGGGCTGCCATTCCCTCCTCCAGGGGATCTTCCCAACACAGGGATCGAACCCAGGACTCCCGCATTGCAGGTGGATTCTTTACCGTCTGAGCCACCAGGGAAGACACCTCTGGGAACACCCATATTGTGCAGGTGGGAAAACGAGGTCTCTCATACACATTCAGAACATGATTCTCACCCCTGTACCTGCCCCAGGCCAGGTCCTTCAGCAAATCCAGCCAGCTCTGACGAAGACCATCCACCTCTACTCTACGGCAGGTTCCTAATGGATCTCCTTGCCTCCTGCAAGGCATTCTTGTCTCAGCAGAAAAGTGATCTTTTCAATGGATACGGTCTCCCCCTTGCTTAAGCTCTTCAATGACTGTGCACTTAGAATAAACCCCACTCAGGCCGTCCTCCCTCCCTCCCTCCCTCAGCTGCAGCCACAGTAGAAGCTAACCTTTTCTGCCACAAGACCTTGGCACTTGTGGTTCCCTACACCAGGAATGCTTTCCCCCTGCTTCTTATCAGGCAGGTCTGGTTCCCTTTCATCCTCCAGGGTTCAGCTTAAACTTCCTAAAGAAGCCCCCAGTTTACTCCAAATCCCAGCAGCATATAGATTTCCTTCATGGTACCCACCACCCTGTATAATTATTTTATTTAGTCATTGTTTTCTTGTTGTCTTTTTCCAAGTGGGTTTGGACCTCCACGAGGGCAAAGACCATAACATTTTTATCTACCACTGGATCTTCTGTGCCTCTGAGCTCCTGGTATTTAAGTGATGTTTGCAGAATGAACAAATGAGCCCCAGGAGATGGGAGCCCATGAAGATCTTAGCAATAACCTAGCCCAGTACCTTTCAAATTTTATTTTTAGAACACAGAACCTCCTTCCAAATGGAATCCTATGCAGAATCTCAGAGGTGAGAAAGCAGACATGAGCCCTGCCCTTCTGTTCTGTGTTTGTACCACCAAGAGCCCTGAGTGATGCTGTGGGCTCTTGAGAAATACCCCCAGGTGGCTGAGTTGTCCTCAAGCCCCACCATTTCTCTAGCTGCTTGCCTCTGTTTTGACCCTCAGAACAGAAGCAGGATGCGACATGGCATTCTGAATGGTCATAAGCAGTTTAGGAAGAGGTTAGAGTTAAATGTTTTGGAGGAAATTTACATGTGGAAACATATTTGGGAATCTGATGATGCACACCTGGGGTGTGTGTGAGTGCTGTGGTTTTTACTTCAAAGAACAGCAAGTGACCGTGGGCTCAGGCAAATGGGGAGAATTCCCCAGCAGCCCTGTGTATGCAAAAGAGGGTTCATGGACCACCGCCTTCTGAAACCAAGCAGCACAGCCCAGTGGGCCCCAGTGGAGCATGATACAGCCTAGGCCTGGCTCACAGGGCGGCTGGGCGTCCTGGGAAGGTGCCTGGGCATGTTAGACATCTTTTATGCTCCGCTTCACATATTCTAGGCTCACCTTTTTACCTTGGCCATTGCTGAGGTGGTCAGGGGTATAACAGCTGCACGGAATATCTTTTGCTTTCTGATGGCTCCTTGTTAGCTGTGTGATCTTGGGCAAGTTGCTTAACCTCTCTCTCTCTCTCACATTTATCATCTGGAAAAGGGGGGTGATAAAGGTACTTCATACAGTGGCAGTGAAGATTACATGAGTTAATACACATAAAATGCTCATACCAGTGCTTAACCTGCACAAAGCAAGACACTGCTATTTCAGCTCTTGCCAGACATTGCCCCTCTTGGCATGATGCTGTACAGGTCTCTGTAAAGAACTTTGCTCTCTCAGCAGCCAATTTTATAGTTTTTTTTTTTTTTCCCCTGAGTTTCTGTTTTATTTTCTAACTGAGGTGTGAAAAAGTTCTAGGTTCAGTTGAAGTTCCTGGTGAAAAAACACACCTGAGATTTTTTTCACTGATTAAAATCTGCATATTTGTATTTCAAACAATTCAGCTAAAACTTGATTTAAAAATTCCTTTTATTTCCTTTTTTGGCTTAATCAGTTCAGTTCAGTTCAGTTCAGTTCAGTCACTCAGTCATGTCCGACTCTTTTCGACCCCATGAATCGCAGCACAACAGGCCTCCCTGTCCATCACAATCTCCCGGAGTTCACTCAGACTCACGTCCATCGAGTTGGTGATGCCATCCAGCCATTTCATCCTCTGTCATCCCCTTCTCCTCCTGCCCCCAATCCCTCCCAGCATCAGAGTCTTTTCCAATGAGTCAACTCTTCGCATAAGGTGGTCAAAGTACTGGAGTTTCAGCTTCAGCATCAGTCCTTCCAAAGAACACCCAGGGCCGATCTCCTTCAGAATGGACTGGTTGGATCTCCTTGCAGTCCAAGGGACTCTCAAGAGTCTTCTCCAACACCACACTTCAAAAGCATCAATTCTTACGGCACTCAGCTTTCTTCACAGTCCAACTCTAGCATCCATACATGACCACTGGAAAACCATAGCCTTGACTAGATGGACCTTTGTAGGCAAAGTAATGTCTCTGCTTTTCAATATGCTATCTAGGTTGGTCATAACTTATGAGTATCACTTATTCAGTAGGAAATCTTTATACTACATGTTCCGCATGTTAAGAACAAATGTACAATAAATCATGGTTTTTTATTAAAAAAAAGGAAAAGATATAGCCTTATTGCTCCCTGATTGGGACTGTCCAGAGAAGGTGGAGGGGGGCCTCCCAGAGCCCCCCAACACAGGGGCTTGCCTGTTGGGGCTGAGAGAATGGTGGGTCCTGAACACTCCCACCCCCACCCGAAGTACACCCTGGGGGGCTGGGCTCTGGGAGAGGTGGGAAGGTGGGTCTGTTGGAAAGAGCACTAGGCCAGGCGGGAGTCAGGCGCCGGATTTCAAGCCTGGCTCCCTGTGCAAACCCCCAGCACCCAGAACAAGGCCCTCCAAGTAACAGGTGCTCAATCCTGTATTTGTTGAACAAACAGATGAATGAACCCATGGCTGCATGACGTGGTCCCTGCTCTCAGGGGGTTTCCAACCTGGAGGACAGACCCATGAATGTTACTGCAGAGCAGGGTGTGCTCTGTCCAATCTAGGGGCAGTGCTCAGGGGCTGCAGGAGTCAGCCAAGGAAGGCGCCCCGTGAGCCGGGATACATTTCAAGAAGGGAGCTTGATGGTCCTAAAGGATCAAGGCGATTCCGGGAGGCAGAGAAGAGGGCTGAGTGCAGAGCACTAGGAGGCCTGCGTGCCTAGAGTCTCAGAGGCACCACGGGTATAGCATTGGAAAGGCACGTGAGAAGGAGTTTTGATACTGCACAGATCTCTGCATTTTGGAACGTACTCTGCTCCAGCAAGGCTCTGCCTGCCATTCTCCCAAAGGGCACGGTTATGTGTAAAGTGGGCATGAGCCAAGCTCCGCAGCCCTGGTTTTCTCAACTCCAGCCCCATACAGAGCTGGCTGAGTACAGAGAATTCTAGGTTCAGGGCCCACAGGTGTCCTCCATCCAACAACCCCACCCCTCAGGGAGCTGCAGGCTGAAGCTGAACCCAGCCCGGGCCTGCACCTTGCCCTCCTCCTCCTCCTCGGCTGGCTGCCCAAACTGTTACCACGGGGTTCACACACACCCTACCCACCCTTCCCTGGACAAATCCCACTGTGAACTTCTCCCTGTCCTGCCCTGGCCAAGCACTAGCAGAGGAAACCCAGAGAAAACCAGACTGGTAGGCAGCCAGGCCTCAACAGCAATTCGGGGAGGAGAGGGTGACCAGGGAGTCATTTGGGTTCTCTGGAGCTAGAAAGTGGGCGCGGCGGCTGCGACGGCGCAGAAGCGCGGCGGCTGCGACGGCGCAGAAGCGCGGCGGCTGCGACGGCGCAGAAGCGCGGCGGCTGCGACGGCGCAGAAGCGCGGCGGCTGCGACGGCGCAGAAGCGCGGCGGCTGCGACGGCGCAGAAGCGCGGCGGCTGCGACGGCGCAGAAGCGCGGCGGCTGCGACGGCGCAGAAGCGCGGCGGCTGCGACGGCGCAGAAGCGCGGCGGCTGCGACGGCGCAGAAGCGCGGCGGCTGCGACGGCGCAGAAGCGCGGCGGCTGCGACGGCGCAGAAGCGCGGCGGCTGCGACGGCGCAGAAGCGCGGCGGCTGCGACGGCGCAGAAGCGCGGCGGCTGCGACGGCGCAGAAGCGCGGCCGGGGAGCTCAAGGCCAGGGACGTCGGCAGAGAGGAGCCCGAGAGGAGCTACCCCACCTCCAAGGTCAGAGGCGGCCGTCAACAGGAGCTTCCCACGTCCAAGGTAAGGAGCAGCGGCCACGCTTTGTTGGAGCAGCCGTGAAGAGATACCCCACTTCCAAGGTAAGAGAAACCCAAGTAAGACGGTAGGTGTTGCCAGATGGCATCAGAGGGCAAACACAAGGAAACCACAATCACAGACAACTAGCCAATCTGATCACACGGACCACAGCCTTGTCTAACTCAATGAAACTAAGCCATGCCCTGTGGGGCCACCCAAGACCAAAGGGTCATGGTGGAGAGGTCTAACAGAATGTGGTCCACTGGCGAAGGGAATGGCAAACCACTTCAGTATTCTTGCCTTGACAACCCCCATGAACAGTATGAAAAGGCAAAATGATAGGATACTGAAAAAGGAACTCCCCAGGTCGGTAGGTGCCCAATATGCTACTGGAGATCAGTGGAGAAATAACTCCAGAAACCAGAAAGAATGAAGGGATGGAACCAAAGCAAAAACAACACCCAGTTGTGGATGTGACTGGTGATAGAGCAAGGTCCAATGCTGTAAAGAGCAATATTGCATAGGAACCTGGAATGTCAGGTCCCTGAATCAAGGCACATTGGAAGTGGTCAAACAGGAGATGGCAAGAGTGAATGTCAACATTCTAGGAATCAGCGAACTAAGAAGGACTGGAACGGATGAATTTAACTCAGATGACCATTATACCTACTACTGTGGGCAGGAATCCTTTAGAAGAAATGGAATAGCCCTCACAGTCAACAAAAGAGTCCGAAATGCAGTACTTGGATGCTATCTCAAAAATGACAGAATAATCTCTGTTCGTTTCCAAGGCAAACCATTCAGTATCACGGTAATCCAAGTCTATGCCCCAACCAGTAACACTGAAGAAGCTGAAGTTGAACAGTTCTATGAAGACCTACAAGACCATCTAGAACAACACCCCAAAAAGATGTCCTTTTCATTATAGGGGACTGGAATGCAAAAGTAGGAAGTCAAGAAACACCTGGAGTAACAGGCAAATTTGGCCTTGGAGTACAGAATGAAGCAGGGCAAAGGCTAATAGATGTCTGCCAAGAGAACACACTGGTCATAGCAAACACCCTCTTCCAACAACACAAGACTCTACACATGGGCATCACCAGATGGTCGACATTGAAATCAAATTGATTATATTCTTTACAGCCGAAAATGGAGAAGCTCTATAGAGTCAGCAAAAACAAGACCAGGAGCTGACTATGGCTCAGATCATGAACTCCTTATTGCCAAAATCTGAGTGAAATTGAAGAAAGTGGAGAAACCCACTAGACCATTCAGGTATGACCTAAATCAAATCCCTTATGACTATATAGTGGAAGTAAGAAATAGATTTAAGGGACTAGATCTGGTAGACAGAGTGCCTGATGAACTATAGACAGAGGTTTGTGACATTGTACAGGAGACAGGAATCAAGACCATCCCCAAGAAAAAGAAATGCAAAAAAGCAAAATGGCTGTCTGAGGAGGCCTTACAAATAGCTGTGAAAAGAAGCAAAAAGCAAAGTAGAAAGGGAAAGATGTACCCATTTGAATGCAGAGTTCCAAAGAATAGCAAGGAGAGATAAGATAGCCTTCCTTAGTGATCAATGCAAAAAAATAGAGGAAAACAACAGAAGGGAAATGACTAGAGATCTCTTCAAGAAAATTAGAGATACCAAGGGAACATTTCATGCAAACATTTCATGCAAAGGACAGAAATGGTAGGGACCTAGCAGAAGAGAAGATATTAAGAAGAGGTGGCAAGAATACACAGAAGAACTGTACAAAAAGATCTTCACGACCCAGACAATCACGATGGTGTGATCACTCACCTAGAGCCAGACATCCTGGGATGTGAATTCAAGTGGGCCTTAGGAAGCATCACTATGAACAAAGCTAGTGGAGGTGATGGAATTCCAGTTGAGCTATTTCAAATCCTGGAAAATGATGCTGTGAAAGTGCTGCACTCAATATGCCAGCAAATTTGGAAAACTTAGCAGTGGCCACAGGACTGGTAAAAGTCAGTTTTCATTCTATTCCCAAAGAAAGTGAAAAGTGAAGTTGCTCAGTCATGTCCGACTCTTTGCGACCTCATGGACTTAGCCTACCAGGCTCCTCTGTCCATGGGGTTTTCCAGGCAAGAGTTCTGGAGTAGTTTTCCATTTCCTTCTCCAGGGGATCTTCCCACCCCAGGGATTGATCCCAGGTCTCCTGCATTGTAGGCAGATGCTTTACCGTCTGAGCCACCAGGGAAGAGCCCAAGATTCCCAAAGAAAGGCGATGTGAAAGAATGCTCAAACTACTGCACAGTTGCACTCATCTCACACGCTAGTAAAGTAATGCTTAAAATTCTCCAAGCCAGGCTTCAGCAATACGTGAACAGTGAACTTCCAGATGTTCAAGTTGGTTTTAGAAAAGGCAGAGGAACCAGAGATCAAATTGCCAACATCTGATAAATCATCGAAAAGGCAAAAGAGTTCCAGAAAAACATCTATTTCTGCTTTATTGACTGTGCCAAAGCCTTTGACTGTGTGGATCACAATAAACTATGGAAAATTCTGAAAGAGATGGGAATACCAGACTACCTGACCTGCCTCTTGAGAAACCTGTGTGCAAGTCAGGAAGCAACAGTTAGAACTGGACATGGAACAACAGACTGGTTCCAAATAGGAAAAGGAGTACATCAGGGCTGTATATTGTCACCCTGCTTATTTAACTTATATGCAGAATACATCATGAGAAATGCTGGGCTGGAGGAAGCACAAGCTGGAATCAAGATTGCTGGGAGAAATATCAATAACCTCAGATATGCAGATGACACCACCCTTAAGGCAGAAAGTGAAGAACTAAAGGTCCTTTTGATGAAAGTGAAAGAGGATGCTTAAAGCACAACATTCAGAAAACTAAGTTGGCTTAAAGCTTAGTTAAGCAAGTTGGCTTAAAGCTCAACATTCAGAAAACTAAGATCATGGCATCCGGTCCCATCACTTCATGGAAAATAGATGGGGAAACAGTGTAAAGACTGGCTGACTTTATTTTTCTGGGCTCCAAAATCACTGCAGATGGTGATGAAATTAAATTTAATTTAATTTAATAATAAATTTAATTAAATTTATTTAATTAAATATTTAATTAAATAAATTTAATTAAATAATAAATTTAATTTAATTTCAGCCATGAAATTAAAAGACACTTTCTCCTTGGAAGGAAAGTTATGACCAACATACACAGCATATTGAAAAGTAGAGACATTACTTTGTCAACAAAGGTCCATCTAGTCAAGGCTATGGTTTTTCCAGTGGTCATGTATGGATGTGAGAGTTGGACTATAAAGAAAGCTGAGTGCTGAAGAATTGATGCTTTTGAAGTGTGGTGTTGGAGAAGACTCTTGAGAGTCCCTTGGACTGCAAGGAGATCCAACCAGTCCATCATAACGGAGATCAGTCCTGGGTTTTCTTTGGAAGGACTGGTGTTGAAACTGAAACTCCAATACTTTGGCCACCTGATGGGAAGAGCTGACTCATTTGAAAAGACCCTGATGCTGGGAAAGATTGAGAGCAGGAGGAGAAGGGGATGACAGAGGCTGGATTGCATCACCGATTCAATGGACATGGGTTTGGTGAACTCTGGGAGTTGGTGATGGACATGGAGGCCTGGTGTGCTGCAGTTCATGGGGTTGCAAAGAGTCAGACATGACTGAGCCACTGAAGTGAGTGAATGATTGGAGCTAGAAAGCCGTGGAAGGGAGCTGGTCTCTGTGGGGACCCCAGGGCCATGTGCCTCATCCAATGACCCTGTGAGAGCTAAGAGAATTTCATCAGCTATAACAGTCCTTTTGGGGGATTCCCTGGTGGCTCAGATGGTAAAGAATCTGCCTGCAATGCAGGAGACCTGGGTTGGATCCCTAGGTAGGGAAGATCCCCTGGAGGAGGGCATGGCAACCCACTCCTGTATTCTTGCTGGAGAATCCCTATGGACAGAGGAGCCCTGCAGTCTACAGTCCATGGGATCGCAAAGAGTCAGACATGACTGAGAGACTAAGCACAGTACAGCACATAACAATCCTCTACCTCTTTACAGCCCATGTTTACACAGTGTATCTACTCTAACAGAGGCAGCAACAGCAGTGGAAACTCACTCTGCCTGAGGAGCCGGGTCTGGCCCCTTGCTCTGCCCCCAAAGACTCACAGGGGCAGACATAGCCTGAGCAGCTCCAGACTCTGCTGCCCTTGGGGGATTGGATTTCAGGCCAAGCTTCAGAGGCTCTGAAGTTGTGGGAAAGGAATGCGATAATAATGATGATGGAGACCAAGATAAGTACGTTCCTGACATTCCTAGGGCTTTTCTCCTGTGCTGAGCACTACCTTGTGTTTGAGGACCTTGCAACAACCCTATAAGGGGACACAACCATCTCACATGTGAGGAAACTGAGGGTAAGTGATGTTAAGCAACTTCAGTTCAGTTCAGTCTCTCAGTCGTGTCTGACTCTTTGTGACCCCATGAATCGCAGCACGCCAGGGCTCCCTGTCCATCACCAACACCCGGAGTTCACTCAAACTCATGTCCATCGAGTCAGTGATGCCATCCAGCCATCTCATCCTCTGTCGTCCCCTTCTCCTCCTGCCCCCAATCCCTCCCAGCATCAGAGTCTTTTCCAATGAGTCAACTCTTCGCATGAGGTGGCCAAAGTACTGGAGTTTCAGCTTTAGCATCATTCCTTCCAAAGAACACCCAGGACCAATCTCCTTTAGAATGGACTGGTTGGATCTCCTTGTAGTCAACCAGTAGCAAATTTAAGTTAGTAATCCTTAGATCCAGGATTGGAGACCGGGAATAACCATTCCAGAGGTTGATTTCATAGACACTGCCCTAAACTGGCAGGAATAGCTCACTGCCTTCCATGAATAACCATCCAGAAGCAACATGAGCCCCTTTGCCATCCTATTTAATCTGGACCTCTTTCCAGACTTCATGAACGTGAGCCCCCTGCTGGCCGGTCAAGGGTAACACGAGCCCCACAATAATCATCGACTCCACCTAGTGGCGCCATGAGGAATGTCACATTTCTTTTCTTGGACTTCATCAGATGTGATAACTCAAAAACCAAAATGTTAAAAACTTGCTTTTTGCTTCTCCCTGCTTCGACATCCCTAAGAATAACTGCAGGCAGATGTTATTCCTATTTTATTAATGATAAGATACAGACCCAAGGGAGTTAAGTAGCTTCTTGAAGATCACATGATGAGGATTCAGTTCAGTTCAATTCAGTTGCTCAGTCATGTCCGACTCTTTGAGACCCCATGAATCGCAGCACGCCACACCTCCCTGTCCATCACCAACTCCCGGAGTTCACTCAGACTCACATCCATCAAGTCAGTGATGCCATCCAGCTATCTCATCTGTCGTCCCCTTTTCCTCCTGCCCCCAATCCCTCCCAGCATCAGAGTCTTTTCCAATGAGTCAGCTCTTCACATGAGGTGGCCAAAGTACTGGAGTTTCAGCTTTAGCATCATTCCTTCCAAAGAACACCCAGGACCAGTCTCCTTTAGAATGGACTGGTTGGACCTCCTTGTAGTCAACTAGTAGCAAATTTAAGTTAGTAATCCTTAGATCCAGGATTGGAGACCGGGAATAACCATTCCAGAGGTTGATTTCATAGACACTGCCCTAAACTGGCAGGAATAGCTCACTGCCTTCCATGAATAACCATCCAGAAGCAACATGAGCCCCTTTGCCATCCTATTTAATCTGGACCTCTTTCCAGACTTCATGAACGTGAGCCCCCTGCTGGCCGGTCAAGGGTAACACGAGCCCCACAATAATCATCGACTGCCACCTAGTGGCGCCGTGAGGAATGTCACATTTCTTTGACTTCATCAGATGCGATACTTAAAAAACCAAAATGTTAAAAACTTGCTTTTTGCTTCTCCCTGCTTCCACATCCCTAAGAATAACTGCAAGCAGATGTTGTTCCTGTTTTATGAATGATAAGATACAGACCCAAGGGAGTTAAGTAGCTTCTTGAAGATCACATGATGAGGATTCAGTTCAGTTCAGTTCAGTCGCTCAGTCGTGTCCGAGGCTTTGCGACCCTATGAATTGCAGGCCAGGCCTCCCTGTCCATCACCAACTCCCGGAGTTCACTCAGACTCACATCCATCGAGTCAGGGATGCCATCCAGCCGTCTCATCCTCTGTCGTCCCCTTTTCCACCTGCCCCCAATCCCTCCCAGCATCAGAGTCTTTTCCAGTGAGTCAACTCTTCGCATGAGGTGGCCAAAGTACTAGAGTTTTAGCTTTAGCATCATTCCTTCCAAATACAGAAGTAAAGGGTCAGAATCATTTATTTAAAGTGTGACCTTGAGTAAGACATTTTATTATTTATTTTGGTGGACACCAAAAAACCCCCTCTGCTACAATAACAGTTTTTCTTGGCTTTATTTAATAAAAAGTTCCTCCTTTACCCATTAAGTTCCCATGCTAGTTCTACTATATTTCAGTTTGGTATTTGAGTGAATCTTTCTGGGCTGTCTTTTGCAATCCACTGATCAATCTGTCTCTCTCTAGGTCTGTACCATATAGTCTTAACTGCTACAGCTTTATACTTAAGTGCAGGTCCCCTCACCTTAAGCTTCTTTTTCCTAAGCATATTATCTATTTTTGATGTTTATTTTTAAATTTAAAAATCAGTTTATCAAGCTTCACATAATTCTATTGAGATTTTTATTGGAGTTGCATTGAATATATAGTAGAGAAAATAAAAAGAATTCATATCTTTATAATATTAGATTTTCCTGTGCATGAACATGAACTGTATTTACTTGGATAATCTTTAATGTCATTCAAAATTGTTTTTTTTGTTTCTACATTTAGGGCTGTATATGCTTTGCTTTAGATTTATTCCTAATAACATTTTTGATATTATAAATGGTTCTTTTTAAAAGTTATGTTTTTTCCATTTAATTAATTATTATTAGTTTTTAATTTATTTATTTTAGTTGGAGGCTAATTACAATATTGTAGTGGTTTTTGCCATACATTGATATGAATCAGCCATGGGTTTACATGTGTTCTCCATCCTGAACCCCACTACCACCTCCCTCCCCATCCCATAAAAGTTATGTTTTAAATATTTTTCTACTAATATAAAAATAATCATTTTATAGTAAAAAGCTCCTTATAACCATAAAGATTAATATAACTACATTATCTTTCGTTATTGTTTACCTGGTGAATCTTTTTCCATTTCTTTACTTTTAATCTCTTTCTATCCTTAGGTTTTAAATTAATATCTCATAAACAGCGTATTATTGGATCTCATAGATTGCATTGATGATGTAAGACAGCATATGAAGAAGTAGGGGGCACTGCTGTTTACTCAGGAACGAAGATCCCAAGACAAGATAGATTCTGCTCTCACCACAGTACATATCCATCCACCATACAAGGAACACAGCCATGCTTAGGGGTGGGCCACAGAGGTAAGATGCGGACAGAGCCATGTGGCCACAGAGAGCTTGCCAGGCAGCCACAGCTGGGAGCTGGGCTGTACCCCAGAGATCAGGCTGAGGCTGGACGCGCACACACGCGTGTGCACGCACACACAAACACAAGCTCTGGCTCTGGGCACCCAGAAGTGAGGGAGCTGTGCAGATTACAGCTGCCCCGCTCTGAAAACAGCCACCAGCAGAAACAGACACTCAGGACACACAACAGTAACGAGTCCCGGGCTTGAGTGACAGGGTAGCCAGAAGAGAAGGACCTCAGAGAGGCAGCACTTGAGGCTGACAGGGGCCAGAGTGCAGAAGAAGGTGGCCCGGATGACAAGGCAGAGCTCTAGGAGCACAATTTTCATCCAAGACTTCATGGGTAAAGGCTCGGAGAGGTTATGGGAAAGGAGGAGGCCATCGGGAGAGGACAGTGTGGGAGAAGCCCACTGCATCTGACTCTCGACCCCTAAGACGACGAGCTAGTCAGCAGAGCCCAGGCCCGGGCCCCCTGGAAAGCCATCAGAAGGGGTCCTCGTTATAGAGATCCCCTGGGGCTAGAGTGGAAGCCATCAGAGAACTCCTCTAGGGCCAGAGTACTCAGGCAGCCCAGAGTGGCTGGATTCACAGTCAGGGACCTTTTTTAGAACACACAAAAAAATGGGCAAATGCATTGGAATCTTCTTGTCACTGATTGAATACAATCAGATCAAACAGGAAAAATCAACCAGAGTAGCACTGAGTTAATCCAAGCCTACTAACTACACACACACGTGTCTTCATAATATAACAGACACTAGGACAACAGAATGGGAAAGACTAGAGATCTCGTCAAGAAAATCAGGGATACCAAGGGAACATTTCATGCAAAGATGGGCACAATAAAGGACAGAAAGGGTATGGACCTAACAGAAGCAGAAGATATTAAGAAGAGGTGTCAAGAATACACAGAAGAACTGTACAAAAAAAGATCTTCATGACCCAGATAATCACGATGGTGTGATCACTCATCTAGAGCCAGACATCCTGGAATGTGAAGTCAAGTGGGCCTTAGGAAGCATCACTATGAACAAAGTTAGTGGAGGTGATGGAATTCCAGTTGAGCTATTTCAAATCCTAAAAGATGATGCTGTGAAAGTGCTGTACTCAATATGCCAGTAAATTTGGAAAACTCAGCAGTGGCCACTGCACTGGTAAAGGTCAGTTTTCATTCCAATCCCAAAGAAAGGCAATGCCAAAGAATGTTCAAACTACTGCACAATTGCCCTCACCTCACACACTAGAAAAGTAACGCTCAAAATTCTCCAAGCCAGGCTTCAACAGTACGTGAACCACAAAATTCCAGATGTTCAAGCTGGGTTTAGAAAAGGCAGAGGAACCAGAGATCAAATTGCCAACATCTGCTGCATCATAGAAAAAGCAAGCGAGTCCCAGAAAAACATCTACTTCTGCTTTGTTGACCATGCCAAAGCCTTTGACTATGCAGACCACAACAAACTGTGGAAAATTCTGAAAGAGATGAGAATACCAGACCACTGACCTGCCTCCTGAGAAATCTGTATGCAGGTCAGGAATTAGAACTGGACATGGACCAACAGACTGATTCCAAATCGTGAAAGGAGTACATCAAGGCTGTATATTGTCACCCTTGCTATTTAACTTATATGCAGAGAACATCATGAGAAACGCTGGGCTGGATGAAGCACAAGCTGGAATCAAGATTGCTGGGAGAAATATCAATAACCTCAAATATGCTGATGATACCACCCTTATGGCAAAAGGTGAAGAACTAGAGTCTCTTGATGAAAGTGAAAGAGGAGACTGAAAACGTTGGCTGCTGCTGCTAAGTCACTTCAGTCATGTCTGACTCTGTGCGACCCCAGAGACGGCAGCCCACCAGGCTCCCCCGTCCCTGGGATTCTCCAGGCAAGAACACTGGAGTGGGTTGCCATTTCCTTCTCTGATGCAGGAAAGTGAAAAGTGAAAGTGAAGTTGCTCAGTCGTGTCCGACTCCTAGCGACCCCATGGACTGCAGCCCACCAGGCTCCTCCATCCATGGGATTTTCCAGGCAAGAGTACTGGAGTGGGGTGCCATTGCAATATTCAGAAAACTAAGATCATGGCATCTGGTCCCATCAATTCATGGCAAATAGACAGGGAAACAATGGAACCCATGATAGACTTTATTTTGGGGGGCTCCAAAATCACTGCAGATGGTTATTGCAGCCATGAAATTAAAAGACACTTGCTCCTTGGAAGGAAAGCAATGACCAACCTAGACAGCATATTAAAAAGCAGAGACATTACTTTGCCAACAAAAGTTCATCTAGTCAAAGCTATGGTTTTTCCAGTAGTCATGTATGGATGTGAGAGTTGGACTATAAAGAAAGCTGAGTGCCAAAGAATTGATGCTTTTGAATTGTGGTGTTGGAGAAGACTCTTGAGGTCCCTTGGATCGCAATGAGATCAAACCAGCCCATCCTAAAGGAAATCAGTCCTGAATATTCGCTGGAAGGACTGATGCTGAAGCTGAAAGTCCAATACTTTGGCCACCTGATGCGAAGAATTGACTCACTGGAGAAGACCCTGATGGGAAAGACTGACAGCAGGAAGAGAAGGGGACGACAGAGGATGAGATGGTTGGATAGCATCACCGACTTGATGGACATGAGTTTGAGCAAGCTCCAGGAGTTGGTGATGGACAGGGAAGTCTGGCATGGGATCACAAAGAGTTGGCTATGGCTGAGCCATTGAACTGGACTCAACTGAGGACTTTACTATGTGATGCTCACTCCTTATAAGCAGGGTCCATGAGAGTGCCCTGCACAAAGCAGCCATTCAATAAATATCTGTGGATGAATTTACATGATGCTCGGAGGAAAAAGAAATTCCAAATGAGGAAAACTAGAGCACTGATTGTCCCGACTTTTTCACTTCTAGAATCCCCAGGCAGTGTTCCCTGACAGCAGATCTGAATCACTGAGGCTGGAAGGACATGGAATGAAGGACCAGACAGGAGCTGGCTCTCCCCACTGAGATGATCTTGGCCACAGGCTTCCCCGACCACACCGCTGCTCAGGAGCCCTGGGGCTCCTGTCTCCATGATTCGCTGACTTTCAGAGGAACCTAACCCTTGAATGAGCAAGCACAGATGGACGTAAAAGACAAAGGAATGGGAAGAAAAGAATTCAATAAGCCTTCTTTCTCCTCTACTTCAGTAGAAAGTCAGCTCATAGCTGCCTTGAAGCAGGAGGCCCTTCCTGGAGCCCCTGACTCTGTAGGAGACTTTGGGTCCTCTGGCTCGGATCGCCCAGGAGAAGGGCTCTTCACACCTGCTGCCTTACCTGGTGTTACCAAGAGTCTGAGAAGCTGTGTGATTCCCTATGCAAGGATCACGTCAGTTCTCACAAGGGAGTCCCAGACCTCCTGCCCTCCTCAAGCTTTCCCAGCTTGCTGAAGCCTCTTTCCTTCCCTGAAGCCTTGCAACTGTTTCTCCCTCCATCCAACCAGTTCAGACTAACCTTGATCCAGCATCCCAAGGCAGGGCCACCAAGGGTCATTCTAATTATGCACTCATGGTCCTCCATCCCTGGTCAAGAACAGCCAAGATTGGCAAAGCCCATCCTCCAAAAAGGTTTTTATAGAAAGGACCTTGCAACCCAGAAACTGTCCCCACCCTCAAGTCCAGCACATTCTGTTTCCACTTTCTTGGACACCCCTGGGATTCTCTGCATTCACAGTGGCCTGGTCCTCCACTCTCGCAATACACTGCTTCCCAAATAGTACAGGACTTGGAAACTAATATAAGTCAACTCCAGGTACATTCTACTTCCCACGGGGCTGGGCTTCTTACCTGTTGGGTACATTTTATTATTTTTAATATATTTATTTGGCTGCACCAGGTCTTAGTTGTAGCATATGAGATCTAGTTCCCTGACCAGGGATCAAACCCTGGCCCCCTGTATTGGGAATGGAAGTCTTGGCCACTGGACCACCAGGGAAGTCTCATGTTGGGTGTATTTTAAAGTGGTGGCTCAGATGGTAAAGCATCTGCCTGCAATGCGGGAGACCCGGGTTCGATTCCTGGGTCAGGAAGATCCCCTGGAGAAGGAAATGGCAATCCACTCCAGCATTCTTGTCTGGAAAATCCCATGGACAGAGGAGCCTGATAAGCTACAGTCCATGGGGTCGCAAAGAGTTGGACACGACTGAGCAACTTCACTTAACCTGTCAAATATTCTTTGCCTTCATTTTGGCTTGCTTCTCCACTGTCAGATGTTTCTCCCAGTGAAGCCTTTAAAGTTCTCTGCCCAGAATCACTTCCCAACTCTCATCTCTCCAACTTGTCTATTCAATCACTAATTCACTCATGCCTGCAGGCACAAATGCATGCATTTCTTGTAAAAAAAAAAAATTGCTGAGCATTGGGTCAGGCACTACTGCAGGCCCTGGGACTCAAAGATGTGTACATTCTTCTCAAAGACCTTGTAGTACAACAGGAGAGAATCGTGTCCTCAGATGCTTAAAGTACAATGCGATAAAAGCTTTGATATGGACATATCTGTGGCTGTGTGAGCAGAGGGCAGACCGAAATGAGATTCATTATGGGACATTATTGGTTCAAATAACTATTCCTGGAGCTGGCAAGAGAGGCTGGCTCCAGGAACAGCGGGATCCAGAGTCCAAATGACATCATCAGGATATTTCCCCCTCTCCTGGTTTCATTGTATCTGCTTGGCTTTCAGTGGCTGGTAATAACTGCGTGGCATGGAATGAGACCAGGGATGAGCCCCCCTCTTCCAAAATATATATCTGTGCAAGTTCAAGTAGTAAAATCAGCTACACATGCACACACACCCTCCCCCCAACACATACTCCCCAACAAAACTGTCCTTTATAGGGACTCTCTAAATGACACTCCCCTGCATTCTCAATTCTAATGGAAAGAATTCTAACATAAACTTTGGGGCTGTGGAGAGGGGCCTAGATTGCTGAGCGTATCACAGTTATGGAAAGGGGAGCCTCTGGGAACCATTAAGGCCCTAATGGATGTGAGTCATCCCGGGATGAAGCTTGGCCTGTCAGAGATTCCCATCTGAGGTCTGCACTCTCTTTGGTACAAAACAAATCCAAGGAGAGAGGAGGGTACATGAAAAAACCTCCACAGGTACCAAAGATTTTCATTTTAGATTCATCACAGCTAGAAAGCATCTCATTTTAAAGATAAGGGATTAGGACAAAACAGATTCCACAATTAAAAGGATCTAACTGGAAATATATTACATGTTACAAAACAGCATAAATAGTTGGATACTTTGTGTGCATGAATCTGAGTATGCATGCAGTTGTTTCCATATAGAGGTCTGACTAGAGATTTGTATTTTCATCTATATTCTCTATATTCTCCTCTCAGTAGCCTGAGAGGATTTTCTGAAGCACAGAGCTGATCAAGTTACTTCCTCCCTTAAATTCTTTAAGTCAACCCCCTTGGCTCTCAAAAGGAAACTGATATTTCCTATTATGGCTACTTTAAGCTCTGCATGATGTAGCAGGGCTAGAAAATAGAGTTTTTAGACAACCCAAAGTTGGGAAGTTTAATAAGGGTGCCCCATGAAAAACTGGGACCTCAAAAGACTAAACCTTAGTGTATTTCTCATTAGTAAAAAATAAAACCACCAAGAAATTGTTTGACCAAGCTTGGATCTAGGCAAACCAAAATTTTCTCTGGAGAATTTGTAGTCACAAGAAAGACTGTGGCCCAAACTCATATGACCTGTGGTCTCACTAGAGCTACAAATACCAGGTAAGGTTTCAGGGGACATCCTGAGAGATGAGAGCCATGCTGGGAAGTTCCCCCAGTCCATCAGCAAAAGAAAATACAAGTTCTTTTCTGGAGGAACTCAACTATAATTCAGACCTGAAAGAATTCCCACAGATAAAGTCCCAAGGAAAGTGAGCAGCTAACAGTCTAAAATTACAAATACACAAAGAAGCAAATCACCATCACAAAGTGACAGAGGAAACACAGACAGTAAGGTCAGGCACACAGACTCCAGCACTGGGGTTTTCAGATAGAGAATTTTAAGACTGCTATGCTTCATAGGGTTACAGACATAAAAGAGAATTGACAAGGTAAATCAGCATCAAGACCAAGCCAGAAACTGACCAAGCAAATATCAAAACAAAGTCTCAAGCAGATTATCTAGAAACTAATAATATAAAAATTGAATTTAAAATTCAGTGGATGAATTTACAATCTTCTGTTTACAGAAGATTAGACACAGAGGAAAAGAGACTAGAAACCTAGAAGATCCACGTAGAAATTATCAAGAAGGCGGAAGAAAAGTTATGACCAACCTAGATAGCATATTCAAAAGCAGAGACATTACTTTGCCAACAAACGTCCACCTAGTCAAGGCTATGGTTTTTCCAATGGTCATGTATGGATGTGAGAGTTGGACTGTGAAGAAGGCTGAGCACCGAAGAATTGATGCTTTTGAACTGTGGTGTTGGAGAAGACTCTTGAGAGTCCCTTGGACTGTAAGGAGATCCAACCAGTCCATTCTGAAGGAGATCAGCCCTGGGTGTTCTTTGGAAGGAATGATGCTAAGGCTGAAACTCCAGTACTTTGGCCACCTCATGCGAAGAGTTGACTCATTGGAAAAGACTCTGATGTTGGGAGGGATTGCGGGCAGGAAGAAAAGGGGATGACAGAGGATGAGATGGCTGGATGGCATCACCAGCTCGATGGACGTGAGTCTAAGTGAACTCTGGGAGTTGGTGATGGACAGGGAGGCCTGGCGTGCTGTGATTCATGGGGTCTCAAGGAGTCAGACACAACTGAGCGACTGAACTGAAAGAGATTTAAGGGATATGGAGAATAGAAAGAGAAACATTAAAATATGTTGGATGAAACTTCTAGAAAGAGGTAATAATAAAAATGATTATAGGAGCTAGCAAGTATATAGTATTTACCATGTGTCCCTGTTCTAAAGGACAGTGAAATTGAAGTTGCTCAGTTGTGTCTGACTCTGCAACCCCATGGACTGTAGCCTACCAGGCTCCTCTGTCCATGGGATTTTCCAGGCAATAGTACTGGAGTGGATTGCCATTTCCTTCTCCAGCGGATCTGCCCAACTCAGGGATGGAACCCAGGTCTCCTGCATTGTAGACAGACGCTTCACCATCTGAGCCACCAGACTCTTATGCAATTAATTCACTAATGTTCACGAGAAAACCTTTCTTTTTTACCTTTTCTACCTACCTTTCTTTCATTACTAACTCTTTCTTTCTTTCCTATTTTGCATCTCTTATCTTCCATTCCTTGAAATACATTCTTCAGAAGTTCCTTTTGTGAGAGTCTTTGTGGGGTTAATGCCTAGTTAAAAAGAAAGGTAGGTAATAATGTCATCCCCACTTTATAGATGAGGAATAATATCATCCCCACTTCACACACGAGGAAACTGAAACACAGAGAAGTTACAACATTTGTCCAAGGTCTCATAGAGATGCCAAGTAGCTTGGCTCCAGAGTTTGTGGTCTCAACCACTATGCAATCGATGAAGAAATAATAGCAGAAAACCATCCAGAAATACTAAATGACAGTAATCTTAAAATCCAAGAAACATCATAAACCCAAAATGTGAAATAAAGAGAAAGCCACTAGACACATTTTGATGACAGTGTACCACATGAGAGAAAAAAGAAAAGCCCTTAGGAAGGAAGAAGACAGATCACTGAAAGTGATTGGCAACTTGACTGATGGCCAATCTCACAAGAATAACATTGGCAGCCAAAGACAGTGGATCTCCAATGTGCTGGAGGGCAGTGACTGTCACCCTGCGATGCCAGCCTGAAAAAGCCACGTCCAGAAACTAAGGGTGAAACAATGACATTTGCAAACAGAAAAAAACTAGGGCATTAACCCCACAAAGACTGTCACGAAAGGAACTTCTGAAGAATGTATTTCAAGGAATGGAAGATGAGATGCAAAATAGGAAAGAAAGAAAGAGTCAGTCACTCAGTCATGTCCAACTCTTTGCATCCTCATGGTCTGTAGCCCGTCAAGCTATTCTGTCCATGGGATTCTCCAGGCAAGAATACTGGAGTGAGTAGCCATTCCATTCCACAGGGGATCTTCCCAACCCAGGGATCAAACCTGGGTCTCCTGCATTGCAGACAGATTCTTTACTGCTGAGCCACCAGGGGTGAAATGAGAAGTTGAACAAAAACACACTAGTTTTATGGGGATACATTTGAACAAACACTCACTATTTAAAACTCTTAATAAATATTTAATGTCTTGGAGGGGAGGAATACTGGAGCACAGTTGATTGGGAGGAAGGGGATAGAGGTTAAAGCTTTTAAGGTCCTGGTGTTGTTCATGAGGAAAGACGGTTGTACAGTTTGTCCACTGCACCAAACAAAGAACAGGGCAAAGCAGGGAATGAGGGCTAAGACAGAACCCGCTGGCCAACCCTTGTGTCCAGGTGCAGGGCTCTGACTACAGAGATAGCACCCTACTTCCAGACAAATTAGAAAAAACCATCTTCTGTAAAGCCAGTGACATTCTAGGCAGTCCCAAAGAACTTCATCTTCTGCTCCCATCTTTTGAGAAATCTTTTTCAACAGGAAGGTTTGGAGACCTGTTCCTGCAAAGCTCGTGAGTGTGATGACTGTTGGCCAGGCTCCCGGGGTTTCAGCCACGTCTCCAGCCAGCATACATTTGTAAAGTCTTATAAGCAGCTTCCCTTGGGGGGCCAAGTTTTGCCTGGGAGTGCCAAGCACACAAGAGTGCCACTTTCCTTACTCACTCTTGAAGTATCAAACTTTAGAATATTTGAAAATCTGAAGGTGAAGATATCTTGGTAGAGTTTCAGTGAACCTTCACCATCATGCGTATGACGTTTTTTCTCATGCTTGATTAAGAAACATGGGTTTTGTAGGAAATGAGTTGGTCATTTTCTCACTAGGCTGTGAAAATTCTCTCTTAGTAATGTGTCAGAAATACAGACATACACAACAGATAATTTTGCCCAAAATATGCATTATAAATACTTTTCCCCAGTTTGCTGTTTGACTTGCTTACAGTGACCTTTTCCATGAAGAAAAATTATTTTTAATTTTCAATTATTTTTATTCAATGTTTTTATGATTTCTGAGTTTTGTGTCATGTTTAAGAAAATCTTCCCCAATCCAGAGTTATAAAAGAATTTCCCTGTGGTCACCAAGGGGGAGAGGAGAAGGGAAAGCGATGGACTGGGAATTTGGGATTGACAGATGCAAACTATTACATTTGAAATGGATAAATAACAAGGTCCTAGTGTACAGCACAGGGAACTATATTCAATACCTTGTTTAAAACCATAATGGAAATGAAAATAAAGAAACTGAGTCATTTTGCTGTGCAGAAGAGATTGGCACAACATTGTAAATCAACTATAATTCACTTTTTTAAAAAAAAGGACTATTCCTCCCCTACCAATCAGAGAATACCAAAGTATTTATAGTTAAAATGCTTTGAACACACACACACAAAGAATTTTCCCATGTCTTCTTCTGACACTTTTTGCTTCTCTTATTTATATTTAAATACAAAATCCATTTTAAAGTTAACTCAGGGAACTCAAACAGGGGCTCTGTATCAACCTAGAGGGGTGGGATGGGGAGGGAGATGAGAGGGAGGCTCAAAAGGGAGGGGATATTTGTATACCTATGGCTGATTCATGTTGAGGTTTGATAGAAAACAGCAAAATTCTTTAAAGCAATTACCCATCAATTAAAAAAAAAGTTAACAAGGTGTGAATATGAGCTATGATCCCTAAGGCATTTCACTCTAGATGGCTTCTCAGTTGCCCAGTAACCTTACTGATTTATTATTTTTATTATTTTATCTCTATCTGCTCCCATTGGAAATGGCCCCTTTATCATATCCTGGATTCCACATGCATATATGTTTGATTCCTGAGACTCTCGGTCCTGCTGCCTCAATCTCTCTGCCTGTTTTCATGTTAGCACCTCACTGTATTCACTGAGGCTTTCCAGTATGTTCTAATCTGGTAGGGCTGACCAGTCCTCATTTCTTTCTTTTTCTCTCCAGAAGTAGTTGAGGTTTCATTTTCCTTCTTTTTTTTTTTTTTTTCTTTTTTCCTCACTTTTTTTCATACCTAGGAAAGCTACTGTTTTCTGTAATTTTGTCCCCAGTCACCTTTCTGAGCGACCTGTCTTTGCAGTAGCATCTCAATCTCAGAGAGATGACTCTCTGAGGTTGTCCAGGTCACCCATCACACCATTCTCTCCAAAACCCACATTCTTCCAATTTTCCAGCCTCAACATCCACTGGAACCATGCCTGTCAGGATTGGCCAGGACTCCCTATGTCAGTTCTTAGTCTTCATCTTAGTCAATCTCTTGGGTAGGATTGATGCTGTGGCTCACTCACATCTTCTAGAATAGCTTCTCTGTTCTGTCTCTGGGATAATTTCCTAGCTTACTACTCCTTCAGCAGCTGCTTTTCACTACTGTGCTGGCCGAGTCCTCCTCTTCTGCGTCTCTGGAGGTTGGAGGCCCCAGTGTTGAGTCTCAAACCTCTTCTTCACAAATATTCACTCCCAAGGATGAGCTCCCCAGCTCCTCTGGAATGTAAGAGGCACAGTCTTATGTATCACCATCATCACATCTTCATGCCTGAAACAGTGCCCTGGCACAGCATATGTACACAACAGTGCTGGGTAAATGAATGAATGAGTGAATACACTTCTCTGGTTGCTTTAAATGCCTCATAGTTAAGTTTCCAAAGGAAACCACAAGTAACTCAATGTGGAGGCAGGATGGGCACATGAAAGGAAGTCACAGGAGCTAAGACTGAAAATACTGGCTGCGCTCTGCTGCTGCTAAGTCGCTTCAGTCATGTCCGACTCTGTGCGACCCCATAGACAGCAGCCCACCAGGCTCTGCCATCCCTGGGATTCTCCATGCAAGAACACTGGAGTGGGTTGCCATTTCCTCCTCCAATGCATGAAAGTGAAAAGTGAAACTGAAGTCATTCAGTCGTGCCAGACTCCTAGCGGCCCCATGGCAGTCTAAAAAAAATCTAGCTGGATTTCCTTGGTGGTGCAGTAGATAAGAATTTGCCTGCCAGCCTGGGGACATGAGTTCGATCCCTGGTCCAGGAAGATCTTGCATGCCATGGAGCAGCTAAGCCCATATGCCACATCTATTGAGCCTGTGCTCTAGAGCCTGGAAGCTGCAACTGCTGATGCCCACATGCCCTAGAGCCCATGCCCTGCAACAGAAGAAACCACCACGATAAGAAGCCTCCACACTGCCACTAGAGAGAAGCCTGCACAGCAACGAAGACCTAGCACAGCCAAAACTAAATACATTATTTCTTTTAAATAAATAAACTATATAGAACTAAAAAGATAAAAGCTTTTTTTTTAAACCTTTAATAAAAAAAGAAATACATTCTAGCTAACAAATATCACAATGTACAGGGAGAAAGGTGACACAGAGTACAGGCGGTATGCTAAATTCCTTATCTTTTATAAGGGAACTCAATATACCCTGTTGTTGATATTCATAAATCAAAAATATAAATGTATGGGGTTTTTTTTTTTTACTATATAAAGCTATAACATTAACATCTAAAAGAACTAAGAATGGAAATTGGACCTTGGTTGCTACTGGGAAATGAGATTAGGAGAGATGTTACTTTCATTTTTGCACCTTAGTCTATGGCCACACAACCCTAAATGCGCCCAATCTAGTAATTTTATGCACCTTGGTATCACTTGAAATAAAATTAATGCGCATTCACTACTTCTGTGATTAAATTGTAAAAGATCAAGTGAGCCAGGCCATGCAGGGCCTTGAATGCCAAGCAAAGCATTCTTTAGCTACAGACGCTCATGTTACTTGGTAGGTTGGCGTCTTGCGCAGGCTCACAGCAAGCTGCAAAAGGTTTTAGGACAGCCCTTCCTCACAGGGAGGGGGACGGAAGAGGGCAGGATGGGTACAGAGGCAGAGGTCAGTGATTGGAGTCAGGGCAAATAAAAACATCTCGTGAGCTTTCTTGTCTCTCTCATCTCCAGAACCTCTCATTTGCCAGTTCCCCTCCGGCAGGAAATCGCAGGGCCTTTCGGCATCTTGCTGAGCCTCCCTGGGCCACCAGGCTTCTCTCCTGCTCCTGCAGGCAGCCACACATCCAGAGGGTGGAAAAGCGTTGTCTGCCGTTTGTCAATCCCAGCAAAGCTATTTCTTTTCTACTCACTACCTCCAGCAAGAAGAATGGCGTCAAGGTAAGAATTTGCTCAAGAACTATCTCCCATCAAAGGCAGATTTGTCTCCTCTTGAGTCCACACTCTCATGAGTTCATGTCAGGGTGGGGCAGGCAGGGGACACAGGCACCCATCAGGAACAGTCAGGAGACAGGAAGCTCCCATTGGAAGCTTTGGCTGCTGGTAGCTTGAACTATGGGAGAGCCCAACAGGGTCAAGCAGGTTCTTTCTGCTTCTGTTCCCCTTCCCTATATGTGCCTCTTCTCTCCAAACATTCAAATCTGCTTACGTAGAGAAATATTTTGTGAATTCTAATTTAGGGAAGGAGGTGGCATGTGGGCATTGGAAAATTAAATTGCTGCTGATAACCTCAGGCATCACTGATTTGCTTGCTGCTGCTGCTAAGTTGCTTCAGTCGTGTCCGACTCTGTGCAACCCCAGAGACGGCAGCCCACCAGGTTCCCCCGTCCCTGGGATTCTCCAGGCAAGAACACTGGAGTGGTTGCCATTTCCTTCTCCAATGCATGAAAGTGGAAAGTGAAAGTGAAGTCGCTCAGTCGTGTCTGACTCCTAGCGACCCCATGGACTGCAGCCCACCAGGCTCCTCTGCCCATGGTATTTTCCAGGCAAGAGTACCGGAGTGGGTGCCATTGCCTTCTCCAGATTTGCTTGCTAGTCAATGTTATTTTGTTTGTTTTGTTTCTTGTATACTTGTATCTGGCCTTGTCCCAGCAGAAAATACAGGGCATAATCAAAGATGGTAATTTAGGAGAATTTAACGCAGGTGGGCACAGCTAAGGGATATTTCTAAAGGACGCTGAACCCCACCCCCCACCCCCAACCAAGACCAAGTCTTCATAGGGAGCTGTTACTATTGCTGGGCCTGCTGGGGAAGAGGAAGAAGCTGCCAGAACCCGGGGCAGGGGGCTCTGGCTGGAGCTGTAGGTGTCACTGTGGTTTTAGGAAAGGGCCACCAGGCAGGGGCTGTGTCCTCAAGTAGCATAGCACGGCCAACTGCCGTCTCACAGCCTGGCAGGGAGGCAGCCAGGGAGCTCAAAACCCCAGTCACTCTCTTCCGCCTCCTCACTCTCCAGCCTCCTCTCAGCATGGCCCTGGAAGCAAACGGGAGGCAGAGAGAGAGGGAGGCCATCAGCTAGGCACTGATACATCTCCTCCCGGAATGCAGAGATGGGTACAGAGGAAGGAAGGGAGACGCTGGCCAAGGGTGAAAACCTCTCTCTCCCAAGGCCTCCTCACAGTCCCGGGACTGGGTCAGTTTCTCGTTGTATCTCCTCAGTTTGTTTCTTTGACTGTTGGCTTGCACCTGTATCTAGTGTCACTTCTTTGGAATAATCTCTCACCATCATCCGAGATAGGCTTCCCAGGTGGTGCTACCTATCATGTGGTAAGGAATTCACCTGCCAGTGCAGGAGACACAAGAGACACAGGTTTGATCCCTGGGTCAGGAAGGAGGGCACAGCAACCCACTCCAGTATTCTTGCCTGGAAAATTCCATGGACAGAGGAGCCTGGCAGGTTACAGTCCATGGGGTCACAAATAGACACGACTGAAGTGACTTAGCATGCACACATCATCAGAAATGCCTTGAGAATGTATTCACTGAGTTTTTATTTTGAGGTAGGGGTACACAGGTACTTATAAGTATCGAGTTGGCCAAAACATTCATTCAGGTTTTCCATACCATCTTATGGAAAAACTCGAATGAACCTTTTGGCCAACCCAGTATTTTCAGTTTGTGATTTCGGTTTCTCTAGAGAAGAATCCATAATAAGAGTGACTTAACCTGTGTCCACCACAAGAGTGCTAGGCACTGGGCACACACCAATGCATGGAGAAAAGCATTGTCTATCCTTATAAAGCTCACACATGGGGCCATTTCTAGCTCAAGAGGCCTCCTGACCCACTCACACTTGTCATAGCAAGAGCTCTTCATGACCCTAAACCATGATCTCCTTTCTTCCTAGGGGGTGCATTCCTCTTAGTCACAGCGATGGCCCCCACAGCATGACTTCCTGGCCCTAGAAGGTTATCTCAGTCCCAGACAGAAGGAATGCTGAGCTCAGAGTCCTTTGGTCACTCTCACATAATTTGTCCATATTTTTCTCCTCCTGCCTCTCTGTGGACACGACATGGCCTGGGAGGCTGACTGGAGGGGACATTCTCATGTCATTAGAGGGTCGTGTTGCAATAGAGAGAGCCCAGGCAATAGAGTCAGAGAGTTGCTGTTGTTGTTCAGTCGCTAAGTTGTGTCCGACTCTTTCTGACCCCATGGACTGCAGCACATCAGGCTTCCCTGCCCTTCGCTATCTCCCTGAGTTTGCTCAAACTCATGTCCATTAAGTTGGTGATTGCTAACTAACCAGCTCATCCTCTGCCACCTCTTTCTCTTTTTGCCTTCAGCCTTTCCCAGCATCAGGGTCTTTCCAGTGAGTCAGTTCTTCGCATCAGGGAGCCAAAGTATTGGAGTTTCAGCTTCAACATCAGTCCTTCCAGGGTTGATTTCCTTTAGGATTGACTGGTTTGATCTCCTTGCTGTCCAAGAGACTCTCAAGAGTCTTCTCCAACACCACAGTTCAAAAGCATCAATTCTTTGGCACTCAGCCTTCTTTATGGTCCAACTCTCACATCCATACGTGAAAAATCTACTGGAAAGATCATAGCTTTGAGTATATGGACCTCTGTCAGCAAATTGATGTCTCTGTTTTTTAATATGATGTCCAGGTTGGTCATAGCTTTTTTCCAAGGAGCAAATGTCTTTTAGTTTCATGGCTGAAGTCACCATCTGCAGTGATTTTGGAGCCCAAGAAAGAAGAATCTGTCACTGCTTCCACTTTTTCCCCTTCTGTTTGCCATGAAGTGATAGGGTCAGATGCTATTATCTTAGTTTTTTGAATGCTGAGTTTTGAGTCAGCTTTTTCACTCTCCTTCTTTACCCTCATCAAGAAGTTCTTTAGTTCCTCTTCACTTTCTGCCATTAGAGTGGTATTATTTGTGTATTTGAGGTTGTTGATATTTCTCCTGACAATCTTGATTCCAGCTTGTGCTTCATCCAGCCCAGCATTTCACATGATGTACTTTGCTTAAGTTAAATAAGCAAGGTGACAATATACAGCTTTGTTGTACTCCTTTCTCAATTTTAAACCAATCACCTGTTCCATGTCTGGTTCTAACTATTGCTTCTTGACCTGCATACAGGTTTCTCAGGAGGCAGGTAAGGTGGTCTGGTATTCCCATCTCTAAGAATTTTCCACAGTTTGTTGTGATCCACATAGTCAAAGGCTTTCGTGTAGTCAACAAAGCAGAGGTAGATGTTTTTCTCAAATTCCCTTGCTTTCTCTATGATCCAGCGAATGTTGGTAATTGGTCTCTGGTTCCTCTGTGTTTTCTAAACCTTGTACATCAGGAAGTTCTCGGTTGTGTACTGCGGAAGCCTAGCTTGAAGGATTTTAAGCATAACCTTACGAGCATGTGAAATGAGCACAATTGTGCAGTAGTTTGAGCATTCTTTGGCACTGTCCTTCTTTGGGATTGGAATCAAAACTGACCTTTTCCAGTCCTGTGGCCACTGCTGAGTTTTCCAAATTTGCTGGCATATTAAGTGCAGCACTTTAACAGCATCATCTTTTAGGATTTGAAATAGCTCAGCTGGAATTCCATCACCTCCACTAGCTTTGTTTGTAGTAATGCTTCCTGAGCCCCACTTGACTTCGCACTCCAGGATGTCTGGCTCTAGGTGAGTGACCACACCAGCATGGTTATCTGGGTCATTAAGCCATTTTTTGTACAGTTCTTTTGTGTATTCCTGCCATGTCTTCTTAGTCTCTTCTGCTTCTGTTAGGTCCTTACTGTTTCTGTTCTTTATCATGCCCATCACTGCATGAAATGTTCCCTTGATGCCTCTAATTTTCTTAAAGAGATCTGTAATCTTTTCCATTCTATTGTTTTTCTCTATTTCTTTGAATTTTTCATTTAAGAAGGCCTCCTTTCTATTCTCTGGAATTCTGCATTCAGTTGGGTATATCTCTCCCTTTCTCTCTTGCTTTTCACTTCTCTCCTTTCCTCAGATACTTGTAAGGCCTCCTCAGACAACCATTCTGCCTTCTTGCATTTCTATTTCTTTGGGATGGTTTTGGTCACTGATTCCTGTTCAGTTCAGTTCAGTCGCTCAGTCGTGTCCGACTCTTTGCAACCCCATGAATTGCAGCATGCCAGGCCTCCCTGTCCATCACCAACTCCTGGAGTTCACTCAGACTCATGTCCATCAAGTCAGTGATGCCATCCAGCCATCTCATCCTCTGTCGTCCCCTTCTCCTCCTGCCCCCAATCCCTCCCGGCATCAGAGTCTTTTCTAATAAGTCAGCTCCTCGCATGAGGTGGCCAGAGTACTGGAGTTTCAGCTTTAGCATCATTCCTTCCAAAGAAATCTCAGGGCTGATCTCCTTCAGAATGGACTGGTTGGATCTCCTTGCAGTCCAAGGCACTCTCAAGAGTCTTCTCCAACACCACAGTTCAAAATCATCAATTCTTCGGTGCTCAGCTTTCTTCAGAGTCCAACTCTCACATCCATACATGACCACTGGAAAAACCATAGCCTTGACTAGACGGACCTTTGTTGGCAAAGTAATGTCTCTGCTTTTGAATATGCTATCTAGGTTGGTCATAACTTTCCTTCCAAGGAGCAAGCGTCTTTTAATTTCATGGCTGCAGTCATCATCTGCAGTGATTTTTGAGCCCTGAAAAATAAAGTCTGACACTGTTTCCACTGTTTCCCCATCTATTTCCCATGAAGTGATGGGATCAGATGCCATGATCTTCGTTTTCTGAATGTTGAGTCTTAAGCCAACTTTTTCACTCTCCTCTTTCACCTTCATCAAGAGGCTTTTTAGTTCCTCTTCACTTTCTGCCATAAGGGTGGTGTCATCTGCATATCTGAGGTTATTGATATTTCTCCCGGCAATCTTGATTCCAGCTTGTGCTTCTTCCAGCCCAGCGTTTCTCATGATGTACTCTGCATATAAGTTAAATAAGCAGGGTGACAATATACAGCCTTGACATACTCCTTTTCCCATTTGGAACCAGTCTGTTGTTCCATGTCCAGTTCTAACTGTTGCTTCCTGACCTGCATACAAATTTCTCAAGAGGCAGGTCAGGTGGTCTGGTAGTCCCATCTCTTTCAGAATTGTCCACAGTTTATTGTGATCCACACAGTCAAAGGCTTTGGCGTAGTCAATAAAGCAGAAATAGATGTTTTTCTGGAACTCTCTTGCTTTTTCCATGATCCAGCAGATGTTGGCAATTTGGTCTCTGGTGCCTCTGCCTTTTCTAAACCCAGCTTGAACATCAGGAAGTTCACGGTTCACGTATTGCTGAAGCCTGGCTTGGAGAATTTTGAGCATTACTTTACTAGTGTGTGAGATGAGTGCAATTGTGCGGTAGTTTGAGCATTCTTTGGCATTGCCTTTCTTTGGGATTGGAATGAAAACTGACCTTTTCCAGTCCTGTGGCCACTGCTGAGTTTTCCAAATTTGCTGGCCTATTGAGTGTAGCACTTTCACAGCATCATCTTCCAGGATTTGAAATAGCTCAACTGGAATTCCATCACCTCCACTAGCTTTGTTCATAGTGATGCTTTCTAAGGCCCACTTGACTTCACATTCCAGGATGTCTGGCTTTAGGTGAGTGATCACACCATCATGATTATCTGGGTCATGAAGATCTTTTTTGTACGGTTCTTCTGTGTATTCTTGCCACCTCTTCTCAATATCTTCTGCTTCTGTTAGCTCCATACCATTTCTGTCCTTTATCCAGCCCATCTTTGCATGAAATGTTCCCTTGGTATCTCTAATTTTCTTAAAGAGATCTCTAGTCTTTCCCATTCTGTTGTTTTCCTCTATTTCTTTGCATTGATCCCTGTACATTGTTACAAACCTCCATCCATAGTTCTTCACACACTCTATCAGATCTGATCCCTTGAATCTGTTCATGACCTCCACTGTATAATCATAAGAGATTTGATTTAGGTCATACCTGAATGGTCTAGTGGTTTGCCTTACTTTCTTTAGCTTAAGCCTGAATTTTGCAATGAAGAGCTCATGATCTAAGCCATAGTCAGCTCCAGGTATCGTTTCTGAGTCAGAGAGAACTGGGTTTAAATATTCCAGGTCTCCAGGGCTGTGGACTGCAGTAAGTATCTGAATCTCTGCAAGCTTCCAGTTCCCTCCTCTGTGACACGGGGACAGTGACTCCCACCTAGCAGGGTCGCTGTGAGAATGGATGATCACAGGGCAGGTGCTTTCACATCTTTGTGTTCCCAGGAATACCAGCGGAGGGTTTCTGAGCTTGGATCCAACCATCGCAGCCTGGGAGCCAGAATTCACACCCATGAATCACACTGGCGAGGACCATCCTCAAACTTTCAGCACGATGACCATGACCCTGTTCGTGCTGACGGCCATCATTGCCCTGGGAGGACTGGCAGGAAACGCGGTTGTGCTCTGGCTCCTGGGCTTTCACTTGCGCAGGAATGCCTTCACCGTCTACATCCTCAACCTGGCGGCAGCCGACTTCCTGTGCCTCTGCTGCCAAGTTATAGATTCCCTGGAGGCCCTCATCGCCTGCTGCAGCGCCAGCTCCATCCCCAGCTTTTTCACCACTGTGATGACCTTCGCCTACCTGGCGGGCCTGAGCTTGCTCAGCGCCATTAGCACCGAGCGCTGTGTGTCCGTCCTGTGCCCCGTCTGGTACCGCTGCCACCGCCCCACACACTTATCAGCCATCGTGTGCACCGTGCTCTGGGCCGTGGCCCTGCTGCTGAGTATCCTGGAGGGGAAGTTCTGTGGCTTCCTCTTAACGGATTTTAGCCATCTTTGGTGTCAGGTGTTTGATTTCATCGCTGCCGGGTGGATGATGTTCTTATTTGGGCTCCTCGCTGGGTCCAGCCTGGCCCTGCTGCTCAGGATCCTGTGTAAGTCCCAGCACATACAGCTGACCAGGCTCTATGTGACCGTTGGGCTCACGGTGCTGGCCTTCCTGCTCTGCGGCCTGCCCTACGGCATCCTCTGGTTCCTCTTAATCTGGATTCAGGATGATTTGTTTGCCATCCCCTGTCACAACTGCCTGGTTGTCTTTGGTTTGTCCTGCATCAACAGCTCCATCAATCCCATCATTTACTTCTTCGTGGGCTCCTTCAGGCAAAGGCAGACAAAGAAGCGAGGGCGGCAGACCCTCAAGGTGGTGCTCCAGCGGGCCTTGGAGGACATATCAGAAGTGGGTGAAAGCGAAGGCTCCCTTCCTCAGGCAACCCTGGAGTTGAGAAACAGTCTGGTGTCCTGATTCAGAGTCTCTGCCTTGGTCAGACACACTGTGGCTTTGAGCGACAACTTTCTCTCTATTACTTCGGGAGGATCTCTTAGGTTCTCTCAGCCTCTGGACCCACCCTGACTGTAAAACGGTTAAACAAATCATCTGGCTGGTGAGGATTAAGGGAGACGGTGCCTGTCGCCCAAGCACTGCGTGCAGTGTCTTCCGGACTGTCTTACCCAGGGGTCTTCACCCCACCCCATGGGAGCTTCGCCAGCTCTGGGTTCCAGGACTGTTTCCACTCATGAAGAATCCCACCTTCATCAGAAGTTGAACGCAGTGCACGAAAGGTCAAATTTCTTTGGTCACTGCACTTGATAGGGATTAAACATGACATTTTTGACCAGTTTCTTACAATCTGTTACTTTCTTACAATCAGTTTTTATACAATGAAAAGAATTTAATTTCCATCCAGCCCCAAAGAATAGTCTTTGATTTTGCCAGGCCTCAGAATGACTCCCAAATTGAATAAATGTTTAATGAATAAATGACTTAATGAATGAAAAAAAATGATGAATTTTTAAGTCCAGCCTGTGCTGAATCTCCATTTACCAGATTTGAATCCCATCTTTAAGTTTGTTGCTTTCACCATTTTCAACTTTTTCAAGCATGAAGTTTTACAACCAGATAAATCAATAATAAAGCATATCTGAGGTTTGAGGTGGGTCATCTTCCTGTGGTTTCCTTCTACATACCATCCAGCAGAATCCGACACGCACGCCTTCTCACTCCTACCCCTTCATCTTTGCCCTGGAGCTCACTAATCCTTCCTTCACGTTTCCAATGTGTTTTAACTAGACTCTGTTCTCTGAGAACAGGATCTGTGTCAGATTTACCTTCTATTTCAAAGAACTCACAGCACTGATTTTAGTAATCTAGTTACACACAAAATACTTTTGTTACCTGTTCTATAAAAATAAACTATTAAGCTTAAACGTTGCATCTTTCAATAATTATTAACTGAAGTATAATTAAGACAGAGTGATTGCACAGATCATTAGTGGATACAGTTCAATGAGTTTTAGCAATAATACACACCCATGTGATTGATAGATACACTTCAATATATATAAAGTAGATAACTAATAAGTATAGAGAACTCAATACTCTGCAATGATCTAGATGGGAAAAGAATCTAAAAAAGAGGGGCTATACATACATGCATAACTGAATCACTTTTCTGTACAGCAGAAACTAACACAATATTGTAAATCAACTATACTCCAATAAAAAAAATTTTAATAAATAAATATGCACCCATGTAACAAAAAGCTCCCATCAAAACATAACACATTTCCATCACCTCTGAAAGATCCCTCGTGTCCCTTCCAGTCATTTCTCCTGCCCCAGAGGAAACCATCGTGTCTACTTCTGTCGCCAAAGATTACTTTTGCCTGAACTTTGACTCATATGATGCACTTTCTTGTTCCTGCCTTCCTTCACTCAGCATAATATTTGGGGGATTTACTTATGACATTGCATTGCACATACCCGTAGTTTGTCTCCTTCGCTGGATGGGTGTCTACAGTTTATTTTCATATTGATAGATCTATATGGAGCATTACACTTTTGACTATTGTGAATAAAGCTGCTGTGAACGTCCTTATTCAAATCCTTTTTGGGACAGAAGTTTTCATTTCTCTTGGGCAAATAACCTGAACTGAAATTGCTGGGTCTTGTGGAGCAACTTTATGAGAAACTGTCGAACTCTTCTTAAGTGGTTGCACTATTTCCCCTCCCCACCAGAGATGTGTGGAAGTTCCCGTTCTTGTGCACGCTTCCTGACAAGCATGGTGCTACCAGTCTTTGGAGTTTCAGCCATTCAGATGAGTATGATGTGGTATCTCATTATGTTTTAATTTGCAGTTCCCAAATGACTTAAGAAATTGAACATCTTTTCATGTGCTTATTGACTACTTGTTTTGAAGTATCTGTGTGCCTTTTGCCCATTTTCATTAAGTGTTTCCCTTTTTCAGTATTTGTGGGAGTTTCTATGTGCTGAATATGAGTCCTTTGTGAGTTATGCATATTATAAATATTTATCCAGTTGGTTTTGCCTATAATAGATTTTATATTTCAAAGCACATTTAAATTTATAGAAGAATTTTGCAGAAAGTAAAGGGGGTTCCCACATCCTCCCTCTCCCCACCCCACTCCCCCACAGAGTTTCTCCTTTTACCAACATTTTCCATTAATGAGGCACATTTATTGAAACTGATGAGCTAATAGTATTAACTGAATTCCATAGTTTACATTCAGTTCAGTTCAGTTTTCAATCGCTCAGTCGTGTCTGACTCTTTGCAACCCCATGAATTGCAGCATGCCAGGCCTCCCTGTCCATCAGCAACTCCTGGAGTTCACTCAGACTCATGTCTATTGAGTCAATGATGCCATCCAGCCATCTCATCCTCTGTCGTCCCCTTCTCCTCCTGCCCCCAATCCCTCCCAGCATCAGGGTCTTTTCCAATGAGTCAACTCTTCACATAAGGTGGCCAAAGTATTAGGGTTCAATCTTTGTGTTATTAAGGTCAATGGGTTTGACAAATGCAGAATATCAGGAATCTACCATTTTAGTATACAGAATACCTTCTCAGTCTCCAAAATGAATACATAGAACATTTATCACAGTTATTTTAAATTCTAACTCTGACAATTCCTTATAGATTCTAAATTCTTATATAGAGAATCTTATATGGGGTATCATATGTGGAATCAATTGAGTCTATTGTTAATACTGATAAATTAAAAATTAGAAATATACATTTACTTTTCTTTTTTTTTTTAATTTTATTTTATTTTTAAACTTTACATAACTGTATTAGTTTACATTTACTTTTCAAATGTTTAACCATTACTGAGAGACAGGAGAAGGATTGAACCAAATGGTGAGTAACATCTCATGAGGGGTCATGACTCAGAAAACTCCACACTCTGATTTGCCAGCAGGTCCCTATACAGGAAATCATGGGATGGTACAGCATCCTTGATAAGTCTCATTCGGGTACCAGGCTTCACCCTTCCTCCTGCTGGCACCTCTCCAAGGCAGAGAAGTATCCTCTAGAGACTGTCAATCCCATGAGACTTTTCCCTTCAGCATGGGCCAGCTTGGCAATTACAGCAAGAAGAAAGGAGGAAAGGTACATTTACCGAGTATTTATTTCCAAAGCCACTGTTGGGTTTTTCCTCTTAGTGCCTAATCACTAACTCTACCTGGGGTGGAATATTCAGGAAGCCATGGTGGCAGGGGTGGGGGGTGGGGGTGGGGTTAACAGAAAAGGGCAGGAGACAGGAAGCCTCCTCCTGGCAACTTTGGAGACTGTCAGCCTTGACCTTGAAGATCTGAACTGATGAATCAATATGGTTCCCCTTGATGAATCAAGACCTTATCCCCATTCTCCTCTCCTTCTCAACCACTCAAATGTCCTATCACCATGAGAAGTCTGCTTCTGTCCTTAATTCAGAGAGCAAGATAGAGCACATGCATGCATCCCCAAACTCAAGTTATGAGAAAAACCCAGGCATTTGTTTTACTTCCTTTTCAAATGTGCTTTTCCTTTCTGTAGCTCCCAGGCTTCCAGCAGACAATAGATGGCCTAATATGTGATGGTTAAAAAGAGTTTAATTAAGGGACAGTTTACTAATCTGAGCAGGTTAGGGAAAGTTACATGGGACGATGACCTCTTTCCACTGGGGAAAGTAAAAGAAGGGAGACTTAACATCACTAGGCTAGATAGACAAGGGAAGAAGACGTTACCAGAACTCAGGGAGGTCTCTAGCTATAGCTGTCATTGTGACTGTCTGAAAGGGCCACCAGACAGGGGCTCCATCCCTGAAAATAGAGTTAGATCACCACTGCTGACGCTGCCTGGCAGGAGAAAGCCAGGATGCTTAAAAAAAAAAAAAAAAAAAAATCCCCCGATTGCTTTCCTCCTTCCCTCCAATCACCTGTCAATGTCTCCCTTTCACTGAGAGCATCCAGGAGCCAGAAGGAGAGGGAGGCCATCATGAGACACAGAGATGTCTTCTCCCAGGACAGAGAGAAGGGAAAAGATGGAATAGATCACAGTTGCTATTTCCTGGAACTTTATCTCAGCATGATTAGATCAATCTCTCATTGTATCTCACATTGTATTTTGTTTCTTTGACTGCTTGACTGTTCGCATTCCTATCTGGTATCACTTCTTTAGATTAATCTCTCACTATCATCATGAACTCCTTAAGCATGAAATGCAGACTTTTTTTAAAGGATTTTTAAAGTATTTTAAGTTTGCGATTTGGGGTTCTCTAGAAAGAAATTCATTATAAAAGTGACTCAGGGACTTCCCTGGTGGTCCAGTGGTTAAGACTCTGAGCTTCCAATACAGGGACATGGGTTCAATCCCTGGTCTGGGAATTAAGATACTGCATGCCACACATTGCAGCCAAAAAAAAAAAAAAAAGTGACTTAAACAAGAAAGAAGTTACTATTACTAGGACTGGACTGATGCCCTCAAGGCCTTAGATACCTTTTAAATTGCTGCTCCCCATCCCTAGAGAGATGACTTCATCCTTGAGGTTCTGAATGGCTCCTGGATATATAAGCATTCCATCCAGAGAAGTGGAGGAGGAAATGCACAACCCAGGAGTTGGTTACATCACTTCTGCTCACCTCCCGCTGGCCAGTGTCTACATCCTGCCATACAGTATTAAGGGAGGCTGGGACAAGGATCCTTTTTATTACCTAAAACTCTCAGAATTACGTGATAGAAGTAATGGATATTTGGAGCAACTATCAGTTTCTGCACCTCTGAATCTCTCACATTGCAACCTCACATGAAGATTTTTCTTTGTGGCTCCTCCCATAATAACTGATGTGGTGGAGAACAGTGGGAAAGCCTCACACAGGGCTTGAGGAGCCCAGAACTGATACTGAGCCTGCTATTCAGGATGTCATCTCAGGGAAACCTTTTGACTCTTTAAGCCTGGGCTTCATCCTGTGTTAAATGGGGGCATTACAATACGTAGTCTCTAAGGGACATGTGCTACATGCTGGGGATACAATAGTGAACAATAACAACCAAAAAAGCCCAGGCATGCCTAAGCATTATTTAGCTTTGATAACAGGGAGACAAAAGAAACCAAAAGACATACACTTAAAAGTTAGAACTGCAACCTACCTGTTCAGTGCCATGAATAAAAAGCACATGGTGAAGAGCAGACAAGATGGCAAAGTAGAAAGACCCTGAGTTCACTTCCTCTCACAAGTACACCAAAAGTACAACTGCCTTCAGAACAACCATCAAAGAAAAGGACTGGAACCTACCAGAAAAGATCTTCTACCACTAAAGACATAAAGAAGAGACCACAATGAGATGGGTAGGATGGGTAGACTCATGATCTAACCTAATCCCATGGTGACTGACCCGCAAACTGAAGAATAATTATATTGCAGAAGTTCTCGCACAAGAGTGAGAGTTCTGAGCCCATGTCAGGCTCCCCAGTCTGACGGTCTGGCATTGGGAAGACGGGCCTTCGGAGTCTTTGGCTTTGATGGCCAGCAGGGCTTAATTGCAGGCTTAACTGTTTTCAGTGAGAAGGCAATGGCACCCCACTCCAGTACTCTTGCCTGGAAAATCCCATGGATGGAGGAGCCTGGTAGGCTGCAGTCCATGGGGTCGCTAAGAGTCTGGACACGACTGAGCGAATTCACTTTCACTTTTCACTTTCATGCATTGGAGAAGGAAATGGCAACCCACTCCAGTGTTCTTGCCTGGAGAATCCCAGGGACGGGGGAGCCTGGTGGGCTGCCGTCTATGGAGTTGCACAGAGTCGGACACGACTGAAGTGACTTAGCAGCAGCAGCAACTGTTTTCAGTAGTCAAGACATGGAAGCAACCTAAATGTCCATTGATAGATGAGTGGATAAAGAAGATAAAGTACATATATACAATAGAATATTACTTACCCATTAAAAAGAATGAAATAATGCCATCTACAGCAACATGGAGGGACTTAGCGATTATCATACTAATGCAAGTAAGTCAGACAGAGAAAGACAAATATCATATAATATCACTTATATACTGAATCTAAAAAATGATACAAATTGAACAATAAAAATCATATGATCATCTCAATAGATACAGAAAAAAGCTTTTAATAAAGTTCAACATCCATTCACAACAAATAACTCTCCAGAAAGTTGGCATGGAAGGAATCTACCTCAAAATAATAAAGGCCATATATAATAAATCCACTGCTAACATCATACTCACTGTTGAAAAGCTGAAAGCATTTCCTCTAAGATCAGGAACAAAACAGAGATTTCCACTGTCACCACTTTTATTCAACATAGTTTTAGAAGTCCTAGCCACAGCAATCAGAGAAGAAAAATAAAAGAAATCCAATTTGGAAATGAAGAAATAAAATTGCTACTGTTTGCAAATGACATGATACTTTACACAGAAAACCCTAAAGATTCCATCAGAATACTATTAGAGTTGGTCAATTAATTTGGTAAAGCTGTGTGATACAAAATTAATATATAGAAATCTGTTGCGTTTATATACATTAATAACAAACTATTAGAAAGAGAAACTTAGGAGCAATCCCATTTACCATCACATCAAAAAGAAGAAAAAAATACCTAGGAATAAACTTACCCAAGGAGGCAAACACATGTATTCTGAAAATGCTGATGAAAGAAACTGAAGATGACACAAATAGATGGAAAGATATATCATGATCTTGAATTAAAAGAATTAATATTGTTAAAATTACCATACTACCCAAGGCAATGTATAGAGTCAATGCAATTCCTATCAAAATACCAATGGCATTTTTCACAAAACTAGAAAAAAAAGTTTTAAGTTTGTATGGAAATACAAGAGACCCTGAATAGCCAAAATAATCTTGAAAAAAAAAAAAGAACAGAGCAAGAGGAATCACACTCCCTGACCTCAGACTACACTACAAGGCTACAGTCATCAAAACAGATGGTAATGACATAAAAACTGACACACAGATCAGTGGGACAGGACAGAAAGCCCAGAAATAAACCCATGCATTTATGATCAATTAATCTACAACAAAAAAACTGTCTCTTTAACAAGTGGTGCTGGCAAAACTGGACAGCTACAGATAAAAAAATAAAATTAGTATATTCTCTAATACCATATACAAAAATAAACTCAAAACATACTAAAAGACCTAAGACCTAAAGTAAGTAAGACTGGATACTATCAATCAAACATCTAGAGGAAAACACAGGCAGAACACTCTTTGACATAAATATGTAATATAAAAGTAATATTTTTGACCCACCTCCTAAAGCAAAGGAAATAAAAGCAAACATAAGCAAATTGGACCTAATTAAGCTTAAAAGCTTCTGCATACCAAAGGAAAATGTTGAAAGTTCCAAATAGGAAAAGGAGTACGTCAAGGCTGTATATTGTCACCCTGCTTATTTAACTTATATGCAGAGTACATCATGAGAAATGCTGGACCGGAAGAAACACAATCTGGAATCAAGATTGCCGGGAGAAATATCAATAACCTCAGATATGCAGATGACACCACCCTTATGGCAGAAAGTGAAGAGGAACTAAAAAGCTTCTTGATGAAAGTGAAAAAGAAGAGTGAAAAAGTTGGCTTAAAGCTCAACATTCAGAAAACGAAGATCATGGCATCTGGTCCCATCACGTCATGGGAAATAGATGGGGCAACAGTGGAAACAGTGTCAGACTTTATTTTTCTGGGCTCTAAAATCACTGCAGATGGTGACTGCAGCCATGAAATTAAAAGACGCTTACTCCTTGGAAGGAAAGTTATGACCAACCTAGATAGCATATTCAAAAGCAGAGACATTACTTTGCCAACAAAGGTTCATCTAGTCAAGGCTATGGTTTTTCCTGTGGTCGTGTATGGATGTGAGAGTCGGACTGTGAAGAAGGCTGAGCGCCGAAGAATTGATGCTTTTGAATTGTGGTGTTGGAGAAGACTCTTGAGAGTCCCTTGGACTGCAAGAAGATCCAACCAGTCCATTCTGAAGGAGATCAGCCCTAGGTGTTCGTTGGAAGGAATGACGTTAAAGCTGAAACTCCAGTACTTTGGCCACCTCATGCGAAGAGTTGACTCATTGGAAAAGACTCTGATGCTGGGAGGGATTGGGGGCAGGAGGAGAAGGGGACGACAGAGGATGAGATGGCTGGATGGCATCACTGACTCGATGGATGTGAGTCTCAGTGAGGGGAGTTGGTGATGGACAGGGAGGCCTGGTGTGCTGCAATTCATGAGGTTGCAAAGAGTCGGACACGACTGAGCGACTAATCTGATCTGATCTGATGACCAAAAAGGGGTTAATATCCAATATACATAAACATCTCATACAATTCAACATGAAAAAAACAACTTGATTTTTAAAACTGGCACAGGAACTGAATAGATATTTTTCCAAAAGAAAATGCAGACAGCCAACAGACACATGAAAAGATGCCCAATGTCACTAATCATCAGGACAATGCAAATCAAAACCACAATGAGATATCACCTCACACCTGTCAGAATGACTATCAATCAAAAAGTCTACAAATAACAAATGTTGGCAAAGATGTAGAGAAGAGAGAACCCTCAAATATTGTTGGTGGGAATATAAATTGGTACAGCCACTGTGAAAAACAGTATGGAGGTTTCTCAAAAACTGAAACTAGAAGTATCATATGACCCACTCCTGGATATATATCCAAAAAATTTCACTCCTGGGTATATATCTGAAAAAACAAAACAAAACCAAAAGCACTAAGTCAAAAAGATATATGCAACTCAGTATTCGTTGTGTTATTTATAATTGCCAAGATATGGAAACAGTGTATGTGTCCATCAGCAGATGAACTGATAAAGAAGATGTGGTGTGTGTATATGCATATGTATATTGGAATACTACTCGGCCCATAAAAAAGAATGAAAATTTTGCCATTTTCACCAATATGGATAGACTTGGAGAGCATTATGCTGGGAGAAAGAAGTCAGACAGAGAAAGAGAAATACTATATGATATCGCTTAGATGTGGAATCTAAAAAGTACAACAAACTAGTAAATATAAAAGAACCAGAACCAACTGGTGGTTACCAGCAGGGAGGTTGGGAGAAGCAGTACAGGCATGGGGGAGTGGGAGGTACAAAGTGATGGGTCTAAGACAGGCTCAAGGATGTATTGTAAACATGAGGACTATAGCAAATATTTTGTAGAAACTGTAAATGGAAAGTAACCTTTAAATTTTTTATAAAAATAAAAAAAAATTTAAGAAAGAAAAGATGCTGCCATTAAACATGATGCACCATCCACTGTAAAATGAACAGTAGGTTGACAGAGATAAAAATGGTAAAGACTTAAAAAAAGAGAGAGAGGCACATAGAGGCACACCTCTGCCAACAACTGCTGACATCACTTGATATCTGTGGCTCTCTCCAGGGCCAGCCTGACCCTGCTAATCATATTCCTGTGTGGCTCCCACTGGATGCAGAGGTGATAGGCTGTATGTGACCATCCTGAGCACAGTGGTCGCCACCTTTTGGTGGCCTGCTTGCTGGCATGCACTCATTCCTTGGGTGGGGGATTGAAACCAGTTACAATTCCTTCTCTTGCTGCCTCCATGGCATCATGCTGCCCTGCGCTAATGGCTGTGCCATTCTCATCGTCTACTTCCTCACTGGCTTCTTTAGGTAGAATGGGGAACCCTCAAGTTGGTTCTACCAAGGGCTCTCCAGGATACTTCTGAGATGGATGAACATGGAGGAAGCTTTCCCCGGGAAACCCTGGAGAGGTCTGGAAGCAGACTGGGGCAGTGAGGAGAACTTCTTCCCTGGTCAGTCAGAAGCGACTCTGAGAAGCGGTGTTGCCCTGCCAGACCTGGCAATCATCACCCACTCTTCTCTCAGCCTCGTGTCTCTGAAATGTCTCAGTGACTCCTCAGTGTTTTCAAATGGAGTTTTTTTTAATCTGGCTTTTCTGTTTTTCTCAGCTGAAAGCAGAATATCTGTATCTCTCTGTACATTATAAATAAATTTCTCATGTTATCTTCTTTGAATCGTCTCTATGCTTTGTACTTCTAGTTTCTTTCCAATAGGAAAAAATATTTGCCTAAAATCATAAAACCCTGTTCATAATCATTTTATACCTGATGATATAGAAAAAGCAGAATCCTTATTTTTCTCTGAGACTCTGTTCCCCTAAGATTCATGTTTAGGCCTGCGTTTGGAAGCCTTCTGCACATAAAATGATTTAGTGCAGATGGTGAAATATCCACCTGCAATGCAGGAGACCCAGGTTCAATCCCTGGGTTGGGAAGATCCCCTGGAGAAGGGAATGGCTACCCACTCCAGTATTCTTGCCTAGAGAATTCCATGGACAGACCACGGGGTTGCAAAGAGTTGGACATGACTGAGCGGCTAAAACACAAATGAGTGTCTAGAGCTCCCTGGGTTCTTTGGTCTTTGGGAAAATAATATCCTTAGAGTTAGACTCTGCCTGCATAAGAACAGTCCAGGAAATCAGGTTTAGGAAAGGCCCTCTGGAGGAATTTGTCCCTGACATGGTGCCAAGTTTGCCATGGTTTCTAGGAATGAAAAGGACGACCTTCACTTTTGAGAACTTATGAGTAGTTATTTAACTTTTGTTCCAATCAATGTAGAGTCAAAAAAATATGCCCACCAGTTCCAATTTGGCCACTGCAACTTCAGTATCGACTTCAAAATAGAAATTACCTTGGAAACCATTTACTGTTAGCTTACAGATATTCATTTTTGGAACACTCTGTAGCCTCAAGATTTGGTACCAATTGTTCTGGCTGTGACTTTTAGTCAGTTTCATGGTCAGTCCCCAGGAAGAGCAGGATTGAAAACATCTGAGCCTTCTATATTCATGTCAGTCACACTGATAAAAACTTGAGGTTCAGTACAGAATTCTCAACTGTTCTGTCAGGGGTTACTCATTCCCCATGGCACTCAGACAGACAGGAAGCGGCTGCCAACAGATGGCATGACGACACCACAGGCTCCCCCTCAGACTGACTTATCCCCCGAGAGGAGGGTTAACAAACTCTTGATACTCAGGAGACAATACGAAGTAACTATGAAAATAATACCGTTCATAGTTTTCAGTTTTTCCAATCAAATATATTGATCATTCCTAGAATACAGTTCAATACTAGGAGCTCAGATCCAAATGATTCTATATTCTACATACAATCCCTGATTCCCAAGTGCCATATTAAGGTTTGGCTGTAGGTGAGGGCTTCCTGGGCTGGAGCGCAGGGTGGTGGGAAGAGATAGGGAGACCGCACTGGCAGCCTATGCACCAGGCAGGGTGCCTTGATGCCATGTCAGCAACTTAGACTGGGGCTCTTATGTGAGTCAGCTCTGTGAGTCGAGATTTTATCAACTGTACAGCCTTGGCTAAGGATTCCATACATCATGAAGAGCCCTGTGGAGAGAGCCAAAGATGGGAGAGGGAAAGATGGCTCACCTCTAAATTCCACATTTTAAGCCTTACATAAAATGTCAGTATTAAACATTTTTATATACCCTGACACGGATGACAGCTTAAGAGCTGTGTAACCAGCTATCAGAATTTGAAAGTAACCACTTTCAAATTCTATAAATCATGCTGCATCCCTTTTAAAATGTATTTTGTGCAGTATCTGAATATTTAGATATAACCTTCAATTTTGACATCCTATTATGCATATGAGAGAATAATACACATCAATTTCAGAAAAACCGGAGAGTGAGAGATAAATGTGAGCTGCAGGGCTGAGTCACAGCTGTATCTTTAGTTTTATTTATTCATTTTTAAAGAGTTTGGAAAATATAATAAAATTTCAATAAATGCTTGATTGTTGAGGCGGGTATATGAATGTTTATTATTTTCTGGTTTAAGTGCCTAGTTTATAGTCACTCCAGTACCACTTCATCCTCACTCCTGGAAACTTGAATATGGTCAATCCAACACGATAACCGCTCAGTTTTCTAAACACATCCTTCATTTAACTTTGTCTTCCATGCTTTTTAATCATCCAGTCCTGGATCTTGCCATCACCCACAAAAGCATCACCTCCAAAATACGTCTCAAGTTTGCACTGCTTACCCCTCACTTCTGATCTGCCCTGTTTATTTTCCCTAATACCCCAAATCCAATGACTGGCAAATACTACCCTGACCTTCCATCGGTTGACTCAACACACATCATTGCCCACCATTTCCTCATGCCCTCACTTCCATTCTTGCCATCTTTAGATTCCATGACCTGTTGCTGTAATCACTACTTTGCACACACCCTCCTGGTCCTTGTCACACTTCCCTCGGCCACACTTGTCAGACAAAACCCGATTCTGGTTAAATCCATCTCTCACTCACTCCATAGAGATCTTCTCCTAGAGACCTAAGTACAGTTGGTATATGTGCTAACTTCTTTACATTTGAAAGGGAATTACATTTATCCAACTTAGCACAGATCAATCTCAAAGAAAGACAATGCCAAAGAAGGTTCACACTACTGTACAATTGCACTCATCTCACACGCTAGCAAAGTAATGCTCAAAATTCTTCAAGCCAAGCTTCAACAGTACATGAACCAAGAACTTCCATATGTTTAAGCTGGATTTAGAAAAGGCAGAGGAACCAAAGATCAAATTGCCAACATCTGTTGGATCATCAAAAAAGCAAGAAAGTTCAAAAAAAACATCTACTTCTGCTTTATTGACTACACTAAAGTCTTTGACTATGTGGATCACAACAAACTGGATTATTCTTAGAGAGATGGGAATACCAGACCACCTGACCTGCCTCCTGAGAAATATGTATGTAGGTCAAGAAGCAACACTTAGAACCAGACATGGAACAATGTACTGCTTCCAAATTGGGAAAGGAGTACGTCAAGGCTATATATTGTCATCCTGCTTATTTAACTTATATGCAGAGTACATCACGTGAGATCCCAGGCTGGATGAAGCACAAGCTGGAATCAAGATTGCCAGGAGAAATATCAATCACCTCAGATATGCAGATGGCACCACCCTTATGGTAGAAAGAGAAGAAGTAAAGAGCCTCTTGACGAACATGAAAGAGGAGTGAAAAAGCTGGCTTAAAACTCAACATTCAAAAAACGAAAATCATGGAATCCGGTCCGATCACTTCATGGCAAATAGATGGGGAATCAATGGAAAAAGTGAGAGACTTTATTTTCTTGGGCTCCAAAATCACTGCAGATGGTGACAGCAGACTTGAAATTAAAAGACGCTTGCTCCTTGGAAGAAAATCTATGACAAACCCAGACTGCATATTAAAAATCAGAGACATTACTTTGCCAAAAAAGGTCCATCTAGTCAAAGCTATGGTTTTTCCAGTAGTATTGTATGGATATAAGAGTTGGATCTTAAAGAAAACTGAGCACCAAAGAATTTATGCTTTTGAACTGTGGCATTGGAAAAGACTCTTGGACAGGAAGGAGATCAAACCAGTCAATCCAAAAGGAAATTGATCCTGAATATTCATTGGAAGGACTGATGCTGAAGCTGAAGCTCCAACACTCTGGCCACCTGATGCGAAGAACTGACTCACTGGAAAAGACTGATGCTGGGAAAGATTGAAGGCGGGAGGAGAAGGGGACGACAGAGGATGAGATGGTTGGATAGCATCACCAACTCAAGGGACATGAGTTTGAGCAAGCTCCAGGAGCTGGTGATGGACAGGGAAGCCTGGAGTGCTGTGGTCCATGGGGTCGCAGAGTCGGACACGACTGAGCAACTGAACTGAACTGACTGAGCACAGATCAATTTTTAAAATAGAAACCAAAGTTTATCATTCAAAGCTATCATCCTAACTAAAGAAAGATTAAAGAACAAAAGCTCTAACAAAGTACTGTTTTTGGAGAACTGGATGCAGAAAGACTTTCATTTTTTATTTGATACACTTCTTTGCTGTTTGGAAAGAAATTGTAAATGTGCATGCATTACAACTATGATAAAGAAAAACGGGAGGACAGGCCATGGAAGGCCTTGAATAAGTAAGGAGGGTCTGCTTTATTCTTAGTTATAAAGCCTTCCAGTGCAGGCTCATTTTGCTTGGCTTTGCTGCCCAGGCAGGCAGCATAAGGCTCCACAAGAACAATCCTTTGCAGGGACCGGCTCTGAATGGGGTGGGGGTGGACAGAGGTTGAGACACAGGAGAAGAGCTGGATCAAACGTTGAGGAACGTCTCAGGAGGGGTCATGCCTCAGAGAACTCCGCACACTCATTTGTCAGCAGGTCGCTGTACAAGAAATCATGGGACCTGTGCAGCATCTCGGTAAGACTTGCTTGGGCACCAGGCTCACCCCTCCTCCTGCTGGTACAGAGAAGTGCCCTCTAGTGACCATCAATCCCAGGAAGCTCTTCCCTTCATCACAGATCAGTTTGTCAATTCCAGCAAGAAAAATGGAGGAAACATACATTTATCAAGTATTTATTTCCAAAGCCACTGTTGAGTTTTTCTCTTTGTATCCATTTATGCAATTCCACCTAGTGGTGGGGGTATTCAGGGAACTATAAGGGCTCCAGCAAGAAGAAATGGGAAAAAGACATAAGATCCCTCCTGGCAACTTGAGTCCTGGCAGCCTCCATTAGGAAAGATCCGAATTGGGGAAACAACGCTGTTTCCCCTTCCTGGGTCCTCTCCCTGTTCTCCTCTCCATCCCAACCATTCACATTTGCTATCATAGTGAGGAATCTCCTGCTCTCCTTAATTTAAGGAGCAAGACAGGGAATGCTTATGCATCTCAATGCTAAAGTGCTGTTAACAACCCAGATTTCACTCATTTCTTTGCTTTTCAAAAGTTTGCCCCTTTGTGTATCTGGCAGTGTCCTCGCAGAAAATAAAGGGCCCAACTAGATGGAAGAAATGAGGAGAGCTTAATTAAATAACTATTTATGAGGATGGGTAAGTTAAGGGAAGTTTAAAAGGAATGATGAGACCTCCAAAAATGATCAACTAAAAGGAGCTTTTACTAACCCTAGGCTGAAAGGACAAGGGGAAGGATGAGTTACCATAACGCAGAGAGGGCTGAAATTATATTAATAACTAGTTGTAGCTGTGACTATAGGAATGGGCCTCCAAAAGGACTATGTCCTTGAGTAGAATAACACTGCTATTGCCAACTCACAGCCTAGCAGGCAGAGAGCTGGGGTAAATTAAAAACCCCCTTATCCCTCAAAGGCTTTTCTCCAGTTTCTTGTCAGTGTTGACCTTTGACAGATTTCTACAAGGAGCCACAGGAAAAGGCGCTCATTGTTAAAGAACAGAGATGTATCCTCCTGGAGTGCAAACTAGGGTAGAGAAGGATGGAAAGTAGGCCTTGATGGCAAGTGGAGAACATCCATCACCTTCTTATACCCACCACACAGCCTGTATTTCCTGGGACTTACTCTATCTCAGTGTTCAATCTCTAATTTTATCTCTTCAGTGTCTTATTTATATCTCTTTGCACCTTCTCTCTTTAGTGTAATTTTATTGGAATGATCACACTATCAATATACATACCTTTAAAAATGAGCCATTAAGAAAAGAGAAATATGTTCTTCTAGGTATTTTTTGGTTTATGAGCTAATTTTTGATTTTGGCTGCTCTAACAGAAACTCATTAAAACAGTGAAAAGAGAAAAGTTTATTTGCCCTGAAATAGTTTATAAATGGTGGTTTGGCAGTTTTAGACATGAGCGATCCTTCCAATTTGTTGCTCCTTCATCCCTCAAGAGGTTCTCTCATCTTAATAGTCCTTAATGGCCTCAATCTTTATTGCTACATCTGCATTCCAGCTGGCAAGAGATGCAAAATGACAGAAGTAAGTCCTTCCTTATCAGTAACTATATTAAATTTAAATGAATTAAACCATCCAATCAAAAGACAGATTGGCAGAGTGGATTTTTTAAAAGCTATTATCCAACTTTACACTTTCTATAAGAAGCTCATTTTAGATCAAAAGACACAAATAGGTTTGAAAGTAAAAGAATGAAAAAAGATACACTTTCCAGTTTTGGCTATAAGGAGCTTGGAAGTCACCGCTCCATCCTAAAAACAAGTAAACACTCAACAAATTGAAGAATCAACAACCATTTTGATCAGTAAGATGGAGGAAGACACAGGGCAAAGAGTCACCCCCAAGATTAAAGAGACAGACAGGCAAATACAGGAAGTCACGAATTACTGGAGCAGAGAATAATGGGTAAAAAACACCACAAGATCCAGTGCCAAGGTAGAAAAACCTGAAATACAGTATATGTCTGGCAACCAAAAAGTAAACAAGTCATAATGCATACTAAAAGGAAAACACACACACACACACACACACACACACACACACACACTTGAAAAGACAAAGCAAACGTCAGAACCAGACATGGCAGGGATGTTGGCATTATCAAACTGGGCATTTAAAACAACAATGATTAATATGCTAAGGGCTCTAATGGATAAAGTAGACAGTATATAAGAACAGATAGACAATGTAAGCAGAGAGGTAGAAGTTCTAAGAAGGAACTAAAAAGAAATGCTGCTGCTGCTGCTGCTAAGTCACTTCAGTCGTGTCCGACTCTGTGCGACCCCAGAGACAGCAGCCCACCAGGCTCCCCCATCCCTGGGATTCTCCAGGCAAGAACACTGGAGTGGGTTGCCATTTCCTTCTCCAATGCATGAAAGTGAAAAGTGAAAGTGAAGTCACTCAGTCGTGTCCGACCCTCAGCCACCCCTTGGACTGCAGCCTTCCAGGCTCCTCCGTCCATGGGATTTTCCAGGCAAGAGTACTGGAGTGGGGTGCCATTGCCTTCTCCAAAAAAGAAATGCTAGAGATCAAAAACACTGTAACAGAAATGAAGAATGCCTCTGATAAGTTTATTAGTACACTGAGCATGGTTAAGGGAAAAAAATTATCTGATTCTTGAGAATATATCAATTTGTTCTTGTTGCTCAGTCACTAAGTCATGCCTGACTCTTTGCAACCTGATGGACTGCAACATACCAGGCTTCCCTGTCCTTCACTGTCCTGAAGTTTGCTTGAATTCATGTTTACTGAGTTGGGGATGGTATCATATCTAACCATCTCATCCACACTCGCCCTCTTCTCCTTTTGCCTTCAATCTTTCCCAGCATCAGGGGCTTTTCCAATGAATTGGCTCTTTGCATCAGGTGGCCAAAGTATTGGAGCTTCAGCATCAATCCTTCCAACGAATATTCAGGGTTTATTTCCTTTAGGGTTGACTGGTGTGATCTCCCCCCTTGCGGTCCAAAGGGCCTTCAAGAGTCTTCTCCAACACCACAATTTGAAAGCATCAACTCTTCAGCACTCAGCCTTCTTTATAGCCCAGTTATCACATACATACACAACTACTGGAGAAACCATAGCTTTGACCTTTGTCAGCAAAGTGATATCTCTACTTTTTATTATGCTCTCTAGGTTTGTCATAACTTTCCTTCCAATAAGCAAGCGTCTTTAAATTTCATGGCTGCAGTCATCATCCACAGTGATTTTGGAAACAGAGAAAAGAAAATCTGGCACTGCTCCCACTTTTTCCCTTTCTGTTTGCCATGAATTGATGGGATCAGATGTCATGATCTTAGTTTTTCAAATGTTGAGTTTTAAGCCAACTTTCTCACTCTCCTCTTTCACCCTCATCAAGAGACTCTAGTTCCTCTTCACTTTTTGCCATTAGAGTGGTATCATTTGCATATCTGAAATTGTTGATATTTCTCCCAGCAATCTTGATTCCAGCTTGTGCTTCACCCAGCTCAGCATTTCACATGATGTACTCTGCATAGAAGTTAAATAAGCAAGATGACAAGATGTCGTGCTCCTTTCCCCATTTGAACCAGTCACCTGTTCCATGTCCAGTTCTAACTGTTGCTTCTTGACCTACATACAGGTTTTTCAGGATACAGGTAAGGTGATCTGCTATTCCCATCTCTTTAAGAATTTTCTGCAGTTTGTTCTGATCCTCACAGTCACAGGCTTTAGCATAGTCAATGAAGCAGAAGTAGATGTTTTTCTGGAATTCCCTTGCTTTCTCTATGATCCAACAGATGTCTCTGTCTTTTCTAAACCCAGCTTGTACATTTGGAAGTTCTCAATTTACATACTGCTTAAACCTAGCTTGAAGGATTTTGAGCATAAACTTACTAACATGTGAAATGAGCACAAATGTATTGTAGTTTGAACATTCTTTGGCTTTGCCCTTCGTTGGGATTAGAATAAAAATGGACCTCTTCCTGTCCTATGGCCACTGCTGAGCTTTCCAAGTTTCCTGACATATTGAGTACACCACTTTAACAGCATCATCTTTTAGGATTTGAAATAGCTCACCTGGAATTCCATCATCTCCACTAGCTTTGTTCATAGTGATGCTTCCTAAGGCCCACTTGACTTTGCATTCCAGGATGTCTGGCTCTAGGTGAGTGACCACATCATCATGGTTATCCAGATCATTAAGATCTTTTTTGTATAGTTCTTCTGTGTATACTTGCCACCTCTTCTTAATATCTTCTGGTTCTGTTAGGTGCTTACTCTTTCTGTCCTTTATCATGCCTATCCCTGCATGAAGGGTTCCCTTGATATAGCAATAGAACCTCCAAAACTGAAAAGCAAAGAGAACTAAGACAAAACACACAGAGAGAGACTATCCAAAGACTTCGGGACAACTACAAAAGTGTAACATACACATAATGGGAATACCAGAAGTTGAAGAAAGAATTGAACAGAAGAAATCAATGAAACAATAATCAAAATTTACCCCAAATTAGTGTCAGACACCAAAACACAGATCCAGGAAGATCAGAGAGCACCAAGCAGGACAAATGTCTCAAAAACGTACATGTAGGAATATTATTTCCAAACTGTAGAAAAATCAAAGGCAAAGATAAATATCTTGACAGAAGCTAGAGGAATAAAGAACTTTACTGCAGAGGAACAAGGATAAGAATCACATCTGACTTCTCCTCAAAAACCACTAGCTTCGAACTCTGCATCCTGTGAAATTATCTTTTTAAAGTGAAGGGAAACAGACTCTTAGACAGAGACTGAGGAAATTTCTTACCCGTAAACCTAACTTGTTAAAAGAAATTATTGGGAGAGAAGAAAAACAATATAGGTCAGAAACTTGGATCTTCATAGAAAAAGGGAGAGCATTTAAGAGGAGTAAGTGAAGGCAAAATAAAATCTTTTATTTTTTTTTCTGGATTGCCCTAACACATCACAGTTTATTCAAAACAATAATACAACATTATGTTCAATTTTGTATGCATAAGTATATGTCATCATGCATACATGTTTATATATGCTTATAAATAAGTGAAGTGAATGGCAGCAATGATACAAGTGACAGGACTGAAGAACTGGAATTATTTTGTTATTATAAGCTATTCTAACTAGCTGTGAAGTGGTATAGTGTTTTTATAAAGTGGACTTGGATTAGTTGGGAGTGTGTATTGCAAACACTGTAGCAACCGCTAAAAAGGTTTTTTAAAAAAGGAAAGAAGAAAAGTATCGCTGCTATGCTAAGAAAGGAGAGAAAATGCTAAGAAAGGCATGCTAACTGACATGCTAAGAAAGCAGAATCACATAAATGCTCGACTAAAACCACAAAAGTTTGAAAAAGCAGTTAACAAAAATAGGAATGAAGAATAAGGGCAACAAATAGAAAATAGTAACAAATATGGTAGATATTAATCCAACTACATTGATAATCACCCTGAACATCAATGATCCAAATGCACAATTAAAAGAGATTTTCATATTGTATCAAAAGCAAGACCCCACTATCTGTTGTCCATAAAAAATCTACTTTAAATATACAGACACATACAGATTCAAAGTAAAGAAATAAAGAAAAATATACCATGCTAACACAAATTTTTAAAAGCAGGAGTAGTTATATAATTTCAGATCAAGCAGACTTTAAAGCAAGGAAAGTTTCAGAGATAAACAAGGGCATTACATAATTATTATAAAGGGGTGAATTCTCCAAGAAGACACAAAAATTCTTAATATCTATATGCCTAAAAACAGCATCAAACTACATGGGGCAAAAACTGATAGAACTTCAAGGATAAATAGCAGAATCCATTATTACAGTTGGATACTTTCACACCCCTCTATCAGAAATGGAAAGATTCAGTGGGCAGAAAGTCAGTAAAGACATAGCTGAACTCAACAACATCATAAATCAACTTGCTATCATGGACATCTATAGACTACTTCATCCAACAATAACAGAATACACCTTCTTTTCATGCTCACATGGAATATTCATCAAGACAGGTCACATACTGGGCCATGAAACACACCTTAACAAATGTAAAAGAAGAGAAATCTTTCAGTGTCTGTTCTCAGACCACAATGGAATTCAGCTGGAAATCAATTAACAGAAAGATAACTGGAAAATTCCAAAATATATAGAGATTAAATAATACACTTCTAAATAACACATGGGTCAAAGAAGAGAACTCAAGATAAAGTCTGAAATATTTTCAATTAAAATACAATTTATCAAAATTTGCAGGATTCAGTAAGAGCAGTGCTTAAAGGGAAACTTAAAATGCTGAATGCATATATTAGAAAAGGGGGGGGGAGGCAAAATAAAGTAAGCAGAAGAAAAGGAGTAATAAAAATTAAAGCATATATCAATGAAATTGAACATAGAGAATCAATAGAGAAAATCAATGAAGTCAAAAGCTGATTCTCAGACTCACAGACATAGAGAACAAACTTACGGTTGCCAGGTTTAGGGGGGAAGGGGGAGAGATGGATTAGGAGCGTGGGATTAGCAGATGCAAACTATCATATAGAGAATGGATAAACAACAAGGTCCTACTGTGTAGCACAGGGAACTATGTTTAATACCGTGTGATAAACCAAAATGGAAAAGAATATGAAGATTAATGTATAACTAAATCACTTTGCTGTACAGCAGAAAATAACAGCATTGTAAATCAACTATATGTGAATAAAATAATTTTTAAAAAGATGCTTTTTTGAAAAGATTCATAAAATCAATGTCTCCAGTCAAGCTAACTAGAAACATAAGGAGGACACAAATTACTAATATCAAAAATAAAGCAAGGGACATCACTACAGACTCCATGGACATTAACAGGACAATAAAGGAATACTATACAACCCTATGCCCACAAATTTGATAGCCTACCTGAAATGGATGGATTCCTTGAAAAACACAATCTACCAAAACTCACAGAAGAAAGAGACAATATGAATATATATACTGAATATATATTTTTAACAAAATTATATCGGTAATAATAACCTTTTAAAACAGAAAGTGCCAGGCTCCAATGAGTTAACTGGTGAATTCTACCCAACATTTAAGGAAGAAACTATACCAATTCTCTACAATCTTATTCAGAGGATAGAAGAGGGACTACTTCCTAACTCATTCTATGATGTCAGCATTGCTCTAATACCAAAACCAGACAAAGATGTTACAAGAAAAGGAAACTACAGACCAATATCCCTCATGAACATAGTTGAAAAACCCTCAACAAAATGTTAGCAAATAGAATCTTAAGAAGGCATTAAAAATTATGTACCATGTCCATGTGGAATTTATTCCAGATATGCAAGGCTGGTTCAACATTTGAAAATCAGTTAATGTAATTCATAACATGAACAGAGCAATAAAAGAAAAATCACAATCATTTCTGTAGATGCAGAAAAAGCATTTGATGAAACAACAGCCATTCATGATAAAAATTCAGTTAACTAGAAACAGAGAACTCTCTCAACTTGTTAAGATGTACAATAATTCTACAACTAACAGCATACTTGAAACTTTCCCACAAAGATACTTGAAGCTGTCCCACTAAAATCAGGTATGAGGCAAGAATGTCCCCTCTCACCATTTCTTTTCAACATTATACTTAAAGTTCTTACTAATCCAGTAAGAAAAGTAAGTAAAATGTATATAGATCAGGAAGGAAGATATAAAACTGTCTTTGTTTGCAGATAGACATGTCTACACAGAAAATCTAAAAGAATAAAAAAAAAAATCCTCTGGAATTTAGAAGCAATTATAGCAAGGTTACAGGATACACAGTTAATATACAAATGTCAATTGTTTTTTTATATACCAACAATGAACAAGCAGAACTTGAAATTAAAAACACATTATTTATTTATATTCCCTGGTGGCTCAGATAAGAGACCTGGGTTTGATCCCTGGATCGGGAAGATCCCCTGGAGGAGGGAGGGCATGGCAATCCACTCCAGTATTCTTGCCTGGAGAATCCCCATGGACAGAGGATCCTGGTGGGCTACAGTCCATGGGGTTGCAAAGAGTTGGACATGACTGAGCAACATACACATTTATATTAGCATCCCTGAAAATGAAATATCTAAGTATAAACCTAATAAAATATGCTTTATTATTTTATCTGTAAAATCTATACAAGATTTTATAAAATCTATACAAGATCTATATAACTAAAACTACAAAGCTCTGATGAAAGAAACCAAAGAACTAAATAAATGGAGAGATAGTCCCTATTCATGACTTAATATTAAGATGTCAGTTCTCCCCCAAGTTTACTTATAGATTCACCTTTCACAGTTCAGTACTCAGAACTCAGGTCCCCTAACTCCAGATCCAGTGGTCTCCCAACCCAGCACTCTGCTGATTCAATATCCTAGATGCGCCCCTTGATTTCCAAATGCTGTAGTAGGGTTAGGTTGTTATGTGAGGTCTTAATCAAGCTAGGAGGCAGGGCGATGAAAGCAGCAGAAAGACAGCGCTTGTAGCCTAAGCACCAAGCAGGATGCTTTGATGTGAAAAGACAAATTTAGACAGAGGGTTCTTAGGAGAGTTAGATTTCCTAACTCTGAGCTGTGAGCTGTGATTTCATCAAATGTACAGTTTTGGCTGAAAATGTCCTTTATGAGGAATCCTGTAGAGAAATGTCATGTAGTGTTTAAACCAAAGACTGTTGGGTTTCATGTGGGCAACTGGTTATTTTGAAGTCATTGGCTTTCCTCTTCATGTTGGCTGCAAGATAACTTAGAGATGGATGCTTAAGCTCAGTCCCCGCGGCTCTGAACTCACAGAATCCACTCAGTTCCAACACTCCTCTATTACAGCACTTTTAATACTATACTGTAATGATTCATTGACATATGTCCCTTCCTCATCACACTGTGAGGTCTTCAAGGAATAAAAGTATGCCTTTAAATCCATAATGTATAGGACGGGACCAATGACTATTCTCAGTTATTAATAGCTCCCCTTCTGAAACTCATGGTTGTCTAGCATCTTGAAAAGACTGGCTCAGTCACCAGGTATCCTTCAGGTACCCCCCACTCCAGAGGACGGACAGTGTCCCCCGGAGCTGGTCAATCTGAAGAAGGTGCTTCCCTTTCATTGCAGGTTTGCTTGCTACCTCTGGGGAGGAGAAGAAAAAGAAAGGGTTTGCTCATGAGTTGCCTTCTTTCCAAAACCAGCAATGGTTTTTCCACCTAGCTTCACCTTAGGGTGGCTCCTCATGCTTGATATTCAGGAGTTTTCTTCAGGAAGAGAAAAAAGATATGAAAGTCCCTTGTGGCACCTTTTGGGAGCTGTCACCTATGACCGTTTATTTATGCATGAATTTGACAAACGTTATCTAAACCTACTTGATAAAGCACTATGCTATTTCTTTATGGAGCAAACACTTTTTATGTAAATCTCTGGTTAACAGACTCTTATCTGTTTAACCAAGCCTGTCCAGTCCACTAAGAAAATATATTGATTGACGTCCAGAAAACATTGAGTCCTCAGGACCATTCACTGACTGTCTAGTACACCTGGACACTACAGCCCTGAGTTAGCTGGTTCACAGGAAACAATTGGGTCTATTTCCAACCTTTCTTATGCCAGTTAGACTTTTTCATGTAATTACCTGATTTATCAAGTTTATCAAAACACATTATAAATCAATGAAATATGAATATAGAAAGAGAATTTTTGATTGAAATTAATGAGTGCTTAAAAGGGCAATAAAAGCTAGTCTCAAGATTATTGTAATTTAATTAGGAATGAGCCTGACAACTATACAAAACTGAAAAAAATTAGCAATATTGAAAAACATCATAAGAAGAATGCTATACACATGATGTTAAGATCTCTAATAAATACAACTGCAAATCATAGACAAGGCTGAATGGATGTGCTCTCTGCAAGAAAGACTAGAACTATATTTTATGACCATAGTCAAAGGAAAGTCCTTCTTGGTCCTTTATTTTAGTGAATGAATTCTGGGTTAAAATAAAATATTTCTATTACAAATGTGTCCTTTTTTATAATTGCTCTTTAACAGACTGTTGCAATTAACCTATCTACTTCTACTACTCTTAATGATATCACTAAACAGGCTTCTCAAAGCAGAGTCACTCAATATTCTTCTGTTCTTTCCATAAATAATAACTGAACATCTTCAATGTTCCAGTCCCTGTGCCAGGCACTAGAGGTTCAAAGACAACATATTCATCTTCAAGGAACTCACAGTCTGTGGAAGGAAGGAGCCTAGTGTGGGGCAGACTGCCACACAATGTGATCCCTGCGATCACAGAGTTGTTTGGGAGCCAAGGGTCCCCAGAGAAAGGATCATTTAAAAATTGCATTTTTTCTCATTTACAATTTATTATCAAAAATAATAAAATACTTAGGAATGAACTTAATCAAGACAGTAAAAGATGTGTACACTTAAAACTACAAAGCATTGATGAAGAAATTTAAAAGTACCCAAACAAAAGGAAAGACATTTTATGCTCAGGAATTGGAAAAGTTAATATTGTAAAATGTCCATGGTATTCAAGGAGATCTATAGATTTGATTCACTCTTCAGCAAAATACAAATAGCATTTTTTTGCAGAAATAGGAAAACAATCTTCTTAAATCCGTGTAGGTCCAAAAGACTCTGAATAGTCAAAGCAATATTTAGAAAGTAGAACAAATCTGGAGGCAACACACTTCCTAACTTCAAAATATACTATGCAAATACAATGGCAAAACAGTGTAAATTGCTTCAATCCTGAAGAAGAATGTCATACCCAACCACCCAGGAAAAGCATGGCAATATGAATCCAGGTGGCTCCCATGATTGACAACATCCTCAGGAAAAGGTCTATAATTGATTAAATCACTAGACTCACTATGCTGAATCTTCTAGCAGTCCACACTGTGACATCACATCCAGGCAAAATTCAAGAAAGCATTTCTAAGAAGGGTCCCTGCAGGTGCTAAGTCATAGGCATTGCACATCTACTTATTCTCATTACCCTGTATTCCAGCAGAGAAAGTCCTTGCCTCCAGCCAAGCCCACCTCAGCATCCAAATATCCTGGGATACGCAGGAATAGGGCTTCAGTAGTAAAGAATCCTCCTGCCAAGGGATCCCATCCCTGGATGGGGAAGATCCCCTGGAGAAGGAAACGGCAACCCACTCCAGTACTCTTGCCTGGGAAATCTATGGACAGAGAAGCCTGGCAGACTACAGTCCGTGGGACTGCAAAAGAGTGAGACATGACTTAGTAACTAAACAACACAGAAAATGCAGGAATACAGAACCTGCAAGTGCTAGGCTGGAAAGAGCACTGGACCTGGAGTCAGGGAATCCAGATTCTCATGAGCAACTTGGGTCACAAGACAACTCAAGCAGATAGTGAGGTAACAGGATTGCACCAGTCTGAGTTTTATGCCATTTGTTGTTGGGCACCTGTTTTCAGAATAAGGCAGTAGGGTTTGACTTCACCATAGACAGGAAGGAAACTTCGGTTACAAGTCAGGCGGCCTCAGAAGTTCATGTCTCTATACGCTGACTATAATCATGAGCACATATATTCTCATCTGAAGCTGTATTCGGCAGCTACCTGGTGGGCTTCCTTGGTGGCCCAGACAGTATGGCTTCTGACTGCCTGCAATGAGGGAGACCTGGGTTCGATCCCTGAGTTGGGAAGATCCCCTGGAGAAGGAAATGCAACCCACTCCAGTACTCTTGCCTGGAAAATCCTATGGACAGAGGAGCCTGGTAGGCTACAGCCCATGGGGTCACAGAGTCGGAGAAGACTGAGCAATTTCACTTTTTGGAATTCAGGAAGGTTGCTTGATGCTCTTTCTGTATGATGGTAGGGTATGTATTAGACACCAATATTGTCAATGTTTACCAATGCTAGCTATATAAATAGATGAGATTTGATTCTTGTTCTCCAGGAGCTTATAATAGAATGTGGAAGAAGGGCTCTTATACATACTTAACATACTGTTATGACTGGCTCTGAATTCTTCCAGGATAATGAACACAGAGAGGGATATGACCTCATTAATAAGGATGTACATGGTGGTAAGTGGATCAGGGAAGGCTTCCTAAAATACTTGGAGTTACAGTTGATGATTCTACAATTTACCAAGCAAGTAACCTATGTCACTTTTGCCAACCACACCAATCTTTAAAGGTAGGGAAGGAAAGATCAATAGGATCTAGACAAACGAAAATGGGAGAAAAAGCAGTTCATAGTGCCATTGCTAATAAAAGCACAGAGGTTGGTTTAGAGAATGGTGATCAGTATGCAAACAAGTTTTATTCCCTGTGACACCCCAAGTATTTGGTCTTGGTTGCTAGATCCCTCTGAGAGAGTCAGTTTCTAGGCAGGTTGATAAGGAGTCTAGGGGTCCCCAAGGAGAGAGGGGTCTGGAATTCTCAAGGAGGAAGAAAGGACAAACTTTTTTTTCTTTCTCTACATTCCTTAGGATTATATAACAATAATGTATCCTGCCTGAGGACAGTCTCTGGATTAAACCTTCTGGCTAATTCTGTTATCTTAAATGCAAATTATGGGAGTAGGTCTGGTGAGGTCTTTACAACCTCCAGACATTCTTTGGATTCATTGGAGAGTATATAACTTCATTGCTAACACTAGCAAGGGGGTACTCTTTCTGCCCCCTTCTGATGCCTATGTCAGAAGCTTTCTCTATCTCCTTTATACTTTAATAAAACTTTATTACACAAAAGCTCTGAGTGATCAAGCCTCGTCTCTGGCCCCGGATTGAATTCTTCTCCTCTGGGGGCCAAGAATCCTGGTGTCTTCGCATGATTCAACAACAACCTTTCATTTTGGGGGCTCGTCCGGGATCCTTCAGGACAAGGTAAGGATGCTTGGAGCTTTAGTTCTTTGTTCTCTTAGCGAACACGTTTTCTGCTGTGCTTTACTAACTCTACGGTGTGCTTGTGTGAATGAATGACATACCCTGCGTGAAGCAAGTAAGGAGCCCTGCTCTGCGGTTCCACGGTGATCTCATACGGCTTATGGCAGAAACCTGTCGGGGGGTTATACCGACCTGCCAATGCCAAGAGGCACCCAGTGTCTCCTTCGGGAACCGACCAGAAATATGCAAAGCGTGTGGACCGAACTCTCCTTTCTCGGTCAAACTTTTCGGTCTCTTTGACCATTTCATAACTCCTTGGGAATTAAAAGCACTAACCTAATCTATTGGATCATAGACTTTCAAGGGAACTTGTGATCTATACTGTTACTGTGTACTGTGGCTTAGGTCCCAAACTTGGATTGGTAGTCAAGAAAGCACCTAGCCTCGCTAGGAATCGAAAGTTCAGAAGCTAGATAGAGCTCTAGCTCCAAGAACATCTCTGAGGTTAAAGGTTACTCAGATTGGAACTGCAATGGGTTTTTTTTCTTTGATAACGCTGGCTCTTAGTGGATCAGAGGAGGCTGTTATACTGGTGTGGTGTTGCTTGGAAAGAACATCTCAGTTTTATGTTTGCATCAGTCTTATTGTGGTCAGGAAATACTCAGGATTGTGCACAGTCACTCAGGTGACGAATGTTTCCCCTAGTAGTCTTAGCTTTGGAGGCATTCCGGAAGGTTAGTCTGATTCACCCCGGGTGACATCAGAGGCAAGCAAGGTTAAAAGTGAAGAGCTGGGTGTCAAGTAGGGATGCTATCAGGTCTACCCCTGGTACATCTCCACCTCATCTCGGTGGTAGAACCGGGAGGGATGCGGACTGCGTCTGTGTCGGTAAGGGACAGACTAAGTCCAACCAGGAAGGAAAAGCTTTTGGTATAACGTCTGTCTACAGCCCCATCTACAGCAGGGAGGGACGCCTCCGGTAGAAAATGGCGCTGGTCGCTTTTTTTCTCTCTTACAGATGGGAGCTAACAATTCCAGCCTCACTCCTTTGAACTGTATCCTGAAAAACTGGGATAGATTTGATCCCCAGGGCTTAAAGAAGACACACCTGGTCTTCCTATGTGATACTGCATGACCACGGTATCCATTGGAAGATGGCAAACGGTGGCCAGTTGGAGGGTCTCTTAAGTATAATACTGTTCTACAATTAGACCAGTTCTGTAAGGAACAAGGGAAATGAGTAAAAGTAGCATATGTGTTGCCCTTTTTCTCTCTGTGAAATATGCAAGACTTATGTCCTAAGGGTATAGATTTGGGCGTGAAACCTTCAGCTCCCTCCTGTCCTCTTACTTTGCCCCCGTACCTGGAAATCCAAACTGAGATTCAAACTGCCCACATGGAGGTCCAAACAACTCCTGTCTCAGTACGACCTCAGACTACTCTGGTTTCAGTGGAAACTCAGACCATCAAAGTAAGAGATGAGATGGAGGACAGGAAACAAAGAGAAGAGGGAAAACAGATTTCTCCAATCTATCTCTGGGATCATATGCACAGAGCAGCCAGAGAGACTGAAGAACAGCCACACAAGCTGTTGCCTCTTTATGAAACACCCACTGGGAGAAATAATCAGTCTGTGAGAGTTAATAAGCCTTTCTCTTATCAAGAAATACAAAGAATCAAGGAGGATCTGGGAGATTATCTAGAGGACCCAGAAAAATATATTAGAGCTTTTAAAGGTGTTACTCTGCTTTATGACCTCATTTGGAAGGATGTTATGTATATCTTGGGACAAACACTGACTCCCGAGTCGAAGACTCGAGTTTTGGGGAAAGCGGTTGCTTATGGAGATGAATGGCTTGGTAATGAATCAGTAGGGAAGAGGGAAAACGAGATAGTGGCCCTCCCCACTGGGAATCAGGCGGTCCCAACTATAGAACCAGACTGGGACTACAACACAGCTAAAGGAAGATGGGATCAGAGTCATTTTGTTAGATGTATTCTTGAAGGACTTAGGCAGGCGCATTCTAAGCCTTCAAACTATGGCAAATTGGCAGACATAGAACAGGAGGAGAAGGAAGCTCCTGGTAAATTCCTAGATAGACTGAGAGAAGGCCTTCGCAGATTCACTGAGATTGATCCTGAAAGTGAAGAGGGAAAAGTGATCTTAAAGGATAGATTTCTCACTTAGTCGGCTCCAGATACCTGCCGTAAGCTATTAAAATGGGCGTATGGACCAAATCAGTCTTTAGATACTCTGTTACAACTGGCTCAGACAGTCTATTATGGTAGGGAATATGAGGAAAAGAAAGAGAGTTAAAAAAAGACAAAGGAAAAGACGGAAGCCTTCACCATGGCTATGAAAAACGTTCTTAAACAGCCTGAGAAAAATGCCCAGAGGGGCCCAGGTGAAAAGGGATGGGCTTGCTATTACTGTGGAAAGGAGGGGCATCTCAAGTGGGATTGCCCTCAGGCATCTAAGCTGTCCCCGGCTCCATGTCCAGTCTGCAAAGGACCACACTGGAAGAGAGACTGCCCCCAGAGGCATAGGTCTCCGGGGTCGGACTCTCAAGACAATCAGGACTGAAGGTGCCCGGGGGTCCCCACACAAGCTCCCGTCCTAATTACACCTGAGGAACCCCGGGTATTAATAATTGTGGGGGGCCAATCCGTCGATTTCCTTTTAGATACTGGGGCAACTTATTCTGTGCTTACTGAACCCCCTGGCCCACTTTCTTCCCAATCCGCTTCCGTAATGGGACTGTCTGGACGAGCCAAAAGGTATTATTTCAGTTATTCTTATCTTGCAACTGGGATTCTGTGCTGTTTTCACATGAGTTTCTGATTGTGCCAGAATCTCCCTCACCCCTTTTGGGAAGGGATATACTGAGCAAGGCCCATGCCTCTGTTTTCATGAACATGGAGCCCTTCCTTTCTCTCCCTTTAGTTGAACAAAATGTAAATCCTAGAGTATGGGTTGATGGAAAATCTGTGGGTCAAGCACGAAATGCTATTCCTGTAGTTGTTAAGCTCAAAGACCCACACGTATTTCCACATAAGAAGCAGTATCCACTGAAACCTGAAGTTAAGGAAGGGTTAAAACCCATCATCGAAAATTTAAAGGAGCAGGGACTATTAATTCCCTGTAACAGTCCTTGCAACACTCCTATTTTGGGTATAAAGAAATCGAATGGTAAATGGAGACTAGTTCAAAATTTACGAATAATAAAGGAGGCTGTAGTTCCTTTACACCCCATGGTGCCTAATCCTTATACTCTATTGTCTGAAATTCCTGAATGAGCCAAATATTTCTCAGTAATTGATTTAAAGGATGCCTTCCATTCAGTGCCTTTGGCGGAAGAAAGTCAATTTCTAGACTTAAATTGAAGAAAGTAGGGAAAATCACTAGACCATTCAGGTATGACCTAAATCAAATCCCTTATGATTATACAGTGGAAGTTAGAAATAGATTTAAGGGCCTAGATCTGATAGATAGAGTGCCTGATGAACTATGGAATGAGGTTCGTGACATTGTACAGGAGACAGGGATCAAGACCATCCCCATGGGAAAGAAATGCAAAAAAGCAAAATGGCTGTCTGGGGAGGTCTTACAAATAGCTGTGAAAAGAAGAGAAGTGAAAAGCAAAGGAGAAAAGGAAAGATATAAACATCTGAATGCAGAGTTCCAAAGAACAGCAAGAAGAGATAAGAAAGCCTTCTTCAGCGATCAATGCAAAGAAATAGAGGAAAACAACAGAATGGGAAAGACTAGAGATCTCTTAAAGAAAATCAGAGATACCAAAGGAACATTTCATGCAAAGATGAGCTCGATAAAGGACAGAAATGGTATGGACCTAACAGAAGCAGAAGATATTAAGAAGAGATGGCAAGAATACACAGAAGAACTGTACAAAAAAGATCTTCACGACCCAGATAATCATGATGGTGTGATCACTGACCTAGAGCCAGACATCCTGGAATGTGAAGTCAAGTGGGCCTTAGAAAGCATCACTACGAACAAAGCTAGTGGAGGTGATGGAATTCCAGTTCAGCTATTCCAAATCCTGAAAGATGATGCTGTGAAAGTGCTGCACTCAATATGCCAGCAAATTTGGAAAACTCAGCAGTGGCCACAGGACTGGAAAAGGTCTGTTTTCATTCCAATCCCAAAGAAAGACAATGCCAAAGAATGCTCAAACTACCGCACAATTGCACTCATCTCACACACTAGTAAAGTAATGCTCAAAATTCTCCAAGCCAGGCTTCAGCAATATGTGAACCGTGAACTTCCTGGCATTCAAGCTGGTTTTAGAAAAGGCAGAGGAACCAGAGATCAAATTGCCAACATCCACTGGATCATGGAAAAAGCAAGAGAGTTCCAGAAAAACATCTATTTCTGCTTTATTGACTATGCCAAAGCCTTTGACTGTGTGGATCACAATAAACTGTGGAAAATTCTGAAAGAGATGGGAATACCAGACCACCTGATCTGCCTCTTGAGAAATTTGTATGCAGGTCAGGAAGCAACAGTTAGAACTGGACATGGAACAACAGACTGGTTCCCAATAGGAAAAGGAGTTTGTCAAGGCTGTATATTGTCACCCTGTTTATTTAACTTATATGCAGAGTACATCATGAGAAACACTGGACTGGAAGAAACACAAGCTGGAATCAAGATTGCCGGGAGAAATATCAATAACCTCAGATATGCAGATGACACCACCCTTATGGCAGAAAGTGAAGAGGAACTAAAAAGCCTCTTGATGAAAGTGAAAGTGGAGAGTGAAAAAGTTGGCTTAAAGTTCAACATTCAGAAAATGAAGATCATGGCATCCGGTCCCATCACTTCATGGGAAATAGATGGGGAAACAGTGGAAACAGTGTCAGACTTTATTTTTGGGGGCTCCAAAATCACTGCAGATGGTGACTGCAGCCATGAAATTAAAAGACGCTTACTCCTTGGAAGGAAAGTTATGACCAACCTAGATAGAATATTCAAAAGCAGAGACATTACTTTGCCAACAAAGGTTCGTCTAGTCAAGGCTATGGTTTTTCCTGTGGTCATGTATGGATGTGAGAGTTGGACTGTGAAGAAGGCTGAGCACCGAAGAATTGATGCTTTTGAACTGTGGTGTTGGAGAAGACTCTTGAGAGTCCCTTGGACTGCAAGGAGATCCAACCGGTCCATTCTGAAGGAGATCAGCGCTGAGATTTCTTTGGAAGGAATGATGCTAAAGCTGAAACTCCAGTACTTTGGCCACCTCATGCGAAGAGTTGACTCATTGGAAAAGACTCTGATGCTGGGAGGGATTGGGGGCAAGAGGAGAAGGGGATGACAGAGGATGAGATGGCTGGATGGCATCACTGACTCGATGGACGTGAGTCTGAGTGAACTCCGGGAGTTGGTGATGGACAGGGAGGCCTGGCGTGCTGCGATTCATGGGGTGGCAAAGAGTTGGACACGACTGAGCGACTGATCTGATTTGCCTTTGAAGACCCTACGCATCCAGCTTCTCAGTTAACCTGGACAGTTTTGCCCCAGGGATTTCGTGACAGTCCTTACTTATTTGGACAAAGTTTGTCATGGGATCTACAAAACTTTAATAGCTCTGAAGCGGTGGTGTTACAATATGTAGATGATATTTTGCTCTGTGCTGAGACAGAGGAAGCTTGTTCGGGAGCCTCAGAAGATTTCTTAAACTTTCTGGCAGGCTGTGGTTACAAGGCATCAAGAGAAAAGGCTCAGCTTTGTCAACAGTCGGTTAGATATCTGGGCCTAATCATATCAGAAGGGACTAGGGCCATAGGCCCTGAGAGAATTAAACCTATATTAAATCATCGCCTACCTTTGACTTTAAGACAATTGAGAGGATTTTTGGGAATCACAGGTTACTGTCACATTTGGATTCCGGGTTAGGGGAACTTGCCCGGCCTTTATATAAACTTATAGCTGAAACTCAGCAGGCCCAAACCAACAAACTGGTTTGGTCTCCAGAAATTCAAAAGGCTTTTAAAGTTCTTCAGACTGCTCTCCTGCAAGCTCCAGCTCTGAGCTTGCCCACAGGGTCAGAATTTAATTTGTTTGTCACTGAAAGAAAAGGCATGACATTGGGAGTTTTGACACAACCCCGAGGGACTCATCAGCAACCTATTGCTTATCTAAGCAGAGAATTAGATGTAGTTTCACGTGGGTGGCCCCACTGCCTAAGAGTAATTGGGGCAGCGGCTTTATTAGCACCTGAAGCTTTAAAAATAATTAATGGATGAAACCTTACTTTACTGACTTCTCGTGATGTGAGTGGAATCTTAAATTCTAAGGTTAATATTTGGATGACAGACAGTAGGCTTCTTAAGTATGAGTCATTGTTGTTAGAAGGACCAGTAACTAAGCTTAAAGTTTGTGGAAATCTAAATCCTGCCACTTTCCTTCCTGAGGAGGAAAATGAAACACCTGATCACGATTGTTCCCAATTCCAAACTTTAAACTATGCCACTCAGGAGGATCTAACGGATACCCCACTAGACAATCCCGACATGGAAATATTTACTGATGGCAGTTCTTTTATTCGGGATGGAAAGCGTAAAGCAGGTTACGCGGTGGTGACTGCTGAACAGGTTTTAGAAGCAAAATCTCTCCCCCAGGGAACCAGTGCTCAGTTAGCTAAGCTTGTAGCTCTGACCTGAGCTCTAGAGTTAAGCAAAGGGCAGCGGGTAAATATCTACACAGATTCTAAGTATGCTTATTTGACTTTACATACTCATGCTGCAATATGGAAAGAGAGACAGTTTAAAACAGCAACAGGAGAACCTATTAAGCATTTCAGAGAGATCGAGAGACTTTTAACTGCTATATATTGTCCTAAAGAAGTAGCTATTATACACTGCAAAGGGCACAGCAGGGATGGGAGTAAAATAGCCGAAGGTAATCAGCTGGCTGACTGTCAAGCCAGAAAAGCGGCACTTTACGAAACCCCTTCACTACAGACGCCTTTGATCTGGACAGGTCCTGTGGAACAGGAAAAACCACAATATACTGAGGAAGAATTAGAAAGATATGAGAAACGAGGAGCAAAGATTACTGATAAAGGATGGTTACAGTCCGAGGATGGACGATTAATAATTCCTGAAAATGCTCAGTGGAAAATTCTTAAGGGTTTACATCAGAGTTTTCATTTGGGTGCAGAGAGTACTTACCAAATGGCTTCTCGTTTGTTTGAAGGTAAAAATGTAATGAAAACGTTAAAGAATATTATCAAAAAGTGTGAGATTTGTCAAAAAAAAAAAAAAAAAAACAACCCAAAGACTGAAAAGCTAGCAAAATCTGGATTACAACGAAGTGGGAAGTATCCTGGAGAGGACTGGGAAATTGATTTTACTCATATGCCAAAAGCTAATGTATATTCTTGCTTACAAGTTTGGGTAGATACCTTTACTGGATGGATTGAGGCTCTTCCCTGTCGTAGTGAGCAGGCTAAGGAGGTTATAAAGATTTTAACCCATGAAACTACCCCCAGGTTTGGGCTGCCACGGAGCCTTCAGAGTGACAATGGCTCCGCCTTTAAAGCTGCTGTAACTCAGGGGTGTCTAAAGCTCTAGGAATAGAATATCACTTACACTGCTCCTGGAGACCCCAATCCTCCGGAAAAGTTGAAACAGCTAATGACATTATCAAAAGACATCTGCGCAAATTAACTCAAGAGACGCAGGACAAACGGATTAAAGTCCTACCCATAGCTTTAATGAGGGCTCGAACTGCCCCAAAAAAGGAGGGACTGTCCCCCTTTGAATGTACTTATGGAAGGCCATTCTTACGCACAGACATTGTTATAGATCCTGAAGCCTTGGAATTAACTAATCATGTAACTCAGCTCTCAGCTTTTCAACAGGCCTTAACAGAACTCCGGGAGACGACTCCTGACCCAGCCTCCGAGACAAGCAAGGCTCTATTTGAGCCAGGAACCGAGTTCCTCATAAAAACATTGGAATCTGGGGGCCCATCCCTCAAGCCTCTCTGGGAAGGTCCTTACCAGGTTATTCTTTCTTCTCCCTCAGCTGTCAAAGTGCCAGGAATTGATTCGTGGGTACATCACACTCGAGTTAAGAGGTGGCACCCTGACCAAAATTAAGTGACTTCATTTTATGTCTTTACTTTCTATGCTCTGACTTTGTACCTTTTAGATGGACCTGATAACCTATGTGAGCTTACTTCTGCTGACTCCAAATATCCTGAGTCTGCCGTTGGATCCTGAAGACAATGTCTTCCTGTCCTGGGCTCACTCCTATGCTGCATTCCGCAATCGGTCTAACTGCTGGGTCTGCGGACCACTCCCCTCTCTTCATCAGTGGAAGGCTTCCCATGGTGGACATCCCCACTTCAAGGAAAAGACTTTCTCCAAGTCTGTGAATACCTTCGACAACAATCACATGCGATGCCTCTTCTTCATCTGATGACATTTACCAACCCTAAAATGGACTGGTGCAAAACTGTGCACTTTAACTATGGACATAATGTGACTTTTAATTTTGATTCTGATTGTTTTGTTTTTGCTCTTTGCTCCCTGCATCTGTAACTGTATAACTGGATTTGTTTCTAGCCACATGAAAGCTTTTAAGTTACAAATGGTTGCTCAAACTCCTGCTACTGTTGCAACTTCCTCCAACTACTATTTGGGGCCCCTGGATCAGATATCCTCACTATGAGGATTAGGAGAATATGTTGCCTCACCAATTTAGGGACAATGCCCCTTTTCAGCTCAGAAGCAGTTATGGAATGAGAACGACGCCCCTTTTCCCTAGGCAACATAATTCTCCTAAAAGAAAAGGGGGGAATGAGAGAGTCAGTTCCTAGGCAGGTTGATAAGGAGTCTAGGGGTCCCCAAGGAGAGAGGGGTCTGGAATTCTCAAGGAGGAAGAAAAGATAAACTTTTTTTTCTTTCTCTACATTCCTTAGGATTATATAACAATAATGTATTCTGCCTGAGGACAGTCTCTGGATTAAACCTTCTGGCTAATTCTGTTATCTTAAAATGTAAATTATGGGAGTAGGTCTGGTGAGGTCTTTACAACCTCCAGGCATTCTTTGGAGTCATTGGAGAGTATATAACTTCATTGCTAACACTAGCAAGGGGGTACTCTTTCTGCCCCCTTCTGATGCCTATGTCAGAAGCTTTCTCTATCTCCTTTATACTTTAATAAAACTTTATTACACAAAAGCTCTGAGCGATCAAGCCTCGTCTCTGGCCCCGGATTGAATTCTTCTCCTCTGGGGGCCAAGAATCCCGGTGTCTTTGCATGATTCAACAACAACCTTTCACCTCTTAAGACTGGAATGCCATGAGCAATGAGCAATGCTTCTCATGATCCTGAAGGGATAAAGGTTGGCGTAAGTTTTGCACAATCAGTTGGAATCAACTCTACAATATTGTTAAGTCCAGAGAGAGCCAACAAAGTTACCCCAACAGGATAAACCAAAAAAGCAAGTCCTCCTCTTCTGATCTTCCTCCCTGGAATATGCCCAACCCTCCAGGTTCAGAAATCACAACTAGAAACAGTAGGAAGGCAGAACAAGGAGAAAGTGGGAGAGGGAAAGAGAGAAGCAACAGAGAGCACCGTTTCCCTGCTGCAGTCTTCTCACCTGCAAGAGTCAAACTGGGAGCAGGGGAGATGGTTCATCTTTAAATTGAATTTGATGTTTTATTCCTCACATAAAAATTCAACTCTAAAAATTTTAACAACTTTGACATGGATGATGATGTAAGACTCAGTAAGCAATTATCAGAAATTTTCTACCTAAATTCTGCAAATCATCCTGTGCAGGCAAGTGAAGTTACTTAGTCATGTCCGACTCTTTGCAACCCCATGGACTGTAACATACCAGGCTCCTCCATCCATGGAATTTTCCAGGCAAGAATACTGGAGTGGTATTTCCTTCTCCAGGGGATCTTCCTGACCCAGGGATCAAACCTGGGTCTCCCGTATTGCAGGCAGATGCTTTACCATCTGAGCCACAGGGAAGCCCCATTTTTCAAAATGTAGTATCTATAGTATCTTGTCTTTTAATACAGTTCATAAGGTTCTCACAGCAAGTATACTGGGGTGGCTTGCCATTCCCTCCTCCAGTGGATCATGTTTTGCCAGAACTCTCCACTATGACTTGTCTCGTGTGGCCCTACATAGCATGGCTCATAGCTTCATTGAGTTAAGCAGCCCCTTCGCCATGACAAGGCAATGATCTATGAAGGGACTTCCTCTTCTCGGGCTCTAAAATCACTGTGGATGGTGATTGCAACTATGAAATCAGAAGATGATTGCTTTTTGGCAGGAAAGCCATGACAAACTTAGACAGGGTGTTGAAAAGCAGAAACATTACTCTGTCAACAAAGGTCTATATAGTCAACACTATGGTCTTCCCAGTGGTCATATATGGTTGTGAGAGCTGGATCATAAAGAAGGCAGAGCATCAAAGAATTGATTCCTTCTAACTGTGGTGTCGGAAAAGACTCCTCAGAGTCCCTTGGACTGCAAGGAGATCAAACCAGTCAATCTTATGGGAAATCAACCCTGAATACTCATTGGAAAGACTGATGCTGAATCTGAAGCTTCAGTATTTTGGCCACCTGATGTGAACAGCCAACTCATTGGAAAAGACCCTGATGACAGAAAAGATTGAGGGCAGAAGGAGAAAAGGGCATCAGAGGATGAGATGACTGGATGGCATCACCAATGCAATGGACATGAACTTGGGCAAACTCCAGGAGATGGTGAGGAACAGGGAGGCCTGGCGTGCTGCAGTCTATGGGGTCTCAAAGAGTTGGACATGACTGGGTGACTGAACAACATCATAGCATCTTGATATTTAGAGCAAAACTTCTGTTTTAATATCCCGTTATACAAATGAAAGAATAACATATGTCTTCTTCAGAAGTTCTGAAGAGATCAATGAAAGAAGACATACAGGTTTGAACCACTAGTTATATCTGTAACATTTTGTTAATTTTTAAGGAGAGCTTGGAAAAAATATGACAAAATTTTAAATATATGGTTTATTTTAACAGTGGGTATGTGAATGCTTATTACATTATCTTCTAGCTGTACACTTGGCTTATAGACTTCTCCAGAGCATAACCCTGTCCTCACCATGTCTTCAGTATCCACCTAGGAAGTCAATCCAACAAACTAACCTTTTAGCTTTTTCACTTTTCTGAATTAATCATCAACTAATGAGTTGCAAAAAATAGTACAAAGAGTCCTTTTCATCCGTCACCAAGCCTCAGCCAACAGTGACATCCTCATAAAGCACATTATCAAAACCAAGAAATTGATCATAGTAGGATACAACTATCAACATTACAGATCTCACTTAGATTTCACCACTTTTGCATGCACTCATTTTTCATGCCATTATATATAATTCTAGGGCATTTTATCACATCTTCTATTGTATAACCACCAACACTTTCATGATATGAAAGTCTTCACCACCAAAAAACTCCCTTCAGCTCTGTATTTATAGTCAAACCCACTCCATCCCCCTTCTCAAACCCCTAGCAACCAGCAACCACTGATCTGATCCCCATCTCGATAGTTCTGTCATTTCAGAAATGTTATATAAATGGAATTGTACAACATCAAACCATTTGATTTGGGGTTTTTTTCACTGAGCATATGTCCTCAACCCAAGTGGTTGTATGTTTCAATACTGTGATGTTGTTTTTTTCATTTTTGAATAGTATTCCATGGTATGCATGTACCACATTTGGTTTCAATATTCACAAGTGGAAGGATATCAGTTTGTTTTTGGTTTCCTATTATAAATAAACCTGTCATGAACATTTCTCTATAGGTTTCTATGTGAACATAAGTTTTCCATTTTCTAAGATAAATGCCAGGAATAGATTGCTGGGTTATATGGTTAAGTGTATGTTCAACTTTTAAGAAAACGCAGAAGAGTTTTCCAGCGAGGCTGTACCATTTTACGTTCCCATCAGCAACATAGGATATGAAAGATTCAGTTTCCCAAATCTTTATCAATATTTGAAACTATCAGTATTTTTTTTATTTTAGCCATTCTGAGAAGTGTGTAGTGTGTGGTGGCATCATGGTTTTAATTTGCATTTCCTAATGGTGAGGAATGCTGAACATCTTTTCATGTGTTTACCTGCCTTCCATATGATGTAACAAGTCTTTTGCCCTGGTTGAATCTGACTCCCACTAACGCCATGCCTGTTGCCAGGGAGCTGAGTATGGGTTTGAAGAACAACATCCAACCACACCCAGAGGTTTCACTTTCAATGTAGGTCCCCGCACCTCAGGTATCCACTTGGCTCTGCTGAGTGATTATGTAACGTTTCCATAATTACCCTTCTCCAAGGGAAACATTTCACACCATCTCTCCCCTGAAACCTCCTCTTCACTCTTCTAACACTCACAGATGATGCTCTGCTGAAAACTTCTCCATCTCCTCACACCCAATCTACCAGCCAGTCTGCCTCTGAGCTCATTTCTCTGCCTTTCCTGCCATGCCAGGGAATAGTTCTGCACACTCGTATCTGAAGCCATCTTTTCTACCCGTGTGCCAGCCCCCACCCCTCTCCTACACAGAAACAGTGTAGACAGTGATTACCTCTCCACCTGCCTCTGCAATGATCCTTCTCTACTGGATCATCTCCGCAACCACAAACATGGTCTTCCATCTCCTAACTTAAAGACCACCAGGTCTCCATTCCCCTCCGTCCACAGCCTGCTCTCTCTGCTTGCCTTTATGGCGCATCTCTTTTCTCAATCTCTCTCCTCCTTCTCCTCCTCCATTTCCTCTTCTTCCCTCACCTCCCTCTTCACATCTCTGTCTCACCCTCTTGGCTACATCATTAAATTTATTTTCCTTGTTCTAAAATTTTATTTTTGAAATAGCAATACATTTGTAGCTGTAAAAAAATTTAAAGCATTCATTAAAAACGGTCATTCCATTCCAGGTCTTCAGGCATCTGTGCCTTCTCCACAAAGACGAATACAGTTATTATGGTTATTAGTTTTTTTAAATCTTTTCAGAGATACTTAATGTTAAAACAAGTGTATATAGATATATTTTTATGAGAAGGAATACTGTACATAATACATGTATTATATGTACATATATGTATAATATATGTATTCCTTTTCATATATATATTGTTCTGCACACTGTCTTTTTTTTTTTTAACTTGGTATATCTTGGAGGTCCTTCCATATCAGGTTTGTTGTTCTCTTTATAGTTACACAGTATTCCATTGTATGGATGGACTAATAACCACTACTTTACACAGATTGGTGGCCATTTTGGCTGTTGCCAATCTTTTTTATTGCAAATAGTTCTACATTTATGAACTTATATTTGTACATGTGCAAGAGACAAATATCTCTACGATAAGTTGCTAGATGAGCAATTACAGGTAGAAAAACTTTGACACTTTACACATGTTGATCTCTGTTGCAAGTTGCCCTTCCTGGGGACTCCATCAGCCTTCACTCCCACCAGAAACAGGTGAGAGTGCCTTGTCCCCACACTATCTCCCACACAGCACACTACCAATCTATGGGGTCTTTCATATTTCAATGAGTAAAATATAACTGTGTAATTTTAATTTGCATGTTTCATTATATGTTTGGCTTCTCATTCTTCTATATGTTTAAGAGCCATTTTTATTTTCTAGAAATTGTGAATTTGTGACCCATAGTCATTTTATTATTGGCTTATTAGACCTAGAATTATAATTTTATGGAAGCTTTTGCAATTAGGAGAAAATAGTTCTTCATCTTTGATATGAGTAACTAATATTTTCTCAACTTACTACTTATCTCTTAATTATGGTGGTTCATGCCATGCCAAAATTTTTCATTATGTTGTCTTCATTAATCTTTTCTTTAATATCTTCTGAATTTTGTGCCATACTTTGAAAATCTTCTCCACTTTGAGTTAAAAGGAATTTTCCTAGAGTTTATCCAGATACTATTCAGTTCAGTTCAGTCGTTCAGCTGTGTCTGACTCTCCACGACCCCATGAACTGCAGCACGCCAGGCCTCCCTGTCCATCACCAACTCCCAGAGCTTACTCAAACTCATGTCCATTGAGTTAGTGATGCCATCCAACCATCTCATCCTCCGTCGTCCCCTTCTCCACCTGCCTTCAGTCTTTCCCAGCATCAGGATCTCTTCAAATGAGTCAGTTCTTTGCATCAGGTGGCCAAAGTATTGGAGTTTCAGCTTCAGCACCAGTCTTTACAATGAATATGCAGGGCCAATTTCCCTTAGGATGGACTTGTTGGATTTCCTTACTGGGAGATTCTTACAAGGGACTCTCAAGAGTCTTTTTCTACACCTCAGTTCAAAAGCATCAATTCTTCAGCGCTCAGCTTTCTTTATAGTCCAGCTCTCACATACTTACATGACTACTGGAAAAACCATAGCTTTGACTAGACAGACCTTTGTTGGCAAAGTAATGTCTCTGCTTTTTAATATGCTGTCTAGGTTGGTCATAACTTTTCTTCCAAGGAGCAAGCATCTTTTAATTTCATGGCTAAAGTCACCACTTGGAGTGATTTTGGAGCCCCCCAAAATAAAGTCTGTCACTGTTTCCTCTGTTTCCCCATCTATTTCCCATGAAGTGATGGGACTGGATGCCATGATCTTAGTTTTCTGAATGCTGATTTTTAAGCCAGCTTTTTCACTCTCCTCTTTCACTTTCATCAAGAGGCTCTTTAGTCCCTTTTCACTTTGTGCCATAAGGGTGGTGTCATCTGCATATCTGAGGTTATTGATATTTCTCCCAGCAATCTTGATTCTAGCTTGTGCTTCTTCCAGCCCAGCGTTTCTCATGATGTACTCTGCATATAAGTTCAATAAGCAGGGTGACAATATACAGCCTCGACGTACTCCTTTCCTGATTTGGAACCAGTCTGTTGTTCCATGTCCAGTTCTAACAGTTGTTTCTTGACCTGCATACAGATTTCTCAGGAGGCAGGTCAGGCAGTCTGGTATTCCCATCTCTTGAAGAATTTTCCAGTTTGTTGTGATCCACACAGTCAAAGGCTTTGGCATAGTCAATAATAAATCAAAAGTAGATGTTTTTCTGGAACTCCCTTGCTTTTTCGATGATCCATCAGTTGCTGTCAATTTGATCTTTGGTTCCTCTGCCTTTTCTAAATTCAGCTTGAACATCTGGAAGTTCTTGGTTCACATACTGTTGAAGCCTGGCTTGCAGAATTTTGAGCATTACTTTGCTAGCGTGTGAGATGAGCACAATTGTGCATTAGTTTGAGCATTCTTTGGCATTGCCTTTCTTTGGGACTGGAATGAAAACTGACCTTTTGCAGTCCTATGGCCACTGCTGAGTTTTCCATATTTGCTAGCATATTGAGTGCAGCACTTTCACAGCATCATCTTTCAGGATTTGAAATAGCTCAACTGGAATTCCATCACCTCCACTAGCTTTGTTCATAGTGCTGCTTCCTAAGGCCCACTTGACTTCATATTCCAGGATGTCTGGTTCTAGGTGAGTGATCACACCATCTTGACTATCTGGGTCATAAAGATCTTTTTTGTACAGTTCTTCTGTGTATTCTTGCCACCTCTTGTTAATATCTTCTGTTTCTGTTAGGTCCCTACCATTTCTGTCCTTATTGTGCCCATTTTGCATGAAATGTTCCCTTGGTATCTCTGATTTTCTTGAAGAGATCTCTAGTCTTTCCCATTCTATTGTTTTTATATTTTATTTATTTTTAAGTATTTAGTATACTTGGATTTATCCTAACATTATTGCAAAGTATGTTTTCAACTTTATTTTAGATGATTATCAGTTGCCTCAATCCCATTCATTGAATAGTATATGTTTTACCCCCGACTTTAACATACACCCTTTGTCATACAGTAAATTTCCATATGCATTTGTGTCCAGTTCTGAGACTTTTCCACTGTAAGTTGTTTTATGTATGGATCAGTACTGCAATGTTGTCCTCATTAAAGTTTTGTATTAATATAATGTTTCAATCGCCCTCTGTACTCTTCTTTTCAGAAGACGTATTTGTATTTGTGTGTGCACACTTAGTCGCTTAGTCATGTCTGACTCTTTGTGACCCCATTGACTGTAGCCCACCAGGGTCCTCTGTCCATGGAATTCCCAGGCAAGAATACTGGAGTGGGTGGGTGGCCATTTCCTTCTCCAAGGCATCTTCCTAACACGGGGATCGAACCCGAGTCTCCTGCATTACAGGCAGATTCTGAGCCATGTGGACCTCCGTAAGTATCTTAATCTCTGCAAGCCTCCTCCCCTCCTCTGTAATGTGGGGACAGTAACTCCCGCCTAGCAGGGTGGCTGTGAGAATGGATGGTCACACAGCAGGCACTCACATTTTGTTTGTGTGCCCAGGAGCACCAGTGGGGAGTTTCTGAGCTTGGATCCGACCATCCCAGCCAGGGAGACTGAACTCATACTCAGGAGTCGAAGTGACAAGACCCTTTCTGAAAATGACATACTGACCCTGACCCTGCTCTTGCTGAATATCCTCTCTGCCATGGGAGGCTTGGCAGGAAACGCGGTTGTGCTCTGGCTCCTGGGCTTCCACATGGGCAATGATATATCTTCCCCATCTACATCTTAAACCTGGTGGAAAGCCAACTTTCTCTTCCTCTGCTGCCAGATTACAGACCACACACCTGGTCCAGGAGACACTCATCACTTCCTGCCACAGCCACAACCCCATTGCTCTCAACTTTGTGCCTATCTTTGCCTATCCCTCAGGAGCTTTCTGGAAGGAAATGGCAACCTACTCCAGTACTCTTGCCTGGAGAATCCCATGGACAGAGGAGCCTGGTGGGCTACATACAGTCCATGGGGTCGCAAAGAGTTGGACATGACTGAGCAACTCACACACACACACACACAGGAGCCTTCTCAGTGCCGTTAGCACCAAGTGCTACTTGTCTGCCCTGTACCCCCATTTGGCACTGCTGCCGCTGCTCCAAACACATGTCAGCTGTCACGGGTGCCCTGCTCTGGGCCCTGTCCCTGCTGCTGAGGATCCTGGCAGGGAATTCCTGTGGCTTCCTGGTTAGGGATTTTGACCGTGTTTGGTGTTGGATGTTTGATTTCATCATTGCTGGGTGACGGATGTTCTTATTGGTGGTTCTTGCTAGCTCCAGCCTGGCCCTGCTGGCCAGGGTCCTCTGTGAGTCCCAGCAGGGGCGGCTGACCAGGCTCTGCATCCTGCTCATGGTGCTGGTCTTCCTCCTCAGCAGCCTCCCGGCAGCCATCCAAAGGTTTCTGCTGTACTGGCTTCAGGAGGATTTCAGTATGTCCTTGTTTTAGGATGGGGATGGTCGTATAGAGCAGTTCCAACTCCATTATTGACTTTTTTGTTGACTCCTTTAAACATCAGAGACAGGGGCAGCTGGCCCTCAAGTTGGCTCTTCTGAGGGTTTTGGACGACACAGCTGAGGTGAAGAAAAGCGGAGGAAGCCTTCCTCAGGAAACCAGGGAGGTGTCAGTAATTTCATGTAGTGATTCTGTATTAACCAGGGTTCAGTCAGAGAAGTAGTACTTACAGAAGATTCTCTGTATCATTGTGTAAATATGTATATGTATATATATTGGGGTAAAGAATCCACCTGCCATTGCAGGAGGACCCAGGAGACATGGGTTTGATCCTGGGTGGGGAATATCCCCTGGAGGAAGAAATGGCAACCCCCACTCCAGTATTCTTGACTGGGAAATCCGATGGATAGAGGAACCTGGTGGACTATAGTCCATGGGGTCGTAAAGAGTCAGACACAGTGGAGTGACTGAGCACATGTATATATATTTGACCCTACACAGTTGTAGGTTCTGGTTAGACTGTCTCTGTAAGACTGTTGCCTGTTTGTCTGATGCTCGAGTTTGAAGCCCGCAGGACAAGCTGGAACTCAGGAGCATGAGCTAAAGCCCATGAGAACCAACCAGAACTTGTGTCAGTCTCTCTCAGCACCTGCGGTTTTGCCGGTCTGCAGAGGTTGGCTCCCTTCCTATGGAGCTAACCACACACCTGGTCCAGGAGTCAGAGAAGCCGCAGGAGCATCAGGGGAAGGTGGAGCAGCTGTAGGCCAGCAGCTGCCTTGTGCCAACGAGATGAACCGAGAGAGAAGCCACAAGGCTCATGAACGTCCTGGTCCCCCAGCACCGACCTTCCACACATAGACACAGTAGGACTGCTGCTTCCTTGCCAACCACCGCATCTTGTGCAAACGGGCTCTTGATGCCCACTTTAAGTAGAAGCATAAAGGGAAAGGAGTTGCGGGAAATGTAGTTCAGCCTAGCCAAGCTGACACTTCAATTTCAAACCCATCACAGTCCACTTGTTGTCAATGTGGCACCCATAACCACCTCCCTAAGCTATAGTTAATTTCAAATAAAGACAATAAAGCAAAACGAAGCTTCCCCTTAACATGACAGACTTATCCCGTAATACCTGCAATATACTAACTTTTTCTCCAAAAGAAGATACATCTTTTCATGGACTATCAATCATTTATTTCTCTTTTCTTTCTAAGTATCTTTTCTATTCATTTTTATTAGGTTGTTTAGCTCTTTATATTGATTTGCTCAAGTTCTTCACATATTCTAAATAAACTTCTTTGTTGAATTCATGTCTCACAAATATTTTTCCTCAGTCTGGGATTTGCCTATTTATTGTTTAAATATCTTTTGTTGGGCAGTGAATTTTGTTTTTCATGAAATCTAAGTTATCAATTTTTACCTTTTACTTTTAGTGCTTTATGCTAAGACATCTTTGCCTACTCTGAGGAAACAAAAGTATTCTTCACATACTCTGTTTTCTTCTAACAGTATTATAATTTTTGCTCTTTCATATATTAATTTCTGTGCAGAGTTTGAGGAAGGGGTCAAGGTTCATTTTTCCCTATCAGTTATCTGGGTGTACTAACTTGTTTGTTGAAAAGACCTTCCTCCCTCCCCGTTAAATTATTTAGCCCCTCTGTCAAAAACTATAAGTATGGGTCTATCTCTGGATGTTCTGATCTATTAGTCTATTCCAGCAGTCAGCAAACTACAGCCTATGTGCCAAACCCAACTGAGTTCTGTTTCTTGTAAATAAAGTTTCATTGGAACATAACTATGCCTATTCATTTATATATTTCCTGTGGCTGCTTTTGTGCTAAAACAGCAGTGTTGAATAATTGTAACAGAGACTATATATGGCTTCAAGACTGAAATATTTACTATCTAGTCCTTTCCAAAACAAATTTGCTGATCTCTGGTCTATTTTTAAACCAACGTCCACTGTTATGATGACTGTAGCTTTGCAGTAAGTCTTAATATCAGGTGGTGCATGCCCTCTAAGTTGGGGGATGGTTATTTTAGCCCTTGCATTTGCATATAAATTTTAGAATGCTAAGTCACTTCAGTCGTTTCTGACTCTGTGCAACCCCATAGACGGCAGCCCACCAGGCTCCCCCGTCCCTGGGATTCTCCAGGCAAGAACACTGGAGTGGGCTGCCATTTCCTTCTCCAATCCATGAAAGTGAAAAGTGAAAGTGAAGTCGCTCAGTTGTGTCCGACTCTTAGCGACCCCACGGATTGCAGCCTAACAGGCTCCTCCATCCATGGGATTTTCCAAGCAAGAGTACTGGAGTGGGGTGCCATTGCCTTCTCCGAATTTTAGAATAAACTTCTCAACTGCTATAAAAATCCTGATGGGATTTTGATTGTGTTTAATCTATTAATTAATTTGGATGTAAATGATATCTTAGAATAAAGAGTCGTTGAATTCATAAACATGGTATATATTATGTAAATTCATAAACAAGGTATATGGATATATCTTTCTCCATTTTTCTCACCAACTTTTTGTACTTTCTACCATACAAGTCCTGCATACCTTTTGTCAAATTAGTAGTTTCTGATTCCTGATGCTATTACATACGCCATTTTTTAACTTCATCTTTCTGATTGTTCACTGCTAGAATACAGAAATACAACTGAGAGCAAAATGGCTGGATGGGAGGCCCCTGACTTTGGCTCCTCGCACAGAGGATCTGTTCCCTCTGAGAGAAATCCAGAGGTGAGTTGAGTGACTCCTACACATCAGGCAACTGAGAAAATGGGAAGAATTTATTTTCGCTTATGAGGAAGAAGGAAAGAAAAAGAAAAGAAAGGTGAGGAGAGCTACAAAGATGGCAGATGCCTGGCTGGGTACCTGGAAGCATAAAACACCAGTGAGAAACCTCTAGTGTGGAGGGTTAAAAGGATACTTGAATATTTACATATAGATGATTTGTTTATGTGATATATTAATAACATATGGCCTCTTTCCATGACCTCAAATCTTCAATGATGTCTATACCACACTTACAAATATAAATGTGGGTAGGGTTGTAGGTGGAGAGGGGAATTGTGTGTGTGTGTGTGTGAGAGAGAGAGAGAGTGTGTAAATCAAGTTAGATGAACCCTCCCTCTAAAAAGACACATTAGAGAAAAAAGAGATCAGCTATAAACCAGATCTGGAAACAGAGGTTTTTAAGACCCAGGATGATATCTGGTTCGTCCATGGCAGTATGAATGAAATATGTGGGGAAAAAAGACATTCAGAGTTGGGAACAAAATGACGCCAGAAATGAGGCTGAAGTTCCGATCATGCAAATCCCCTGGGGCCAATCCCACAGGACCGAAGTCTCGTCAGTCACACATTCATGATACAATACAGGTCATCATCCCAAGGGAACTGCAATTGTACTTAGATCAGATGTACTCAGCCCCAAGGACTCTCTCCTAACTGAACATTCTCAAGCACATCTTGACAAAAGACGCACACGTGAACTTCCGCAATGACTTCTGACACCAACTATCTGGAGTTAGGCTAGACCCCACAGGTGAAGGGCACAACCCTCACAAGACTGCCCTCACTTCTGACATTGGCCACAAGTTCAGGGGACCCCTGGCCAGCCTCACTTCTGGGCAGCTGGCTAGAAATTCAGTGGTTTGGACTATCCCTTCAGCTTCAATAATTCTCTGGAATAATTCACAAAACTCAGGAAAGTACTATGTTTATGACTGCATTTTTTATAGCAAAAGGAAACCAATCAGAATCGGCCAAAAGGAGAAGCACGTAGCAGGACATTTGGGACAGTTTCAAACGTGAAGCTTCCATTCCCCTCAAGAATGCGTCACCATCCTGGCACTCAATGGGTGGTAATATGCAGAGTGTTGCAACTAGGGAAACTCACATGAGCTCCAGTATGCAGAGTTGTTAACTGGAGCTACATTATGTAGGCAGGATTAATTTTATTTTCTTGGGTTCCAAAACCACTGTGGACAGTGACAGCAGGCATGAAGTTAAAAGACGCTTGCTCCTTGGAAGAAAAGCTATGACAAACCTAGATGGCATACTAAAGAGCAGAGATATCACTTTGCCACCAAAGATCCAAATAGCCAACCTAGTAGTCATGTATGGATGTGAGAGTTGGGCCATAAAGAAAACTGAGTGCTGAAGAACTGATGCTTTTGAACTGTGATGCTGGAGAAGACTCTTGAGAGTCCCTTGGAAAACAAGGAAATCAAACCAGTCAATCCTAAAGGAAATCAACTCTGAATATTCACTGGAAGGACGGATGCAGAAGATGAAGCTCCAATACTTTGGCTACCTGATGCAAAGAGCCAACTTACTGGAAAAGCCCCTGATGCTGGGAAAAACTGAGAGCAAGAGGAGAAGGGATTGACAGAGGATGAGGTGGTTGGATGGCATCACTGACTCAATGGACATGAGTTTGAGCAAACTCCAGGAAATCGTGAAGGATGGGAAAGTCTGGTGTGCTGCAGTCCACGTGATTGCAGAGTCAGATACGACTTAGGGACTAAGCAACAACAACTGACTCATTGGCCATGTGGCTGAACTCAATCCCCAGACCCCTCCCACTCCCCAGGACTCAAAACCCCAACCCTCTAATAACATGGTTGGTCTTTCCAGCTTGGCCAGCCCCATCCTGAGTCATCAAATTAGCATAAATTATCCAGGGCTCACCATGAATCACCCCATTACCATAAACTATCAAGTTTAGTCTGAAAGACCCACCATGAATAGTAAATTCACTCTCATCACACTGGAAATTCCAAGCATTTAAATGCTGCCTCCCAGGAATCAGAGGCCAAGGCCAGTCAGATTCTTTTTTACACCTCTCACTGGTTCCTTGGGGCTTCCGTAATAGCTCAGCTGGTAAAGAATCCACCTGCAATGCAGGAGACCCCAGTTCTATTCCTGGGTTGGAAAGTTCCCCTGGAGAAATTCCCCTGGGTTGGGAAGTTCCCCAGTATTCTTGGGCTTCCCTGGTGGCTCAGCTGCTAAAGAATCCGCCTGCAATGTGAGATACCTGGGTTTGATCCCAGGATTGGGAAGATCCCCTGGAGAAGGGAACAGCTACTCACTCTAGTATTCTGGCCTGGAGAATTCCATGGACTGTATAGTCTATGTGGTCACAAAGAGTCAGACACGACTGAGTGACTTTCACTGACTGACTGGTTACTTCTAACAACAGCTCTCAATCTAGACTACTAGGGCCAGACCAAAGTACAAATCAGAAAACAAAACAAAAACATTCTCAACGGAGAACTGCAGCTGTCTGTTTATGCTGGAACAACTGAAAGCCTCTCTCTTTAAATTCTGGGGAGAAGATTTCAGCCCAGCCCCAGAATAGCATCTCCAAAGTAAAGTAGGAGCAGGGTTCAAAGTTAGCTCAGTGAAAACGCACCAAGATCAAATATTGGCTATAAGGGTATGGGATTAAGAGGAACAAACTCTTTTACATATAAAATAAGCTACAATGATATATTGTAAAACCTGGGAAATATAGCCAATATTTTATAACAACTATAAGTGGAGCAAACCTGTAAAAATTGTGAATCACTATATTGCACATTGAAATGGCACCCCACTCCAGTACTCTTGCCTGGAGAATCCCATGGACAGAGGAGCCTGGTGGGCTGCAGTCCATGGGGTTGCTAAGAGTCGGACATGACTGAGCGACTTCACTTTCACTTTTCACTTTCATGCATTGGAGAAGGAAATGGCAACCCACTCCAGTGTTCTTGCCTGGAGAATCCCAGGGACGGGGGAGCCTGGTGGGCTGCCGTCTATGGGGTTGCACGGAGTCAGACACGACTGAAGCGACTTAGCAGCAGCAGCAGCATATTGTACATTAATTCTACCATACTTCAATTAAAGGAAAAAAGATCAAATATTGGCCCCTTATACATAAACTGTGTAAACTTGAGTTCACCCCTTCTCTCTTTGGCATCAGCATCACCTTCCATAGAAGGAGGGGTTTGGACCATAGAGCCTCCACATACCTTCCACTCAGGGATTAAATGGCTCTGTGCTTTCTGTGCTGTGAGCGAGATCTTAGTTTATGTTGACAGCTTAGGCCTTCTGTCCCTTTGCCTATCATCCAAGTGTCCTCGGCCTGCAACGGCTTGAAGCATGGCTTGGGTTCCCGGCTGGCAGTAAGAGTCCAAATCCTGACCACTACACCAGTGGTCAGTGACAAGGGCCCTGGCCCTACGGCACTGCAGATAAGAATCTCCACAGAGACAGAAAGCAGAGAAACAAATAAAGTATTTACTAAGAAGGAGTACAGTACGTGTGGATAGACACACGGGCAGACTCAGAGAGAGAGAGTCGCCGAGTCACACCGTCATGGCAGTTTGAATTCCCTGTATGGGGCATTTCTTCCAGGTTTCCTAGCCAATTGTTTCGATCTGCCTGGTTCACAGTCCACATTTGGTATATCTGGATCCTGCCATGTATGCCCATCCATCTCTTAGCCAAGGTGGATCCTATTGAAGAGGCATATGGGTAGAGCATCCCTGACATCGTTCATCTTTAACCTGCTAGGAGCCTTTCTGCACACGTGTGGTTGGGAGGGCTCCTGACTTTGAGAATGAGAAATACATGGTCTGGGCAGGACCTGGCCTCCTCGCTTAATTGTCCCACTATTCTCATTCAGAGTTTTGGTCCACAAGGAACGAATCTCCCATCATTTTACCCGGGGATGGGTGGCAACTACCTCCTGCCTCACAAGAAGACTCTTATTGTTCTCCACTCAAAGCAGCCCCCTTCTTGAACATACACTTCACTTACTTCTCCTGTTGTTGAGCATAATTTTCTTTCTGGGTGGTTCCCCCTGGTTCTAGGTTTTATCTGCAAGGTCAAGCTGACTACAAATAAAGCACACTCAGAATGCCATTGAAAGCCTCCTTTGTCTGGTCTCCCCAGCTTCCCCAACCTTAACCTCCCAGATGATCACAGCCACCAGTCACCGCATCCTCAGCTCAGCTCAGCCAGGTGTGACCTGTAACAGCTAATCTTCTGCCCTCACATCTACCTCAAACTAAATTTAATCTGTCTTCATCCTTTATTCTAGTGCAGGAATCAACATTTTCTGTAGATGGTCAGATAGAAAATGGCTTAGGCTTTGTGGGACACAGGATCTTTGTTGAAATGACTCAACTCTGCAGCTACAGCATGAAAGCAGCCATAGACCACACCTAAGCAAAGGGGACAGGGCTGTGTTCTGATGAAACTTTATTTACAGATAGTTTGGGGCTGGATCTGGCCTCCAGGCTGTCATTTGCCAACCCCTGCTTTAGTGAAGCAGGTTCTCCAAGGATCGTGGAACACACATCTGTGTGAGGGGAAATAATGGTAACAGTCACCGCTTAGCTGAATTGTATGTGTCATCTCATCTCATCCTCGTCATCACCCAGATAAATAAGCGATGGGGACTACAGGAGGCCTTGAGCTCTGCTGCCAGGTTGGTATGAGTTAAAATCATGAATACAGGGAGACCCAGGAGCCAGAGGGCAAAGGCACAGCTGATAACAACAGATAACAATGGCTGTGCATCCAGTGTGCGCCGGGCACTAGGTACATTGTTCTTATCTCAATTATCCTAAGAGGTGGTTTCTAACACTATCTTCTCTTTCTAGACAAAGAACTAAGGCACAAAGCATTAACTGAGGTCATAAAGCTTTAAAGTCAGAACCCAGGGACTTCCCTGGTGGTCCAGTGCTTAAGAATCCATCTGCCAATACAGGGGACATGGGTTCAATCCCTGGTCTGGGAACTAAGATCCCGCAAACTACAGAGCAACTAAGCCCGCACACCACAACCACTGAGCCTGCACACCTAGAGCCTGTGCTCTGAAACAAAAGAAGCCGCCACAATGAGAAGCCCACGCACCGCAACTAGAGAGTAGCCCCTGCTCATCATAACTAGAGAAAGCCCGTGTGCAGCAATGAAGACCCAGTGCAGCCAAACATAAATAAATATTTTTTTTAAAAGATCTGCTCTACATTCAGACTCCAGATTTATTCCCAAACAGCCTATCTTCAGAATCCCTGATGGTCAGCATGAATCTCTCTTGACTCCCCAACAACCCTTCAGCTAGGCTACACATAAAAGGAAAACAGTTATTATTTCTAGTCCACAGTAAAACAAAACAGACAACCAAAAGTTACATGGTGTATATGTATTTGAGTGTTTATGAGGGTCTGTGTGTGAGTATGTAAGTACGTGGGGGAGGGTAAGAGAGTGGAGGGAGGATGTTGAATCTACCAAAAGGTAAATTTAAGATGCACCTCAGAAGAATGGTCAATAAAGTCTTGAGCTAGAAACAGAAATAGGTGAATGCAAGTGATCAGGAAAAGAAAACAGTGTCCAGGACTCTCATCTCTCTAGAAATGTAGTCATGAAGGCAATCAACAAAAGACTGTTATAGGAAGGAAGCATTGGGTAGAAAGAACATCACAGAGCTTGAGGCCAACAGCTGGCAGAGACAATGAAGGGCACTTTATGAGCTCTCCTGGTGAGACAAGCTCACTTCTTAGGGGCCTGCCCTGCTCACCTACATTCCACCATGTGAATTCATTCAGCCAGCCTAAGAGTGTTATAGACATGCTCAGAAATATTCTGATGTCCCCATGAGCACAAATAATAGTTGGTTATCTGCTGTATGAAATATCGTCTATCACTGTTCCCATTTTACAGATGTGAATGCTTGGGGGAGAACGAAACCATATGGAAGAGGGGACCAGAATCGAGAAAGGTACTGTCAACCCTGATCAAACTGCCCACAGTCAAGGTTCAGTTCAGTCGCTCAGTCGTGTCCGACTCTTTGCGACCCCATGGACTGCAGCACACCAGGCCTCCCTGTCCATCACCAACTCCTGGAGTTTACTCAAACTCATGTCCACCAAGACAGTGATGCCAGTCAAGGTTGCAAGGTTGCAAGCATCCAAAGCTTTTGAGGGGAAGCTTCCTGTTCCCTGTCTTTTCCTGAGGGTGCACCATGATCCCCCACATACCGCACCCCAATGTGGAGCCATAGAGATGTGGACTAATTGCAAAAGCTATCACTGGCTGTGAAAATAAGATCACTCTTAAGCAAATTCTTATATATCCTCCATTCTTTTCTCCAGAGAGGGTGAGCAGACCATGCTGATAGGGAAGAACTTTTTGAGAATGGCAGAACCCAGAGGCTTAACATTAAGATCCCTCACCTCTCATGACCCCATTACCTTTTAACCTGAATTACCTCCAAAAAGCCCTATCTCCAAATACAATCACCTTGGAAGTTAGGACATCAACTTATGAATTTGGGGGATACAATTCAATTCTTCATACCTACTATTTTTAGTTTGCGTGTGTGGTCAGTCATGTCTGACTCTTTGTGGTCCCATGGACTATAGGCCGCCAGGCTTCTCTGGCTATGGGATTTTCCATGCAAGAATACTGGAGTGGGTTATCATTTCCTTCTCCAGGGGATCTTCCCAACCCGCATCTCCTGCATTAGGCAAGCAGATTCTTTCCTGCTTGAGCCACCTGGGAAGCCCCAATATTACTATGTTGAACATCAAAGACAAAAAGAAAATCTTCAAGACGTCCAGGGAATACACAAAGTTTATAGAGAGAGAAATAAAACAAAAGCTAAATTTATAAGACTTCTTCTCAGAAACTATGAGGACCAGGAGACAATGGAGTGACACTTTTAAAAGACCGAATTTCTTTCTAATACAGACTGTGAATTCTACATCCTTTGATAACAGCTTTCAAGAAAGAAGATAACAAAGATTTGTTTCAATTGAAAGCTGAGATGATTCATTGTCAACAGCCAGAGTCCATATAAAAGTCCTATGACACTAAACGGAAATTTTGATCTAGAGAGATGAAGGGTATTAGAAATGGCAGAGTAAATATAAAAGATGTCTTTAAAATTTTAATCACTTTTAAATTAATCAATATAATTATCAAATTAAAGGTGAAAAAAATCACATGAATGTCTTAATACAGAAAGAGCAGTTGACAAGATTTAATGCCCTCTCAAATTCGAGAAGGCAATGGCACCCCACTCCAGTACTCTTGCCTGGAAAATCCCATGGACGGAGGAGCCTGGTGGGCTGCAGTCCATGAGGTCGCTGAGAGTCGGACACAACTGAGCGACTTCATTTTGACTTTTCACTTTCATGCATTTGAGAAGGAAATGGCAACCCACTCCAGTATTCTTGCCTGGAGAATCCCAGGGACGGAGGAGCCTGGTGGGCTGCTGTCTGTGGGGTCGCACAGAGTCGGACACAACTGGAGCGACTTAGCAGCAGCAGCAGCAGCTTGATAATAATAATTATATACTTATTTTTAAGCATATGAAAACAGTAATGGAGTAAAACATCTAAATCTGATAAAGGGGGTTTCCCTGGTGGTCCAGTGGTTAAAGAATCTGCCTTCCAATGCAGGGGACATGGGTTTGATCCCTGGTCCAGGAAGATCCCACGTGCCTCCGAGCAACTAAGCCTGTCTACTGCAACTACTGAGCCTAGAGCCCTTGCTCCACAATAAGATAAGTCACTGCAATAAGAAGCCCACGCATCACAATTAGAGAGTAGCCGCCACGCCGCAACTAGAGAAAGCCCATACAGCAACAAAGACACAGCACAGCCATAAATAAGTAAGTGACTAAATAAATCTGATAAAGGGCATTTACACAAAATCTACAGCTAACACTATACTTTGTGGTGATGTACTGAAAGAGTTTTTACTTCTAATTTAAAGGACAAGAATATCCACTCTCGTGACTTTAATTTAACAATGCTCTGGAGATCCTAGCCAGTGAAAGCGGGGGAAAATAAATGAATAGCATACAAACGTAAAGAAAGAAGTAAAGTTCTCTTTATTACAATGTGACTATTTAGCTAGAAATTCCTAAGAAAGCTCCAACAAGCTACCAGAATTAGTAAGATAACTGAGTTCAGTAAATGACATGCTATATGATCAAAGAGAAAAAAAGTCAACTGCATTTCTGTATTCTATCAACAAACAGCTGAAATATGAAATTAAAATACAATGCCACTCTTTCATACATTGACAGGGGAAAAAGTGTAGTTTCTTAATAAACTAAGCATACTTTTATCACATAATTCAGCAATTTCACATTTGGGGATTTATCCTACAAAAATTAAAACTCTGACCATACAAAAACATGTATACAACATATTTATAACAGCTAAAAACTGGAAAGAACCCAAATGTCTTTCAGTGGGTGAACAGACAAACTATAGTACATCCATACTCTGAAGTAAAAAGAATAAACTACTGATATACACAACAATTTGAGTAGATTTCAATGAGATTATACTGGGGGGGGGGGGTAAAGCCAATCTCGAGCAGTTTTATGGTATCCAGTCTTACATTTAAGTCTTTAATCTATTGTGAGCTTACTTTTGTATACGGTGTTAAGAGAATGTCCTAATTTCATTCTTTTACATGCAGCTGTCCAGTTTTCCCAGCACCACTTATCACAGGGACTGTCTTTTCTTCATTGTACATTCTTGTCTCCTCTGTCATAGATTAATTGACCATCAGTGCCTGGATTTATTTCTGGACTCTCTATTCTGTTCTACTGATCTATGTGGAGCTTTTTTGTGTCAGAAGCATACTGTTTGGATTACTGTAGCTTGTACTATAGTCTGAAGGCAGGGAATGTGATTCTTCCAGCTTTACTCTTCTTCCTTAAGATTGTTTTGGCTATTCAGGATCTTCTGTGTTTCCACATAAAAATTCTAAATTATTTGTTCTAGTTCTGTGAAAATTCCATTGGCATTTTTATAGGGATTGCATAAAACTCCTACAGGAAACACAGGCATTGGACCTGTCTACTAAAGCAAAGGAAATAAAAGCAAACATAAACAAATGGGACCTAAGTAAACTCAAAAGCTTTTGCACAGCAAAGGAAATCATCAAAAAATGAAAAAACAACCTATTGAATGAGAAAAAATATTTGCAAATGATATGACCAATAAAGGGTTAATCAGATCAGATCAGATCAGTCACTCAGTCATGTCCGACTCCTTGCGACCCCATGAATCAAAGCATGCCAGGCCTCCCTGTCCATCACCAACTCCCGGAGTTCACGTCCATCGAGTCAGTGATGCCATCCAGCCATCTCACCCTCTGTCGTCCCCTTCTCCTCCTGCCCCCAATCCTTCCCAGCATCAGAGTCTTTTCCAATGAGTCAACTCTTCGCATGAGGTGGCCAGGTACCGGAGTTTCACCTTCAGAATCATTTCCTCCAAAGAAATCCCAGGGCTGATCTCCTTCAGAATGGACTGGTTGGATCTCCTTGCAGTCCAAGGGACTCTCAAGAGTCTTCTCCAACACCACAGTTCAAAAGCATCAATTCTTCGGCGCTCAGCCTTCTTCACAGTCCAACTATCACATCCATACATGACCACTGGAAAAACCATAGCCTTCACTAGACGAACCTTTGTTGGCAAAGTAATGTCTTTGCTTTTGAATATGCTGTCTAGGTTGGTCATAACTTTCCTTCCAAGGAGTAAGCGTCTTTTAATTGCATGGCTGCAGTCACCATCTGCAGTGATTTTGGAGCCCCCAAAAATAAAGTCTGACACTGTTTCCACTGTTTCCCCATCTATTTCCCATGAAGTGATGGGACTGGATGCCATGATCTTCGTTTCCTGAATGTTGAGCTTTAAGCCAACTTTTTCACTCTCCACTTTCACTTTCATCAAGAGGCTTTTTAGTTCCTCTTCATTTTCTGCCATAAGGGTGGTGTCATCTGCATATCTGAAGTTATTGATATTTCTCCTGGCAATCTTGATTCCAGCTTGTGTTTCTTCCAGTCCAGCGTTTCTCATGATGTACTCTGCATATAAGTTAAATAAACAGGGTGACAATATACAGCCTTGACGAACTCCTTTTCCTATTTGGAACCAGTCTGTTGTTCCATGTTAATAGCCAACATATATAAACAGCTCATACAACTCAACATCAAAAAAACACACACCTGCATTAAAAACTGGGCAGAAGAACTGAATAGACATTTTGCCAAAGAAGAAAGGTAGATGGTCAACAGGCACAAGAAAAGATGCTCAACATCACTAATTAACAGTTCAGTTCAGCTCAGTTCAGTCGCTCAGTCGTGTCCGACTCTTTGCGACCCCATGAATCGCAGCACCCCAGGCTTCCCTGTCCATCACCAACTCCTGGAGTTCACTCAGACTCACGTCCATCGAGTCAGTGATGCCATCCAGCCATCTCATCCTCTGTCGTCCCCTTCTCCTCCTGCCCCCAATCCCTCCCAGCATCAGAGTCTTTTCCAATGAGTCAACTCTTCGCATGAGGTGGCCAAAGTACTGGAGTTTCAGCTTCAGCATCATTCCTTCCAAAGAACAAGGTAGGGGGCAGTGAAGGGGAGAGTTGTGACTACAAGGATAGTACAAGGGACCCTTCTGATGATGGAATAGGTCTGTATATCGATTAAGCGGTGTTCTGCCTCTTTATTGTACTTTTAATTTCTGAGTCACACGGGGCTTTTGTTCTCATGATCACGTTGTCCTGTGAACGCTTGCTTTCAGTTTTTTTCCTCTGGCTTTCACACATCAATTCATATGTGTAATAAGCTAATACAAAATTTTGGTGAGCGTAACAAACTTTAGTTTTGGTGTCTCTGGGGATTTGTCCCATTATTCATCAGGTAGCAAAGAGCTAAGATGTATCAATAATTTGATGTTGACAGTGGTGATTATGGTGATTATGACGGTGATAACAAACGCAGCTGACATGTATGTATCACTAATAGTGTTACATAGTGTGACTAGCATCACCATATAGATGAAGACATTTAATTCCCTAACAACTTTCTGAGCTAGTATAAAATGAATGAGTTATATATCTGTGATATTATTTTTTGTTATTCAATAAAGCTGTATTTAGTCCATTTAAAGGACAACTTTTATCCTTAGTTTGTCCTTTCCATATTTTCCTAATAAACATTATTAAACTAAAATTTATATATCAAAACTGCACCCATTTATGTATATATGTATCGTCAGTATGAACTTTGACATGTATCGCCACCACCAGTCGAGATACAGAACTTTTCTATTATTCCAAAAAGTTCCCTCATGCATTGTTGTAATCAATCTTCCAACCCCGTCCATTGCCCCAGAACCATTGGTCTGTATTCTGTTACTAAAGAATAATTTTTCCTGATTTAGAAAGGACAATTACATTGTGTGGTGTCAGAGAAGACTCTTGAGAGTCCCTTAGACTGCAAGGAGAGCACACCAGTCAATCCTAAAGGAAATCAGTCCTGAATATTCATTGGAAGGGCTGATGCTGAAGGTGAAGCTCCAGTACTTTGGCCACCTGATGTGAAGAGCTGACTCCTTAGAAAAGACCCTGATGCTGGGAAAGATTGAAGGCAGGAGAAGACGAGGATGAGACGGTTGGATAGCATCACCGACTTGATGGACATGAGTTTGAGCAAGCTCTGGGAGTTGGTGATGGACAAGGAAGCCTGGTATACTGCAGTTCATGGAGTGGCAAAGACACGACTGTACGACCAAACTGAACTGATTACGTTGTGTAATCTTCTATGTCTTCTTTGTTGAATGCATCTATACTTCATTCTTTTTATTCCTAAGTTGTGCTCCATTGTATGTACCTAAATTTGTGTGTATATTTACTTGCTGTTGGGCTTCCCTTGTGGCTCAGATGGTAAAGAATCTACCCACAATGCAGCAGACTGGGTTCAATCCCTGGGTCAGGAAGATCCCATAGAGAAGGAAATGGAGACCCACTCCAGTATTCTTGTTTGGAGAATTCCATGGACAGGGAAGCCTGATGGGCTACAGAGCCAGAGCCAGACACGACTAAGCGACTAACACTTTCACCTGCTGTTGAACATTTGGAAATATGTGGAAATGTTCAAATCTTTGGAAATTGTGAAGAAAGTGGCTTTGAACATTCATGAATATACATATATTGAATATGTTTATATATGAACATATATATTCAAACATACATACAGTTTCACCTCTCTTGGGTAAATACCTAGGAATGGGATTTTAGGGCCAAGTGGAAAGTATGTATTTATCCTTATAAAACTGCGCCAGTCTGTTTTTCCAGGTAGAGCAGACATGGGTGGGGAGCTGTCCGGATCCCTGAGGCTTCTCCTGTGGTCTTGGTTTCATCTGTCCATCCGCCAGCCGGTGCCGTAGCCACTGTAGCCGCTCACACCTGCAATCTTCTCCAAAGGTTTGTCCTTGGGTGACTGGGGCCACCTCACCAGGAGATGCCTGGCTAATGGAGAAGTTAAAAACCTTTCTTTCTTGCCTCAAGAGGGGACAGACTCCACATAATAGCTTACACTCAAGGTCAAGATCAGATCTGACTTTGCCTGAAACCATTGCCATATTTAGCTCTGCCCCTTCCCTATTCACTTCCCTCGCTCTTACAGATTACTCCTGAGAACACTCCACTAATGAATCCCAGGAATCCCCATTTCAGGCTCTGCTCCTCAGAACAGCCCATAGGATGCTACCTCTACCAAAGTGAGAAGCAGTGAATGAGGAGGACGACATCAGGTAGCTGAGAAGCTCCACGGAGGTTGTCCTCTGGAGGCCAGAGTTGGCAATGGGAGATGATGTCACAGAACTGAGTTCCCTGGTTTCACCAAGGACAGTAGGATTCTGCAGTAGTAGAGACCAAACAGCGGCATTAATCATTAGAGGCAAGAGAGCCTTAATGAACCACAATGAGCAACAGCGTCAGAACAGCAGCCAGGGGACCTAACCTGGAGGACGCTATGGAGATGGGCCCGACCTGAAGCACTCTAGGGCACAGTATTCCCTGGGGCAATAAAGACCTTCAGGCATCAGAGATATCACTTACTATACATAACCAAAAGAAATCAAGAATGAATGAGTAGAAGGCTGAGGTCAGTCACCTCAATAGAGTGTCATGATACCTCACCTTGTTTTCAGACTATGAGCTCGGTCTCAGAACCAGAGCCCATCAACTGGAAGGGAGGCTGATGAGCTCATGCAAGGATGACACCAGAGCAGGGGGTGAGGCAGAGCAGCAGGATCAGGGCTCCATGAGGAGGCGTCCAGGCAGAGAGCTGGCCCAGTGGGGTCAGGTTATGGATTATATTCCAGAGGTTTAGCAAATAAGTAAATATATCAAGCATAATGAGAGCCAGCTATGAACGCTGCTGGACTGATGCTGGATTGGAATTGGAGGTATAGATATAAACTAATGGTTTTCAATATATACAAATGGAAATGTCCATATTTATCTGTGCATATATGCATACACACACAAATGCACATACACACACAGATGTATATATAGACACACACACATGTATATATAGACACACACACACACATATATATACGTATGCAGGTACATAATTTCATGGTGACTGCAGCCATGAAATTAAAAGATGCTTGCTCCTTGGAAGAAAAGCTGAAACAAACCTAGACAGCATATGAAAAAGCAAAGACATCACTTTGCTGACAAAGGTCTGTCTAGTCAAAGCTATGGTTTTTCCAGATACAAGAGTTGTACCATAAAGAAGACTGAGCACCAAAGAATTGATGCTTTTGTACTGTGGTGTTGGAGAAGGCTCTTGAGAGGCCCTCGGACTGCCAGGATATCAAACCAATCAATCCTAAAGGAAATCAATCCTGAATATTCATTGGAAGGACTGATGTTGAAGCTGAAGCTCCAATACTTTAGCTACCTGAAGAGCTGATTCACTAGAAAAGGCGCTGATGCTGGGAAAGATTGGAGGCAGAATAAGGGGACAACAGAGGACAAAATGGTTGGATGGCATCACTGACTTAATGGACGAGTTTGAGCAAGTTCCAGGAGATGGTGAAGGACAGGGAAGCCTGGTATGCTGCAGTCCACGGGGTCACAAAGAGTAGGACATGACTAAGCAACTGACCAACAACAAAGGCAGGTACATGTCTAGTTCTGACAACTGAGGGGGCCTGGAAGCAGTAATACGCTAATAGATATTTCGAAATACCACTGTCCATTTAGAGAACGTAAGACTGCTTGGGGGGAAAAGTGGCTGATCTCAGGACTAAAACAGGAAAAGAACAAAGTGACCCTGGGAAAGTCTTACTATTCTAGAAAGTAAGAAAATGTTCAAAGAATGATGGAGACTTGTAAAATGAACACAGAAGCCAGCTCGATGGAACTCTCCCTGGAAATATCCTGTACAATTTGAAATCACCAAAATAAATAATTGATAGTACCAGATTATAATCTGTGAATAATAAACATCAGTGAGTCCACAATGACACAAATAGATAAGTGAGTGAAATAAACAGGGAAAAGAAAAAGTGTTTCCTTACAGTCGAATGCCAAGTGAAAATTGATGGAATTAGAAAATCAACATTTGGCAACCACTGAAGTAATAATTAAGGCAAGAAATAGCAAAGGATGCTAAAACTAGTGTGCTAAAATAGGATGAGGAATGGAGTTTATGATAGCTGCAAAGTATTTCCCAGCAAAATTCTTACTATTTACAAAAGGCAGAAAAGTAGCTACAGTGGAGAAACACAGCAGACACTATCTTGATCAAGTGATCAAATTAATACCACCAGGGACAGGACAAATCCACACCATGTGGGGTTGCAATCAGAAAAACACAGCATCACTTCTGCAGTATTTTGGCCCAAACGGATAGCCCAGGTCTAATCATATGTAACTATTAAACAAAACCATTTTGAGGGGCCTTTGACAAAAATACTGGCCTGTGTTCTTCAAAAAAGATGTAAAAGTCATGAACGTTAAGGGAAGATGGGGAAGCTACTGCAGGCTGGAGGAGACCACAGAAATCGGTCATGTGAATGGGACATGTAATCCTGGACAAGATGCCGTAAAGGACGTTCCTGATGAAATCTGAATGGGGCTTTCATGAGAGAGTATGCAAAATTCCTGTGTACTACTCTTGAAACTTTTCTATAAGTTTGAAATTGCTTCAAAATAAAATCTTTAAAAAAAAAAAAAAACAAACGAACAAAAACCTGTATTTTTTCTTTAAAAGAAAGGCCAACTTCTCTTGGGGGAAGTACCCTGAAATACTAGGTATGTGGTGCGTACCTACTCAGTCAGTTCAGTTGTGTTCAACTCTTTGTGACCTCATGGAGTTGTAGCCCACCAGGCTCCTCTGTCCATGTGATTCTGATTCATGTTGAGGTTTGATAGGAAACAACAAAATTCTGTAAAGCAATCATCCTTCAATTAAAAAATAAATAAACTAAAAAATTAATTAGTTAATTTTTAAAAGAAAGTGAAAAAAAAGAATACTGGAGTGGGTTGCCATGCCCTCCTCCAGGGGATCTTCCCAACCCAGGGATCGTGTGTGTGTATAGTAGTAATTCTTCCGGCACCCCACTACAGTACTCTTGCCTGGAAAATCCCGTGGGCAGAAGAGCCTCGTGGGCTGCAGTCCATGGGGTCGCAAAGAGTCGGACACGACTGAGCGACTTTACTTTCACTTTTCACTTTCATGCATTGGACAAGGAAATGGCAACCCACTCTGGTGTTCTTGCCTGGAGAATCCCAGGGACGGGGGAGCCTGGTGGGCTGCCATCTATGGGGTCGCACAGAGTCGGACACGACTGAAGCAACTTAGCAGCAGCAGCAGCAGTGCCAGTGTTTGGATAAAAACAAATACCTAGATCTTTGAGGGCTGTTATTTACAGCATCTGAGCTGACATAGAAACCCAGGGACCCATTCCTGTCCCCTGTTAGAGAGCCATCAGATTAAGATCAAGTAATAAATACAGTCCTGGGCCAAATCCATCTCACAGTGAATCCACCATGTCCACAAACTAACTGGAGCCATCTCTCCAGCTCTTAAATATATAGCTGGAATGGTCTTATTTAGCAGTTAGCAAAAGCCCATATTGGTTCCTTGACTCATGGAGTAAAAGTTACTGTGTATGAAAGATCAAGTAAAAGTCCCTACAACTATACCTTATTCTAGACAAAAAATAATAATAATAAAAACACAGCAGAGATTGGTACTACCCTCAAAGATTTAAATGATGCAGAGGTCATTATCTCAACCATATGTTCATTTAGTTTACAAGTCTGGCCCTTGCAAGAAGCAAATGAATACAGTAGATGACAGTGGACTATTCATATCTACCAAGAAGTCATACCAAGGGCAGCTGCTGCTCTGCGTTTAACATCTTTGCTGCTGCTGCTGCTGCTGCTGCTCTACATTTAGCATCTTTACTAGAACACAATAACGTGGTGTCCGGTACACGGTGCTGCTTTGGATCTGGCATTATTTTTAATATCCATAAGGAAGGAGAACTGGAAGGAGTTTGCTTCAGGTGGGATGGGCAAGAGTAGATCACTATTATACTCTCTGTTGCAAAATATTCTGAAGGGACCTGGGCCATCTGGACATTCCAGAAAGTACCGTACTGGTCCACTATATCGATGACAGCATGTTAATTTGATCTGGTGACCATGAAGTGGCAACTACTCTGGATATCCAGGAGATAAATATTACAAAAATTCAGGGGTCTGCCTCTCCCATTGATGCAGTTTAGGGATTCAGTGGTTTGCCAGGACATTCCCTTCAAAGTAAAATACACATTATACCTACTGCTACCAAGAAACAGCATTGATAAGCCTCTCAGGGTTTTGGAAGCAACATATATCACACTGCTGTGAACTATTTATTGAGTGATATGGAAGGATGCCAGTTTTGAGAGGAACTCTCTAGGATCTGGCTACTGCTGCTGCTGATGTCCAGCATGTCAGCAACAAAGACCCATGCTCAGGCCCCCAATACGGTACCATCCTTCAAGGAGGCCAACCAACCACCTATTACCATTTGGGCTACAAGTGGAACCTTCCATCCTGGAAATGGCAGCAATTCATCCCTCTAGGACTGGCACACATTCTGGGTATATCGTTTGCCTTTCCTGCCTGGAGTGTCTTCAGTAGCAGCCTTATTTTAAGGCTCACAGAGTCAGGGCCAGCACCAAAGTGAGGCAGTACAAGACTTCCCTGGTGGTTCAGTGGCGAAGGCTCCATGCTCCCAATGCACAGGGTCTGGGTTCAATCCCTGGTCGGGGAACTAGATCCCACATGCCGAACTAAAGCTCCTGAAGGCCCACAACTAAGGTCCAGTGCTGCTAAATAAGTACATGTTTAAATAAATAAATAAAAGACTCAAGATGTTTTTTAAAAAAGGAGTGACTATCATCTTAAGGTTTGCACCTTAGGCAACTCACCTTTGTCACTCTTGTCCCATTACTGTAGAGTATCTGGTTTACCAGCAAGAAATCATGGACAATATTGCCTTGGACCAAGGAACCCTATCGATGACCAAAGAAGAAAGCAATGGGCACACGGAATCCACTGATCTTATCACAAACCACATCATCCAAAAGAGGCTAATCTGATATTGGTTAAAATGGCCTCTTAAAGACACAGGCAAGGTGCCAGGCATCCTTAAACCAATGGCTATTATAGATGAAATATCTTCCAAGGGCAGAATATTCCATCTGGGAACCAGGAGATAGAAATAAGAGAGTCTCTGCTCACCTTGATTCCCTGTGACCCACTTAGGGAATTTGTGCTTCCCACACCTGCAACCCTGGACTCTGGGAGTCTAGAGGCCCTCGTCTCCAGAGCTTACACCAGGGGACAAAATAAGAGTCTCACTGAACCTAATGCTATGGCTGCCTCCTGGATACTTTCTGCTCCTTTGCAAATATACCAGCAGTCCAAGCAAGGCCTCACCTGACTTCCAGGAGTGACTGATACCTACCACCATGAGGAGGTGGGGGCAGGGAGGAATGTTTGCCACTGGGGTGTCTCTTCTTACTCTCATGTCAAGTTTAATTGTAATTGAGCAAAAGAGAGCAACCAAGGCCTGATAAGGACATGCTAATAAGGCATTCAGACCCCCTAAGAGTCTAGTCAAGCCACCTAGACCAGCAGAAATGCTAAACAGAGGTGAAGAGACTCTCTAATGGGTGGGCAAGAAGGGAGATGGTGTCAATGGCAGTCTGGGGGCCAGCCACAGAATGGGGGGGCTATAACTCATCCCATCCCTCTCTTGTAATTTTCACTACAAATTGTGGCTCCAGACTGCTGGAGAAGCTGGGACAGAACAAAGTAAATTCAACCTGAGATGCAAGGGGATCTGAGTAGTGGGGGAGGTAGACAATAGTAGAAGTTACTGGTGCCCCCAGGATCCCCTTTTCCAGTCTGGTACACGTACTCTCCAACTACTAACTGAATTCCTGCTAAGAGATCACCAAACTCCACCCAAAGATTGTCCTTCGGTGACTGCAGTCACCTCACAATTTACATGACCCCCAACCCAGTTACTGGCTGGCGGCCAGTGACCCCAGAGTCAGGGTGGGGATAGTGAGCTGAAGCCCGGCTTCCCTGCCTCAAGGTTAGGCAAGCTCTGTAGTATAATTTGCACATCCAAGCTCTCTGCAAGATTCGGCTGAAGCTCGACTTTGCTGAAATATATTCTTGCTTGGCTTCTTCTCCTCCCCTGCCTGGCTTTCCCCATTCCTGTACAGGCTTCTCCTGAGAGCACGCCTTAATAAATTACATGCCCAGGAATCCCCGTCTTGGATTCTGCTTCTAAAGAATCTGACCTGCATTTACAAAAGTGATTTTAGTTTTAATGTGAATACAGAATTTAAATAAAGCTCAGTTTGAAGTAATGGCAAATGCAATTTGGAAGTCATCCTCGAGACCAGCAATTCTCAAGTTTGTGACTGAAATCACATGGCAAAATTCCGAAAATGACATGTCTAGGTCCTATCCTAGACCTCCTTAACTAAAATTCCACAAGTGTGACTTAGGAGTCTCAATTTTTTTACAGTTCTCCCAATACAATATTTCGGGCTTCCCAGGTGGTGCTAGTGGTAAAGAACCCACTTGCCAATGCACAAGATGTAAGAGACACATGTTCGATCCCTGGGTTGGAAAGATCCCCTGGAGAAGAGCATGGAAACCCACTCCAGTGTTCTTGCCTGGAGAATCCCATAGACAGAGGAGCCTGGCAGACTGCAGTCCATAGGGTCACAAAGAGTCGGACATCACTCAGGCAACTGAGCATGAGCACAATACAATATTTCAGCTCATTAAGGTTTTGGAAAGATGGGAAATAGATGGGAAAAAATGGAAACAGTGACACCCTTTATTTTCTTGGGCTTCAAAATCACTGCGGGTGGTGACTGCAGCCATGAAATTAAAAGATGCTTGCTCCTTGGAAGAAAAGCTATGACAAACCTAGACAACATATTAAAAAACAGATATCACTTTGCCAACAAAGATCTGTATAGACAAAGCTATGGTTTTTCTAGTAGTCATGTATGAATGTGAGAACTGGACCATAAAGAAGGCTGAGCGCCAAAGAATTGATGCTTTTGAACTGTGGTGTTGGAGAAGACTCTTGAGAGTCCCTTGGACTGCAAGGAGATCCAACCAGTCAATCCTAAAGGAAATCAACCCTGAATATTCATTGGAAGGACTGATGCTGAAGCTCCTATGTTTTGGCCACCTGATGCAAAGAGCTGACTCACTGGAAAAGATCTTGATTCTGGGAAAGACTGAAGGCAGGAGAGAATGACAGAGGATGAGAAGGTTGGATGGCATCACTGACACAATGGACATGAGTTTGAGCAAACTCTGGGAGATGGTGAAGGACAGAAAAGCCTGGCGTACTGCAGTCCATGGGGTCGCAAAGAGTAGGACATGACTGAGTGACTGAACAACAGCAACGAGGTTTTAGAACACCACTGGTTTAGACAACTTACTTGTTTTGGATGGTTGCTATATACCTCTCTCTATATGAACTTGTGCAATGTGCAAGATAAAATTTTTAGGTCCCTCCCAATACTACATGTCTATGAGTCAACTAACTTTTTATTACAAACCAACATCCCTTAATTGAAAAAAGAAAGTGTGCAAATTCCCTGGAGGTCCAGTGGTTAGGACTACACGCTTCCACTGCAGGGGCCACAGGTTCAATCCTTGGTCAGGGAACTAAGATCCCACATGCCAAGCTGCAGCCAAAAAAAAAAAAAAAAATCAGTGATTTTGATTTTAAATCAATCTTAGTATGATTTTTCATTAAAACTATGTGAAAGTGAAAGTCACTCGGTCATGTCTGACTCTTTGCAACACCATGGACTATACAGTCTGTGGAATTCTCCAAGCCAGAATACCGGAGTGGGTAACCTTTCCCTTCTCCAAGGGATCTTCCCAACCCAGGGATCAAACCCAGGTCTCCCATATAGCATGTGGATGCTTTACCAGCTGAGCCATAAGGGAAGCCCATTAAAACTTTAATTCAATATAAAACTGGACATAAACATTTCTGATTATGGTATATGTTTGATTACATTTTGTGAAATGGTAATAATTTTTTTTAGTACATAAGTTATATAAGGTATATGACTGATACATGCAACTGCATTAGTCAAAATAGACTAACTTCCATTGTAGCTCAGTCAGCAAAGAATCTGCCCGCAGTGCTGGAGACTTGGGTTCGATTCCTGGGTTGGGAAGATCTCCTGGAGAAGGAAATGGCAACCCACTCCAGTATTCTTGCCTGGAGAGTCCCTTGGACAGAGGAGCCTGGTGGGCTACAGTCCATGGGGTCACAAGAGTTAGATACGACTTAGCAACTAAACCACCAAAGCTGGGGCAACAAATACCACCAAAATCTCAGTGCCATAACCCAGTAAAAGTTTATTTTCTTTTCATCAAAGTCCACAGCATATCTGAGCACCTCTTCAGGGCAGCTGTCCTGACCCGCTCCTCAGCAGCGTAGGAAGCTTCCCATCTTAAGGCACTTCAACCTCAACACAAGACCTGGAGTTCCCTGGTGCTAGAAAGGCTCATGCTGGAAATTAAATGCGGTGGCCCTGAGGCAATCCTGACTATTCTGATCACATGGGTCCCTACTTATTGGCCAAAATTAATCATAGGATCCTACAATAAGTGTGAGAGACAAGGAAGAGTAGGGTAATCCTACTATAAGGAAGGGTAATCCTGCTATATGGCCAGAGGAGAGAAGAACTGAATAGGGGGAAGACTACCAGTTTCTACAACACTTACTTTTAGAATGTGGAAAATTCATGAAAATGGAAAAAAGGAAAAATTGTGTGTGTGTGTTCTACTGCATTTTGGGTTTTGGTTTATTTCCTTTGAGTCACTGAAAATACAAGTTCTTTTGAATAATGTTGTTGTTTTTTTTTTACTTTACAATTCTGCATCCTCACTAGAGAATATTTTTAAAATATACCACCGCATACAAAGAAAAGTTAATACCCTTGCAATCTCACCTCCAAAAAATAATCACATATGATTTTTAGTCAAAATTAGAATCATGCTATTCACACTAGTTTGTAATATGTTTGTTCTCCTGTCGACACATACAGATTCAATTTTTAATTCCCATTTGCTAATGATCATTGATTATGATTTCAGGAAAGGTATTTCTCTCTGGGGCTGAGTTACTCCCTCTCTAAAATGAGGATGTTACCATTAATTTTCAGAGAAATGCAGAGCAAAACTACCATGAGGTACCACCTCACACCACATGATTAAGAAGTCTACAAGTAACAAATGCTGGAGAGGGTGTGGAGAAAAAGGAACCCTCCTACACTGTTGGTGGGGATGTAGCTTGGTACAGCCACTATGGAGAACAGTACAGTGGTTCCTCAGAAAACTAAAAACAGAATTACCATACCATCTAGCAATCCTACTCCTGAGTGTGTATCCAGACAAAACTGCAATTCAAAAAGATATACACTCCTCTGTGTTCACAATAGCACTATTCACAATAGCCAAGACACGGAAGCAACCTGAGTGTGCATGGACAGATGAGTGGATAAAAAGATGTGGTGCATATATATTTATATATACAATGGAATATTACTCAGCCATTAAAAGGAACAAAATAATGCCATTTGCAGCAACATGGATGCAACCAGTGGCTACCATACTAAGTGACGTTAAGTCAGAAAGAGAATTACAAATACTATGATATAACTTGTATGTGGAATCTAAAATATGACACAAATGAACCTATGAAACAGAAAAGAATCACAGACACAGAAAACAGAGCGGTTGTTGCCAAGGGTGAGGGGGCTGGGGGACAAATGGAATGGAAGGTTGGGGTTAGCAGGTGTAAGTTTTTATATACAGAATGGATAAACAACAAAGTTTTACTATATAGCACAGAGAACTATATTCAATATCCTGTAATAAACAATAATGGGATAGAATATTTTTAAAAGAATGTACACATATATATGTACATGTGCTGTGTGTGTGCTAAGTCGCTTCAGTTGTGTCCAACTCTGTGCGACCCTATGGCTGTAGCTCTCCAGGCTCCTCTGTCCATGGGATCCTCCAGGCAAGAATTCTTGAGTCGGGCGCCATACCCTCCTCCAGGGGATCTTCCTGACCCAGGGACTGAACCTGCATCTCTTGCTTTGGCATTCAGGCACTTTACCACTGAGCCACCTGGGAAACCCATATATGTATGTATGTATGTGTATGTATGTATATACATATAATATATACAACCAAATCAATTTCCTTTATAGCAGCAATTAACACAACATTGTAAATCAACTATATTTCAATTTAAAAAACTAAAAAAATAAATGAGGATGTTAAAAGAGACCATCTCAAACATGCTTCCAGCTCTAGAGAACTATAAATATATGCATCTCCTGATGTCTCTACAAGTTCCTCTCTTTCCTCTCCTCCCATCTACAGGCTGCATCCAGGATTGATTGCACCTTAGAGAATGAAAACCTTGAACCAGCTTCTCCACTTTCAGGACCCAGAATAGCTCCAAGTGGTAGGGCTCCTGTTTGTCAGCATGATGTCCAGAGGCCTCAATTGCTCTCAGTCTGATACACAAAATTTCCTTAGGGCCCTGAGTCCCTGGCCAAAATCTGTTACCCTTTGCCAAACCAGACTACTATTCCTTGGAATTATGCATCTTAAAATTTCTGACTAGAAAATAACACTGGGGTCTATTTTTCCCAATAAAATGTAAGCTTGTAAAACAAGAACTTTGTTTTGTTTACAACTTGTACATCCTGTCTTTTAGGAATTTTCTGGGATATAGTAGGTACTCAACAAATATTTGCTCACTTTGGTCAGTGGATCTAACCTCATCCATACCCTTTTCTAACAACTGCAAGAAGGACAAGAAGCACACCCACAACATCTGCTTCTGTATCTCCAACAACAGAAAGCCGATCATCTCCTGGAGTAACCAATTCCACTGTTGCACAGAGAGACAGGTGTAACTAAAGGATGGCCACGTCAAATTCAATACATCCTCTCCCCAACTGCAAAGTCAAGAACTGAAAGGCAAAAGCGTGGAAGTGCCAAATGGGCAAAAGTTGGTTCTGAAAGCAGAAATACAATCTTCACATATATAACCTTCTCATTTTTAAACTATGTATTACTTTACAGGACATGATGTATCCACTTTTTAAATCCTGCCTTGAAGGCTAGGGAGAGGCAGGATTTAAGTTCAGTATTTGTTGAATGGCTGAGTCTTTTTGCAATTTTCACAAAGGTCACCAGGGGGCGAACGTGTTACTTAATTCATCACAATCCTCTGACGCTGGAGACCTGCAGAGTCTGAAGTGCGATACTGGACTTGAAAAATAATTAACCAGAGACATTTAGATTCTGTCACTGATCCTTTATATAATAAAGGATTGATGGTAAACGTTAAGATGCTGAAAGGCAGCTGCCTGGGGCACATCACATCTACTGAGAAGGGTGGATAGAAATCCTTCCTTTACCACTGATTAAATAACCAGAGAGAAAGCCAAAGACCTACAGCTGAATACTATGGTTTCAAGGTGAAGGGGTGCCAGAGCCTTGTTAACCTGGAAGGAGACTCAGAGAGACATTACCTGATGGTGCTATCTTATTCTCTGAATCTCTGGCAGTCTCCTAAAATATTAGGGCTCACGTGGAAATACAAGAGTGTCCAGGCATTTCTTCCAACCTATTTTACAGAGGAGGAAACTGGGACCCAGAGAAAAATTATTTATTTACCCAAGGTCAGACGACAATCAAGTGGTAGAATCAGAATTAAAACCCTGAAGGTCATTTCACTGAGTATTCAATATTTGGCTGGTGGAGAATGGTCTTTAGAAATTACCTTTTGGTTTCAGGGCAACCTAAACTCTACTAGTGATTAAGACTGGTCTTTTTAGAAGGGATTATTGATTTTGACAGGGTTTCCCTGGTGGCTTAGTGGTAAAGAATCCACCTGCCAATGCAGGAGACATAAAAGACCCAGGTCTGATCCCTGAGTCGGGAAGATCCCCTGTAGGAAGAAATGGCAACCCACTCCAGTATTCTTGCCTGGAAAATTCCATGGACAGAGAAGCCTAGCAGGCTATATTCCATGGGGTAGCCAAAGAGTCAGACATGACTTAGTGACTAAACAACAACAAATTGATTTTGATATCTTTGCTCAAACGATAAAAAGAGAGCAAGAGAATGAAAGAGGGAGGGAGGCAGAAGGGAAGTAAGGCAGGGAGACTGGAGTTTTCTGATGGCCTTGTCTCCAGGCAGCCTCTGTGGCTGCTCGCCCTTCCTAGCAACTGCAGCTATGCTGCATTGTTTGAAGTACTCAATTTTTTCCCCAAATCAAAAGATGAAGGATAAACTCCCAAAACAAAAGGCATTTTTCTTCTAAGGGCTTAGATAAATCATAATTCAAGGACAAAAGAGTCAAGGGTGAGCAATCCCTCAAAAACCATCTGCAGAACAATTAAGCATTGTCAATAGCACAACTCATTTCTGAAGGGCAGACTTGGAGAGCCTTGCCAGCCAGAACTGGAAAGGACCTTGGAATCATCATATTCAAATGCCTCGCTTTACACGTGATGAATCTGTGGTTCACAGAGGGAAAGTGTCATAATTCAAATGCTCACAGACACCAGGGAAATGGAGCAAGCTGGGGTCAGATAAGAGATCCCTTAGATAGGTTCCAGGAAATATGTGACTTTCCCTTTTAAGCAAAACAACAGAGCAAGCTTCCTGACAAATGGCAAATAACACAGGCCCTTAGTCAAGGGAGTAAGAGTGGAGACCACAGCAAACTGGACGGGCCTGCCTCAGGGCTCAATGCTGCCCCATTCATTGGCCAGTGTCATGCAGGCATGTGAGCCTGAACTTCTCAGATCTGTTTTGTTGGTTTTTTTTTTTTTTAATATGGATTTGTACTTGCAATGTCCTCATTTTTTTTTTCATGATGACAACTAATTTGAATTAGCGATAGGCCAAACAGAGCACTTCTGGAGTCTGAATTGGGCTGCAGGTTTCCCGTGTGCACAATCTGGACTGTGGGCGGTAGGGAGGAGGAGGCCTTCAGCTCGGCCGTCGAACTCACTTTGTGGTCTTCCAGAAACAACTTTTCTTTGGCCTCCGTTTTCTCATCTGAAATGTGAAGGCGGTCTCTGAACTTTGATCTGACAGTCTGCAGTTTTCCAGCGTTCTTTACAGATGGAGAGTCTAAGTTAGCAAGGGATCGCGGGCAGAGCGTAGTCTGGAGGCAAAAGGCCCACAGGCTCCCGTCTCTCTCCACATCCCTGTTCCCCTGGAAATGCCAACATCACTTGTCCAAAATGGAGCGTACGGTTTCCCCGACCCAAATGGCCCCTCACCTGGCTTTACCCGCAGTATACAGCACCACTCCCCACCTGGTTGCCCAAGTCAAACACCTTGCCCTCACCTTAAATCCCTCCCTCCCCTCACCCATCATCCAATCAGCAAGTCCTGTCAATCCCACCGTATCAGCCCCCTAACTATCTCCCTGCCTTTATTCTTACCCCGCTCCAGGCCAGTCTTCATACTGCAGTCAGAGTCGTCTTCATAAAACTCAAGTTCCCAGTTTTAAAATCCTTCCACGGTTGCCTCCTTAAGACGAGGCCCTTGGTTTGGTTTGGCTCCTGACCCTCACCCATGCTCTAGCCTTTTCTCCTGCCTCTGCCCCTGGAGTTGGCAAACTCATGGAGAGTAGACACTGCAGCTGTTCACCAGTGAGCTCCCAGAACTCAACCCAGTCCTGACCCCTGACAGCCACTTCACTTGCTATTTGATGAATGAGTGAATGAATGACTATATGACTCCAAAGATTCCGCTACTAACTAGTGGTGTGACTCTAAAGCATGCGCTCACACTCTCCATCTGTGAAATTCCCTATCCTTACAGGCTGTAGTGAAGAGCAAATTAGACAACAGGTATAAATGGGCTTTGGGACCTATAAAAGCAAGATCTAGGCATTAGTTGCTACATACGTTCTCTGCTCCAGTTTCCCAGCTCAGTACCTGTCCCACAGCCTTAGGGTATGAGTTGAATGAGTTAATAAATATAGCATGCTTTGAATAGTACCTGGCACACTATAATTATTAAATGAGTAAGTATTACTATGATCCCAGCAATGATGGCAATGATGACTGGTCATTACAACTCTCTGAGGTGCCAGAGGTAGAAGACACTTTTGGCTGCTCTTTTGGTAACAGCCTTCTGACTTCCTTTTGGATGAAATCTCGGTGAAGTTCAGATGGGACTGTCAATCAAGGTGTGCCCTCCCGCTAGCCAGTGGGGTGAGCCTGCAACCAGAACTCAGCCAATCCACCTCTCACTCTCCCAAGACTCTGAGAGGTAGGAAAGGCAGTTCATGCATCCTTGGTGGTACCACCTCAATGTCACTGTGGAGAGGCTCCCAACCCTGCAAACTTCCAGAGCTTCCTGACCACTCTCTCTTCCCAAGCATGCTTATTCAGCCTTCCCTTCCATTCATGAACTTCCCCGTGGCCTTCCAATTAATCCCTCTTTGCCAAGAGGGACACTTCTATGACTTATTTCCAGAGACCCCATCCATGCACTGCTCTGCGGTCAGGACACTGGTCAGCCCTGAACTCACCGTGTGCCCTGGAGAGGCATTTCTTCTCTCTTAACCTCAGTACCCTCCTCCTAATGTGGGAGCCTTGACCAGAAGGGTGGTCCCCAACCCTGGCCCATCAGCCAGAAGCATTTGGGGGAACTTCCTTAAGGCTGACCCTCTCCTCCATCCTACTGAACCAGATTTTCCAGGGAAAAGCCTGAGAATCCATATTTTTTTTAAACAGTTCCCCCAAATGATTCTGGGACAGCGAGTTCAGAGTCCACAGCCTCTGGGGGGCCCTCTGAGAACAGAAGGGCCAGGAGTCTCAGCGCTTCTACGATGCTGCTGCTGCTGTCCCAGACACACACGATCCGAGTCCAGATCTCATCACTCTCCCCACTTAGAAACTGCCAGTAGCTTCTCAGCACATCACAGTAAAACCCAGAGTCCTCTCAACCTTCAAGGCCCCCTGCAGCCCGGCTCCTGCCCTCCTCCGCAACATGATCTCTCAGTCTGGCCTTCCTGCTGTGCCCAGAGGCTAAAGTCCTGCCCAGGTAGGTCCTCCCCTTCTCTGCTCAGCAGGCACCTTCTGATAACTCAAGTCCCTGTTCAAGGGTTATCTCCTCTGAGAGGCCTTCCCTGAACCCCCAAAGTCCAAAGTCTATCCCCCGTCCACCTGTACTCTCCATCACCCCAACTCTCTTTTCTTTTTCTTCACTGCACTTACCACTGACTGAAGTTAGCCTCATTCATCGTTTTCACCCAGCTCCCTGGCAGTGTTTCCCCCCAGAAAGTAAATTCCGTGAGGGCAGAGAAGCTGACTGTCCTGTTCTCTAACATGTACTCAAGCTTCTGAAACAATGGCTAACTCAGAGTAGGCATTCCTGAAAATATCTGTTGAATAAATCTGCTTTGTAGGTGCCCAGAGCAGGGACCATGAGGAAGCCAAAGCTCTGACTCTCACTCCTCCTGACACAAGTGTTTCCGATGTTTCTTCCTGGGGTTGGCAGCCAGGTGCCCTTGGCCTTCACCTTGAGATGACTCCGGTGTTTGTGGCTCCCAGAGGCTTGGCCGAGATCTGTGGCCAGCTCCTACGGAAGCTCACATCATACCTCCAACCTCACGCACCCCAGCAATTGGTCTCAGCTCAGGTTCTCCTCTGATAAACCTCACTAACGACCTTGGCTTTTCACCCTTCAGGCTTGCAGCCAGGAAATACGACTCCAGAGGTGAGCTCCTAGGAACACAAAGGATGTCCTCTCTTTAAATCAATTGTTTCACACAAAAACTCCACTTTTTATTTTCCCATCTCCATCCCTACAGGATCTGCTATAAAACCCAAATCATTGGGAATGGTACTTATACATTATTCTTAGACCCCTAAAAGGATTGCCTTTGCAGACTTAGATGTCAGGAAAACGTCCATCTTTCATTGAAAGATTCCAGCAAAATCAGCATCATGAAACCCCTTGCCACATTTGCTATAACCATGACAGTAAGGTCAGGATCTACAGTCAGAAAACCCTCCTGAAGACTTGCTGCGGAGTTAAGTGCTAGAGCTGCCTTGAGTTCATCACGGAAACGAGCAGAGAAAAAGGAAGAAAATGAGAAAAGAAAGAGAAAGAAAACATGAGCCGGTAAAAAACTGACCTACTTTACCACTTCAGATATACGGTTCTGTCCTTCCTCTCTGAAATTATCATTTAAGTGTTCAACAAAACTGTTATTGAGTATCTGCTATATATCGGGCACGGTCCATGACACCTGGGATCCAACAGTAATCCAAACAGAAAACAATGCTCCCCATAGTATTCTAGTGGAAGAAGACAGACAATTAAACAATGAACGTATTAAACGAAGTATCTAATTTGCAATTCATAAATGAATTTATTGCTATAGACTATACTGTAGAACCTCCTGTGTGCTGCAAAAAGTATGTAATATTTGAAATATATAATATAGTTAATAAAGCATCCAATATGTTAGAAGATAAAATGTGCCATCATAAAAGCAAAGACAAAAGGAGATTGGGATTGCTGAAGGGAGCAGGAAGAGGCAGGCTCCAGTATGAATTAGGACGAGGAGTCAGCGTGGATCTCATTGAGACTGAGTGACATTGAGCAAAGGCCTTGAAGGCTGTGAGGGTATTAGTGCTATTTAACTTGCTGTTTCCTTTCCTTTTTGATATCCAAGAAAATCAGAACCAAATATGAGACTCAAATCCAGTACACTAGAGGAATCCAGAGTCGTCAGCAAACCTGTAGTCTTTTGTCCTTTGGAGAGGCAGGACACGACAGTGATTAAGGACATGAGTTCCAAAGCCAAACTAGATTTCAATACTGGCTCCATAACTTCTCTAGTGGCTGAGACGGTACAGCGTCTGCCTACAATCTGGGAGACCCAGGTTCAAAGATCCTCTGGAGAAGGAAATGGCAACCCACTCCAGTACCCTTGCCTGGAAAATCCCATGGACGGAGAAGCCTGGTAGGCTACAGTTCATGGGGTCGCAAAGAGTCAGACACAACTGAGTGACTAAACTTTCACTTTTTTTTATGACTGACTAGCTACATGACTTTGGTCATCATATTTAATCTCTGAGCCTTGATTCCCTATATCCCCAAATAAAGATAATAAGAGCACCCACCTTGTAGGACTCTTTTAAGGACTAAATGAAATAATGTACACAAGTTCCTCTGCAGACTAGAAGAACTCAAAAAACATCAGCTGTAAGAATTAAGCCTTGGTCTTGTCTCTCAAAGTTTATTTACATCTTCCTTGGTCCTGCTTCTCTGTCTCTATTGATATTTTAACATTGTTTTATGGTTTCTACTCCAGTGGTAAGCAACCTCAAATCCTTTGAGGATTGGGGCGGGTTATAAATAAGTAAGTAAATAAATAAAAATCTGGATAGGGGAACATTTTCACCAAAGCAAAACATTTCATTACTGATAGAGTGAATTGGAAGAGAAGTCAAAAGCAAGAAATATTGACTCTAACAGTCCATCAGAAACCACCAGCAAGACACTCTCTGGTTACTCAGCCCATCTTTCTCTCTCCCAAACCCCTCTTCCTCTCTCCATCAAGAGAGGGTAAGTGAGTCACACAAAATGACTCAGGAAGCCTATATCCTCCCAAGCTCACAACTACCTCATTGCTGGGGACCTCAGAAAACATTCCTTCTTCCCCATCAGAGACGAGAAAGGAAATCGATGGAGTTGTTTTTCATGGTGATGAGATTGAGGAAGACAGGTGGTGGCTAAGTGCAGCATCAGATGCAGGTTAGAATCTCTTTCCTGCTATTAATTAGTGAGGGCTGTAGCCATAGGGAAGTCCTCTGAGCTCTCTGTGCCTCAAAGTCCTCACTGGTAACAACAGAACCTCCCTTTTCAAGGGTTTGCGAAGAAGAAAGGAGAGTGCGCACAAGTCACATGGCTAGCCCTCAATAAATGTTGCTTTCTTTCCTTACCTGTACCCTAGGGCAACGCTCAATGGACTACAGGAATCTGGAAAATTTAAATAAAAGGATGCACAGGGGAGAAACGGGGTGAGAAGACAAGTTTGGATATGTCTCTAAGTGACAGAAACTCCCTACAAGAAGCAGAGGAGAAAGACCATTTTTGATCCCCTCCTATCCTGTAAGTATATTATCATGCTCCTTCCTCACCATAACCCTTTGACATGGGCATTGTTAGCCACACCTGACAGCTGAGGCTGGGCTATGAACCCAGGGCACACAGGTAGGAATGCTTAGGAGGCAGCTCTGGCCTTCCAAAGCTGACTTTATGAAGGGCAACAACTAGCCTCCACCATAGGACATCCCAGGTACCACAGACAGCAAGGTCTCCTCTCACCCCAGAGCCACGCCCCTGTGATTCCCGAGCTGGCCTCAGCAAAAACCTGGGCCATGGTGACCTTGCTGAGGCTCCCTCATGCATCAGCCACCAGGGTCTCTGCTCTATGAGCTTGGGCTTTGGAATCAGCTAGATCTTAATTTGAAACACATACCCCTCATATCCCACATACTGTAGAACTGTAAGGAAGTCATCTCTTTCCAGTTCCTCTTCTGAGAACGGTGATATCAAAATGCCTGCCTCACAAAGTCGCCATGAAGAGCATTCAGTCCATTTCAGTTCAGTTCAGTCACTCAGTCGTGTCCGACTCTTTGCGACCCCATGAATCGCAGCATGTCAGGCCTCCCTGTCCATCACCATCTCCCGGAGTTCACTCAGACTCACGTCCATCGAGTCAGGGATGCCATCCAACCATCTCATCCTCTGTCATCTCCTTCTCCTCCTGCCCCCAATCCCTCCCAGCATCAGAGTCTTTTCCAATGAGCCAACTCTTCACATGAGGTGGCCAAAGTACTGGAGTTTCAGCTTTAGCATCATTCCTTCCAAAGAACACCCAGGGCTGATCTCCTTTAGAATGGACTGGTTGGATCTCCTTGCAGTCCAAGGGACTCTCAAGAGTCTTCTCCAACACCACAGTTCAAAAGCATCAAGTCTTCGGTGCTCAGCTTTCTTCACAGTCCAACTCTCGCATCCATACATGACCACAGGAAAAACCATAGCCTTGACTAGACCTTTCTTGGCAAAGTAATGTCTCTGCTTTGGAAGCATACAAAACAGTGCCCGGCACATACTAAACACTCAGTTATGGTAGCTGCTAAGGTTACGCCGACACTGTCTGGGGAAAATCAGCCTTATGGTGAATGACAGAGAGGATGCTTTCTGGGAGAGAAAGAGGGTCCTTGAGTACTGGCTGACACATGCACCCATGCCTTCAGACAGACCAAGCATCGTGGCCTGCTGATCTGACATTTAATCCTTCCCCTTGTCCCATTAGAAACTACTTGAGGATAATAAGACCCAGCTGGGCTCTGTGCCCCTCCTAGGAAAAAAAACAAAAAGACAAGGAACTGTTAGTACAGCAAACAGAGGAATGAGGGCTGCGTACTTGGAAATATGAGAGACGCCTCCACGGAGAAGGAGGCGTTTGAACTGGAACTTAAAAATTAGGTAAGACATGGAGGGGACAGCATTCCATACAAAACAGTGCCCGGCACATACTACACACTCAGTTATGGTAGCTGCTAACATTACACTTGGAGAAGGCAATGGCACCCCACTCCAGTACTCTTGCCTGGAAAATCCCATGGATGGAGGAGCCTGGTAGACTGCAGTCCATGCGGTCTCTAGGAGTCAGACGTGACTGAGCGACTTCATTTTCACTTTTCACTTTCATGCATTGGAGAAGGCAATGGCAACCCACTCCAGTGTTCTTGCCTGGAGAATCCCAGGGACGGGGGAGCCTGGTGGGCTGCCGTCTGTGGGGTCGCACAGAGTCGGACACGACTGAAGCGACTTAGCAGCAGCAGCAGCAACATTACACTGGCACTGTTCGGGGAAAATTAGCCTTAATGCTGAAGGATGGAGAAATTCCAGGCTGAAAGCACAGCCCGAACAAAGGCTAGAAATGGGAAAATGCAGTCTGTTTAGAGAAGAGTGTGGTAAGGCTGGAGAACCAGGATGCCCGAGGACTAAGGTGAGAGCTGGACGTGAAGGGCCAGCAAACCTTACAGGCAGGGAACACAAAACAAAGGTCATGACTACCACGGAGAAAATGGCGGGAGTGGGTGTGCATTTAAAATAGAGTGGTCCCAGAAGCCTGTTTGAGGCAACACTTTTAAGAGGTAAAGGAGCAAGCCATGTGACTATCTGGGGGAAGTTTCCAGGCAGAGAAAATAGCAGTGCAAAGGCCCTGAGGCCACAGGGTGGCTACCATGTTGGTGATGCACTAAAAAGGCCCCTGTGACTGGAGTGGTAGGAAGTGAAGTCTCAGAGTTAAACAAAAGGAAGCCAGTTCATGAAAGGCCTTGCAGGCTATTACAGGGGCTGTAGCTTTCCCTTGAATGAGTGGAGAGCCATTGAAGGATTTCCAGTAAAGAAGCAACGCCATCTGACTTACGTTTTCAAAGGTTAGCTCTGACAGTAGAGAATCGACTGCAGGGGGACAAGGGTGGCAGCGCGGGTACCAGGAAGGAGGCTATTGTAGAAATCCAGGTGAACGAGGGCGGTAGCTGGAATCAGGGTGGTAGCTGTGTGATGGTGCACCTTGGTATCCCCCTGTAAAAACGAAGCTTTTACAGCTTCCTGGCCCTGTGTGTCTCCCAATATCTCAAAAAGTCGGGATAGAATGGGGCGCCAGCCTGAGGAACGTGGGATTGTGGGGTGCGTGGGCAGCTCCTTGAACTTCCGGCCCCCCGGTGACCGCTCCCCACCCCCCCCACCCCCCCCCCCCCCCCGCCATAAAGCCTAGACAGATGCACGCCCCATGACGCGCATCAGGAGGGTGAGATCCGGCGAAGGAAGGTTTTACTCCTCAGCGACTCAACGGGGAAGGGTGGTAAGGCGAGTGCCTCCACCGACAGCACGGGAGCAGGTCCTGGGCACCCGGCACTGCGTGCGCCCCGGGTTTGCAACCACTCTGCTTGTGCAGGTGTGGCAATGACATCTTGCGGGCGTCATGCGGGGAGCGCCACAGCACCCCCTCCACATAATTCCCCCCAACCCCGGCTATGACCCCTTTGTCTTGCTTTCCCCTACCCCCAGCTATCTGCCTGTCCCTCCTGCACCGGGTTCGGTGCTCACGGCCCTGCCGGGGTCCCTCTGACGGCCGCCGTAGCGGCGCGGCCCGGGCCTCGGGGCTTCCGAGAGGAGAAAATCATGAATGAAATGGATGCGGTGCTCCCGCTCCCCCGCCCTCCCTGTCCAGGCAACCTCGGCGCGGGCGCAGTGTCTGCGTGGACTCCAAGCGGAGTTGCGGGGTGCAGGCGCCCGAGATCAGGGTCAGGCAGGGATGAAGGGTCTGTGATCCCGCCCGACTTGGGCCCCGGACGCCGCCGGATCTCCCCGCCCCCCACCCGCCAGCCCCGCGGGCCCTGCGCAATTCCCGGGGAGCGGCGCAAGCCCGCCCGGGGGCGGGGCGGAGCCGGGGCCGAGGGTGCCGAGCCGACCCGGCGGCTGCGCCCGAGACTCTGCAGCCGAAGCCGGTTTGGCGAGGCGGCCGGGCGAGGGAGCGCGCACGGAGCACGGGACAGAGCGCAGGGCAGACGGACCCACGGACGGACGGACGCCCCCGCACACGCAGACGCGCAGAGCTCGGCGAGGTCCCCGTCACATACACACATTCACACACTCGCGCTGACACACACAGGGACACACGCACACTCGCGCGCGCACATCCTCCCGCCAGCCTGCCCGCCCGCTCGCCGGCGCCCGGAGCCCTCTGGCCGGTAAGTGCGGCGCCTCAGTCGGCGCCTTTGTGTGGGGAGCTGGGAGGTGGAGGGCGCAGGGTCCCTCCCAGGGAGGCCCGGCAACAGATCTCCTCCAGACCCCCGGGCGGAGAAGCAGGCGCCCGCCCCCGCCACGCCCCCATGGGGCTCCCGACGCCCCCGGACTGGGGGAAGGGTCCTCCAAGCCTGGGAGGGGACCCGGCGCTGGGTAGAGGGGAGGGAGCAGCAGCCACTCCCCACGAAGCTCGTGCGCGGTTCCCGAGAGGGGAGGGATCGCGATGGCGGTCCCGGGTCCGAGCCTCTGCTGCTGTGGCGGGTGCGCGGCTCCTGGCTGCATTACCTCTCCAGGGTCCGAAGCTCCGGGGGGAGGTTGGAGATCGCCGCTAGCCTGCTGGCCTGTTAACCGTAGCTCCCAGCCTTCGCTTCGCCTCCCCCGACCGTGTAGCTTAAACCACCAGTTCCCCAACCCACCCCCAAAATGAAAGCCCAGCGCGTTCCCCTCCCCCAGCGTACCCCTTCTACCGGCTGAGGCCCAGACTCCTGCAAAACCTGGAGATTTCTCGGGTCAGAGCTCTGAGGGGCTTACCTTACCAGGGATCGTGTGGCTTTCGAGGGTCAGGACCAGGTGAACCTTGGGAATTCATTTAGCCCCCTCATTCTACAGATGGGGAAACTGAGGCCCAGTGAGTTGGCTTGACCAAGGTCACAGGAGGGTTCAGGGCAAAACCTGCATTACAATCTAGCGTCCCTGGCTTTCAGACTTACTTCCTCTCCTATACAATTCCATCCTTATCCTCACCGAAACCCTAGAACCTAAAAATTTACCCTAGTATATCAGGAAAGTCTTTGTAATTCCACCCTGCCCCCCTCCCCCCTTGGAGCATTAGGTGCCATTCATTGGCTACCATATTTTCTGTTTAAAAAAAAAAGGCTCTTTCAGCCTCACAGGGGATCTCTCTTAAGCAGGTACTCAGGTTTGAAATCACTGAAACAGTGTCCTCAACTGGACCAGGTGATGTCGTGGTTGAGGAGCCATCACCCCCCCCCCACCTTTGACCTGATGAGATGCCTTCCCCCTCACTCCCCACTGCACCTTAAGGGCCTCAGCCTTCTGATCCAGCCGAGCTCCCTTCATCATCCCTTTGCAGAGGTCTCCAGGGCCTTCCTGTCCGGCCATCTCTCCCTCCTTGCGTGCAGCCTCTTGGTACTGCTGATGGAGCTGCTGGGGAGGCTTGAGTTACAGCCCCATCAGGCTCGGGTGGTGGCTCAGGGCAAGACTCCCCCAAGGGCAGCTGGGTGTCCCCAGAGCTGAACCCAGTACCTGGTGCAGAGAGGTGTCCTGAGAGGTGTGTTGATGGAGTGAGTGCAAGGTGGGTGGTGAATGGATGAAGTCAGTCACCTTTGAAAAGACTGTTGGATAGGGGAGTTGGCAAGGAAGACAGTATTCAGTCTCTAGGGGCCTGAGGCTCTTGTCTTGAGAGCTTCCTTCTTGAGGGAGCAGCCTGGCAAGGAGCAGAGACAGGGTGACCAGCTGGCATCTCTCCAGGAGCCACCACTCATATTGTTGGGTATGTAAATGGCATAGTGCTCCAGAAGCAGCATTTGCATAGACTTCATAATGAGCGGTGGCCCCTGAGTTGCAATTGCAATGCGGCGTCTCACCCTCAGAGTGAAGAGATCTGGGTTCCAGGTCTCCTTCCTGGCTGGACAATTTCAGTGAATGCTTATAATCTCTCTGGGTCTCAATTTCTCCATCCGAAAAATAAGATCATTGGATTGGAGATTTTCAGGATAGCTTTCAGGTCTAAATTGTTAGTGTGGTGGGGGGAGGGAGGAAGCACTTATTTATATAACTGCTGTGGGCCTGGTTTTCCTCTTCTATTACTCTATGATGAGATCATTTATGTAGGGTACTTAGCACAGTGCCTGGGGCATAGAAAAAACTCGGAATAGGTAGCTATTAATGCCATTTAGGTCCTGGCCTTATGGATATACCCTCCACTTCTTCTCTTCTTAAAGATTGCTCAAGGACATGAGATTTTAGATCCTGAAAGGCCCTGTCTCTCAAAAAATCCCTCCTCCACTGATCTATTCCTGGACTTAGGGCTCAGCCAGCCTAGGACATCCATGAAGCTTCCTAGGAGAAGTCGCACTTTTGTTTATCAGTTATTTCACGCCTAAGGGTGATTGAATTTGATCATTTATATACAGTCAAACTTTTTCTTACAGGCTGTCACTTACATATTTGATCTTATGATATCAGTAGTGTTATTATTCCCACTTTATAGATGGGGAAGTTAAAACTCAGAGTTTAACCTGAACCCTTTTTTCTGTGTCACTTTGCCTATCCTTTCCTGAAACCTGTCCTGAAAGAGACAGCTGACCCCTTGGACAGAGTTGAGAAGAAAGGCTTTATTCTTCTGGAAGATGAGAAGTGGCTTCTTGGAGAAGCTCAGTAGCATTGGAGCTGGGTCTGCATGATTTGTATGGTGGAAGGAAGGAGGAAAATATTACAAGTAGTGAAAACAGCAAGAGCAGAGAGCTGGTGGTAGGGGCTTCTAGGACAAGTGTAGAAACTGGAAAGTGGTTCATTCCCACTGGAGCAAAAAGGATAAAAGAGGAGCTGTGAGAAGGAAGGCTGGGTAGGAATGTGGAGGCAGTGGCTGGGGCCAAGGGCTCAGCCTTTAGTTTTTGAGTAGGGGAGAGACGTGATCAGACATGGCCATTAGGAAACTCACTCTGGCCGCACAGAACAGATTGGAGGAGAGAGCCTGCTGACAGGGAGCTCAGGTAGGAAACAATTACAGTCCTACAGGTAAGAGATCAGGAGGGTCTGGGCGGGGCGGGGAGCGGGGGAGGCTTGTAAGAATGAGGAGAAAGAGGATTTGATGCAGAGGCCACAGTGTCACCAGAATCAGCGGTGGACTGGATATGGGAGGAGAGAAGAGAGGAATGAGAAATGATGGCAAGGCTTGGAACCTGAGTGGCTGAGCGTCCATTCACAGACAGAGTCCAATAGGAAGGGGAGGGGGAGGCCCAGGAGTGGGGGGCCACGATCTGACTGGGCACAAGAACAACTCCTGCAAAGCTGGCTCACTGAGCACCCCAAACTGTCCAGATCCCGTTGCTTCATTCATTATTCACATAGAAACATCTGTTGCACGAGGTTGTTCTAGACTCTGTAGAGATGCATTGCTAAAAAAGATGAACTACCTCTACCAAGGGAGATAGAAAACATAAGCAAAATATAACATTTCAAGAGGTGAGCAATACTCTGGAGACAGATAAAACCCAGTGAGGGGTGACTGGGGGGAAGAGATTTACCCTTAAATAGAATCGTCTTCCAGGAAATGATATTTGAAAGTCCTGAATGAAGTGAGGAGGATACCTTGGGGAAGAGGATTCTAGGAAGAGGAGACCACAAGTGCAAAGGCCCCTGGGTAAGAATAGCTTGGTGTTTTCAGGGAACAGCAAGTGTGGCTATAAAACATAGGTCAAGAGGGAGGGTGGGAAGGAAAAATGGAGGAGAGAGGGGCAGGCCCAGATCACACAGGCCTGGGTAATAAGAAATCACGTGATGTTAATGGGTCCAAGAGAATTAAAGTCCCATTCTCCGTGCGTGTTTCATGCCCAGAGAACCAAGCCTGACATTCAGCAGTGGCTCATTAAATAGCTGTCTAACAAGCAGGAAACCACCATTTATGTATGCAGCCTTTTGGTGTTGGTGGTGGTGTTCAGTTGCTCAGTTGTGTCTGAATCTTTGCGACCTCATAGACTGCAGCACTCCAGGCTCCTCTGTCCTCCACTATCTCCCCGAGTTTGCTCAAATTCATGTCCATTGAGTTGATGATGCTGTCTAACCTTCTCTTTCTCTTAAAGCCTCATATCTTGGACTAAATAAAGATATTGTAGCATAGTAAGGTAAGGGCATAGTAAGCTGTGTATGATCAAAATGATAAAGCTCAGATGATCTGAATATCTGTGATATCATTCACGTATGAAAGTTTGAGTCATGTCTGCATGTTCAGTGTGACTGTTGACTAAGATGAAATAGTCAAACATACCTGAAATGCTTGTAATACAGTTAAAATGGTAACCTTTTATGGTCTTCCCTCATCCCCTTTCCAGTGCAAATATACAGCCGTTTGGTTTCGTTTCAGATTTTCCCTTGTGCAACTCATGCCCTCAGCCATTTCCCTTATAGAGATTTTAAATTAACTCACCTGAAGCACAAAGGCCCATATTGGCAGGACGAGGAATTATCATCTTCTTCAATAAATTGACAGATTTCAAAGAAAGCAGAGAGGGCGGTGGGGAGAGAGAAACTATTTATAGAAGTATAAATTCTTCAAGCACCTAATTAATTGTTTAAATGGATCTACAAGTAGGAATGGAAAAACTCCAGAAGATGGCTAATCGTTTAAAGCTTTTTGTCTGCATTAAGTCGAACACAGGATATGTGTGAACATTTCAAAATATATGGCACCTTTTACTGAAAATTTAACCCACAGACCAGGAAAGATGTTCTTACCAGGGAGGGTCATCATAGCTCTCCGTGTGTGTATATCTGTTCAGTCCAAAGCTTACTTGTAGTTACGTGAGCTGGGTCAAAGTCCTTCCCCTCTCCCAAACTGTTTCCTGTCTCTGGGCAGTAAGGCTTGGGTTTCTGGGGCCCTTGAGGACTCAGCACTGTGGTCTGTGATGTCTGCAGGCCCACACTGTCATCTTCCCGGAGGACAGTGACCAGTGTCTCAGCGTCGGGGTGTGGCTCCCTGTGACACTCAGATGATGTGATATACGGGAGGCAGACAGGTGGTCCTGCCACAGAGGAGATCGATGCTTCCACCAAGCAGACAGAACCAGATACTAGGCCGGACCTTCTGAGGGGGCAAGTTGACAGGTAATCTAAATCTGAGAAGCACAGACTGTCTCTAGGTGCCCTGGTCCAAATTTCATCTGATTTCTGCATGTCTTGTCGCTTCTAGGAACTGGAAACTCAAGTCAGCTGAAGAAAAAAACACTTAACCCTTTTAATTTTTGCACAATACCATCACCAAAAAGCTTTTCCTTACCATCAACAGTGGCATTGTGGAAAATAAGGTCTTCCCCCATTCTTTAATATTACCTCCATCTTTTTTGCATCTGGTGAGATATAGGATGAGTACCTTGGCCAGCAATGTCTGGCAAAGCTCCAGAAATCCCAGACTCTTAGAAGAAAGCTTTTCCCACTCAACCGTGGCTGCTGCTGCTGCTGCTAAGTCGCTTCAGTCATGTCCGACCCTGTGCAACCCCATAGATGGCAGCCCACCAGGCTCCCCCATCCCTGGGATTCTCCAGGCAAGAACACTGGAGTGGGTTGCCATTTCCTTCTCCAGTGCATGAAAGTGAAAAGTGAAAGTGAAGTCGCTCAGTTGTGTCCGACTCTTAGCAACCCCATGGACTGTAGCCTACCAGGCTCCTCCGTCCGTGGGGTTCTCCAGGCAAGAGTACTGGAGTGGGGTGCCATTGCCTTCTCTGCTCAACTGTGGCACTTAGAATCAAAGCCATCTTCCTTCCTGTGTCCCCCCTTGACACAGTCTAGACTTAAGTTTCTATAGCTGGGGTCCAGCACGTTGAGTTGGGAAGGGATCCCCTCAAGCTAGACACAGGGGATCCACAATTTGTAAGCGAGCAGTGTCTTAGTAAGGATTCCTGACTTTGGCCTAATGAAGGGCATCGACTGTTCTTGACTGTACCTGGTTACTATGATGGCAGCATATAGACCTTCATGTGATGAGACGATTGGCTGAGAGACCTAGAGAGGCATATACTGTACCAAGCTTTAAGATGTCTTTCTTAAGAGTGGAGATGTTCCTTTTCTCCCCCCAGTTCTCTGGAAGCCACTCAGGAGGGATTCATTCAGTGGACTTCAGTGGTGAGCAGCATGTGGCTGTCTGGAGTGGACCCAAAGATTTCATCATCTGCCTAGAAGAGTGGTCCAGTCTTTAAAAAATAAGTTATACCATAAAAATAACAGAACCACACTGTAGAATTAAATGTAAGATGAACCATGATTTTATCTGTCCCATTCTGTTTCTTCTATGGATCTGTATCTTTTAATAGTTAAAATCAGTCCACATCTAACTTTGTACCCAGCATTTTTACTTAACATTTTCTCATAACTTTTGTGTTCATGCATGACCTTCTTCCATCCTCAGTGGTTTTACCATACTTTACTTAGCCATTTCTTATTTGGTGGACATACGCAGTAGTGAACATCTTTACAAACACAGCTCTTCCATCTCAGATCCTCAAGGCTTCTGATAGAACCATCCCCAAGAGGGTGGACAGGACGGGGCTGCTGGGGAGGGGGGAAGAGAAGCACGCGATTAAAGAACGTGTCGATGCAGGTTGATTTCATGGATGCTGATGACATGGCCGTGGATCCTGAGGTGGAAAGAGAACAGTGGATACCAGAGCTGGAGCCAAGGAAAGGCTGGAGAGGGAGACTATGGGCCAGGAGGCCAGAGTCACAGGCATTGAGGGTGTGGTAGAGGGGTGTCAGATTTCAGATGGAGTCCCTCCAGCAGTTTGATGATTTGGTTTGGGGTGCCTTTTTTAAATTAGGAAGCAATACATAAAATGTACTATTGTAACCATTCTAAGTCTATAGTTTAGTAGCATTAAATGCGTTCATATTGTTGTATAGCCATCATCACCATCTATCCATAGAACTCTTCACATTGCAAAACTGAAACTCTGTACCCATTAAACAGTGGCTCCTCATCCCCCCTACCCCAGTCTCTGATAACCTCTTTCTAATTTCACATGTTCTAGGTACCGTCTATAAGTGGAATCATGTGCCATTCGTCCTTTTGTGGCTAGCTTATTTCACTTAGCATATTTTCAGGGTTCACCCATGTAGTACCCTGTGTCAGAATTTCCTTCCTTTTTAAGACTGAATAATAGTCCATTGTATGCATATGCCACATTTGTTCATCCATTCATCTGTTGATGGACACTGGGGTTGCTTCTACCTTTTGGATATTGTGAATAATGCTGTTATGCACTTTGACATACAGGTGCCTACTTGAGCCCATGCTTCCCATTATTTGGGATCCATGCCTAGAAGTGGAATTGCTAGATCAAATGATACATCTATATTTAATTTTTTGAGGAACCACAGGGTGGTTTTTATTAAGGATTTTTGTGTATTCATTGAAAATGACCACTAAATGAAGTCTTAGGAGTGGAGGGTCCAGGAAGAAACCATTAATTTTTCTAAGTTAATGTTGTGTAGGTTTCTCCATGGCGTTGGAGGGAAGAGAGAAAAGGGAACAGAATACAAATGAATCCACCCTCCATTTCTGAGGAATTATGGTGATTTAGAGGCATCGTGGGTGGAAAAAGAAAGCTCTCAGGAGAGATCTTTCGGAGTTGGGATTCATTCACACATGCAGGTATTTACTGCGCCAGGAAATCAACCTGCCGTGGGGACCCTGCTTGCGTGTGTCTGTTGGGGTCATCAGTGAGTATCCGGACAACAATGGTCTGTACAGATGCTCACTCTGGTAGTCATAAGTACTAACGTTTCTGAGTGCTTACTATGTTATCTCACTGATCTTTTATCACAGTTCATTGCAGAAAAGTTTTTATTGTCCTCAGTGTATTGATAAAGACTCAGAGAGTTTAAGTAACTTGCCAGAAACACACTGCAAGTAAGTGGCAGAGCAGGAATTCACACCTAGGTATGTAACTGTGCTCTGGTGATGAGCTGAGAGTTCTGGGGACCCAGGACAGACACCTGCTCAGTGTGGAGGTCAGAGAAGGCTTCCTGAAGGAAGGGGTCAGGTGAGCATTTTGGTGGGAGTTGGCTGTGTTCTTCTGTGGCTCATGATTTCAGAACATGGTTTTTGGTAGGAGCAGTGGCAGCATCCAGCCCTGCTTCCTGTGCCTCTGGTCACCCAGGGTGCCCCCAACCCCCACCTGCTCCTGCTCCACTGAGACTACGTTTCAGAGGAAGACGCTCAGAGTCAGCATCCCTGGTGCTTATCGAGGCAGGGAGGCCAGCGTGGGGCCTGTCCTTTTCCCTCTGACATTTGCTGCCTCTGACTCCCTTAGCTGTTCTCCTTCCAACCCCTTCTGGGATGCCTTAGAGGGACAGCCCATTGTGCCTCCTAGGTCTGGGCAGCGTTGGGCCAGTGGGCTGGAGTTGGCCAAATACAAGGCCCAGGAGTGGCAGTGGAAGTCACATATCCACCTCTGTGTTACTTCACACCCAAGATACCTGGACCTGTGGGCTCCCATCACCTCAAAGCCCTGCCTTCCCAGAACCCAGAAGTAGCCAGTTCTCTCTGCTCTTTGAACCTCTTGTAGCTCCCTGAGGCCTACAGCAGTGTTTCTAACAAGGACCCTGCTGGTCTGTAGGTGGGGAGTTCTTTATTATGACAGCATCCCTGGCCACTCCCCTGAATATTTCCCAGGAGCACCCTTCAGTCATCATGACAACTGAGAATGCTCACACACATTTGAAGGTCGGTTTTATGAGCAGGAAGATGTACAGACCTTCAGCGTTGCATTCAGCAAGTTTTGATGACTATATGAAGTGGAATAACCATCACCAGGATTGAGATGTGGAATGTTTCCATCACCCCTCAGAGTTCCTTATTTCTCCGTCAGTCAGTACCCGCCCTCAGAGGGAACCGTCCTCGCCATTTCTGTCACTGAAGATGACTTTTGTCTGTTCTCGATCTTGGTATAAATGAACTCAGGTAGCGTGTGGTCTTTGTGTCATAAGTAGTTTTTGAAATCCATCTGTATTGTTACACCCCCACTCTCCCCGACACACAGATCTGTAAATGCCAACTAGAATGGCAGTCCTCGCCTTTATTCTATCGAGGGAAAGTGGGCTGTGAAAGTGGAAAAGTGAGTTACAGTCTGTGTGTGTTCGCAGGATGCACGAAGCCCTCAGCTGTGGGAAATGAGGCCCCCTCCTGCCCACTGTCCAGCCACACTGAGGGGTCCTCTCCCAGCTCACCTTGGCCTTTCACTTCTGGCCTCTGCTGCTGCAGTGTTCTCTGCCTGGAACACCCTCTGCACAGTCTGGTGAACTCTCCGGGTCCTTTGGTCCTTGGGATGCTCAGACATCAATTCCCTGTGCAGCTTCCTGGATTTTCCCGCTGTGCCCTCCCAGGCACCCATATCCCACAGCCTCCATTGACATTTAGCACCTATTCAACTCTGCTCACAGGACTGCAAGCTGGTTGAAGGCAGGACTGGGGTTTAGTCATCTGTATATCCTCGCGGGTCCAACACACAGAGCCTGATAGTAAAGAAACAGATTTAAGATTATAGCAGATCCTGTCTCAAGATTACTTCGAGGCAAATTGGGTCTAAAACAGCTGTGCAAAATATATCCCCAAACCACCCTCTGAAATTGATCAAAGAAAGGTGATGGAAAAAAGAGTGTAATCTCTGACCACAAATGGTAAATGTAGCATTAAACTCAACTACAATGAGGCAGAGACCTCAGCCCTTGCCTAGAGGATCTGGATTCATGGGAAATCCATGGGCATTCATAAGTGCAAAGTAATACAGCTCAGGGAGTCAAGGGGATGGGCAAAAGAGTAGAGCCAATCAAGGAAGGCTGCCTGGAGGAGGTGAGTTCCGAAGGTTTTTTCAAAGAGAGGAGTCTGTTGAGCCACAGTTACATAATCAAGGATAATCTATAGAAAGCCTTAAAGCATGAGCCAAGGCAGCCTGGATCATGGTCTGATCTGTCTTCTTGTGACTGTGGTCCTAAGTCTCACATAGGTCCCCTTCCCTCACCTTTCACTCCTTTTCATTCACTTCTTCCTTCCCTCTTTCCTCCTATTTAATCTCCTTCGCATCTCCTTTACAAACTTGAATGAGCAGAAGGAGCTGGATGTACATTGCTTGGCCTTCCATCCCGTCCTCGGTGTACTGGACTCCCCATCTTAGAAGAGACAGAAGGAGGCCCATCCCCTGTCCCTCCTACCCCCAGCCTGGGCAGCTCACAACAGTCAAGGTTCTGGGCAAGAGAGCCAGGGAGTGGCCCAGGCTGGAGTGTGGTCCATTGCCAGGTGCCGAGTTACAGATCAAAACACTAGGGAAAGAATTCAGCTGGAAGAGACGTCAATGTGCGCTGGATTCCCTGGGGAGGCTTCCCAGAGGTGGCGTGAGCTTCGGCAGGCCCTGGCCACAGCTCAGGGAAGAGGAGCAGCGAGGCCTGTCCAGGACGGAGGACCAGGGAGACACGGGCTGAGAAGCAACAGTGAGCATCGCTGGGGGCTGGGGCAGTGTTCATCATGGAAGAGGATCTGGGGAGCCCCATGAAGTTGGGTTTTCAGCTCTTTATGCCCCACCTTCCTCTGGGCCCTGTGTCTGACCCAGGGGACCCCGAAACCACCAAGGGCTCTCCAAAGGGGAGAGAGCAGTTCTACCAGAGAGGCCCCATTCATCCTCAAGGCAGCATCTTCAGCATTGCTCTCCTTAGCTCCAGGACACCTGGCGGAGCCTAAGGACAAAGGAAACAGAGCTTTGCAGCTGATGGCACCACCTGGTATGGAGGGCAGGAGCGGCTTGGAGAGGTTGACTTGGAGGGCCCTGGGAGAGGCAGCTTTGAAGCAGGTCAGCGTGGTGACAGGGAGGCTGTCAGCCCCGGTGGCCTCGTCCTTTCTCTGCCTCAGTCACTTCCACCATCTTTACCACAAGCTTGTGACCGGCAGCTCCCATTGCTTCCACAGCCCAGAGGAAGAAACCAAGGCTCAAAGAAGCTAGGACACAGGTCCAGGGCCCCTTGGGGACAAGGTGGCAGAGCACAGCGTTTCAGCCAGGTCTCTCGGCCTCCGAATCCATCCTTTTTGCAGAGGACCGTGGCTGCCTTAAGGTGTGTGACCTCAGAACGTCCAGTCTGCTGTGTTTTGAGGGATTCTCCCAGCGACTGAAGGCTTGGTCACAGCCCTCCCCCGGCCCCTGGTCTCTAGACCCTTTTCAGCCTTGAATTCTGGCTTCTTTTTTCCTCTTTCCTATTCCATTCAACTTCCTGGCTCATACAGTATCCTCTCTCCTAGCAAAGCTGTCTCAGATCCAGCTCACGTTTCCAAACAGTTTCCATCTTGTGTCCCCCCCAGGCTCTGACTGGGTCTCAGTTTTGCCTGATTCTTTTACCAAACCCTGAAGTGCCAGCATCTTCCCAACCTGAGCACAGAAGGGCTACCTGAGAGGTGGGGGCCCTGATGGAGGACTAGACCCCACAGTGAGGTGTGGCAGGAGCCAGAGTTCTCCCTAGCCACAGGTGGGAACAGACCTAGCTCTGTATTCCAGCCCCCTCCTTTCCAAGTGTGTACGAGCCCTATGAGAGGTGGTTCTGTGGGTGATGGAGAGCGGAGCAGATGCCAGACAGGATCTTCGTGGACAGTCCAGAGCAACGCACAGGCGGCCCTGGCATTCAGGCCCAAGGTTGACATCAGGGACATCTAGGGCTAAAACCAGAGGCAGGTAGAGATCAGAAGTCCAGAATCATTTGTGATCAGGGTGTGTGTGTCACCGGCACTGACTAGGTCAGGATTCTAGTTCCGTTTGGAGAGGGCAGGGCTGCAAGAGTGGACAAGGCCTCGGTCCTAGAAGGAAGATGACCGAGACAGAGATTGTGCCTGCCAGGGCATCAGGCGGAAGGCCAGGTGCTGGGATGGGGCCAGTGTCAGAGCTGGATGAGCAAGAGTGAGACTGAGTGTTGTGAAAATAATAGTTAACATGTAAATGAGCCTCCTTGGTAGCTCAGTGGTAAAGAATCTGCCTGCTAATGCAGGAGGTGCGGGTTTGCTCCTTGGGTCAGGAAGATCCCCTGGAGAAGGAAATGACAACCCACTCTAATATTCTTGCCTGAGAAATCCCATGGACAGAGGAGCCTGGCAGGCTGCAGTCCATGGGGTCGCAAAAGGGTTTGACACAACTTAGTGACTAAACAGCAACCACAGCACTTACGTAGTGCATTCTGTGCTACTGGTCTGTTTTACAGATGAGAAAACTGAGGCACCAAGCGTTTGAGTCAAACTTCTGATCTCTTCCAATACTGGCAGCATGGCCCCTCACATTCATAGCTTGACATCAGCCATGGTGGGAGCAATTACACCAGGGAAATTGGCAAATGCCACAAATTATAGCTTTTAAAATTTTTATTTATTTATTTTTTTCTGAGAACCAGTTTCTTAGCATACCACTAGGCTCAGAGCGTAAAAAATCCACCTGCAATGCCGGAGACCTGGGTTCGATCCCTGGGTTGGGAAGATTCCCGTGGAGAAGGGAACAGCTACCCTCTCTAGTATTCTTGCCTAGAGAAATCCATGGACAGAGGAGCCTTGCGGGCTACAGTCCATGGGGTCATAAAGAGTCGGACACGACTGAGCGACTTTCACTTCACTTCAGGCTCATTCCAGAGCCTCCATGAACCTCACCTGTGGGTGAGAAGGCTTGTATTAACTGAAAAGCAGGCAACATCTGGCACAGTAGATGGTGACAGCCTTTTCAAGAGCTTACTGGACGCTGTCTAAGCATTTTACATGCATCTCATGTAAAAACTTCACGTAAGGATCAGCATTCATTCAGTCTCCCTGAGACCCTCTCAAGTGCAGACACTGCCTTCCCTATTTCACAGATCAGGAGACTGAGCTGCAGAGAAGTCAAGCATCTTATCTAAGATCAGGCAGTCAGTGAGGCGGCGTTGACTCAGACTTGGCCGCCCAATCCCAAAGCCTGTGCTTTGTGGCATTTTTGATGAGCCATTTATACACACTCAAACCCTAGCCCTATTTTCATTTATTTTTTTCAAGAATAGATCTTGAGTATCTTTCTGGTGCCAGACAGAGTATCAAGTGAGGAAATAGGAACGTCCACATCAGAGACCATGCACCTGGTGACTTTAATAAAGCCTGGGTCTAGGGTGGAGGCAAACTGAGTTTGAAGCCTGCTTCTGTTTGAACCATCTGGATGACCTTGAGCAAATGACTCAGTCTCTCCAAGTCCTCATCTCCACATGTGTAGGAGGGGCTGACAACTGTGTTTAGCTCACAGGGCTGTGGTGAGAGATGAGTGATGTAATACATGTACAGTATTGGCGCGGTATCCAGCACTCCCTAAGCACTCGGTAAAAGGAAGCTGCCGTGATTACAGTCCACAGGTTTGTGTTTGGGTCGCTCCGTGTGAGGTGCGGATACAGGGCACCAGGAGATAACCACCGAGGGACTTCCCTGGTGGTCTAGTGGTTAAGATTCCTCCACTGGGTTCAGTCTCTGGTCGGAGAACTAAGATCCTGCATGCCACGTGGCATGGCCAAGAAAAATAAAATAATTAAAAAATAATCCGTTCTTTCTAAGGGAGTCAGGGAGAGTACTGCTGAGGCCACATTTGAACAGGGTCTTGAAAGGGTCTTAAAGAGTTTTTCAAGCACAGAAGGGAAACAGGTGCTTTTCCCTGAAGGGCGAAGTGCATTCCAAGGCATCCTGAGTAGAAGTGAGCATCTAACAGAAAGGAAACATAAAAACACTCCCCTCCCAAGAGATGTGATCACACCTTCACATTTGTAACTGTCTGTTTCCTCCTTGTAAGTTAAACTGTATATCTTGGGTGGAGAAAGAGGGGGCCGAAGGGGGGCGTTTTCAGAATCTTGGAGAGCAGAGGATTAAACCAGATGACCTTTCAGCCCTGAAATCCCACTCTTCGATTGAACGTCTTCTGGTCTCCTGTCCACCACACAGATACACCTGTCCGCAGTAGATACTGACCCACACAGGGGAGCTGGGCCTGTGTCAGTCACTGACTGGGGTGGGAAAGCTCCCCTTTCCCCACCCTCTACCCACCACTCCCGCTCCCCGCCCAGCCCCACCCATGGACCAAAGCCTGTTTCCCTGCTGCTGGGAGCGCCCTCTGCTGGTTCCCTGCTCCATCAGCCCTGCCTCATCAAACCTTGATACCTAACCCTAACCCCAAAATCAAAACTTGAGACCTTAAGCAAAGGCCATTAAATGTCATTAAATTCATTTTTTTTTTTTGATTTTCATTTGTGGATGCTGTGACTCGGATTGGAGGAAATGACTGGCCCAGGGTCACACGCTGGACTAGAGCCCAGGGCTGCTATGCTCTTGGCCGTGGAGCTCATGTGTTCCTCCAGTCATGGAGCACGGCTGCTACCATCACGCACACTCTCCACTCCAGCCAGCCTCCCAAGGCGGGCTCTCTGGGCTGCTGCTCCAGGTGGAGCAACCTGAGGCCAGGGTCCAGGGCAGGGCTTCCTTCTGTTCCTGGGGAGGACATACGAGGTAACGGCCCTGTAGCTGTGAACTCCTTCGGATCCCTGGGGACAGGAGTCTCCCCCTCCGGCTCCTTCACTAAGTCACTTGCTGTGTGAATCAAGCTGAGTCACTTCACCACCTGAGCCTCAGTTTCTTCATCTGTAAAATGGGCGTGCTGCCCCCAAAGACCTAAATGAGGATTGTTTCAAAGAACATGTGCAAGGTAACTGCCGTTCTGTTCACATTCACTCTCTTCCTATTTTCAGAGTGTTGTTTTCAACGAAGACCAAAAGCCAGAAGAGAAGAGAGCTGAGGACTATGGGCAGCAAGAGGCAGACCTGTTACTACTAGCTGTGTGCCCTTGGGCAGGTCACTGGACTTCTCTGAATCTCCATTTCCTCATCTAGAAACTACAAGGTAATGAACATATGTTCCTCCTAGGGCCGTTGTGAAGATTAAGGTCTGCCTTACGTCTCTGGAAAGAAGGGGAGGGAGGAGGAGAACACAAACGAAGAACATGACAAATGAGCACTCGGAAGATGTCCCCGTCCACACTCCCTTCCCACGTGCCCTTGTCAAACTGAATTTCTTTCCAGTCGTTTGAGCGTGCCCCACTTCCTCTCAACTCCAGGCCCCTTCATGGGCCTTCCTTCGGCCTGGAACACCCCAGCTGCTGCTCTGTCACTCCACAAGGCCTGACCCCCTCCTCTCCTTCATGTCCCCTCATAGGTTCCTTCCTGGGAATCTTCCCCGACTCTCCTGCCAGTCTCGGGGCCTCACCGGCAGCCCCCATACCCTGCACTTCTCCCATCAAACAGGCCACCTGTGTTCCCCTGCCTTTTGCTTCCCTGTACTCCCCCTCTGTGCTCTGAGAGCCTGCACTTTGCTGTATCCCCAGGGCCTCACCCTGTGGCCCGCACATAGTAGGTGTTTGGTAAGCACTAGTGTTTGATCATGGAGAAGGCAGTGGCACCCCACTCCAGCACTCTTGCCTGGAAAATCCCATGGACAGAAGAGCTTGGTAGGCTGCAGTCCATGGGGTCACTAGGAGTCAGACCTGACTGAGCAACTTCACTTTCACTTTTCACTTTCATCATTGGAAAAGGAAATGGCAACCCACTCCAGTGTTCTGGCCTGGAGAGTCCCAGGGACGGGGGAGCCTGGTGGGCTGCCGTCTATGGGGTCGCACAGAGTTGGACACAACTGAAGCGACTTAGCAGCAGCAGCAGTGTTTGGTCATCACTAGTCAAGCGCATGAGTGTTGCAGACCCTGAATCAAACTCACGTGAAAGATGGAAAACTCTTTCCATCTTGCCCAGCCCCCACCCCTTTGCAGCCTGGGCCTCTCCAGCACCCCTTCATCTCCCCTTCCCTTGGCTGTCTGCCACACCCACGCCGCTATCTCCCACCAGCAGAGCAAAGTGGAGAAGGCGTCATCATTCATCAGGGCACATTCCAAGCAGAGGACTCACAGACCCTGTGTTTGGGATCCAGAGCACTCTGAGTTTTCAGTCTGCTCAGACGTGGGGACAGATGGCTGGACAGTGGACAGCTGGGCAGGGAGGGTAGGCAGCTTGGCAGGATGGAAATAGCAGTGAACTAAGCATTGGAAGTCCTGGGCTCAGCGTATCTGTTCCACGAGTTTGCTACACGCATTGGTCTGAGCACTGTGGGTGCCAGCAACAGAAACTGACAGACTTACACAGGAAAGGTGCTTGTCAGAAGGCTTTGGGGTGTGACACAGGATGACAGGTAACTGACCTCTGGTCTTGGGCCGTCCCTGCGGCAAGGGACTGGCAGAGCACCTGGGGAAGAGAGAGGCAACTCCCGAAAGGGAATCGGGATTTTTAAGTGCCTGAAAACAGTTGTTCACACCCTTTTTGACCTGAGGCAAGTACTGAATCTCCCTTGCCTTGGTTTCTCTTTGGGGATATCCTAAAGCCAGCCTCTCTCCTCCATTCACATCTCGTGTGCTTTGTCCAGATAAAACTTTCTGCCCTGGCCCCAGATGACATCTCTCCCCATCCGGACATTAGGGGATGGTGATGAGAAGGTGACTGAGCACCTATGTGCTTCCCTGCCACCGCCCTGGGAAGGAAGGCGAGGTCGCTCCACCTGTCCACTCTAAAGCACGTGGCTCATTTGCAGGAGGCGGTCAGCCTGGTTCTCCATGAAGCAAGCATGTCCTCTGCCCCTACACACTGAAGTGCTGATGAGAACCTGGGTGGCATTCTGGGTCCCTTTCTGGCCATGATATGGCCGTCTTCTCCAGGTTGGGAAGCTCCTGGCCAGGTTCTGCCCACCCAGAACCCTCAAAACCACTACCCCTAAGACCCTGCCACTGCCTTCCGTCTGACCTTTAATGTGGACATCAACTGGCTTGGGCCCTAAACACCTGGGATGCAGAGGTGGCCGATGGGGTGAATGTGCTCTCAAGTCACTGCTCGGGGAGGCAGGTGCACAAACAGCTAACTACAGCAGCAGAACAAAGTCAGAGGCAGAGAGGAGTAAGAGCCAGTGTCGGGTGGGAGCGGAGATGGGAGAGCTTAATTCTTCCCTGGAGATCAGGAGGTGCTTCATGAAAGAGGTGATGGGGAGAATTAGTAAAATTTGACAGGAGGGGGGAAAGAAACATCAGGCCAAGGTAACAGCATGAACAGAGGCCTGGAAGTCGGAGTGGGCAGGTTTGGTCCTGAGGACATGGCCGTGTAGTGGGATTCAAGCTTTGGGAGGGAGGTGTCTAGAGCCTAGAGCCATTGTCCCCAACCTTCTTAGCGCCAGGGATCAGTTTCATGGAAGACAGTTTCTCCACGGATGGGGGCGGGGGTGGTGTTGGGATGAGTCAAGCAGATTACGGTTATTGTGCACTTTATTTCTATTTATTCTTTATTTCTACGTATTCTTTATTCATCTGCTTCACCTCAGATCATCAGGCATTAGATCCCAAATGTTGGAGACCCCTGCTCTAGCGAGCCCGGGGAGCCCCAGGAGCCGGAAACCCAACGTAGAGGGCATATCTGCCTGGGGTTGGGTGAGGGGGTTCCTAGGGGCTCAGCCTCCCACCCAGAGATGCTGGCTTCAGCATCCCAGCTCCTCCTCACCCACCTGGGAGGAGAGTGCAGACTCCTCTGCCTCCCTCCCCAAACCTGTCAGCTGTTTCTCTGCCTGCATCCTGGGCAAAGCTGACATCCACTCCAGGATGTCTCCTAAGAGCACCCATGCATCCACCTTCCCACCCTCCAGGCAGAGGTGATATGCCCACAGTCCCTCCCAGGCAGGCCTCTGTTAGCACCCTTCACCCAGTCCCCAGTGTTACCTGATCTGTCTCCCCCATCGGCCACGAGCTCCTGGAAGATAAGGTGGGCTGGTCCAGGCTGAGTCTCCAGCACCCCGCCAGGGGCACCAGTGCCTTCAAACATGAATGGACGAAGACACTGATGACAGTTAAGGTTCCAGGAGCCTAGGATCTAGGGGTGAAGCCTAGGGATGAAGCCTCGGGTCCAGATTGAAAGAGGATTGCCCAAAGTCGTTAAGCAAGTGGGGAGCGGAGTTTAAAAGGTAAGTTTGGATCATAGCAGCACTATTCACAACACCCAAAAGGTGGAAGCAGTCCAGAAGTCCATCAGATGATGGATGGGTGAAATGTAGTTTGCCCGTGGAGCAATATTAACCAGCTGTTAAAGGAAATTAAGTACTGACGCATGCTAGAGCGGGGATGAACCTAGAAAATGTTACGCTGAGTGAAAGGATCCAGACACAAAAGGCTACAATATTGTAAGATTCCATTTAGTTGAAATACACAGAACAGGCAAATCTGTGAGAAACAGGAAGAGGATTAGTGGTTGCCAGAGGCTGAGGGAGGGGAGGATGGGAGGGACTCCTTAAGGGGTCCCGGCTTTTCTTTTGGGGGTGATGAAACTCTTCTGGAACTAGATGATGGTGGTGGTTTCACATTATGGATGTAATAAGTACCCTGGAACCGTATGTTTTCAGTTCAGTTCAGTCGCTCAGTCGTGTCCGACTCTTTGTGACCCCATGAACAGCAGCACACCAGGCCTCCCTGTCCATCACCAACTCCCGGATTCTACCCAAATTCTTGTCCATCGAGTCAGTGATGCCATCCAACCATTTCATCCTCTGTCGTCCCCTTCTCCTCCTGCCCTCAATCTTTCCCAGCATCAGAGTCTTTTCCAATGAGTCAACTCTTCGCATGAGGTGGCCAAAATATTGGAGTTTCAGCTTCAGCATCAGTCCTTCCAAAGAACACCCAGGACTGATCTCCCTTAGGATGGACTGGTTGGATCTCCTTGCAGTCCAAGGGGCTCTCAAGTGTCTTCTCCAATACCACAGTTCAAAAGCATCAATTCTTTGGCGCTCAGCTTTCTTCATAGTTCAACTCTCACATCCATACATGACTACTGGAAAAACCATAGCCTTGACTAGACGAACCTTTGTTGGCAAAGTAATGTCTCTGCTTTTTAATATGCTGTCTAGGCTGGTCATAACTTTTCTTCCAAGGAGTACGCGTCTTTTAATTTCATGGCTGCAATCACCATCTGCAGCAATCTTGGAGCCCAGAAAAATAAAGTCAGCCACTGTTTCCACTGTTTCCCCATCTATTTGCCATGACGTGATGGGACCAGATGCCATGATCTTAGTTTTCTGAATGTTGAGCTTTAAGCCAACTTTTTCACTCTCCTCTTTCACTTTCATCAAGAGGCTCTTTAGTTCTTCTTCACTTTCTGCCATAAGGGTGGTGTCATCTGCATATCTGAGGTTATTAATATTTCTCCTGGCAATCTTGATTCCAGCTTGTGCTTCCTCCAGCCCAGAATTTCTCATGATTTGAAATGGTTTAAATAGTGAATTTTATGTTATGTGAATTTTACCCCAAATGTAGTTTGGGACCAGATCAGGTAACCACCAACTGGGTCTAATGTCTGTTCCTCAAACTTATGCCACTAATCACCCTTCCTACAACAGACCTCCTCAGCCCAGGGACAGGGGAGCCTGTGGCACCTCTTGGTTCAAGGGAAGCCCCACCCAGGTGGCAGGATTTCTGTTCAAGTGCCTCTGCTGTGTCCTGGCCTACATCACTTCCCCAGCCTGTTGATCAACTACTTCCAGTTAATGCCAAATACGCTATCCATCTCGAGCCTCTGGGGTGCTCCCCTGTTTCTGTTTGTACCATGAAAGAAGTTCTTTTCCTTGTGATTCCCTCATCCACCTATAAACATCCTTTAAGAACCAGCTCCTATATTCCCCTTGCCGAAGACATCCCCTCCACCCCCACCATAAGCTGAGCTCCCCAAGGTATCATGTGCATGCAGTCTATTAAAGCTGGTGTGGGAGCAATCGTGTTTGCTTGTGTGTCTCCCCAGAAGACTGGGAGTTGTGGGGGGAAGGGCCTGGCATGTTTGTCACTGTGTTCCTAGTTCTGCTGCCTTGCTCCCCGAAGCTGCTCAGTGAGCGCTTGTTGAATGGGGCAGTGGCTTTGGAAAGGTTCTTTCCCCTCCCACACATTCTCCATCGGTGAGGGAGGGACAGGCCGGGTGATCTCCTAGTCCCTTTATCTTGGGGGTTCTCTGGTTTCTAAGAGTAGCAGTGAGGGGCCAGTCCAGCAAGTGGCTGCCTGTGGTCACAGGCCAGTTTTCTTCTCCTGTGTCCCCAGCTGGTTGAAGTGGATAAAGGAAGAGAGGGAGCCTGCAGTAATGCACAGCAAGCAGCTATTTCTGCTCTTGGCTGGGAGGAAGGAGGACAGTGCCCAGAGACTGGGCTTCTCGAGTCAGCCTGAATGCACCAGCTCTTCCCTTTGGAAATCTAATTCAAACCCTCCCCTGAACAGCCTCAACATGCAGGTTTTGGCGAGGTTGCCTGGAGTCCTTCGACTGCAGGGCCCAGAGCAGGCTCTTGCTTCATTGTCCTCTCCAGATGAGAGGTGCTACTCTTTCTGCTTTCCTGATGATGAAATTAGTCATTTTCTAGGAAGCTTATTTATAGAGTCCGCTGCACACATGCAGGGCTGAGCTATTCTGAACACGACTTGGGGCCTGGGAGGCTTGAGGTGTGAAAGCAGCTGTGAGTCATCATGGGTCCTATTGCAGAGGTATCTGGATATACCTGGGTTACCTTTTTGCACTGAGCCAAGGCTCAGACCTCTGGGGCTACCCTCCAGCCGGGGCGCTCTTCAAGGTAAAGAAAGCAAAAGCTCTGGATCAGGAGGTTGGGGGTCAGGGTTCTCCATCCCCATCCGCTGGCTACCCACGCGGCACATAACCTGGGGCCAGGCAGACTCCCTTCTGTGCCTCCGTTTCCTCCTCTGCTAAATGAAAGGGCTTCCAGCTCTGTGATACTGGTCTGCTGTGGACTGCAGCAGGGGAGGAGGGTTCCAAGTGCCTTCACGAAGGTCTGCTTTCCAAAGGCAGCTCAGATAATGGCCATGTTTGAGAGGCCTGAGGTTTTTTCCCAGAAGGTCAGGGCCACGTTCACTTCTTCACCGAGTGTTTGTTTATGCATTGAACACCCGCTACGGAGCAGGCACCAAGCAAGACTTTGAAGCTACAGTGATAAATGAAACCCAAATGGTGGTCCCTGCCCTCATGTCACTTATAATCCAATGTTAGTCAAATAATGGCATAAAGCAAAATAAAATTTCAAACTTTGTCAAAGGCTATGAGTAAAAACTAATGGGAAGTAGACCTTGGGGGCCGGGGGGTGGGGGGTGGGGAGCTCTCCAGGCAGGGAGAAAAGCATGAGCAAAGGCACTGTGCAGAAAAAAGCCTGCCCTGATGTAGCTAGAGTGCAGAGGTTAAAAAGGAAAGAGGCATGAAATAAGGCTGGAGGGATGAATGGAGGACAGAATGTTCAAGATCTGGTAAGCCACATCTAAGGATTATTGTCTTTGTTTTGAGTGTAATAGGACGCCATTCAAGTATTTTTTAAAAGAAGCAAGTTATGTGGTAAGTGTGAAAGAGCTGATTCTCGCTCAGGCCAGCCCTATCCAGTCGTGCAGGTTGTAAACTGCACAACCTACGAAGCCATATATATTAGAGAATGTTTCGGAGGCCAGCCTGAGTGGATGCCAGAGACCAGTTAAAAGACCGCCTCAGGAATCTAGGCAAGAGATGCTGCCCTGGACCAAGATGTAGGTGGCAGAGAGTGGGGAACAGTGGAGAGACTCCAGAGACATTTAAAGGGCCTTGAAGATAGCACTCATCTCTCTGCAGGAGAGCCAGGCCCTGGGGTTTGGGATTCTCAGAGATCGTGCCAGCTGGAGTGAGGAAAGAGTAAAACAGTTGCCAGTTGAGAGCAGAAGATGTCAGAATCAAAAGGGGCATCCTTACCCCGACCTCTGTGCCCGTCACTGTTTCAAGGTTGCAGTTGGGCCTGGAGTCGGCCTCAGGACCAGTCTAAGAGTCAGGATTGCAGGGCTAGTAGGTGGAGAGGCAGCTGACCTCCTGAACTTCTTGGAAGTACTATGATAGCAAGGGTAGATTAAAGTTTCTTCTGGCTGCCAGTTTCAGAAATCAAATCCCACCATCTTAAGCTAAAATATTGGAATGTATTGGAAGGATCAAAATCACCATAGACAGTAACTGCAGCCGTGAAATTAAAAGATGCTCCTTGGAAGAATAGCTATGACAAACCTAAACAGCATATTAAAAAGCAGAGACATTACTTTGCCAACAAAGCTCTGTCTAGTCAAAGCTATGTTTTTTCCAGTGGTCATGTACGGATGTGAGAGCTGAACTATAAAGAAGGCCGAGGGCTGAAGAATTGATGCTTTCAAACTGTGGTGCTAGAGAAGACTCTTGAGAGTCCCTTGGACTGTGAGGAAATCCAACCAGTCAATCCTAAAGGAGATCAACCCTGAATATCCATTGAAAGGACTGATGCTGAAGCTCCAATACATTTGGCCACCTGATGAGAAGAGCTGACTCACTGGAAAATACCCTGATGCTGGGAAGATAGAAGGCAGGAGGAGAATGGGGCGGCAGAGGATGAGTTGGTTGGATGGCATCACCGACTCAAAGGACATAAGTTTGAGCAAGCTCTGGGAGGTGGTAAAGGACAGGAAAGCCTGGTGTGCTGCAGTCCATGGGGTCGCAAAGAGTCAGACACGACTGAGTCAGACACGACTGAGTGACTGAACAACAGCAATTGGAAGAATCCTGGGGCATCTGATGGTCTTAACAGGCATGTTGCTCAGTCAAGGTTCAGGATGGGCCGGAATGCAGCAGCTTCTATGGCCTCAGCAACAGATGTTTCTGGACCCTCTCTCCAGGGCACTGTGGCTACAATGGTTCAGCCCTCAGAATATATTTGAAAAGTGCAGGGGAGAGGTTCTGATTGTCCCAGGCTGGTGGGCTTGTCCAGCCGTGGATCAGTCAGCTGCTGCTAGGGGTCGGACCAAGGGCAGGCAGAGCCCCTGGAGCCCACGCTGTGCAGCAGGCCCTTCCCAAAGCAGGGGAAGCCCTGAGAACAGAGCAGTCACTCAGGATATGTCAGACGACACAAACTTCCTGAAAAATGAAAGTGAAAAGGGAAAGTCGTGTCCAGCTCTCTGCGACTCCATGAACTGTAGCCTACCAGGCAACTCTGTCCATGGGATTCTCCAGGCAAGAATACTAGAGTGGGTCACCATTCCCTTCTCTGGGGCATCTTCCTAACCCAGAAGATACCCAGACGGTATCTTCTTTACCGTCTGAGTCACCAGGGAAGCCAGAACCCACCTGGGGTCTGGCTAATCTCCAGCAAACTTTTTCCAGCTTACTGGGTAAAGGAGAAACTCTAGACCCCAGCCTAGTCCTGAAAGGTACCCTGATAAAGAAGGTTTTCTGATTTCAAAAGGAAATAGAACATTTAGAATATGTCTAAAAGTAGACAGCTACTTTTTCTAGCTATTTCTAGAGAAGAGTTTTGCATACCACTTTGTACTGCCTGAGCCACAGGAAATGGGCAGGGCATGGGGGAGGGCTGGACACAGACTATATGTCACCCAGATCCCTCTTGACCACTCAGGGTTCAAACCCACAGAAACTCGGAGGCAGAATGGCACAGCAGTGCAAATGTGAACCTGGAGTCCTAGACTGTAATTTCATACCCCGCTCTATCCAAAGGTGCTGTGTGACCTGAGGCAGGATACTTAATTTCTCTGAGCCAAGTGGAATGATCCCTAATTCATGGGGTCCTAGTGAAGACTCAGTGTGATAAAGTTTGTGAAGTGCTTTGCATGAAGTAAGCCCTCCTTCTATGGTGGAGATACGGTGCTGATGGTGGTTTTAGTGATGCTGCTGCTGGTTACTCCACGTGGAAGACACCTGCAAAACTCTGCCCCTGCCTCTCCAGCTTGACCCCTCCGTAGGTTGGTCTTTTCCTCAGGTCCCCCTAATGGGACAGGGTTATTCCAAAGGACCCAGTGCAGAAAAAGGAAGGCTTTTCCTCTTTGCTCAGGGTTTTGTCTTGATCCTCATTCATCAACAGCCTCACCTCCCATTTTTCGTCCTGCTGCAGGAGTGAGAGCGAGAGAACCACACTGCTGATGACTCCGAGGGAGGGGCCCTGGACATGTGCTGCAGCGAGAGGCTGCCCGGTGAGTCTTCCCAGCACCCAGGTGCTCCCAGAGCTCTGAACGGAGGCAGAGAGTCCCCAAGGACCCTGGGGCTGGAGGAGAACCTGGGTGGCTGTGAATCAGCTCGAGAGGAGTGACTTGGCTGGTCTGTAGGTCTTCGTTTCAGTGAAGATTTGTTTTGCGAATCCCTGATGTCTTTCTGATACCATTTGGAGCTGCTCTAGACTCAGCTGGAGGGAAGAGCAGGCAGCTGAAGGTGTGTGGGGAGGGTGGCGAGACGGGTGGAGAGCTAGGGAGCCCAGACTTGACTGGGACATGACCACTGGCCAGTGGTATACTGGGCAGACTTCGAAAGGTAAGATGAGGAAACACAGCCTCACCGTGGCAAGAATCAAGGGTAGGGGGACGATGTGGAGAAACTCCTTGACAGGGCTGGGGAGAAGCCTGGCTGTGAATGTCCAGTTATACTGCCTGAGTCCCATTGACTGCTCTTGCGCGGAGTGTGAACCGTGGCCATTGCTGTCTCCGTAGAGGTATTACCAAGGCACTCCTGCCCATGAGATGGCAGCCCATCCCAGTTAGAGACCAGATACCTAAGTCATGATAAATCGCTTTGGAAGGAAGGAAGGAAGGAAGGAGGGTGGAGGAAGTTATTTTGTGTGCTTTTACCTTTTATGAAAGTTTTTATTGATTTTTCCCTCCTAATAACAAATATCCATTGTAGAAATATTAGAAAATAAAGACAAGTTAAAAAAAAAAAAAGGAAAAGAAAAATCACCATAATCCTGTCACACCGCATACATTTTCATATTTCCTTTTCCAAAAGTGTTAGTGTTAATTACTCAATCATGTCCTACTCTGCAACCCCATGGACTAGCCCACCAGGCTCCTCTGCCCATGGGATTTTTCCAGGCAAGAGTACTGGAGTGGATTGCCATTTCCTCCTTCAGCAGAACTTCCCGATCGAACCCAGGTTTCCTGCATTGCAGGTGAATTATTTATCACCTGAGCCACCAGGGAAGCTCCTCCCTTGCCAGACCTCTTTGTTAAGGAAAAATCAACAGCTTTTGAATTCTAATTTTGAAGTCCCAGACCTGTTCAGTTCAGCTCAGTCGTGTCCAACTCTTTTCGACCCCATGGACAGCAGCACACCAGGCCTCCCTGTCCATCACCAACTCCTGGAGTTTACTCAAACTCATGTCCATCAAGTCATCCAACCATCTCATCCCCTGTTGTCCCCTTCTCCTCCCGCCTTCAATCTTTCCCAGCGTCAGGGTCTTTTCAAATGAGTCAGCTCTTCGCATCAGGTGGCCAAAGTATTGGAGCTTCAGCTTCAGCATCAGTCCTTCCAATGAACACCCAGGACTGATCTTCTTTAGGATGGACTGGTTGGATCTCCTTGCAGTCCAAGGGACTCTCAAGAGTCTTCTCCAACACCACAGTTCAAAAGCATCAATTCTTCGGCACTCAGTTCAGACCTGTAGCTTGTCAGAAACCTCATGATTGGCAAGGAAGCTTAGAGTATTGAGTCTTCAGCGACCCTCTTTAAGAAAGACACAGAAAATAACGAGGTGTGACTCTAAAGCGATGACTGTTTGTCTTTTTAATTTATTTATTTTAGTTGGAGGCTAATTACTTTACAATATTGTAGTGGGTTTTGCCATACATTGATATGAATCAACCATGGGTTTACATGTGTTCCCCATCCTGAACCCCACTCCCACCTCCCTCCCCATCCCATCCCTCTGGGTCATCCCAGTGCACCAGCTCTGAGCACCCTGTCTCATGCATCGAACCTGAACTGGCAATCTGTTTCATATATGATAATATACATGTTTCAATGCTGAGAGAATAGCGATGACTGTTTAAGCAGTTGTTTTATTCACACTAGGAGCCGGGACCCCAGTAACTGAGGAAGCTCCTCCGGCCTCCTAATGAGCATTTGGCCCTTTGACGTAATTCATACCTTGTCCAGTAGGGGGTGCCATTGCTCAAAACACTTTTGATGGCCTGATGGACGTGAGTCTCAGTAAACTCCGGGAGTTGGTGATGGACAGGGAGGCCTGGCCTGCTGTGATTCATGGGGTCGCAAAGAGTCGGACACTACTGAGTGACTGATCTGATCTGATCTGATCTAAAGTAGGCTAGGACTTCCCTGGTGGCTCAGATGGTAAAGCGTCTGTCTACAATGCGGGAGACCTGGGTTCGATCCCTGGGTCGGGAAGATTCCATGGAGAAGGAAATGGCAACCCACTCCAGTACTCTTGCCTAGAAAATCCCATGGACGGAGGAGCCTGGTGCAGGCTACTGCCCATGGGGTCAGACATGACTGAGCGACTTCACGTTCACGTTTAAGGTAGGCTAGGATGGATGCCATCGCACCAGAGTCCTTGTGGGAACCCAAAACAGCTATCTTGAGGGAAAAAATTCTCCAAAGGGCTATGAGAGCTGTCTACAAACATCTGAAAGGCTGTCTTGTGAAGGGGACAGCATATCCATTCTGTATGTCTCAGAAAGAGGGCATAAATCCAATACATAAAAATTTTAAAAAGAGACCTTGTTGGCCCACAGGATACAGAACTTTCTTTTTGACTCTAAAAGAAATCTGGTCCCGGAACTTGATAATTCAAGACAAAATGAGTGTTCCGTCACTCGAGGTATTTAAGTATTGTCTGGATAGACGTTGGAAATTTCCGCAAAGGGTGGGAGGTCGAGATGACATCACAGTCCTTTCAACTATTAAACAGTTCTGTGATTCAGATATGAGTCATAGAATTCAGAGATGATTCTACAAACAGGGATGGCCCCACTGGCTAGAAAAAAATCTACAGAAAATAGGACATCGTGTATAGGAATCCAGAGTAGCATAGTGTGGAGGAAAGAACTCCGGGTCTGGCCTTAGAATCCGGCTGTTCTGTATACACACTGTGTGATTATGGACAAATCACTTAACCTTGCTGGTCCTCTAGGCCTTTGTTTGTGAATGGAGACAACAGTATGTACATTTAACCTCACCAGGATGAAATAAATGTAATCACACAAGCAGTCATTCCACAAATACTTGTTGAGCACCTACTGTGTGTCAGATGCTATGCTGGGAATATAGTGGAATGTACTAGGAATAACAAGCATAGTCCTTGCCCTGCTTGGAGCTGCTTCTGAAAAATAGCATGAAGCCACTGCAGAGAGGCTGCAGTAATAAGCGTGATGTGTTCCAACCCTCTTTCCCATTCCTCCCCAAAAGCCAACAACCAGCAGAGGATGGAAGGGGAGTAATGATCACCTCCACAGGGCCAGCACATTGCCCTCCTGGTGCCAGGCACTGTACTAAATGCTTTTACATGTAAGCTAGGGGGCGGGGACACCAGCAGGGTATGTGAGGAGTCAGCTCATTCCTAACACTCTACTGGGAGAGAGCGTCAGAGTCCACAGGTAAAGGGCTCGAGCCCACAAGTCCACCCTCCACTTCAGACGCCAGTCACAAGCCCAGGTTGTTACCTGTGCTTTTTGGTGACCCGCTACCAACTGGAGGTTCCAACAACCCCCTCCAACTCAGGATGCCAATTGCAAGTCCTGAAGGTCACCTGTACTTCTGACTTATGATTGGCTCTATATCAGAGGTTCCCACAACACTGCCCTCAGGTTTGCTAGAATGGCTCTCAGAACTCAGAGAAACATTTTTAGATCCCCAATTTATTATAAGAGGATATTAAAGGATGCAGAAGATGACCACCCAGACCGAAGACAGTGTGTCGGGCAGGGTGTCGGTTTCCCTGCTCGGAGGCCCCTTCCTCTCCCAGCACCACTCTCCCCACATCTGTGTAGTCACTGGCCCACAAGCTCTCCAGTCCTGTCCTTTTGGTTGTTTCCTGAGGCTGTATTACATAAACACGATTGATTAAATCGTTGGCCATTGGTGAATGATTCCGTCCCCAGCCTCTCTCTCTTGAGGTCAGGCCTGGGACTAGAAAGTTCCAGTGCTCTAATCACATGGTTCTCCTGGCTACCAGCCCCCATTCTTGGGTGGGATCCAAAAGGCACCTTCCCTGAAGCATTTTCAGGACTAAAGATGTGACCAAATATTATCTCATTGCTCTTCTAGCTCAAGAAATTCCAAAGGTTTTGGAAGATATGAGTTAGGAACTGTGGATAAAGGCCAAGTATATATGAGAAATATATATTTTGGTCATCTGAATGACCAATTATAAATTTCTTATGAATCATAATATAGTAACATATCTCACTCAGTCCTCTCTGCTGCCCTAGGAAGCTCAGTTCAGTTCAGTGGCTCAGTCATGTTCGACTCTCTGTGACCCCATGGACTGCAGCATGCCAGGCTTCCCTGTCCATCACCAACTCCCAAAGTTTGCTCAAACTCATGTTCATCGAGTCAGTGATGCCATCCAACCATCTTATCCTCTGTCGTCCCCTTCTCCTCCTGCCCTCAATCTTTCGCAGCATCAGGGTCTTTTCAAATGAGTCAGTTCTTCACATCAGGTGGCCAAAGTATTGGAGCTTCAGCATCAGTCCTTCCAGTGACTGATTTCCTTAAGGATTGACTGGTTTGGTCTCCTTGCAGTCCAAGGGACTCTCAAGAGTCTTCTCCCACACCACAGTTCAAAAGCATCAGTTCTTTGGCACTCAGCTTTCTTTATAGTCCAACTCTCACATCCATACATGACCACTGGAAAAACCATAGCTTTGACTAGACAGACCTTTGTAGGCAAAGTAATATCTCTGCTTTTTAATATGCTTTCTAGGTTGGTCGTAGCTTTTCTTCCAAGGAGCAAGTGTCTTTTAATTTCATGGCTGCAGTCACTATCTGCAGTGATTTTGGAGCCCCCCAAAATAAAGTCTGCCACTATTGCCCTGGGAAATTAGGTATTATTTCCCTAGGAAATACAATGATTGCCCTAAGAAATCAGACATTATTTGCTATCCCCCATCTCATAGAAGAAAGGGGCTTTCCTGGTGGCTAAGACGATAAAGAATCCTCCTGCAACGCAGGATACCTGGATTCGATCCCTGGGTCCGAAAGATCCCCTGGAAAAGGAAATGGCTACCCACTCCATTATCCTTGGCGGGACAATTTCATGGACAGAGAAGCTTGGTGGGCTACAGTCCATGGGGTCGTAAAGAGTCAGACACAACTGAGCTACTAACGCTTTCAGTTTTCTCATAGAAGAAAGGACCAGGGTCCAGAGAAGTTAGAGAGTCTGTCCAGGTTCATTTAGCTGGTGTTTGGTAGAGGGAGGCTTCATTCCAGGCAGTTTCCTTCCGGAGCCCAGGAGCCACTGCCCCATTCTGTTTCCTTGTCACCATTTAGCCATCATATTCTCCTGGCACCTTGTGGACTGAGGCAGAAATAACTAAGGTGTGTATGTCTCCAGGGAGGCGTTAGGAGGAGTTGGGTGACGTCACTATGCCTGTCTCCATCTGTGCTCTTGCTCTGGGAAGCCTGCCTGCCAGGGTCCAGGCAAGTTATGTGCCCCTCTAGACATCTTGATTGATACTGAAATAACTTTTTGTCTGTTTCCTCCATGGGGCCATGAGCTCTTCAAAGGCAACGGCCTCTCTCTTCCATCCTCCGTGACAGCATTTATTCACTCATCTCTTCATCCGTTTACTCACCATTCATTGACCACCTCCATGTGCCAGGCACTCTGTAAGTACTAGAAAGTCAACAGTGAGCCAACCTGAGAAAATTTTCCACCCTCACAGGACAGGATCGTGAACTAGCTAAGATCAGGCATTCTGAACCCAACCGTGGCCCCACCACCGGGGTGATTGTGGGCAGGCTCCTTAGCCTCTTAGTACCTTCCATTTACAAAAACCGCAAGAATAACATTCACTCCCACATGGAACTGTTGGAGGATGAAATGAATGAATGGAGCTCAAAACAGTGCCTGGAATGTAGTGAGTATTGCATAAACATCTGTGGGACTTCCCTGGTGATCCAGTGGCGAAGAGTCCAGGCTCTCAATGCAAGGGTCCGGGTTTGATCCCTGGTCAGGGAACTATGTCCCACATGCCGAAACTAAAAAAGATTTTACGTGCTGCAGTAAAAATTGAAGATCCTTTGTGCTGCAGCTAAGACCTGGCACAACCAAATAAATACATGTTAAAAAAAAATACATAGGCATTGCTATTAAGGAAAAGATAGACAATAAATAAGGAGAATATATAGTAGGGCAGATGGTGATAGTGCTATGGAGAAATCAAAGCCAAGCAAGGAGGGGTTGGAAAGGACTGTGACTCGGGGGGTGGGGTGGGATGGGGCTTGGCATTATGAATAGAGTAGCCCTGAAACCTGATAAGGAGTAGACTTCCACAGTTTTCATCAGCCAGAACCACTGACCTAAGCCTCCACTTGGACCTAAAAGGAGATGGAGATATACAGGGCCAGAGACTTGGGACGTTGGGCCTTTAGAATGAGCCCACGGGCATGGCAAGCAGTTGCATAACGATGGTGTAAAAATACAGCCCTTGAGTAATCTCTCCCCCTCCCAGCTGTCTTCCCCACTGGGCAAGACTAAGAGGCAAGGCAGAGTGAGGACCAGCCATGCCTGGGTGACTCACTCATTCCTACACATACTGCCAGGCGGGGGCAACACGGCCAACATTCCTGGGGCCACGGTCATCCAGACCTGAGCTGGCGCCAAGCAGGTCATCCAGTCCTCCCAGACTGAGATTTCTGGATGAACACATCATCAGGCATCGCCAACACCTGCAGGCAGCCCACAGCTGCTCCTGGGACAGGCACGCTCGCTCGCATGCCCGGAGGCGTTCCACGCAGGCGCACACGTGCTGGTGTGTGCTCACTTGTCACAGCCTCATGCTCATGTATTCACATGCACGTCATACCCACACTCAGTCCCCTGGGCACATGCAGCTGCCACACCTGCGAGTCTTCTTCCTCTTGCGCACCCAAGACCTCTCAGCTCCACCGCCCTGTCATCCAGCCTTTTCCACTAGAGATGAGCTTAGAGGTGGACACGCTTGCTTGTTCACCGTTTCCTCTTTAGGGCTCTTTCTTTCCTGAAGCCACGCCCCCTTCTCCTGCACGTGCAGATAAGCAGGCTTGTTCCTTCCTTCTGCTTCTCCACCCTGTCCCCAGCCTTCACTGCATACAGTTCCTAGGTACTGTGGTGGACAAGGGCGTGCACACACTCCCCTGTGTGCACATGCAAACATAGGTTTTTTTTTCCAGCGTGCACACACTCTTTTCCACATGCTCACCCTCCTCTTGTACTTCCCCCTCGCTTGCTCACTTCCTTGCTCATTTACTTGCTCACAGTCACCCAAACACACTTATACATGCAAACTCACACTCCCCAACCCCCCTTCTGTGTGTAGGTGTTCACATTTGCGAGGAACGAGGCAAGCCTGCTGATGCTGGGGCCTTGGCTCCTGCCGAATGCACCAGTGCAGGCCTGGCCTGGGACCAGCAGCTTCCTCAGGGCTGTGGGGCAGAGGAAGGAGGTGAATAAGGGGCTTCCCTGGCTTCCCTGGTGGCTCGGTGGTAAAGGATCCACCTGCCGATACAGGAGACATAGGTTCGATCCCTGATCCCAGAGGAGCCCTGATGCCGCAGAGCAGCTAAGCCCATACTCCACAACCATTAAGCCTGCGCTCTAGACCTGGGGAGCTGCAGCTACTGAGTCCAAGCACCCTAGGGCCCGTGCTCCACAAGAGAAGCCACTGCAGTAAGAAGCCCACACACCAGCCCTGGAGGGTAGTCCCTTCTTAACACAGCTAGAGAAAAACCCACGCAGCAACAGAAACCCAGCGCGGCGAAAAATAAACAAAGATAAAATTATTTTTTTAAAAAGACAACAGTAGGTGCTGATGATGGCATGATGTCCCCGTGTGTTGTTCACAGCACTGCCAGCAGGCAGCTTCATGGGCAGGCCTGTTCCCGACGTTGGCAGGGACCAAGGTCAGACTGCAGGTGGGGCGCCACCCCCTGCCCAGTCCTGCATGGTGGGGGCTCTTGTGTGCATGCATAGGGGCACATCAGTCTGTGCGTGCAAGCACGCTCCACACTCCACCCTGCTAGTTGACCCTCGGTCACCCCTCAGACCTAAAGATACCCTTGTGGAAGGCCATGTCTCCCCTCAGAAGGGTGTTCCTGCCTTCCTGAAGGCTTCAGGCCATTTGGACAGAGGGTCCTGGAGTCCTCACTGCCAAAGCATGGCCTGAGAAGAGGGGCATGGGCACATATCCTGGGCCCAGTGGACCTCTCGTCTCCTGGGGAGTGGTATGGCCAGAAGGGAGGGAGTGCAGGGCCCTGCTCAGCCTGGCAGTCTGGGGCTGACCCAACCCCAGGGATTTTTTTTTCTTTTTTTAGCTGTGTTGGGGCTTCACTGCTGTGTGGTCTTTTCTCTAGTTGCAGCAAGTGGCAGCTGCTCTCTAGTTGTGGCTTCCTTGCAGTGGCTTCTCTTGAAGCCACAGGCTTTAGGGCCCTCGGGCTTCAGTAGCTGTGGCGCGTGGGCTCCGTAGTTGCAGCTTCCGGGCTCTAGAGCGCAGGCTCAGTAGTTGTGGCACACAAGCTTGGTTGCTGCATTGCATGTGGGGTCTTCCTGAACCAGGGATCAAACCCATGTCTCCTGCATTGGCAGGTGGATTCTTTACCACTGAACCACCAGGGAAGCCCCAGCCCCAAGGATCTTAACAGGAGTTGGTTAATCCTGCAGGGGCATCTATGGAGACAGTCATCAAGGCATGGAATCTCCCTCCAGAAAGCCAATGAAATTACTTACGGCATGTTGGTGAACCCATTCAGTCCAAGAGAAACTCAGGGGTCCTTGGCAGTCAGCTCTGTTTCACTAAGTCTATGAATCGTGGCGGAGTCCTCTGTCTACAACTCTCCCAGTTCCAGGACGCAGGCAGCTTGAAGGGTCCTCTGCTTTCGTTCATTCTTTCCACACTGGCCCTTGGTCCCACTTCCAGCTCAACTGGTTTTGTTTAGATCTGGGAGAAGAGAGGGTGGTGATGGTTGGCAGCTTTAGAGTACTGTCAGGCATACTCCCCTGTGTGCGGCCTGGTTACCTTCAGAGGTCCTCACAAGGCCCCTCTCTGGTTTCGTTCATTTATTTTTCTCTTTTGTCTCCCACTGCCATGTCCCTTCTCCTCGTAGTTAACGTGCTCTAATGTTTCATGTGTATTTTGTTCCTTTGTTTCTGTGTCCTCTTGTAGAACAGGGGGCAATATTTCATGCATGTGTGTCTATTTTAAATTTGTATCTGTTGCATTCAATCTCATTCTTCTTGTCAGCAGCCCCGTTTCTGAGATCCTTCCACAGTGCCATCTGTCCTCTGACCCTTTGCTCCCAAGCCTTGCAGTGTATTCCCCAGTGTGTCTCTGGATCTGCTCATGGCCTACCAGCTCCCCCAAGTGACGGGCATGTAGGTGCCCCCTCCTCCCAGCCCACCACAGGTAGCACAGAAGGGAACTTCGGCTCGTGTGTTTCCTGGGACTGTGTAAGGATTTCCCCACACCCCACCCCCCGTCCCCCAGCGGAAGCTCTCATTTCTAGAGTTTTCTACTTCCTAGATTGGTTCCAGCAGAGAATCTGAAAGAAACTGGAACACAGAAAACCAGGAGGAAGTGGTGTGGGTGGAGGCTGGGGAGACACACAGGAGCATGCTGGGCCATTATTGATGGCCATGGCGGGGATCTGGGTCCTTATCCCAAGAACAAGGGGAAGCCATTGAACAAAACTACAGCAAGGGTTCAGATTTGTTTGCTTTTTTTTTTTTAAGGAAACAGTGGCTCTTTAGTGCCAGAAGGACCCTTAGAGATCTCTAGGCACACTCTGAATTTACAGTAGGCCTCTGAGGCCCACAGAGGCCATGAGATGCCCAGGGTCACAGAGCCCACAAGTTAACAGAGCCAGAACTGCTACCCAGGCCCCCCGCCACTTGGCCAGTGTTGTGAGCCTCCCTGGCTGCCGAGGGCTATCTGAAGGCAGCAGCCTCTGCTGGGCTGGGGTTTGTCAGCATATCTGTCCCTGGACGGGGGAGGCAGGATCTTGGGTCGACCTTGCTCACCCACTATCCCCTGGACTTTCTAAGACCTCTGAGGGCACTTAGCAGGACCCAGCCTCCTGCTTCCAGGGAGGGAGGCCTCAGACTATCAGACACCCACAGATGGCCCTATGAAACATCCCTTGCTGGCTCAATGAGTAAGAACCGAAACAGAGGGTTAAAGACATGCACGCCAGTCCTGGTTCTGCCTTTTACTCTCTAGACCTCAGTTTCTTCATCTGTGAAGTGGGAGCGTGGAGCAAGAGGCTCTCCCAAGTCTGTCCCCCCCTCGCTCCATGTTGGTGCTTTAGTCTCAGGCACTTGGAACCTCTGGCCCCACCTCTCAGGGCCTCTCCATGTGTTCTTTTAGTTCTCACCATGGCTTGAGGGAGGAAGGCACTGCACCCTCAGAGTTTCATTGACCCTTTTCACCCTTGTACTTCTGGGCCTCCGCTCCAGAGAGGAACAAAGAACCGAGCCTTTGTTTGCAGCAACAAAGCTGTTTGCAATTTCAGATAGAACCATTTTATTATATGCCATCCAAAGAGTACTTGAGTTGGCTTTTGTTTTGGAAGCTTGTTAGCATTTCAGATTTAATTAACTGAGAGAGACAAAGCTTCCCCACTTCCACCACCCCCAGCCCATGTCCACTCCATCCACCGACCCCAGGTGCCCGCCGGCAGCCTCAAAGCCCCTGCCCATGTAGAGTGTGGGACCCCCACTGTCCTCCTGAGGGGCTCACCTGGCAGATGAAAGGCAAGTTCTGCTGCCTGCCCTTCTTGATCCCCTCCCGTCTTCCCCTTCTTCTCTAAATTCTGCTGCTGTTTACTGAGTGTTCACCATGTGCCAGGGACCAGGCGAAGCACTGGGCATTTTTTTTTACCTGATGGCATCCTCAGACCCCAGCTAGCAAGACTTAGTGGATCTGCTGTCCGGAGGAGAGATTGAGTTGCTTCCCCAGGGCCACACAGGTTGTCAGTGGCACCATCGGGGTTCAAACCTAAGTCTGGTGATTCCAGAGCTTTTGTTGGAAGTCCCCACAGAACAAGCTTCCTGTCCAGAAACAAGCCTCTTGTAGAGACTGCCAGGGCTGCAGTCCTGACTGGGTGGGGCCAGGTCCAAGAGCTGGCTCTTGTTATAAAGTACTGCCCTTTACTGCACTTCGCTTTATCCAGCTTCACAGACACTGCGTTTTTCACGAATTGAAGTTTTGTGGTAACCCTGCATCAAGCAAGTCTGTCAGTGCCATTTTTAAAGCAGCATTATTTTTTAAAGTTGTACATTGGTTTTTCAGGTATAATGCTACTGCACACTTAATTGGAGAAGGCAATGGCACCCCACTCCAGTACTCTTGCCTGGAAAATCCCATGGACGGAGGAGCCTGGTAGGCTGCAGTCCATGGGGTCGCAAAGAGTTGGGCACGACTGAGCGACTTCCCTTCACTTTTCACTTTCATGCATTGGAGAAGGAAATGGCAACCCACTCCAGTGTTCTTGCCTGGAGAATCCCAGGGACGGGGGAGCCTGGTGGGCTGCCGTCTATGGGGTCGCACAGAGTTGGACATGACTGACGTGACTTAGCAGCAGCAGCAGCAGCAGCAGCACACTTAATAAACTTTAGCAGAGTATAAACGTAACTCTGTATGCATAGGGAAACCAAATAACTAGAGTGACTTGCTTTATTGCACTATTTGCTTTATTGCAGTGGCCTGGAACTGAACCCATAGTGTCTCTGAGATACTTGGAAATCTGCTTCCCAAGAGCAGCCACACGTTGGTCCTGTTCTCATCTCTTGACAGGCCCCCTTCCCCTAGCACAGCCTCATCGGGGGTCTGCAAACAGCACTCAGCCTCCTGCCCCTCTAGCCTCTACTCCCTTCCTCCCCACAGTGAGGTAGGAGCAGCAATCCTATACACGTGTCCATGTCTAAAGGTGGGGTTTCACACACAGTGATGGGCTGTAGTGCCAGGCATCATTTCCCACAGGGATGAGGCCATACTTATGAACACTTGGAGGGTCGGGCATGCATTCTTAAAATGCCCAGGTAAGGACAGCAGATCACTGGAGGTAGTCTCATCTGGTGGGTTGGTTCGTGGTATGGGCTGTGGCTGCAAGCTGCCTGGTTTCTGGTTTTAGCTTCTGCCCATTATTAGCTGACCTCAGCCAAGTGACTGAGCGCCCATGTGCCTCAGTTTCCTCATCTGTAAAATGGGAGTGAGAGCAGTACCTCCTAGAACTGTTGAAGATTAAATGAGTTAATATATATGAAGCACTTAGAGCAGCGCCCACATGTGGTGAGCACTCGGTAGGCCTTAGCCCTCAGTGGTCCTGGCTCTGCCTGTGGCTGGCTGATGACCTACGGCAAGCCACTTTCCCTCTTGGCCTCAGTTTCCCCGTTTGAGAAAGCAGCAAACTAGACCAGATTCCCCTCAGGGCCAGTCAGACTCTGCCCATCAGTGGTTCTGGAAGCCCTGGCAGGGCTAAGCGTGGTGTTCCGCTGGTCAGCAGCCCTGTGACTGTGTCAGTATGGTGGGGAGGTCCCTCCTGGCCACGTTTGGGAAGGGAAGAAAAGCTGAATGGGCCAGGATCTCCCTCCTCATGTCAACAGGAACAGGCTGAGCCAGCCTCCGGCTCCAGTCCTGATGGATGGCAGCTGGCAGCTCCAAGGATGAGTCACCAGGAGCAGCTGTAGGTTCTTGGGCTCAGGTGTTGCCAGCCCCAGGGCATACCCTGGCTGCAGAGTTTGGTGGTGGGACCTGGGTGCCAGGTGACAGGAGAGGGGTCACGGTGTTGCCACTTGCCAACTAAACTCTCAAGGCCCTTTGCCTGCGTGCTCTACCCAGAGCCCCTAGAGCTTTGGCCTAGGGTTCAGAGCCCCTGCCTTCCCGTGAGCCTCCCTTTCATATGATGCAGGCTTTGAGGAGCCGTCAGCCAGGATCAGGCACAAAAGCCGCACCACCACCCCCATGCTGCTGGTTAGGGTTCAAGGATCCCGCAGACACAGGGACTCCCTCCTTGCCTCCCAGGTTCTCAGTCTCTCCCCGCCTTTGCCATAGTGGCCCTTTCTTGAGCAGCAGTTTGGGAAAGCAGAAAGATCACTGGGTATCAGGAAGACCAGGGTTTGCCTCTTGGGTCTGCCTGTACTTGGGCAAGCCACTTCAGCTCGCTCAGCCCGATTTCCATGCCTGAAAAATCTCCTTCACCCCATGCAGGAGGCAAGCCGGTGAGGAGCCGGGTGTTCCATCGCTGTCAGCAAGCTGCCTCTGAGTCAGGGCTCCATGCGTGACAGAGGAGCTACCTCGCTGTGAACTACTGAAAAGCCAGTCCTTGACACAAGCACCCGCCTCTCACCGGCAGACAGCAGAACGGGGTTGACGATGCTAATGCCTACCCCCCAGGGTTGGGGGCTGCTGCCGAGAGAAGCAAAAGGAGCTGCGTGCACACAGGCGCTCCGGGAGCTGCATGGGGCTGCCCAGAGAGCTGGCGCTCTCATTCCTGAGCAGGACAGTGAGTGGAAGGATGGACAGAGTGAAGAAAAGGGCCCGTGTGATCTCTAGGAGCAGAACCCAAAGAACAAAGTGGCCCAAGACCTCAGTGGTTCTCGTGGGCAGGCTCTGTGTCGTTCACTGCTGTATGTGCTGTGCTGAGTCGCTCAGTCATGTCCGACTCTTTGTGACCCCATGGACTGGAGCCCGCCAGGCACCTCTGTCCATGGGGATTCTCCAGGCAAGAATACTGGAGTGGGTGGCCAAGCCCTCCTCCAGGGGATCTTCCCAACACAGGGATCAAACCCAGGTCTCACACATTGCAGTCAGATTCTTTAACATCTGAGCCACCAGGGAAGCCCATTCACTGATCTGTACGTATCCACAAAACCTAGTCCGGTGCTTGGCACAGCATATAATTGGTGCTCAACGTGTGTTGAACTCACACATGAATGAGCAGAGACTAAACTCAGCCCAGTTCTCTACCTCCCCTCTGCCACCTGATCACAGACCTTCGCTCCCCACCCCTGAGATCTGAGGTTCTTAACCTGAGGTCCATGAATCCCCTCCAGAACTATATACAGAACTGATGGTGTGTGTGTGTGTGTGTGTGTCTGTGTGTGTGTGTGCAGGCATCTTCCTGAGTGAAGACATGTTAGATTTCTGTCCAGGAAAGGTTTTAAATAAGCCCAGCCCTGAAAGGTACACGCTTAGTTGGATTCACCTGGACTCCAGGACTGCCAGGTACTCTGTGAGTTAAAAAAAAAGACCAGCCTCCACCCTTGTCTCTGAAAGGTACATACAGGACCCTTCAAACCTACAGTTTTTCTTCCACCCCCATAAGGTGCCAGGCAGTTAACCTGCCATCTTTCATATGCAGAAGTGATGGTGGAGCATTGTCAGGGGACCCGTGTTCTGAGTGGCTGTGCTCCTGTTGGGTGGGTCTCACAGAGCCTTGCACTCCCTCTCCATCTCTCCAGTCCCCCCACTTGCATTTAGACGTGACAGGTCAGCATCAGGGCCCTGGACCCAGGAATACTAACCAGGCCCTGTTATATCTGAACTCAGAACGGTACCCTCTTTTTAAAAATATTTTTCCTCATTACAAATATTAATAAATAAATATGTATATACATATATATTTATCTCTATATGTATGTGCCCATTATTATAGGAAATTTAGAGTAAGTAACAATGAAAAATATCACTCTGTTCTCACCATCCTGCAAAAACTATTGTTACTACCCTACTTCTGTTCTTCCCATGTACCGTGTATGAAGTTCATTGAGCACTTACTATGTGCCCAGCGTCCACTGTGCTTCATGCTCACTGAGCACCACTTGAGTTAATCCGTCATCTTTTTGTTGTGGTTGTTTAATTTTACCTGCAATGGGTCTTCATTGCATGAACTTCTCTAGTTGTGGCACACGGGCTTAGTTTCCCCAAAGCATATGAGATCTTAGTTCCCCAACCAGGGATCGAAGCCTCGTCCCCTGCATTGGAAGGCAGATTCTCAACCACTGAACCACCAGGGAAGTCACCAACCTCTCTTCATTCATCGGGGATTCTCCACCTTTTTATATGCATGTTTATACTTTCTTAGTTTTTGAGGACAAGCAGAGAAAGCTGTTTTGTAACTTTGCCTTTCTTACTCCACACCATTGAAATTTCTTCCCCCGTTATTAAATATTCATCTACAGAGTCATTTTTAACGGCAGCATGATGATGTTTTATTGCAGGCAGGTTCCAGGCTTCTCAGACTGGGGTGCATGTACCCCTGAGGGCAAAGCCACAGGATAAATGTAGAACATTTTCCTGAAGCATAAATTTGATTCCAAGCTTTGGGAGGGGAAAAAAACATTAAGATCAAAACAAGTGCAGATATGCCACAGAATAGAATAAAGAACGCCCATGAATTTTAAAACAAAGCAGCAAAGACCAGGTCATGTGACTTGCAGTCTTTCCCCAAAGACCCATGTCCCCTCCGTTCTGAAGATGGGAGAAACATCTGAGAAGCTCTGAGCTCTCCCTCTTCTTACAATTAAGGGAACTGAGACCCAGGAAGGAGAACGGATTGCCCAGGGTCCAGTGTGAGTGTCACAAGTCAAGCCCTGTAGCCTCTGAGCTGTACTGTCCCACCCATCCGTGTTTGCAATCACGTATCGACCACTGTTTCTGAGGGTGTGGGTGGAAAACTTGCGGCTTGAGTAACTGACCTCCTGCTTAGTCGTGGAAACTTTCGACTTCCGATGTGATCCATCTCTTAACAGCGGCTTTTCCTTTTTCACCTTGCTGGCCAGGATCTGAGGTGTCTGCTCATGTGGTTAGTAATGGTAGCCTCCCAGGGCAAAGGCAGAGGGCCCTAGGCTCCACCAGCACTTAGATTTTTCACTTAATGTGCTGTATGGTAAATACGGATCCACGGGCCTGTTTTACCCAGCTGACTTGAGCCTTTAAAGGCAGGAGTTACCTTTGGTCATTATTATCTGATGTGTCTTGAGCACTTAGTGCCAAGATGGGTGCCAGGTGCCAAGTTGGATGTTTCATCTATAGGATCTACTGGCATCATCACAGCTTTTCTTTTCTTTAAATTTATTTGTGTATTCATTTATTTATTTGGTTGCGTCGGGTTCTAGTTGCTGCGCATTGGCTCTCCAGTTGTGGTGTACAGGCTTTCTAGTTGCAGCATGCGGGCTTCGAGGCTTGTGGGCTCTTAGTTCCTGTACCAGGGATTGAACCCACGTCCCCTGCATTGCAAGGCAGACTCTCAACCATTGAACCACCAGGGAAGTTCCCAGCACAACTTTTCAAATGTATCATCATCCTTGTCTATCACTTGTCCATCCTCATTCACTCACCACAGAAATATTTACTGTAGACCTACACGCTAGCACTGATGCCATATGCTGTGGACAATCATGATGACCGAAACTGCTCTTCCCGTCATGGAACTTACAAAGGACTGGGAAAGATGATATTCAACAAATAATTTGGACACACTGTAGGGAGTATAATGTAGTTCAAGGGACTGTCCAGGTTCAGTTCAGTCACTCAGTAGTGTCCGACTTTTTGCAACCCCATGGACTGCAGCACGCCAGGCCTCCCTGTCCATCACCAACTCCCGGAGCTTGCTCAAATTCATGTCCATCGAGTTGGTGATGCCATCCAACCATCTCATCCTCTGTCGTCCCCTTCTCCTCCCACCTTCAATCTTTCCCAGTATCAGAGTCTTTTCCAATGAGTCAATTCTTTGCAGCAGTTGGCCAAAGTATTGGAGTTTCAGCTTCAGCATCAGTCCTTCCAATAAATATTCTGGGCTGATTTCCTTTAGGATGGACTGATTGGATCTCCTTGCAGTCCAAGGGACGCTCAAGAGTCTTCTCCAACACCACAGCTCAAAAGCATCAATTCTTCAGCACTCAGCTTTCTTTATGGTCCAACTCTCACATCCATACATGACTACTGGAAAAACCATAGCCTTCACTAGATGGGCCTTTGTTGGCAAAGTAACATCTTTGCTTTTTAATATGCTGTCTAGGTTGGTCATAACTTTTCTTCCAAGGAGCAAGCATCTTTTAATTTCATGGCTGCTGTCACCATCTGCAGTGATTTTGGAGCCCCCCAAAATAAATTATCTCACTGTTTCCATTGTTTCCCCCATCTATTTGCCATGAAGTGATGGGACCAGTTGCCATGACCTTAGTTTTTTGACTGTTGAGTTTTAAGTCAGCTTTTTCACTCTCCTCTTTCACTTTCATCAAGAGGCTCTTTAGTGCTTTGATTTCTGCCATAAGGGTGGTATCATCTGCGTATATAAGGTTATTGTTACTTCTTCCTGAAATCTTGATTCCAGCTTGTGCTTCATCCAGCCCAGCATTTCACATGATGTACTCTGCATATAAGTTAAATAAGCAGGGTGACAATATATAGCGTTGACATACTCCTTTTCCAATTTGGAACCAGTCTGTTGTTCCCTGATTCTAACTGTTGCTTCTTGACCTGCATACAGATTTCTCAGGAGGCAGCTAAGGTGGTCTGGTATTCCCATCTCTTGGAGAATTTTCCACAGTTTGTTGTGATCTACACAGTCAAAGACTTTGGTGTAATCAATAAAGCAGAAGTAGATGTTTTTCTGGAATTCTCTTGCTTTTTTGATGATCCAGCAGATGTTGACAATTTAATCTCTGGTTCCTCTGCCTTTTCTAAATCCAGATTGAACATCTGGAAGTTCATAGTTCACATACTGTAGCTAATTATTCTTGACTACAATCAATCAATAGTTATTAGAAACCTATTATTTGTTTTAGTTCTATGCTAGGTGCTATACTAAACATTATAAATTTGAACACGTAAAAACCATCATGTATTATTGCACTGGAGAAGGGAATGGCAAACCACTTCAGTATTCTTGCCTTGAGAACCTCATGAACAGTATGGAAAGGCAAAAATATATGATGATGAACTCCCCACGTTGGTAGGTGCCCAATATGCTACTGGAGAAGAGTGGAGAAATAACTCCAGAAAGAATGAAGAGACAGAACCAAAACAAAAACATCACCCAGTTGTGGATGTGACTGGTGATGGAAGTAAAATGCAATGCTGTAAAAAACAGTATTGCATAGGAACCTGGAATGTTAGGTCCATGAATCAAGGTAAATTAGAAGTGGTCAAACAGGAGATGGCGAGAGTGAACATCAACATTTTAGGGATCAGTGAACTAAAATGGACTGGAACAGGTGAATTTAATTCAGATGACCATTATATCTACTACTGTGGCCAAGAGTCCCTTAGAAGAAATGGAGTAGCCCTCACAGTCAACAAAAGAGTCTGAAATGCAGTACTTGGGTGCAGTCTCAAAAATGACAGAATGATCTCTGTTCATTTCCAAGGCAAACCATTCAGTATCACAGCAATCCTAGTCTATGCCCCAACCAGTAACACCAAAGAAGCTAAAGTTTGAACATTTCTGTGAAGACCCACCGGAGAAGGCAATGGCACCCCACTCCAGTACTCTTGCCTGGAAAATCCCATGGACGGAGGAGCCTTGTGGGCTGCAGTCCATGGGGTCGCGAAGAGTTGGACATGACTGAGTGACTTCACTTTCACTTTTCACTTTCATGCTTTGGAGAAGGAAATGGCAACCCACTCCAGTGTTCTTGCCTGGAGAATCCCAGGGACGGGGGAGCCTGGTGGGCTGCCGTCTATGGGGTCACACAGAGTCGCACACAACTGAAGCGACTTAGCAGCAGCAGCAGCAGCAGTGAAGACCCACAAGACCTTCTAGAACTAACACCCAAAAAGGATGTCGTTTTCATCATAGGGGACTGGAATGCAAAAGTAGGAATTTAAGAGCTACCTGGAGTAACAGGCATATTTGCCTTTGAAGTACAAAATGAAACAGGGCAAAGGCCAACAGAGTTTTGCCAAGAGAACACACTGGTCATAGCAAACACCCTCTTCCAACAACACAAGAGAAGATTCTACACGTGGACATCACCAGATGGTCAATACCGAAATCAAATTGATTATATTCTTTGCAGCCAAAGATGGAGAAGCATTATACAGTCAGCAAAAACAAGACCAGGAACTGACTGTGGCTCAGATCATGAACTCCTTATTGCCAAATTCAGACTTGAATTGAACAAAGTAGGGAAACCCACTAGACCATTCAGGTATGACCTAAATCAAATCCCTGTCCAGGTGACTTAGTTCAAACCCACCACTTAGTCTCTCTGCACCTCATCTTCCTCTTCTGTAAAATGAGGATAACAGGAGTGCCAACTTCATAGGGTACCATGAAGAGTGAATAGATTAACATGAGCAAAGCACTCTGAGCAGGGCTATGCTCCAAGTGTATTATTTCTGCTGGCCATATGAAGGAGAGACGTGGGTTGCCAGGTGTGTATGACAGGGAGGACCTGCTTTAGGAGACAAATGATGGAGTTCTACAGGATGAGTAGGAGTTAACTTGGCAAAGTGTTTTGGAGGCAGGTGAGGGGAGCAGGATGTTGGAGGAATGTTCCTGGCAGAGAGGACAAGATTCTCAGAACACAGTGGGTGGGTTCACCTGAGGAACTGCCAAGAAGTGTGGCTGGACCACAGCAGGTGGGGAGCCATACAGGGCCAGGTCTGGGAAGAGAGGGAAATACTGGCATAGAAGTACAGGCATCTCCAGGACCCAGCTCTCTGCTCCACACTGTTGATCCAGGCAGTGGGAGGGGTTCAGTAAGTATTTGTCACATAAGCAATCGAGCATGCAGACATGGTGTCTTGTCTATGGCTATTCCAAGTCCCCCATCCAGAAAAGGAGTCCATTGTGTCATATACATAATATGTGAACTGTCCCAACCCCTCACTGTCAAGCCATACACATCTGTTTTGCTGGTCCCTCTCTTTTTTTTTTTTTTGGCCACACCACCACATGGCACTTGGAATCTTAGTTCCCTGACCAGGGATTGAACCCACACCCCCTGCATTGGAAACAGTCTTAACCACTGGACCACTGCCAGGGAAGTCCCATGGTCCCTCTCTTGTTGGCAGTAGACTCGACAGTGTCAGTTTGGATGGGGAGTTCAGTAAGGTGGTGCTGCCGGAATCCCCCACTCCACTGGGGCCTCAGCTCTAGCCCAGTGCTGTTCAAACTTGTTTAGTGGTGGCTTGTGTTGAAATGATATTAGAGGATACCCACTATATGGAATGCCACTGAACAGCTTCCATGGCTGAGGCTTGGGTATGGGGACTCAGAGCACCTGGTCATAGCTGGGTCACCCGAGAAAAACGCCAGGGCTCCCTGAAACACAGTTAGAAAGCCAAGGGAGGAGCTTTGCCCCTGCTTTTGAGGTGTGGAAACTGAGGTCCAGCAAGGAGGGGGTGACTCTTCCAAGATCACACAACCAGGGACAGACCCAGAACTGGATCCCAGATATTTGACATCGGTTCTGCTACCCCAAGGTTTTGCTCCACTGCCACCTGACCACCCTCACTCCCCTCAGTGTGGTGTCTCAAGGTGGGGCAGGGGCATGCGGCTGTGACCTTGTCAAGTCAGGGTACAGAACATGAGAGACAAAAACCGGGAGGGCAGGCGTGGGTGAGCTGTTCAGGGTCACGGCCTGGTTATGCTGTGCCTTTTTTTTCCGTCTCTCTCTCTTTTAATTGAGTTTGAGGTGGTTGTTTTTTGTTTCCTTAAGAAATGGGAACAGAATGAAGCTGCGTAAACACCACGATGTTAACTCCCTGAAAAACCTCCTGCCATTTTAACTCTGTTACTGGAGAAATAAAAGAGAAATAATTTGTCCACCCACACTTAGCTCTTTCTGACGAAGGTAGGTGAATATTGCTTTGCTAATCGAGGGTGACTGCTGGAAGTGGAGCCAGGCTGGCTGATCTTGGATTGAGAGGAAGCCACGGCAACCCTAGAAGGAGCGGCCCGCGGGGTCGGCAGGGCCCGGGTCACCGGCCACACTGTCACCTTCTGCAGGTGTCCACCAGCCGGTAGGGATGGAGGCGCTGGACCAGGCCGAGGGGCCCGCGGCCTCACAGAGAGAGATGCCACCGCCCCCACCTGCTTCACCGCCCTCAGAGCCAGCTCAGAAGCCGCCACCTCGAGGCACCGGGAGCCACTCCCTCACTGCCAGAAGCAGCCTGTGCCTGTTGGCTGCCTCCCAGTTCCTGGTAAGGACATCACAGGCCTCGCGGGGCCTGGAGGGAGGGCGGGTTGAGGGACGGCCTCCACTTCCTCCCCAAGATGGCCACCTGGGGACACAGAGGAGTGAGGGGCCTTCCTTGTGCCTGCGGCCCTCCGGCTGGTGTGAGGAGAAGCCTGGAGTTCCAAGCCACAGCCTTGAGGGCTGAGCCCCTCATGCGCTGAGCTCAGAAGCAGGGATGCAGGCCTGGCTCCCCGCCCCCCATGGTCCTGCGGGCGTCCTTCTGAAGACTTCCTCTCTCTGGAGGGACCTCTAGGAGACTCTCCCTGTGATGTGTATACCTGGTGGGGTGGTGGGCTCCCCTCTGCAAAGGCTCCCTTAAGTCAGATTTTCTCCAGGCAAAGTCCTAGGCCCTTGCCTCCGTTGCACAGCCCAGACCTTGGTGGGGGCGGTGAGGTGGGGTAGGCGGTAGGTTGAGGCTCCAGGTGAACTCTTGAGGGTGTGGGGACGGGGAGATATGGGGGCAAGGAGGCCAGACTCTGAACTCAGTGCGCTGGCCCCGGCCACCCCAGCTCGCCTGTGGGATGCTCTGGCTCAGCGGCTTTGGCCCCATCTGGACACAGAACACCACAGACATCGTCTCCTCCACACTAACGTTCCTGGAGCAGCTGGGACCCTCGGTGAGTAAGCTCCGGGAAGCCCCAGGGTAGGAGGGAGCACTTGGGGGCCTCCAGCCCCACCAGCCCCTGCCTGGGGCTTCTTTGAGTTCAGAGGATAACCCTGAAAGGCTTCTTCCTGTCGCCTCCCCAGAACCAGGTACAAAGTTCTCAGAGCCTCAATCTTACCCGTGCTGAAATAGATGAGAACGCGCCCCCACCCCCTACCCGTATCACCCTGAGCTGTTTGTCTGATGTTCCCCAGGCCTGGCTGGGCACTGGGACCTGGGATGCCCCCAGTCTGCTGCTGGTCTCTCTCTGTGTGATCCTCATCACCACCCTGGTAAGGCTCCTCCTGACCCTCGACCCCAAGACCCAGTCCCCACCTTGTCCCCTTTGACCTACAGACTAGACGTTGCGGGTAGGGCTGAGGAGGGGCACCTGTCTTCTTCCACCAATGTGCCCAGGCTGGGGTGGGGGTGGGGAGAGGCCCCTTCTTTCTCAAAATTGGTTTGCAGTGTTCTTGGCTGGGGAAAGAAGCTGAGACAGTGTGAAAACCAGAGTAGGAACACCCCACCCCACTAAGAAAGTTTTAAAGCATAAGAACCTGAGGGTTGGGGAAGGAAGGGGCTGGGAGGACATCTAGGTAGCCTCCCATCTAGGTAAGCGGTGGTACTCTGCAGACAGTTCCCAGGAGAACAAGCCTGCTCCAGACACATGGAGCGGCAGGGAGCTCAAGCCCCTGGACATGCCATCATCCGGGGGCTGCTGCCAGCATGGTCCATGATGCCAGTTATGCCCCCAACTAGGTGTGGCTCCTCCTGAGGACTCCCCCAGAACCAACCAGCCCGCTGCCCCCTGAGGACAGACGCCAGTCGGTAAGCCGTCAGCCTTCCTTCACCTACTCGGAGTGGATGGAGGAGAAAGTCGAGGATGACTTCCTGGATCTGGACCCTGTCCCCGAGACCCCTGTGTTTGACTGCGTGATGGACATCAAGCTGGAGGCTGACCCCACCTCCCTGACTGTCAAAGCCATGGGTCTGCAGGAAAGGTGGGTGCGGCAGAGGCGCATGGAGCTCTTAGCTCCCTGTCGGAAGGGCAGATGCCTGACTCTGACTCCTAGTGCCCAGGGCAGAGCTGAGCTCATAGCCTCACCAATGCAGACATGTGCTCTTCAGGTCTGATTCATGTAGATCTGAATGCCCCAAAGTGAACACTAAGAAACGTTGTTAGTGCACACAGACATGTAGGCCTGCACAGGTGTGCACACTCACACATACAACTCTTGTGGCTTGGATAGATTTCTTTGCTGTAGGACTTGTTGGAAGCCTTTAATATGCTTGTAGTCATTGTAGATTGACAAGGGGTTGTGTGTAGCCTTTCTCAAAGTCATCCGACCACAGAACCCTGCTTTCATAGTGTCTCGTAGAGTTCCACGCAGAACATGTTGGGAGGTGTCAACACCCTCTGCAGAGCCTGGCTGGGTTAGCTAGACCCCACCAGGGTTGTGTTGTCCACATGATGTCATGGAAAGAGCACTGGAGAAGGAGTCAGAAAACCTAGGTTTTTGTTTCAGCTCTGCCACCCCCTTACTGTACGTGCTTGGGCAATTCTTATCCCCTCTGTGGCTTTCAGTTTCCCTTTCTAGGTAATGAGGGTAATGGGCCAGTCGACTCTGAACACAGCAGGGTCTGCTCAGTCCACTCATCCTTGCTCCACTGTGCTACCCCTGGGATCCCATCTTTCCCGAGCCTCTCCTGGATTAGATGTCCTTGGAGGCTGTGGCCCTGGGGTACCGAGGGTGGAGCCCTGCTTCTCTGCCCCAGGCATGTGCCTTCTCCGTGAGCTTCCCCTGGCTCTGGGAGCTGCCTCTGGCAGGGGCACAGGAGAGTGCAGGGAAGGACTGTATTGAGGGGCCTCACATGGAATCTTTGGGACTGGGGCCCAAGCCCACACTCAGTTAGCTACCTGCTGCATGAGGCAGGAGCGGGTGGCAGGCTTAAGCCTTGGGGCTGAGCCTCATGCTGTCTGTGTTGGGGTGACATCACACCCACTCCTCTCCCTGGGACCCATCGGGTTCCCACCCCATCTCCCACTCCCTCATCCTCCTGCTCCAAGGCCCCCAGCTAATGGCCTTCCCTGCCCCTGATACTCACTGCCCCCCTTCCCGGTCCTTCCAGGAGGGGCTCCAATGTCTCCCTGACCCTGGACATGTGCACGCCAGGCTGCAATGAGGAGGGCTTCGGCTATCTCATGTCCCCCCGCGAGGAGTCAGCCCGAGAGTACCTGCTCAGCGCCTCCCGCGTGCTCCAGGCTGAAGAGCTTCACGAGAAGGCCCTGGATCCCTTCCTGCTGCAGGCAGAATTCTTTGTGAGTCCCCCTGAGCCAGCGCCCCCACAGGGGCCAGCCCTTTATGCTCATGTTGGTCCCCTGAGCAAGGCTTTGGAACAGGGTACCCCAAACTCAGCATCTGATGAACATCATTTCATTCTTACCTCTCCTACTGTCTTGGGCAAGCTGCTTCCTCTCTGGGCCTCAGTTTCTCATCTGGAAAATGGGGATAAAGATAACAGGGATGTTGCAAGGATTCGAAAGATGCAGAATGTGTGCAAAGTGCCCATCAGGTGATTGGTGTTTGCGGCATTCTTAAGTCATCATCACCTAGGACTGTCCTTCAAAAGCCTTAGAAAGCCTTCTCTTCTTTATTTGGAGATGTGTGCTACACTAATCCCAGGGATTAAACTTGGAGCACAGCAGTGAAAGTGCTGAATCCTAACCACTGGCCCGCCAGACAATTCCCGAAAGCCTTCTCTTCTGACTCTCCCATTTTCCCACTCTCCTTTTGCCTGGCATCACCAAACAATGTTCATCCTCCTTTGAAACCTCTCGGTTCTGTGGCTCCAGCTTAGGGTGGTTTTGATTACCGCCCCCTCCAGACTCTTAACAGCAGCCTCCAGCTGCCTCCTGTTGGACTTGAGGGGCTTATAAATGACCCCCCTGTTTTACCTGCCCGAGCACTCAACCAGTTAAGAGCTAAAATACAGAAGATCACAAAACCACCTTTATTTTTGCTGATAAAGGCTAGGTAAGTTTCTGTTCTTGTTTGTTTTTGTTTTTCCATTTTGACTGCTCTGAGTCTTTGCTGCAGACCACAGGCTTCTTTCTCTAGTTGTGGCACATAGGCTTAGTTGCCCGGAGGCATTTAGGATGATAGTTCCCTGAGCTGCAATCAAACCCATGTTCCCTGCATTGAAAGGCAGATTACTTATCACTGGAGCAGCAGCGAAGTCCCAAGGCTAGGTTTAACACGAGGGTTACGTATGTAGCAGTAGTAAGCTTCCTAATACCAACCACGAGAATGAAGCAAGTTTCCCACCACCCCAGGTGGCGCTGGCACATTGCCAGCCTCACCCCATGGGGGTGCCCTGTAATTCTTTCTTAGCAGGAGTGTCGGAGGAGGAGGAGGAAGTAAGGGGCTAGCGCCCCAAAGCCGAGTTTCTCAATCAAACACCTCATCCGGTAACTCACCCATCTTGTGGGCAGGAATGGGCAAAAGCCAGGAGCATTTGGAGAGAGTCCTTCCTGGGAGAAGCCTGAGGGATGGGGAACCTACGTGCCTCCCTCGAAGCTCCCCTTGCCCCAGGCCACCTGCTCCCTAGCAGAATTGGATGGCTCTCCTCTCTGGGCAGCCCTCCATCACCTCTGACCTGAGGAGCCAAAGTCTCCAGCATGTGGCCCAGCCTGCCTTACCTGAGTTGAGCCAGCCCCAGCCACCTTTTCCAGACTCAGGGCCCCATCCCCGCAGGGCTGTCCACTTCAAACTGGGCCCTCGCCCCACCCCCATGCCTTCACAGTCATCAGCCCTCACCCTGGAGGCCCCTAAGATGCCTTCCTGGGCTACCCAGCCTTGGTACCATCCCCATGGCCACACCTCCCCTTGAGGGTGTGTGGCATGTCCTTGTCATCTCCGGTTTCATAGTTCAATGTCAGTTTGGCCCAGAGAGAGAGTTAGTGGGGGTGCTCACATACCCACCCCGTGGGCACTTCTGCACCTGCTTTTTATTCTGATTCTCACAACCACCTAAAAAATGAGCATCGTGATCCTCATTGTACAAAGTGCATTCTTAGTGTGTCCACAGTGAACACTGTGATTCATGACGGTGAGAGATGACAAGTGTGCTAAAGTGTGTAGACAGAGGGAAGGGGTGCGAGAGGACAGTCACTGAGGAGTCGTCCCAAAGGACCTGGGGGGAGGGGCAGCAGTGAACCTTCAAGGCTGAGAAGGATTAGGGGTGATGAAGAGGGATGCGACCAGTGCTCCCCGCAAGTGGAGTGCCACAAACTCAGACGTGGAGGCTAGCTGGAGACTGACAGATTAACTACAGGGAAGAGATGGGCACAACTGGAGGATGGGGCTTCTGAGAGCAGCTGGTGGTAAAGAAGGGCCAGCTCCGAGAAGACCTCACATTCCAGGCAGAGAAGTTCGGACTTGGCGCTCTTGACATGTAGAGTGATTGAGAGATGCAAATACAACTCTGGGAGGCCCAGAAGGAGGCTGCCTCCCTGCTGGAGAATCAGGGAAGGCTTCTTGGAGGAGGTGGCATTTACAGTGCACAGGAAGACATGAGAAGATGAGGATGGGATGGATGTTACTACCGAGCAAGCAGCACGACCCAAGGTCCTGAGCGGGGTACCTACCTGGGGTAGGAACGTGAGTCAGCAAAGCCACTCGATGTGGCTGCAGTGCAGGGTGCAGAAGGCAGTGATTGGCCAGGTCACTTCTTCTCTGTTCATCAAACGTTCACTGAGTGCTGACTATGTGCCAGGCTGGCCCTCCGTAAACAGTGGTGGTGCTAACGTGTATTATGCACTCAGCATGTGCCAGGACTGCTCTGGATGCTTTTCATGTGCCCTCACTCATTTAATAGTCGATGTTTGTTGAATGAATGTGTGCATCAAGCCAGCCCACAGCTGCTCTCAGCCCCATGTCTTCCTCCTACAGGAAATCCCCATGAATTTTGTGGATCCGAAAGAATATGACATCCCTGGGCTGGTGCGGAAGAACCGATATAAAACCATCCTTCCCAGTGAGTACTCGCTGCCCCTCACCTGGGTGCCCTTAAACCCTGAGGGAGACTTTAACTCCAGCATTGGCCTCCAGGGTCACCAGGCAAAGGGATGGAAGGTGGGGGTGCCCGATGAAGGGAAACACCCCCTTTAGAGCACAGAGGGCTCTTGGTTCCTTCATACGGCACTTTCCAGATCTTTGCCCTGGACAAGCATTATGCTGGGCTCTGTGGAAACCCAGAGAAAAAGAGGAACAATAACAGCAGCCCCTAGACAGGGCATGGTGGCTGAACATTGTGCTCACATCCCTGGTCTCTTCAGAGTGGACAGGTTTTAAAGAGAGGACATTAAGGCTCAGAGAGGTTAAGTGGCTCATCCACTATCACGCAGCTAAGATGTACAGAACCAAGTTTGAAACTAGGCCTCTGTAACCTCAAAATTGAGCTCTTTTGTCTACCTGGAGTTCAGTTTGGCTGGATTATGAATCCTCTAACAGGCAGAGCCACCTCACAAGGGAGCAAGCTGCCTGTCAGGTAGGAAGCTCCCCATTGGCTAGGGTATTCAAGCTAGAATGCATGAGTGGTCCCCCCGGAAGGTTTGATAGGGATTTTCCCCCTTTGAGGGTGGTTAGACCAGGTAACCTGATATTCCTCTTTTAGCCTGGGATGTCATTTTCAGGTAACTTTCATCAGGCCCCTGTCTGCCTGTCACCCCTGCCAAGTTCTGGCCCAAGGCCCTAGGGCTAGCTTGGGGGGTGACTTATTGAAAGCAAATCCCCACAAACCTACTCCACTCAGTTTATGAAGTAAGGAGGCTTTAAAAAAGCAGTTTTGCCATCAGCATCTCCAACAACATGTAAGATGTCATGACTTATTTTTAACTTTTAAAATATCGACTTGTGGTTGCTATGGTTACACAGTGTCTAGGTAGTTCCAGTTAAACAAAGCACCATTTAAGGCCAGGATTCGGGGCTGCTCACCTCTTCCCTCCTCTTGCTCCCCCCTCCACCCACCCAGCCCTACCTGGAGGGAGGGCTTCGGGTACCCCACAGTCTCGGGCTTTGCCGGCCACTCAGAATAGCCACTGTGGGAATACGAGAGACAGGCCATCACTCCCATCTGGTCCCCACTGGATCCAGCCTCCAGCCATACCCTATGCCTGCAGCCCCCGAGCCCAACAGAGAATCTTCTCTGTAGCCAGCAAGAATTGACCCTGTGCCCTCAGAGACTGGGCTGGGGTGGGTGGTAGAGGCCCCTCTCGGATCAAGGACACCCCAAGGCTTGCTTTCTCATTCATTCGGAGGCTACCTCTGGATCCCAATCTGGGTACCATGAGGGGAGGGAGGGGGCCCATGCAGGGCTGCCCGTTCCTCTCCCCTGGTCACACAGAGCCCCCTTCCGTTCACCCTCGCTCTTCCCCATACCTGACTCTCCTCCACAAGCCCCTCGCCACAAGAGCTGCCTCACCCCCACCTTCCCCTCCACAAATCACCTGCCCAAACCTCAGGCACTTGGGCCAGGGCACGAAAGGGCTGGTGAGGGGAGTTTTGTGGGTATCCCTTTCCACTTCACATTCCAGGTTTGGGATCCTCCTTTGGACCTGTTAATTTATAAATTGATTTAATTTATGCTTGCAATGATATCAGGAGCAGCACCAACTTGCTCTATAGTGACTGTGTGCTGGCCTAAGTTATGGGTGTGAGGACTCATTATTAACGGCCACTCTTGAACCCTGACAGGGTGAGTGAGGCTGTGACGGAAGGAGTGTTCCCGGTTTACGCAGAAGGCACAGGGGTACTCGGTGAATGGCTTGCACTGACACCACCAGGACTTGAACCCAGGCTCGCTGGCGGGCAGTGTAGACTCCTGACCGCTTCTATGCAGCCTTTGAGAGCCCTATACGGGGCACGCTGGCAGGGCCTTGAGTCCAACCCTCCTTCCACAGGAAAGACCCTGGGGGCCAGAGAAGGGAGGAGATGTGAGCTGGTGACAAAACTAGACAGAGCCCCAGAACCCAGGCCCCCAGGCGCCCCCCAACTACCTCCTGGCTCAGTCCCAGCCTCCGCGAGTTTCCAGAACAGACTAAATCAATACAGGGAAGCTCTAGCGGAACAGAACAAACCCTAGTCTAGGAGGCAGAGCACGACGTAGTGAGAATCTGCTGCTCTGGGATTTGACAGGTGACTAGATTGGGGTGGGGGTGAACCCTTATGGGCGTGTGTGGTGTCTCATCTCAGGCTCAGAAGACTTTACTCCTTTCATTGTGATACTCTCCCCTGGCATCCTACCCAAATCTCAGCTATAAAGTGCTTTACAGTTGACATAGCACTTCACATCTGTTTTCTCATTTGTCTTCCCAACAATACGAGGAACTAAGCATCTTTACCCCCATATTACAGATCGGAAAACTGAGGCTTAAAAAGGCCATGTGCTTTACAAGCTTACACAGCAGGTTGGGGACAATGTATACTCAAACTTTTGCTGGCCCTGCTAGCTAGGATGTATCCCTTAGGGAATTTCTTACTGTCTGAGCTGTCTCCTCCCCAGAACATGAAGCACAGAGAGGACCGGGCAGCTTAAGGGATGCAGGCAAGGGTGGCCTGGATCCTACAGAGGGAGAGAGCCAAGGCCTCCCTGTACCATTCTCTTCAGCCTGGGTCCTCACCTTCCTGAGTGGGCCACAGGGATGGGTCAGTGTTTTGCTTCTGGCAAGGGAAGAAGGAACTTCTGGTCCCAGAAGAAATGTAGGTGCCCTGACATGGGCCAGAGAAGTTGGGCCCACACAAGAGGGATTGCACATTCAAATCCCAGCCTCACCTGTCTCCACTATCTCAGACCCTCACAGCAGAGTGTGTCTGACCTCACCAGACCCTGACGACCCTCTGAGTTCCTACATCAACGCCAACTACATTCGGGTATGTAACCCCATCCCAACAGTCTCTCCCTAAAAGGGAGGCCTGAGTCAATGGGGTCCATCCACTAGGCTTGTCCCTAAGTCTGTCTGGTTCCTGCCAGCCCCTGGGGAAGAGGCTGAGTTGGGGAAATGGGCCCCGGGAGCACAACAAGTGACCCTGATGGCCTGGACTTGGCTGGTCACAGGGCTATGGTGGGGAAGAGAAGGTGTACATCGCCACTCAGGGACCCATCGTCAGCACGGTCGGCGACTTCTGGCGTATGGTGTGGCAGGAGCACACGCCCATCATCGTCATGATCACCAACATCGAGGAGATGAACGAGGTAGGCCCCGCCGGACCTTATCAGGTGTCCGCTGCTTGGTGCCCTGTGCCAAGCATCTTGTTTCCGTGTTAATCCTTTCAGCAATCTTGGGAGGTTGGTATGTTCACCTTGCTGCCTTGCCCAGGGAAGGAAATGTGAGGCTCAGAGAGGTTAAGTCAGTTACTCAGAGCCACACAAATAGTCAGAGGCAGGGCCTGGAGCTGGCCTCTCCACCTCCAGCACTCAGGATCTTAAACATGCTGCTCCGCTGCCACCCAGCCTGCCAGGGCTGATGCTGGCTACTTCCATACTCGTCACAGCCCATTTAATTGAAGTCCCATGAAGGTCCTTCAAACTGAGTGTTACTTGAATTTTCCCGGATGAGGAAACTGAGACTCAGAAAAGGGAAGTAACTTAACAAGTGAGAAGCTGAGATTTGAGCTCTCTAACTGCAAACCTACTGCCCTGTCTCCCCACTGGCCCGGGACAGGCACTGGGGAGGGCGTGGTCGGGGCGCTGGGAGTATCTCAGCCTGATCTGGGCCCCTGCAGAAGTGCACCGAGTATTGGCCGGAGGAGCAGGTGGTATACGATGGCGTGGAGATCACCGTGCGCAAAGTCATCCACACTGAGGATTACCGGCTCCGACTCATTGCCCTCAGGGTGAGGCCTGGGGCAGGGCTGGGCTGGGCTGGGAGGAGGGGGCACTCCACAGCCAACAGGCTCCCAGAGGCCAAAACAGCTGAAATTAAGGCATGTGTCTCTCCAGGCTTTACTGATGAGCAGGGATGAAGGGAAAAAGGGGGTGAGTGATCTTGCAGATCAGAGGCAGGACCAAATTCTCAGTGCATTTCTTATCACTGGCGTCTGTCCATCCACACTGTCATTCATAATGTCTTCCAGCTCTGCTTCAAATGTACCCAAGGCCAGGACTGTCTGGAAGAGGGGGCTTCAGCAGCTTCCATTTTCTGCCTGGAAACATCCCTTCACCTGGGATGCTGGGCTTCCAACCTGTAGTACCGAATTTGTCCACTAGAGGACAGGCGCTTTTTGGTGCATTTGGGTAGCACAGGGAGGTTGTGGTTACAGGAAAAAAAAGAAGAGGACATAAAAATTATGAGCAGTACAGAACAGCCCAGAAGAGTGTGGGGAGGTATCCTCCCACCCTGAAGATTGTGCTTATTCCAGGCTCAGCATAATAGAGGAGATTGTTCCTTTGGAGTCAAGAAAATCAGTGCATTCTGCTTTTGAGAAATCTTATGACCCCTATTTGGGGAAAGGGGTACCACTGTAATTATCCCAAAGTCTGGAAAAGGTGACCTAGGTGCCAGGAAGCTGACATCCTATCCAGAAACAGTCAGGGGGGTCCCCTGATGCTGGCAGCCACAGGGTCTGAATAGGGTGTCAAGGGCATGAGACTTGTTCCTCTGAGCTGCCCCCTCCCACTGGAGAAGGTGAAAGACAGCATGTCAAGAAGTCAGCCCCTCGAGGGCAGTGCCCAGTAAGCATTTCCAGGATACAGGCTTGCTTGAGGGCATTTCAGAGGTAGAGGACAGAGGCTGAGGTAGCTGTAACAGCCAGGTAGCCCATGGAGCAGCTTCCTTTTTCCGCTGAAAGAGAGGCTGGGGCTGCCACTTCTTCTCAGTGCTGTGGGACTGGTCAGGGAAGAACTGGGACCACTGGGCACTTACTTTTGTCCATAACCTTTACAAGCACATGCCCTGAGCCTGGTTCTGGGTTGGGTACTGGGAAAACACAGAGCTGTCCAAAGCCTGGACTCTCTCCTCAAGGAGCACCTATAAAATGGTAAGTACTGACCTAGAAATAAGTACAAGCACAGAAGAAGGACATCTTGTCAGCCAGGGTGCTCAGGGAGGGCTTCCTGGAAGTGGTGTTGCTGAATGGGGTTCCGAAGGATAAGAGTTGGCTGGGGGGGCAGACATGTGGAGAGAGCATTCCAGACAAAGGGAAACTAAAAGTAAGGGCACAGAAGATAGAACAGCTCTGTGTATAAATGTACAGGAAATGGGGGAAGCAGAGGTTTGATCTACAAACCATTTGGAGTGCAAAGGCATCAAGTACAAGTTCTCAGGACGAGGACTTGGGCCTGGAGAGGTAGACCCTGTACCATGTGTCTTGTTTGCCCGACTGAAGAGTGGGGCGGGTGGGTTTTAGTTTTAGAGCAACAAGAGCTATCAGAGCGTTCTGAGCAGTAGAAAAGCATTGGCTGTAGACAGGCCTTTTGGACCACTGTGGATCTGGGTGATCAGAGAGGAGGAGGGGAGGGCCCCACACAGTTGAGAGACGGTAAAGAGCAAAGTGAAGGTGGTGGTGGTGGAGAGAATAGCACTGGGACACTGGCTGGGGGGGACCAGGGCCGGTGGTGGGCAGGAAAGTATACTGAGGCAAGAGGAAGGGTCCCAGGTCTGTGGGGGTGACTGGGCTGTCTGTGAAGGGGTGACCAGGAGACAGGAGTGAAATGGAGAAAGGGCTCTTCACCTCTCTTGGAAGATCCTGGAGTCACTAGGGCAAAACCTGTGTGAAGACCAGTGCTGACACTGCTCACCAGTCCCCGCTACCCAGCTGGCTTCGGGTCTCTGGCTGGTGCCACTGGGCTGTACGGTGTAAATGGCAGAGGTCCGAGGTCCCACTCCCTGTGGCCTCCCTCCTGTGTTTCCTTCTCCCCCTCCCATCTCCATCTCTGGGCTGGTTTCTGGGCTCAGTTCACGTGTATCTGGGGTGGGCCTCTGTCTCCTGGACAGAGCGGGACGGAAGAGCGAGGCCTGAAGCATTACTGGTTCACGTCCTGGCCCGACCAGAAGACCCCAGACCGCGCGCCCCCACTCCTGCACCTGGTGCGGGAGGTGGAGGAGGCGGCCCAGCAGGAGGGGCCCCGCTGCGCCCCCATCGTGGTGCACTGCAGGTGGGTCCTCCCAGACACCCACTGGAGCGGGGCGCGGCTCCCGGGCGGCCCCGCCCCTCACCCCCGTGCCCTGGGCCCTCAGCGCAGGGATTGGGAGGACCGGCTGCTTCATCGCCACCAGCATCTGCTGCCAGCAGCTGCGGCACGAGGGCGTGGTGGACATCCTGAAGACCACATGCCAACTCCGTCAGGACAGGTCAGCTGAGGGTGGGGTCCTTGGGGAGCTGGGGGGCGGGGGAGAGGGCAGCAGAGAGAGCCTGACCTGTGCATAGCGTGAAGGTTAGGGGGACACAACCCACGGGGACCGACCTGTGGACAGATGGGTGGAGAAGCCGGATCCAGGCAGTTGGTAGCTGGGATGCAGAGGGGAGAGGAACAGAGCTGGTGGACACAGGGGCAGAGGCTGAGAGTGGAGGGTCATGCCACCTCTGTCCCCGCTGTCTATGCCAGAGCCAGGAGGGACAGGAAGGGCAGGTGGAAGTGGCTGGCTGGCCAGGGCTGACCTCTCTAAGCTGCACATAGGCCCTGATGTGCCTCCCAGAGGACTGGCACTCTGTGGGTCTGGGGGCGGCTCCGCAGCTGTTCTTCCATGACCCGGTCCCTTCATCTGCCGGGTAGGGGCGGTATGATCCAGACGTGCGAGCAGTACCAGTTCGTGCACCACGTCATGAGCCTCTACGAGAAGCAGCTGTCCCGCCAGTCCCCGGAGTGACCACACACCCTCCCGAGGTCCTCTGGTACCTCCCAGCCTGAGTCGGGGCCCTCCTCGCCGCCACACCCAGGGCCCTGCCTCAGGTCCCGGCCTGCTCCCCGTCCCTCCCGCTTTCTCTCTTCAGTTTGCTCCCCCTCCCCCGCTGCCTCGGCCGGTCCCCTACCCCGCCCCCAACATAGCTCTTCCTACTGTACATACTGGGGAGTGGGGAGGGTGGGGGAGGGGCGTGCCAGGCCAGGCCTGAGGCCCCAGGGCCTGACCCAAACCGCGTGACCTGGGGCCTCAGTTTTTAACGATGGTTCCACTGCTACTTGATCCAAAACGTTTCCCTGCTGCAACTCCACGTGTCCTGCCGCAGCGTGTTCTGTCTGTCCATCGTCTCTGCTGTCTGTACCGAACACTGTGTCTCCTCAGCCCTGGAGAGGGGTCGTGAGCTCCAGCCCCCCAGTGGCCCTGGCACAGGTGCCTGCCTCAGGCCCCCAGCCCCGCTTCTCCCAGCAGACAGGTTGCACTTTGCCCCTAGTTCCTGGAACCAGGATGGGAAGGAAGGGCCTGAAGACCCCGGAAGTAAGGCACAGGAAAGCCCTGAGGGGTTGGCAGAAAGATCCAGCTGGGGAGAGGTCTCTGGATGGGGGTGGGGGAGGAGGATCGCATCCAGGGGGACCCCCAGGTATCAGACGCCCTCAGCAGGCAGTGACTAGCCTGTGGGGCAGTGGTGAGAAAGGGCACACATAGGGGAGAATGAACCCAGGGGGCCTGGGCCACGGTGGGAGATGGGGAGCTCTGACGGTAGGGTGGGAACTCGGCCCCAGATCCGTGTGAAGCGTTTTTCTGTGTCGCTGTGGGAAACCCCTCCCAGAAGTCTCACCGCGTGTAGCTCTGCGTGTATCCTGTGTTCATGCGTGTGTTGAGAGCCCGTCAGCAGGGCGTGCATGACTCTTTGGCAACATGTGTTATCTTGGAGCCACGTGTTTTTATTGGTGACTTTAAATATTTATTCCACGGCAGACAGAGACATTTGGTGTCTTTTTATAATTTGCTCATGGTCATTGAATAGAGCAATAAATGGAGCATTTTGAGCAAAACTAGCCTCCAGGGTCTGTGTGATTGCCTCTCCCCTCTACTCCCTGCCTCTCTGCACCCCCATCTTCTTGCCCCTCCTACTAGTACAGATGTGCGTGCGCACACAGACACACCCACGCACATCCAGGCCCTTGAGATCCCTAGTGCCCCCTTGTGTAGGTTGGGAGATGGCGTGAATCCACATTTGAAATTCCAAAGTCCACTGAGCATAATTCTCACATACCCGCACCCTTGCTTCCAGCCAGGAGCCGGGGCCCTGCAGGGCCACAGGGACAGATGCTGGAGGCTTTCATAGAAGGAACAGTGGCTGGCAGGCCACCAGCTTCGACAGAGGGGCCAGAGCAGGGGGACCTTTAGACTACACAGGCCCCTCCCTGTTGGCCAGCCCACTTATTTGCCCTGCAAGTCCCAACAGCAGCTGCAGCCCAGCAATTTGCCTTGCAGGGCCTGGGCTGAGAGCAGTCCCGCCCAAGGAACCTGGAGAATCTGCCCCTAGACAAGATCCTGTGCCTTCCAGACACTCCCACTCTATTCTTACCCCAGCCCCCAGGGATGCAGCAAATGCAGCTGTCCTGCCCCTGCTGACAGATGTGGGTCACCCCAGGGCAAGAGGGAGTCCAGGGCAGGACTGTTGACCAACGAGCAGGTCCTTACAAGGTCGCAGAGCCCTGAGTGGGCTAGTCAAGGGTCTGGGCTGCAGATTTACTGCAGACAATGAGGAAAGAACAGGGGAGTGGCTTAGACGGAGGTCCCAGAGAAGGGGGCCTGCTCTCCAGCTACTCTCCAACAAGAGGATGGGCCCTCCTACCCCTCTGCCCAGATCAGGGGGTTGAGCAGCAAGACTGGGATGGGGAGGAAGAGCTAACGTTTCCCCTTCTTCCCTGGGGATGGCCCCGTGAGGCCACTCAGGTTCTGCAGGCACCAAGTGCAGAGCACGGCATGAACAGTGCTCCCTGGGCTCTCCCCCAGTCACCCGCTCCCAGTCTCTGGAAAACACAGACCTGTTGCTTTGCTCCCCAAGCCCTATTGGACACACACACTACTCTGAGCCCCTCAGCTCAGAGAAGTCCCGCCCAGCAGCAGTGAGAACCCAAACCTCTGCACAAAGGAACAGAAAAAGTACCCCAGGAACACCACGCTCAGCCACCTGCCTGCCCAGACCCCTGCACTTCCTCCAGCCCTGGCCCCAGCTACCCCCCAAAGCAGTGTGCCAGCTGGCTGGGGCAGCTATGGAGCCTGAGTAAGGGATCACCCCCAGGGGGCCAGACATTTAAGGAACCAGTGACTCCAGGTGGTCACATTGCTGGGACAAAAGAAAAAGGAGACTGGTCAGGCTACAGCCCAGGCACCAGCTGGGTCTCCAAAGTCATGGGTGGACACAGCCTTTGAAGGTTAGAAGGGACTGGTGACGCAAAGGTAAGGCTTCCCTCTTTCCTGAGGAAAGGAGCAGAGTCTGCTTTCTGAGCCCAGAGGGGGACAGCAGGAGCTGGCGCTGGGGAGATGTCTCCAAACCTGGAGGGACCAGGTAGAGAGGTGTCATCGGATGAGGGGGCAAAGTTTAGCCCCAAACCTTCTGGCTTGGAAGAAGGCTTTGGGGTCCTCTGGAAGGGCACTGGACTGGGAGTCAAGGGGCCAGGATTCTAGTCTGAGTGACCTTGGACAGGTTATTTCTCAGATGTCAGTTTCTCATATACAAAAAATTGGGGTTTAAAAACTGCAACTCTGTGGCAAAGGAAATGGCAACCCATTCCAGTATCCTTGTGGAGAATCCCATGGACAGAGGAGCCTGATGGTCTGTAGTCGTCAGGGGGGACGACTGAGCGATTAACACTATGTTGTACCTAAAGATTCCCACATGCCACGACAAAAATCAAAGATACCATGTGCTGCAACTGAGACCCAGTGCAGCCAAATAAATAAAAATAAATATGAAAAGAAAACTGCCACTCTGGTTAAAGAAAAGATGGTATGTACATCTATTTGATGGAATACTGTGTAGGTGTTAACAAGAATGGGAAAACTTCATAAACAGGGATGGAAAGACCTCCAAGGTGTACAAAGTGAAAAGAGGGCTGAATAGCTTGTATAATAGGCTACGTTATGTATTTAAAAAAAGGGGGGGGATGAAGACAAAAACATATTCAAATTTGTAGGAAAGAGCTCCAGAAGGAGCATAAAGACCACAAGTGGTTACCTGTTGCGGAAGGCTGGGAGATAGACGGCCTTGGGAGCAGGAGGGAGCCTCTTTACACAGATGTGTCTATTGTTTTGTTTTTTAACCATGTGATTGAATTACCAACTCAAAAATTACGAGAAATAAAGACTCAAGCTCCGTCTTTATCATATCGGAAAGGAAAGCAGAGCTGTAGGAATGTGCTGTCATTTGTCTCAGCATTCCCCCAATGCCAGGGCTCCCCAGGGCCCAGCAAGAAGATCCAGTTTCCTTTCAAGGCTGGCTCCAGTGTGGCTTAGTCAGGAAGTTCCTTCTCAGGTCTGACTTCATTCCCTCCTGATGAAGCCTCCAGCACTGCCCCACCCCACCAGTTCCATGTAGCTATCAAAAGGTCTCCTCAGCTCCCTCTAGGCCTTGCTGGGTTCACTGGGTAAGTCTAAACCCTATCTCCTACCCCTCCAAGGATCTGGAATGGTTTGGGGTTACATAGTGAGAGACAGGCTCATTGGTCCTTGTAGCCAACCAGGGAAAAGGAGATACCAAGGGAAGAGAAGAGAGGCCAGAGGGAAGAGGCTTGCCACCCAGCCTCTCCTCACCCTCCCTGTAAACAGTCATCTCTCTCTGTGTTCACCTGTTCTGTCCCTTCCCCTACCCCACTGTGGGCACACACACACACACACACACACAAAACATCTCTGAGTCTCCTTCCTGCTCCCTTCCTTATCCTTCACTGCATCATCCCCTTCCTGGTCCTCCCAGGTGAGTGCCCACGCCTTGTCACCATGACGACCATTCACCACAAGCAGATGCTTCAGGAGCACGTGTCCATGGAGTTCTCCAGCTCTACCACCCACATGCAGACCTTCTCCTAGACAACCAAGATCGTGGGAGGCAAATAGAGTGGGATGGCTGGTAAGCGGGCAGAATTAGGTAGAGGCAGCCTTTCTTCCTCCCATCTTTGTGACCAATGGGTCCCTCAAAAGCCCGAGATACCACCAACAGCCCTTCCAACCTGTGCTTCTAATCTGTGACTTGATAAAGCTAAGCCAGCAGGATGCTTGCCCACAAATGCTATCTCCAGGAAAACAGCTTAGGAAAAATCAATCACATGGATATGTGTAAGTGATTGAACTCTTAATTGCTGGAGATCAAAGCCATAGGCAAATGCACAAATTTCTGATGGTAGAATTTCAGGCATGGAGGAAGTTAGGGAGGTAGCCGCCTTATCTATTTAAGAATAATGCTGGCCCTGCTCCACTTTAAGAAAGAGAAGACTTGGGCTGCCAGTGGAGAGAGGATGAATAGATAAACCAGTGACTTGAGCTTCCAGGTGTTCAGACTTGGGGACCAGACTTAAGGGAGGGCAGAGCCAAGGGAAAGCTGAGAAATGGTCTCAGAACTGAACAGATTGTTTCAGCCATGTCTCTAAAGGAAAGTGATTCAAAGATGGCAAGGACCAGGATATCGAATACCTGTCCTCTCAGTCATCCCTCCTTCAGTCAGTCCTCGGTGCACAGAGGTCAAGGCCAGAGAAGCAGCAACTCCCCCTGGCCAAGTGAGGCGTGCGTGCGTGCTCAGTCACTTCAGTCGTGTCCGACTCTGCAACGCCATGGACCATGGCCAGCCAGGCTCCTCTGTCCATGGGATTCTCCAGGCAAGAGTACTGGAGAAGTGTTGCCATTTCCTCTCCAAGTGAGGCATAGCAAGTGGAACAGCCAGGACTCAAGACCAGAAGCTGCAAACTCAAGTGACCATAATTTGTGATTCTCAGCCCTGATGGCACACCAGAACCACCTTAGTATACAGGTGGGAGGAGAAGGGAGTAAAAAAAACAGTAACATGTGAGTCTTACCTCAGACTGTTAGATCTGATAGTGTTTTTAAGATCTCCAGGGACCCTGATTTGCAGCCAGACTTGAAAACCACTGTCGGATAGCGTCCAGCAGGGAACATAAATGCAAAAAAAAGTTTGAGGTGAATTGCCCAGAATGTAGCCCATCGAAAGGGACAGCCCCCCTTCACCTCCCACTGACTGTTGCCATGTAGGAATATGCGTCTAGTGTTAAGGATCCAGAAATTAGAATTTTTATGTGAAATCTCTCAATTTTTAGATGTAGGGCTCCTTTATGTTTAAATATTAAAGGAAAGGAAAATGAAGTCACTCAGTCATGTACGACTCTTTGCCATCCTGTGGACTGTAGCCTACCAGGCTCCTCTGTCCTTGGGATTCTCCGGGCAATAGTACTGGAGTGGGTTGCCATTCCTTCGCCAGGGGATCTTCCCAACTCAGGGATCGAACCTGGGTCTCCTGCATTGTAGGCAGACGCTTTACCCTCTGAGCCACGAGGGAAGCCCATTTAAACATTGGAAAGGTCAAATAAAAAACATCAGTAGACCAGCTGCAGCCTGTAGACCTCTGGTCACTGGGGGACCAGAACTTCCAGGAGAGGAACCCAAAGAGACCCATAAAATCTAAAAAAGAAATCTCCTTCTAAAAAAAGGGCGGGGGTGGGGGGTGGGGCGGAGTGCAGAGGGGGAAGTAGAACGCAAGACCTTGACCCAGTAAAGATTGTAAAGACTGACCGACCACTGAGGGATGGATAAGGCTTTCGCTCCCCTAGTGGTTGGCATTTGCCATAACACAATGACCCGCCGACTGCAAGGTCCTCCTTTCTTGGCCAAAGCGTTTCCTGTTCTCACTGACCTAAAATGCTCCACTGTCCCCTCGAGAAAAGGTCCCAGGCTAAGCTCTGCCTGGAGCCCATTTTGACTTCTCTCGCCTGTCGGCACAGAGGAAGTGGTGGAGAGGAAGTTCTCCAGCTCCACAGAGTTCTTCAGCTTGGTGACCCAAAGTTCAAACATCTCTGCTGGCGAGAATGTCCCGGAGTTCATGGAGAAGCCTCAGCCGGTCGCCTCACCCGAGGGTGCGTCCTCCCAGAGTCTCCCCAAGGCCCCGGGCACTTCCCTTTCTATCCCAGTGCCCCAGCCCCTTGCTGCTGCTGCCACCCCCACCATCGTCCCCCAATACACAATCACTGGCGCAGACAGGCCAAGGGTCTCTCCCCAGCCCAGAGCTGGGAGCAGGTGGAGGTGCAGTTTCCAGGCTAAGGGGCAAAAAATAGGTGCCCACTGCAGGGGATAAAGCTGTGTTCCGAGTCCAAGCGCAGGGGAACCCCAAACCCAATGTCTCCTGGGAGAGAGAGAATGGCATGCCCATCAAGGAGTCTGCCAAGATCCTCTACAACAGTGTGAACAAGGAGCACGTATTGAAGGTGCCAGGGCCAGTGACCCCTAAGGCCAGAGGCCAAGACCCTGGGATGGGCCCCAGGTCCTCTCGTAGCCAAGAGATCCACAATGGAGACCCAAGAGCTGGGAGATGAGAAAAGGGGTTCTCAATGCCCTACCAGAGGAGCAGGATAAGAGAGGCTGAGTCAGGAGCTAGGGCGTCCTTGCCAGAGTGAGCAGGGGGCCAAAATTAGGGGCAGGGCAAGGCAGAGCTAGGGCAATGCCAGAACAAGGAGGGGGCAGGACCAAATGGAAAAGAGAGAGGTTCCAGCAGGTGAATGAGCCCCAGAGGAACGTGAGACCAAAGCTATGCCCATGGCTAGAAGGGAATGAGACCAAGGGACCTCAACCAGGCTGAGGTGAGGTGGGATCTGCACGAAGGGAAGGGCTAGTCACAGAGTGGAGGTGAGAGTGAGGATTCCTGGGCTCTTCAGGGGAACATTCCAAAAGAGCAATGCCAAGGGCCGATCATCCTAAGGTCTAAGCATCTTCTGCAGCCTCTGGGTCCAGACCCTTTGAGGAAAGGGCGGGATCTCTGGGGGACCTAGGCCTATAATTACTCCTGTTCCTGGATCTGCCCTGACTTTCCCACTGTGAAAAGGACAGAGCCTCCCCTCTCCCCACCCACGCCAGTTGCTTCCTTCCCATCAAAAACCCATCACTGGGCCTTAGCACCCCCGACAGTACACACAAGCTGCCCCAGAGCCCCCTACTGGCCAGCCACTCCTTACACTCATTCAGTCAGCTCATCCAGTCAGCAAGCCATTTCAGGAAACCCACTGGTACCTAAGCACCTTTCTGCAGGCGCCAAGACAGCCTTGTTCACCCCCATTTCCTCAGGGCTCAACCCAATACCTGACACAGAGGAGTAAGTCTGTTAAATAAAGGAGCGCTCAGCCCAGTGCCAGAAACTGCAGATAAAGTCGCAACTCAGAGGAAGTCCTTGTCCTCCAGGAGCTCACAGCCAAGGGGGAGAATCCCCATGTGGAATCAGGCTTCAAACAGACAGACTCACACTGACTGCTCCCTGGCACCTTCCAATTATAGAGACAGCTCAGTCCTCCACACACACATCCAGCACTCAGCTCCTCCCCCTCCTCCCAAAACACCCTGTCTCCCTGTGGTTCCCTCCCCCTCCGCCTACTAACAGCCTGACTGATCCAGCTGGAGTCACTGACCCCTGACGACTCTGACATACAAGTGCACTGCACGCAATGACCATGCAGACGCCATCTACACCGTGTCCTTGCTGGTGACTGAGGGTGAGCCAGTCCAAGCCTCCTGGCCTTTCCTCTTGGGGACCAAACTCCCCCCGTCTGACCCTGTCCCTTTCTCTGTCCTCAGGCCAAGAAAAATTGGATTTCAAAAAGATGTTGAAGAAGAAGTGAGGCTGGGAGGCTCCTCTTTCCAGGGTGTGGTCCCCCCACCCTCCAGGCTTTTCAACAGGGCCCTGAGTTAATGGCCCAGGCTCCAAGAATCCATGGAGTAGGGAGGGGCATCTCAAGGTTGGGAGAGCCTCCCTCTGTCTTCAGAGAAAGGCACTAAATCCAGGCTTGTCACCCACTTCCTTCCTTCCAGTGGACTCCCTGCTCCCAAGAAGAAGCAGAAGAAGGTGACAGATGAGAAAGAGATGCTGTAGACTTTTTTCCCAAGGTGCCCAAGAAGGACTTTGAGAAGGTCTGCGTGGAGTATGGTTTCACCAGCTTCCGGGGGCTGCTCAGGAAGCTCAAAGGGATGAAGAAAGTGGAGGTAGAGGTCAGTGGCCATCAGGGGGGAGGGGGGCTGCAGGCCGGGGCTGGGCCTTACCAAAAGTGCTAGTGCCTTTGGGACTCCTGGAGGCAAGGTCTCCCCACCCTGCCCATGCCTAGTCAAGGGCATTCTCTACTGACAGGGCAGTGAGGAACTCAGGTCATCTTCCTTCCACCTCTTTTCTCTTGACTGCTCCCTAATATATTTGCATCGACTTTGGAATCTGACAGACTTGGGGTCAAAGTCCAGTTTTACTGCCTTATTGAGTGAACTTGGGGGCGGGGGTCTCTCCAAACCTGTTTCTTCATCTGCAAAGTGAAAATTACTTTTGCCCTTTTCATTTGTCTTTATATTGCTGCTCTCACTCATTCAATCAACTTGTCATTGTGAAACATCTGCACCAGAATTAGAGGACCTATACACAAGAGGACCTCTGTACTCAGTAACTGTTCCTCGAATGGTGTTCCTTTTTCTTCCCTTATCATGTCCATTTCCCCCTCGATCTTCAAGTTGTTCCATGTGGAGGGAGGGGAATGCAGCTATCTAATCAGCCTAGTCACTTGTCCCTGGAAGCTCAGAGAGCTTCTCCAGGCCTGGGGACACAGACTGGGCAGATTCAAGATGCCTCTGACACCTGCCTTTTTGTTATCATCCTCCCTCAGGCCATCTGAATTCTGAAACCCCTGGAAGACGTAACAGCCAAGGTGGACACCATGGTGGTCTCTGCCTGCATCATGGAGCTGAAGGACCCCAATGTCAAAACACCGTGGGTCAAGGTGGGGAGAGCACCCAGGGAGGGATATGATTGGAATATCGTTTCTTTCTCTTCATCCCTTTCCTTCCAAGACCCTCTCATTACCCATAAGCCCTGTCGTCTTCTCCATCCCAGCAAAACGATGCCATCTGGCATGGCTCAAATGGGCTGGGAGCTGGGCTTTTTTCTTGGGTGTTCCACTGGTTCGCTGTTTGATTTGAGACAATTACTCTCCTTTCTCTATGCCTCAGCCTACCCATCTGAAAGGCTGAATTAGACAGTCCTGAAGATTACTGATGATATGGACCTCTAAGAGAAAGCATCTAGTGAACTCATGCATATTAAGAGTTCGGGCTTTGGGGGAGGCAGGGACCCTGGATCCCACCAAGCCAGATAATGAGGCTAGAAAGATGTTAGGGGCCTCTGACTGTGTTTGAGAACCTTAGAAAGGTAGATATGGCTCCTTTCAGCTCAGGCTGGCCTTATGGAATGGAATAGAAATCTCCTCTTAAATCCATTCATCAGTTTTTCTACCTAGTCCATGAGGCAGGATAATGAGCCACTGAGGATCCGGTACTTCCTGGGGAAGTATGATGTGAAGCAGATGGGCACCGAGTACACGCTGCCCATTACCGATGTGAACATGAGTGATGCAGGCACCTACAGCCTGGCTGTGGCCAACAGGCGGATGAATGCAGAGCTCATGGTGCTGGGCATGAGTGTGGGCACGAGAGGCCACAAGGAGGACATGGTCAGGGTCAGGGCAAAGAAATAACCAAGGATGGGGTCCATAGGGATATGGCAGGAAGGACTGTGGGGTTAGCACAGACTGCATGGGGTTCGGCATTAACAGAGGAGAGAAACGTGGGGTCTGTGGATGGGACCATGAGATAAAGTGCCGTGGGGCAATGTAGCACAGTGCTTAAGAGTACAGCCTCTGGAGGTGAACTGCTGGAGTTCAAATCCTACCTTCTGTCACTTATGAGCTGTATATCTGGGACAAGTGATTCAACTTCTCTTTGCCTCAGTTTTCCCATCTGTAAAATGGGAGATAATAGTAGAATCTTCCTGTGTGAGAACTGGATGGATGCCTTAATAGTGCCTGGCACATATCTAAAGTCACATAGATACATATTCTTTCTAAAATTGCTGTTAATGTTATTGGGAAGGAGACCATATGAACGTCATGGAAGGGGATTCCCATGATTCACAAGCAGAACAAAAGGAAGTATGTTTTCCCCAGCTGTGGGCCACAAGAGGCTAATGACACCTGAGTCTTTATGCTGCCTTCACCATCCTACCCCTCAGGAAGGACCAGGGATCAGCCCAAGGACTGCCCTTCCGACTCTTTGCTGCAGATAAGTCACTGAAGTTCTTGGGAGAGATGAAGCTGGTGAAGGTAACAGAGTGCCAGACAGCTGTGTTCGAGATCCGCCTCTCTAGGAAAGTGCCCGACTTTGTGTGGAAGTTCAATGGAAAGGAGCTGAAGAGGGGTGGAAAGTATGAAATCACAGTGTCTGAGGATGGTCTGACCCACACGTATAAGATTCAGGATGCCAGACTCAGTGATGGTGGCGAGTTCTCTGCCAAGGCAGGAGACCTGGTTCAGAAGACCCAGCTCACTACTGACCATGAGTGCTTGGGCCAGAGCTTGAGTGGTGGGCTTCAAGCCACAGCAACCTCCATGTGGGCATTCATCCCTCCATCCATCCATCCATCTATCCATCCATCCATCTACCATCTCCTCCTTGTAAGGTCCTTTGATGAATAGTAGAAAAATAGAGAGTTCTCCTCTCTGCTAACTCTTAGTCTGGTAGGAGACGTAGGTGTGGAAATGGAAACTGGACCAGGAAGAAATAGAAAATCTTAACAGACCCATCACAAGCACGGAAATTGAAACTGTAATCAAAAATCTTCCAGCAAACAAAAGCCCAGGTCCAGACGGCTTCACAGCTGAATTCTACCAAAAATTTAGAGAAGACCTAACACCTATCCTACTCAAAGTCTTCCAGAAAATTGCAGAGGAAGCTAAACTTCCAAACTCATTCTATGAGGCCACCATCACCCTAATACCAAAACCTGACAAAGAGCCCACAAAAAAAGAAAACTACAGGCCAATATCACTGATGAACATAGATGCAAAAAGCCTTAACAAAATTCTAGCAATCAGAATCCAACAACACATTAAAAAGATCATACACCATGACCAAGTGGGCTTTATCCCAGGGATGCAAGGATTCTTCAATATCCGCAAATCAATCAATGTAATACACCACATTAACAAATTGAAAAATAAAAACCATATGATTATCTCAATAGATGCAGAGAAAGCCTTTGACAAAATTCAACATCCATTTATGATAAAAACTCTCCAGAAAGCAGGAATAGAAGGAACATACCTCAACATAATAAAAGCTATATATGACAAACCCACAGCAAACATTATCCTCAATGGTGAAAAATTGAAAGCATTTCCTCTAAAGTCAGGAACAAGACAAGGGTGCCCATTTTCTCCATTACTATTCAACATAGTTTTGGAAGTTTGGCCACAGCAATCAGAGCAGAAAAAGAAATAAAAGGAATCCAAATTGGAAAAGAAGAAGTAAAACTCTCACTATTTGCAGATGACATGATCCTCTACATAGAAAACCCTAAAGACTCCACCAGAAAATTACTAGAACTAATCAATGATTATAGTAAAGTTGCAGGATATAAAATCAACACACAGAAATCCCTTGCATTCCTATACACTAATAATGAGAAGACAGAAAGAGAAATTAAGGAAACAATTCCATTCACCATTGCAACGGAAAGAATAAAATACTTAGAAAAAAAGTTCTTAAGCAAGGAATCAAGACACACTAATATCTTACTATCAGCTGGGAGATCACAAGCCAAGAAATTATTAGCCTTTATGGGTCAAGTGTCATATATTACAGCACATATCATATACTACATCTTGACTACATACATTCTTATAGCTAGTTTGGAGAGTTACACATGACGGTGAGTCACACATGTGAACCACTCTTGACACATGTGACATGGGATAATCATTGCTGTGATGGAGGGAGACACAGAGACTGTGGGAACCCAGAGAAGAGATACCACCTTGCAATGTCAGAGGGGATGTGATAAGATGATGACAAAGCTTTACCAAGAAAAATGAAAAGGCATGCAGTTTTCAGAGAAGGGGCAAGAGAAGAGAACATTTTCAGCATGTATAAAGGTCCAGACACCAGAGAGACAATGCAGTTATGGTTGGAGGGCCAAGGGGGCATCAGAGATATTGGCTGCAGTGCTGTGAGGAGATAAAAGCTGTTGCCCTGTTTTACATATGAGCAAACAAACAAACTTAGGAAGTGAATACACTGCACAGAGTCAGCTAGCAAATAAGAAGCAGAGCTGGGAATTTCCCTGTCAGGTACTTCTATGAGTTGGGTACACACTTCATGTCACAGGGCCCTGTAGTTTCTGGGGTCAAAAAGAGGACCACAGCAGCATCTAGCTGCAGGAAAGTGTTGTAGGAGGTTGGGAGCAGAAGCAACCATTCGTTTGTCTGTCCATAGGCATCCCTATAAAATTTGTGAGCACCCTCAAGAATGTGCTCATGAAAGAGAGGAGCCGTGCCTGCCCTGAGTGTGAGCTGACATCCAAGGATGTGACCTTGTACTGGAAGAAGGATGGGCAGCTGCTGGTGCGAAGCTGCACTGAGTTTGACCTCAGTGCCTGGTTGAAGAGTCACATGGTGGTTTGCGCTGGGACAGCCTTCTGCATCCACGCTGCCTTCTCTGTGAGTCATTACTGACCCTGACCCCCAGATGCCCACCACTAAACCCAGATGGCTACCATGGCTGCCATAGCCTCTGCTTCTGCCCCTCGTCAGACCCCTGGCACCAGAGCCTAATAGGAGACTCCTGGACAATGAGAGGGGGCCTGCCCCCAAATACCACCCAGGTGACCCATGGTGCCATCTCCTGTCACCACCCAGGGCTCCCCACCACCCAACATGATCTGGCTGAAAGACGGCATCCCTACCAAGGGCCGGGAAATTATCACCAAGAGCAAAAACCACTCCCAGTTCCTCATCAACAGCACCAAGTGTTCTGACTCAGGGGTGTACCACATTGAGCTCCAGAATGTGTCTGGAGAGGTGTACCACGACTTCCACGTGTGTGTGGCAGGTATGACAATGAGCAGTACAAGGTCACATCCTTGGAAGTCAGGCTCCTTTGGCACCACAGAGCAAGATTGTTAGCTTTTGCCTTAATGGGCAGAGTTGTTTCCACTTTTTCCCAGTGTCTTGAAACCCCAGAGGCATTGAACTAGGACTAAGCCCTTGTTTCAGTTTCTGCAGTCCTATCTGGAGAGCTTCACAGCATATGCAGAGCAGGGTTAGTGAGCAGAGAGAGAGGCAGGAATAGGTAAGAGGCTGGAGAGACAGACGGAAATGAGTCCATTAAAAATTGGGGTAACTGGCCTGTATATTATTGGAAAAGCTGAGGTCTGGAAGCCTAGGGGAGGGGATTCCTTCGGGGGACTCTGAGGGGTGGGACTAACGTGGAGGTGGGGAGATCCCCCTGAGGGCGGGGATGCCGGTAGGGGGCGGGGATGTGGAGCTGAGAAGCTGTTCCAGGGGAGAGGCTAACTGACGTCCTGATTGAGGACTCAGGGAGGGTCCAAGAAACGGGGATGACATCCAGAAACCCCGGAAGGAGGGGATTAAGGATTGGGATAGCTGCAGGAAACTTGAAATGTGATTCAATTGGAGAGATCAGAGACGGTGGAGACTGGGATAGCCTTGGGGAAAGCTTGGACAGATGCGGGAGTTGGGGGTGGTGATCAGACACATGTACACCCGTGGCTGATTCATGTCAATATATGGCAAAACCCACCACAATATTGTAAAGTAATCAGCCTCCATTAAAATAAATAAATTAATTAGGGGGAAAAAAAAAAGCCAGTCAACAGCCCGGTCCGGAAGCTGGTGGCGGGAAAGAAGTCTAGGATGCCCAGGTCTGGAAAAGCGCAAAAGCCCGTGGACCTGGGTTTAGGTCTTGGAACCAGCAGTGGCATGGGGGTGGGAGAGTGACGAAGGGAGAACTTCAGGAACCACTATGAAGTCGGGGCCCTAGAGCTGACTGTGCGTGGGAATCTAACCCAGGTCATCGGGGTTTCGTGAGCTGGGTCTCCGGGGCGTCTTCCGAGCTCTAGGCGGGAGCGTGTGGGTGGGGATCTTGGGGTGCGCTTACCGCTCGCCACGTCCCCCACTCCCACAACCAACCGACCCTCGCACAGTCGAGGATCTGAGCGCCAATCTGAAGCCGTACCAGCAGAAGGACTGGCGCCACGTGCCGCGGTTCCTGACCCCGCTCAAGCCGCACACCGTGACCCGCGCCTTCCTGGGGAACCTGCGGCCCACCGTCACCCTCTACAAGGGCCACGTCAACATCACAGCCAACTCAAAGTTCTGGTACAACTCCACTAGCAGCGTGTGCACCATCGTCATCCCCACCTGCACGCTCAAGGCGAGTACCGCGTGCTGGTGGAGAACAAGCTGGGCAAGGACTGCAGCAGCTCCAAGCTCACCGTCTATGGTGAGGGCGCCGAGCCGGGCTCCGGCAGGCCTGGAGGTGGTGGGCGCCCCCGGCTGAGTCCTACCTGGGGTGGAGGCACAAAATGGCAGTCTTGTGGGAGGTCGATCGATTATTTTCCTATGGCTGACACTATCTTTTATTTAATCTGCCATGGGGTGGTGTACATATTCTCTAACTGACCAAAGTTCGAACCACTCTGCCATCTTCTCTATATCATTTGTTATGTATCCGGCCCCTGAAGACTTGGGAGTTGGCAATCAAGAGTCTGTAGTTTGCAACCCTTCAGTTCAGTTCAGTGGCTCAGGTGTGTCTGACTCTTTGCGAACCCATGGACTGCAACACGCCAGGCTTCCCTGTACATCACCAACTCCCCAAGCTTGCGCAAACTCATTGTCCATTGGGTCGGTGATGCCATCCAACCATCTCATGCTCTGTGGTTCCCTTCTCCTCCTGCCTTCAATCTTTCCCAGCATCAGGGTAATTTGCAACCCTTGGTGGGCCTAAACATGCATTTGAAAAAAAAGCAGTAGTGATCAGGTCTAAACCAGACTTGACAAGCGCAATCTCTCTGGAAGGGTTCTAAAAGGAATCTTTTATATTGACAAAAATTTCAATATATTTTGATGTGCAACCAAGACAAAACTATACTGGTCCAGGATAAGGATAGACAGGAGGTGCTGAAGGGAATAAAGGCTTCCCCCCAGGTGGTACTAGTGGTAAAGAACCTGTCTGCCACTGCAGGAGAGGAGGGTTCGATCCCTGGTTTGGGAAGATCCCCTGGAGGAGAGCATGGCAACCCATTCCAGTCTTCTAGCTTGGAGAATCCCATGGACAGAGGAGCCTGGTGGGCTATACAGTCCATGGTGTCGCAAAGTCAGACATGACAGAAGCACACGAGGGAGAAATGATAGGAGGGAGGCCCTCCCTCTGCACACAGGTGTGCCATGTTTCTGCTCATGTGTGCACAGGCAGGGGAAATGCTTTATTTCCTACACATTCTACTGTCTTCACAGCTAGATAGCTAGTTGCATGAACTCTCTAAATGCAAAGATGACCTACCTTGCTCTTCCCCCTTTGCTTTAAGCCTCCTAGCTTTGTCATGATCCTTTAAACTCACCCCCCCACCACCTACCTCTCCAGCCTCCTCTTCTGCCACTCTCTGAAGTTTCCGTGGCATGTATTGGCATCCACAGTCTCCATGGTTACAGACTGTAACTGTCCTGTTACAGATGTCTGTCTCTGGGGAAAGGACCATGTCCTGTTGCTGTCTCTCAAGTACTCAGCTAAGTGCCTGGCACTGAGATGATGCCTCCACAGTGGCTGCTGAACTGTGGAACAGAACCAGGCCAGGGAGGGCACCGTGGGAGACATCCAGCTCTCATTCCACAGCTAGACAGATCCCTGACAACTTAATTCTGGTTGTAAGCACATGGGCACAAGGCCCTGGCTCTAACACTAATCAGCCATGTGACCTTGGCAAGCCACTCTAAGCTTGTTTTCTCATCTAATTCTTAAGGCTGTTATGAGGATTAAATGAGATAGTGCATAGAAGTGCCTGGCACACTGCGTGGCATACATTAAATGAATAACTGGCAGCTCTTGGCCCCACACGCTCGGCTGACCTTGGCAGACTGCAGCTGGGAAGGACTGAGGATCCTAGGCAGGGTCCAGCCCCTGGTTTCTGCATAGTGACTCAAAGTCCAGGAGTTTGGAGGCTCCCTTGTCCCTAGGGTCATTCACACTGACAAATACTTTCTTTGCTCTTTCCGACAAAAATGCCAAGTCAGTTCTAGCATCTGTCAGAGAGTCTGCAGAAGAAATCAAAGTACCTTTTGTGAGCTCCAGCCCAGCCCAGGCATCAGGAGGATGTTGTGATGTGGGGCTTCTTGGCCTGTCCTCTGTGTGGTCCCAGTGAGGGTGGCCCTGTATGCTCTGTGGTGTTTGTCAACATAAACATTCACTGAAGGGATGGGACAATACACTGAGTGAGTGTGCCTTTGCGTATATTCCTGACCATGGTGTGCACCAGGGACCAAGGAAATGGGACTTGGGAGTGGGATGCGGATACTCAGAAGCCCAACCCCTGAGAGCCTGCTCCAAACCCACCCACATGGGGGGTGACCAGTCCCCTTTTGGCTGGGCCTTGCCCTGCCTTCCCCTCCTCCACAACTGCACTGTACCTTGCCCTCCCCTCAGGGCTTAGCAGGAAGTTTTCAACTTCCTCCCCAGCCTGCCCTTCCCATTTCTTTACTACAAGTAGGTATGTCTTCAGTTCTGGGATTTAAATGGATCAAGACCTTGCCTTTTTAGTGTCCAGGGTTCCTACTATCTGGGCATCTCAGGTGGCTGAGTGGTGAAGAATGCACTTGCCAATACAAGAGACACAGGTTCGATCCCTGGGTCAAGAAGATCCTCTGGAGAAGGAAATGGCAACCCACTCCAGTATTCTTGCCTGGAAAATCCCATGGACAGTGGAGCATTGTGTGTTACACCCAGGGGGTTGCAAAGAGTCGGACACAACTCAGCGACTGAGCACACACTCATGCATATTCCTACTCTTTAAGAATTAGAGAATCTGAAACCTAGAAGGGATTGGTCATCCACCTCACTATGTTTGACAGCAGCAAACTCTTCCTTAAAAAAATTTTAAGATACTGGACTTGAAACAAGGATGGGGGTCTTTGAACCTCCCTCCTCTACTTTATTCTTTTGCTAGTTCCCACCAGCAGGGCTTCCCTGGTGGTTCAGCTGGTAAAGAATTGGCCTGCAATGTGGGAGAACCTGAGTTCAATCCCTGGGTTGGGAAGATCCCCTGGAGAAGAGAAAGGCTACCCACTCCAGCATTCTGGCCTGGAGAATTCCATGGATTGTATAGTCCATGGGGTCGCAGAGAGTCAGATGCGACTGAGTGACTCACTTTCAGCTCCCAACACTAATCTCTGTACAGATGCTAGTTTGAAAATTACTGATTCATTCAACACCCATACGGGGCTTGAGTCTACCACATCCCCACAATTGTACAACCCCTCTACTGATGGAGTACTCATTACCATCCATGACTTCCCTTTTTACTCTGGGTCAGGGAGCTGCCCATTAAGATGAAAATGCTTCTGGAGTCAGGTGACACGTTATTCTGCCAGAGCTTCACATCTAAAGCATGAATCATACAATCTAATCTCATTCCTCCCAGCTGTTCAGCTGAGCCCAGACTCCAGGGAGGAGGAGAAGCATGAAGGGAATCTAGATTATTCTGGAGCAGGTAGCAAGAATGGGCTGGGGAGGGGAGGAGGTGGGTAGCAGAAGAGGACACCAAGTAATGAGATGCGGGGCACCTGTACATAGGGGAGGGCATTAAGGACAAGTTTGGATGGTGGCAACTACTACCCATCCCCCATCCTCCTGAACTACATCCTCACCCACACACGCGACCAGAAAGTGAGGCCTACTCCAACCAGCACAGTGTCACCAGAGCCAGGGAGCCAGCCTGACGCCAACATGCATTGGACAAGACTGTGACCCGTGCTGTGAGGACATCCAGGGCCCCTGGTGCCATGCCCCCACCCCCACCTCTCCAGGACAGGCACGTGCCACGCAGGCAGACAAGCAGGGCAGCCAGTGACTCTTGTTTTATTTTTTTTATTTTTTTTTCACGTGAGCAACAGGATGGAGTAGTCCCATCCTTGTTCCCCTTGCATTGAATGTGCCTTGGGTCTTATGACCCTAGAGTGTAATTGGAGCCCCTTCCTCTTGCTCCCAGTGCAGCAGGGGCAAAGAGGAAGGAACTGAGAGTGGGTGTGTATGTGGGGGGTGGCCCAGCTCTCTGAGCCAGGCTCAGCAACCCCTCAGCAGCTCCCTGAGGCCCTCTCCCTGTAAGACTTTGACACACAGCAGGTCAGAGACAGCTGGCAAAGTAAGACATAGGCAGGCTGGAAGATAGACCATACAAACAAGACTCACACACACAAACACACAGGCTGGCCCCTTCCTTTGGCATGGTTCACCCTAGCCCTGGGGATAGGGTCTGAGGGTAGTGGTGCGGGGCCTGAGCTCCGGATGCCCTTTGAGAGATGGGACCAACTTGAATCCTTGGTACGCAGAACTCCCGAGGCCAAAATAGTCCCCAGTCTTGCCTACCTGGACAGACACCCCTCCACCTTCCCACCCAACACTTAGACATTAAGATTGTTCAAGTAACAAGGATAGATGCAGGAAAGGGAGACTCCACCCTCATCCAGTCTTTCCACCTAGGGGCCTGTGAAAGGTGCTTCAAGCCCTGGACATCTCAGCACAGACTCTTCCCCTCCTCACTCAACTCCGTGTAAATCAGAAAGAGTGGAAGTGGGTGAGTCAGACTCTTTCATCTAGTAGAAGTGGGGGAGGTCAAAAGGCTGAGCACCACAGCCCTCCAGAGGGGCTCTGACAGTCCAGATGGGGTAGAGGTGGGAAGATCCTGGCTCTGGCGAGGAGCATTAGGCTGGCTTTTTTTAGTTCTCAGCATGGTCCTGGACCACTAGCTTTGCTAGAAGAATCTTTTTTCTGCTTATCCCTCAAACTTGCACATTTCACAGGTGGTACCTGCTGCCCCAGGTTGGTACTGTGGTCATCTCAAGCCAGCTCTGGCAGACTCCCAGGTTCTGGACTCCAGTCCCAGGAGAAGAGAGAGGTGACCAGAACCTGACCCTCATTTGGCCTTGCTCAGTCGGTAGTCCTCCACTGGCTCCCGGCTCTCAACAGCTGACAGGGCGATGAGCATCTGGGCGGCGTAGTAGGTGGACATGATGAATGCCCGCGAGTAGGGCACAGGGAAGCAGAACTTGTCGAGAGCGATGGTCAGGTCTGAGACAATAAATAGCAGTGCGCCAGTGCCCGCCGCTAGCTCAGTCCAGCGCCAGGCTGCCCCGACCAGCTGTAGCCCCGCCATTGCTCGCCAGCCCATGAAGCCGATAATGGCCACATAGACCCCCACTAGGTAGGTGAAGGCACCTGTGAGGTTTGGGTAGAGGAAGGCATAGCTCAGGCCTGACAATATTACCATCAGCAGACCTGTCCGAAGACCCAATGGCCGCATGCCAAAGGCCGAGGCGTAGAGCATGTGGGTCACGGCAAACATCAGCACACCTGGGAGTGAGAGGGGATGATGGGATGTTGAAGGCAAGCTCAGGTGAGAAACGAGTAACAGGAGGTAGGGGTAGGAGTGGAGTGCTTGGAATAACCCAGGAGCTCTCACGGGGGAGTAACAGGGGTGGGAAGAAATCCACGAAGGCAAAGATACTTCCAAACTCTCCTGTGGTACTCCAGAACCGATCACCGTATCACTGGCAAGGTCGTTTGCCAACAGGGGCCCCAACAGTCTTTGGCCTCAGAACCCCTTTAATTCCCTATGTTCTTGTTTTAAAAAAAATTATCTTTCCTAAATCCTTGGACCCTCCCCAGGGTCCTCTAGCCCAAGATTCCTCCCAGGTGGCAACTGTGATGACTGACCGTGGACAAAGTAACCCTGGTCCTGCCAGATGAGGAAGGCGTCGCCTATGGCGGAGAAGACGAGCCCCACGAAGATGCGGGTGGCACTGGGATGGGTCAGCAGGAATCCCAGGCCATGGGCCAGGAGGAAGAGCCAGAGGCAGAAGATTGGCAGGCACTTGATGAGGGCGCTGACCCATGATGGGCTGGACGAGGGCAGCCAGAGCACGAAATACACACAGGTAGCCTTGAAGAAGGGCACCAGCTTGGGTCCCTCACTCTTCACCTGGAAGACATGGGACAAAGGCAGCATTCAGAGCATGGGAGCCCAGAGGGGGGCTCAGAGCAGGACCCTCAGCCCAGGCATTCACCCCAAGACAGGCCCACCTCCAAAGCAGGGAGGACTGACACAAACCCAGTGTGACCTGCCCCAAACAGCCAGTGTGAAAGAGCCGGTCATTAACTTGAGGCTTAAATGATTAGGAAGACAAAGGGCTCCATTGAGCCTGCTACTCACTTCCCATTCTTGGCCCTGGGGCAGGACCAAAATAGTCACTGGGCAGAAAGCAGACTTTGGGATAGTGTCCCATCCTGCAGCCCAAGGCTTCTCCCTTTCCGCCCCCTCCTTCTCCCCCTACAAAGCCCCCTCAGCCTCTCTCTGGCAGCATCAATCTCCAGCTGTCTGGAATAGAGTGGAGTCAGCAGCAAACCATAGAGATACCACAGCTGGCCAACTTGTGATCCTCAGCAGTGGGGCCAGGACACGGGCCCGGCAACACCAGGTGAGTGCCAGGAATGCGTGAGAATGAGCACTGTCAACCATCTCAGCTCCCACTGGCTCTCTTCTCAGCCAGCCTACAATTCAGCCTCCACTCTAGCTGCCCTAGCCTAAAGGTACCATCAAGGACAAGGAGAGGAGACAGGGATGCTGCCTAGAGAAATGCACCCATGAATGGGGAGCAAGAAAACTGTCCCTGAAATACCAGCAATCTCAGGGGTTGGGGGGTTGGAGAAGGTGTCAGTCAATCTCATTTCCCAAAAAACAAGAGCAACTTCAGGCACATCAGAAAGAGAGGCAGGAAGAGGAGGCAGGGTTCTCTCACCAGCTTTTGATCTGAAGCCAGCAGTCAGGCTTGGAGGAGATGAGGAACTGAGAGGGGGAAGTTAGAGCAGCTGACTGGGTCTCAGCCGGATTAGGGGGGAGGGCAGCTTTAAGAAGGGTTGTTTCCCAGGCCATGCAGGCACTCTGCAAGCTCAGGGAGGGAGCTGCTGCAAATATTCTGACTCAGATGCCCTGAAGCTGTTTTTCTTGGACATTTGGTACTGGGGCTCAGAGAGTGATGCAAGAAGCTGACGTTCCCGGTATACTCATGCTCTGCCCAAGAGACAGGTCTCTGGCCCAGTGAGCTGCCCAGCACAGGGCTACGCGTACACACTCAGACTCTCAGACCTCCAGGCCGTGGTTACCTGGCACTGAACAGACTGTGATGAAGGAGGCTGGGAAGAGGCAGATGTGGATCCAGGGGCTAAGCCTGCCCTTGCTCTGCCAGGGGTGAGAGCAGTGAGAAGAGATGACAGAGTTCCTTCCTGCGGAGATTTCCCTAATGCAGGCTGGTCAGGGCAGGGACACAGGCAGAGGAGGAGATAGCTTATCCTCACAGTCCCCAGATCTCCCCAGCCTCACATGCCAGCCCTTGGAAGCATCTACTCCACAGCCCTCCCCCAGGCTCCCTATTCCCTAGAAGAAGAAACAGCAGTAGTAGCTGGGGAGGCTTTGACAGTCTTGGAGCACCCAGCGCTAGGAGTAGGGGAGGGGCGGAGAAGAGACAAGAGTTCAGGTGAGAAAGTCTGAACAAGGGGTGTCAATAGAGAACGACCCCTTTTCCCCTCTGCGCGTGATCCAGGCTGCCTAGACTCAGAGGCGTGACCTACACTGCCCGAGACTTGTTGTAAAGATGAGAAAAGGGAGGGAACAAATTGGGAAAAAGACTCCCAGGAGGTCCCAGCCCCGCTCCCGCTCTCCCCCTCTTCTCTGCGGTCTGCCCACGCAGAGCCGGCGGCCCGCTGCCGTCCCCTTCCTCTCTCAGGCGGGCCACCCGGCCGACCCGCGCCAGACACACGGAGATCAACAAAGTCACGCTTCCGAGTCACGTGCCCGCTGTTTTCCTCCCTCCCGCGGACCGGCAGGGGCGCGCGGAGGAGGGGCGCCAGAGTCTGGGATGCGGGGGGCCGTGACCGCGCCGCCTCCCGCCGGGGGGACGCGGGCGGTCGCAGGATCCCTGCCTTTCCTCGTCCCCACCCCGCCCCCCCGCCCGCGGCTTGGCCTGCCGCAGCTCAGTCCCCAGGCCGGTGGGCTCCGGCCGCGCCGGACACTGGCTCGCTCGCTCACACACTCACCACAGTGACCGGGGACACCATGGCGGTGGCGGCGGCGGCTGGCACCCGGCTCCGGGAGGCAGCGGCCCGGGACGCGCCGCAGGTGAGGAGGCGACGAAGTAACGAAGCCCCGGTGACCGACGATACCTCCCGCGCGCCGGGCGCCGGAGCTTCTGTCTGCGATCCCCGTGACGTCACGGCAGACACAGCCAATGAGAGGGCTGGAGTCGGCCGGGGCGGGGGCGCAGAGCAGGAGGGGGGCCGGCGAGTCGGGAGAGGCCCCGCCCCTCCCCTACCCCACCCCCACCCCACCCCCATCCTCCCACCCCACCCCCACCCTCCTATACCCCATCTTTACTGCCCCAGAGAGAGAGGCTCTTCAGGCCGCGCCCCTCTAGGAGTCCGTGCCAAGGCCTCCTGGAACCTAACTGTGACCCCAGGCGTTGAGGAACGACAGAGGTTGGCTAAGAGACACTTTCCTGTCCCGGACACAGGGCTACACACATTTTTCTCATAAACCGAGGTAAAATGCAAAGACAGATTCCCTTCAGCCTTTAAACATGCAGTCCACATGGACACATTTGGTTAGACCCACAACCTTCACTGTACATAAATACACATCGAAATGGACACACGATAGTGCGTAGACATACAACTTTTTAACATAAAAAGAGACATATAGCAATCCATAGACCCGTGTGTGTGTGTGTCTCACAGTTGTGTCCGGCTCTCTGTGACCCTTTGGACTGTAGCGCTCCAGGCTCCTTTATCCATGGGATTCTCCAGGCAAGAATACTGGAGTGGGTTGTCATGCCCTTCTCCAGGGGATCTTCCGAACCCAGGAATGGAACCAGCGTCTCCTGTCTCGCCTGCATTACAGGCATATGCTTTATCCACTGAGCCATTGGGGAAGCCCCCGCAGAGACCCATACATATGCACAAACACATACAGGATCACAATTACCCTTAAGCACCAAACAAATACATAGACACAAAACTGACAGGCCCAGATGCACATATATCCTTCAAGGTGAAAAGAGAGACACATATATAGGCATGCAGCAGCCTATAGACCCACAACAACCACAGTTACTCAATCACCCTTAGACACACATCTCTAACAACGCAGAGACACCTTAACACCCATAAGAACACACCAGTAATGATGTGGCAGGCAGGCAGACAGGCAGACCTGAGCATACTTAAGGACCCAAAGGAGTATGAACGAACTCTGTCAAAAATGCAACTTAAGCAGATTAATGCTGAAAGAACACAAACTAAAGGTACACAAGCACATTTGGAGCCAAGCGCCTTCCGAATCCTGGGAATTAGATGAGAGAAGTGGGAGGCAATCAAATGGTCCCAGTCTTCCCACTTCCATGCTGTGTGGTTGGGTGAATCATATCCCCCATCTGATCTTGATTTCTTCATATATGAGTGGATGATCTCCAATGTTCCTCCCAAGCCCAACATGTGTAGGATAGGGAAGGGCAGGGGCTGCTGGTGTCAGGAAATTTAAATCTACAGCTCTTCCTGGAGTGGTAAAACTGGGACTAAGTCCCAGTCCATTTGACTGCCTCCCACTTCTCTCATGTAATTCCCATGATTCTGAACATGCTTGGTTTCAAATGTGTCCATGTACCTTTAGTCTGTGTAATATCAGCATTAATTGCAGATTTCAGAAACATCTTAGAGGATGTCCCAGTGGTCTTTGATCGGCTGCAAACTCCAGGAGATAGTGAAGGACAGGGAAGCCTGGTGTGCTGCAGTCCAAGGGGTGGCAAAGAGTCGGACACGACTTAGTGACTGAACTACAACAACAAAGAGGGAAGTAGCTGTGTGTCAGCCTTTGGGAACTGGGGTGGAGTAACCAGCCCTACTTATCTCTAATTAGCAGCCATAAAGGAATTTTCAGCATCATGGAATAGTGACACCATAATACTTAATTCTTCCTTGTGCTGGCTGGGGAGAAGCCCACAGACTGAGATCTCCTGTAAGCCCCTCCCGCAATAGGCCTCTTTTATTTTTTTTGGACCCTGCCTACTTTCCCTAAAGCCAGTGTGGTCCACATGACACTCTCTCAAAGCCAGGAGCAGCCCTCTTCTAATGAAAGAATTGACAGAGATTCAGAGCCAGGGAAATAAAGGTGAGAGTTGGCAAGAACTAGGGCTGAGGCTCACTCTCACTCTTCCCCTATCCCCTCCAGCTCTTTCTACAGAGTCCCAGTGGTATGAACTCCTCTTGTTCTACTTTCCTTCTAGTCAGGAGCTGTGGGGAAACTCACCTAACCAGAATGGGAGACCAGAATTGCTGCTGCCAGCTGCTTTCTCTCGCACGCACACACACACACACACACACACACACACACACACACACACACAAACACTCTTACCACGTGTGCTGCTTGGAATGAACATTGGATTAAAAGTTACAAACACAGTACTAGCCCTTCCTCCTCTGTGACTTACTAGTCATATAAACAGGCACATCACTCCACTTTTGTTTTCTTATCGGTAAAATTGGGCCAGAAGATATGTGCAAATGTGTCAGCTTTTGACCTAAACCCTTTAATGTCACCTAAGGGATAATTCTCAGAGAGTGGCCAAGTTAGGGTATTTTTCATTTCTCTGGATGTTAGTTTCCTATCCATAAAAATGAAAGGACTATCACAGTGGTTCTCAACAACTATCAAAATTACTTGGGAAGCTTTTTAAAAACATAGATACCCTTGTCCCACCCCAGACCTACTAATTAGGTGGCACAGATTGTAATAAACTTGAATATATCAACACCTTTGACTTCCCTTGGTGGCTCAGATGGCAAGAATCCACCTGCAATGTGCAAGACCTGGGTTTGATCCCTGGGTTGGGAAGATCCCCTGGAGGAGGGCATGGCAACCCACTCCAGTATTCTTGCCTGGAGAATCCCCATGGACAGGGGAGCCTGGCAGGCTACAGTCCATGGGGTCGCAAAAAGTCAGACATGACTTTGCAACTAAGCACAACAAATTGATAAAACATGAGGCCTAGAATTGCAATCCACAGGGCTGTATCAATGTCTGATTACTGAATAGGCAAGAATCAATTATATAAAGTGAAAGTGAAGTCGCTCAGTCATGTCCAACTCTTTGTGACCCCATTGACTGTAGCCTACCAGGCTCCTCTGTCCATGGGATTTTCCAGGCAATAGTACTGGAGTGGACTGCCATTTCCTTCTCCAGGGGATCTTCCCAACCCAGGGCTTGAACCCGGGTCTCCCGCATTGTAGACAGATGCCTTATCGTCTGAGCCACCAGGGGAGTCATCAATTATATAGGTCGTCCACAAAGCAGGGGCATCTCCCCTCTGTGTTGATTATTTTGTTTGCCCTTCTACCACCCAGATCCTTTCTTGGTCCTTCTCTACCTTGCCCCTGGAGGTTGACCTCTATGAACTGTATCACTAGGGTTCACTTGTGTTCTGGCTTCTGTGCTCAGCTAATAAGAGGCAGAGGCAGATCTGTGGTTGGAAGAGAACATGGTTGAGGTCCCCCTCCACCCACCACTAGTCTGCTGAGTGAGACTGAATTTCCAATAGTGACTGTGCTCTTCCATGGCTACAACTCCAGGCTTCCACCCTGGACCCCTAGGGTTGGCAACAGCTTGCCGCTATTGCTAGTCTTCAACCCTAACTGATTTGTGGCTAGTTGTTGCTGTTCAGCTCTGACTAGTTTCCTTAACCCTGCCCACATCTCTGCCATCTCGTAAGTTATATTCTTGAATCAGCAACCTGATTGATAACAGTCATCAATGAAGCAGAGGCACTGCCTCCTTCCCCTAAGGAAAGAGCTTATCTAATTTCATTCCTATGAATAAGATTTCTTACTTGTTTCAAAAATGCAACTGTATGTACTGTGTAGTGTTTTTATGTTGATTACATAGTATAACAGGCAGAAAATGGGATAGGGCTTCCTGAAATTAGACATCCCGTCCTCTCTGTACCCAAAACTACCTATTTCACACAACTTGGTAATTTTCTTTTTGTTTGCTTGTCTCCCCTATCAAAGTTTGAGCATGTTCATCCATTCATTCAACAAATGTTTATTGTGCACTAAGTATGTCCTAGCCACTATGTTAGATGCTGGGGTTTAAAACCTTCTGTAAGATATAGGTTCTAGGAACTCCCTGGTGGTCCAGTGGTTAGGACTCTGCACTTTCACTGCTGAGGGCCCAGGTTCAATCCCTGTTCCAGGAAATAAGATCCCACATACCGGGCAGTGCAACCAAAAGAAAAATAAATATAGGTTCTGTCATGGAGTTCAGTTCAGGCAGGCAAGTAAACAACAATTAAAGGGGCGTGGCAATTTAAATAATTGACGTATGAAGGTTGTGTCCAACTCTTTGTGACACCATGGACTGTAGCCTACCAGGCTCCTCTGTCCATGAGATTTTCCAGGCAATAGTACTGGAGTGGATTGCCATTTCCTTCTCCAGGGGATCTTCCCGACCCAGGGATCAAACCTGGGTCTCCCGCATTGTAGACAGACGCTTTACTGTCTGAGCCAGCAGGGAAGTCCTGACATCAAAAAGACATCTAAAATAATCTTTTAGCATGCCTTGAGGAGTTAAGAAAGCTGAGGCTAAATCTGCAGAGATGAGCTGGTCTTCACTGAGTAGACACCGATGTTCTAGGTGCCAACTAAAAATTATCACTTGTTTTCTACCTCTACAAGGCCACTAGCCACTGCAGTCTCTGACCTTTAACACGCTGTGAAAGGAGATCAGGGAGGAAACCAGGAATGAGGCCCTCTGTGCTCTGGAAAAAACTAGCAGAACAGGCCTTCAGATAGTTAGATATTTTCAGGAGATTTTATGACCCTAATTTCCTGCATCTTCTCATATCTAGAAAAGCACTAAACTCATTAACAGAGGTATCTGCTCCTCGTGACTAGCAGTAAATTTCTCATGACTAGCAGCAACCCTCTGCCCAATATATGCACGTATCCCCCTTCACTAAAATCATATATAATACTGTCCCCTGCCACACATTTTTGAAGCAGTTCTTCAGATCTGTCTCAAACACTGTCTCCCAGGCTATAGTCTTCATTTTCCCCAAATAAAACTTAACTCACAACTCTCATATTGTGCTTTTTTTTTTTTTGCTCAACATAAGACAGAGGGAATTGCATGTGTACATAGAAGCACAAGAGACACACTGAATTCTGGGAAATACCTATCATCTTGGGGAGGGCTGGGGAGTAGAAAAGGTGAACCTGGAGAAGTAAGAAGGAGCCAGGTCAGAAAGGATCTGAATGTTCTGCCAGCCAGTTTGGACTTGACCTAACAGACGACAAGAAGCCAGTTGGCTTCTATTCCTATGTCTTCTATTTCTATGATTGTTTTCTGTTCTCACACACCAGATACATGGAGGATACACAGAAATGGTGACTGATCATTAGTCTGGGCTTGCCTTTCTTCCTCTTTTGGGGCTTTTTCTCACCAGTAGCCTTCTCCATCTTTGATCACCATAGTTTTGCCCTGGGATATTCTCTACTCACTTGGTTTGCCCCACTTGGCATTGTAATGCAGCTCTAACCTGTTTCAGTTCAGTTCAGATCAGTCACTCAGTCATGTCCGACTCTTTGCAACTCCATGAACTGCAGCACACCCGGCCTCCCTGTCCATCATCAACTCCCAGAGTCCATCCAAACCCATGTCCATTGAGTCGGTGATGCCATCCAACATTTTATCCTCTGTCGTCCCCTTCTCCTCCTGCCCTCAATCTTTCGCAGCATCAGAGTCTTTTCAAATGAGTCAGCTCTTCGCATCAGGTGGCCAAAGTATTGGAGTTTCAGCTTCAACATCAGTCCTTCCAATGAACACCCAGGACTGATCTCCTTTAGGATGGACTGGTTGGCTCTCCTTGCAGTCCAAGGGACGCTCAAGAGTCTTCTCCAATACTACAGTTCAGAAGCATCAATTCTTCGGCGCTCAGCTTTCTTTATAGTCCAACTCTCACATCCATACGTGACCACTGGAAAAACCATAGCATTAACTAGACGGACCTTTGTTGGCAAAGTAATGTCTCTGCTTTTGAATATGCTATCTAGGTTGGTCCTAACTTTCCTTCCAAGGAGTAAGCGTCTTTTAATTTCATGGCTGCAGCCACCATCTGCCTGTTTACCTGATTCCTCACCTACTGCTGGATCTCAGCTAATTTCTCCATGACTGTTTCAGATCCCCAGCACACTTCTAAACAACTCTCAAAGCCACCCCGCCCCATCCAATCCCTGCCCCACTTGGACATCTGGGGAGGAAAATCAGACAATGATGAATAAATATTAAGGAGGGTGTGATAAGTTTAGATGTTCCTATAGCAATGCAGGGGGAGTGTCTTGGCGCATTGTCAAAAGTGAGCTGAATGTGTTTGCCAAGTAGAGGCGTTTGGGAGGACTCAGTTACAAATCTGGAGCTCAGAACACAAGGTGAAAAGACAGATAGAGACTTGGAAGCCAAAGCCAGTCTGAAGACTATATGGAAGCAATTAGCCAGGGAGATCTTGAGGAAGGAGAGAAGGGGGACTAGACCAAGCCCTAAAGGTCATATTTCAGGATAAAGAAAAAAAGAGGAGAACTGGGAAGGAGACAAACACACAGGTCAACAGTCATGTCAAAGATGTTTCTGACACCTCCAGTATACTCATGGGGAAGAGACAGACACACCCAGAGAAGCATATGTTCACATAGATGATCTATGGTATTTGTGGTTTGGCTCCCTCCTTCCAGAACAGGTGACAGATGGTGGTTCTGCTTCCTTATTGGAGTAGTTCAGAAACTTTGAAGACAGAAGACAATGACACATCTTCATTCCTCACTGCGTGTTCCACTCCCTCAACTCCAGCCCAGGGCATTCCTGAAGGTCTCTCCTGCCCTGTCTGCTTACAGGAGTCAACCTAGGTGGACCAAATCCCAGTGTAACCCATCCTCTGAAGACACTGGTTCCAGAATGCCTCTCTCCTGCTTGACTCCACCTGAACTGTGAGCCCTGGGGTAGCTGATATAGCCCATGATTCATGGTCTGCTCCTGGAGCCTTTAGGAAAAGGACAAAGATTTTTAGCAAAACTTACCTTTCCAGACCCTCCATTAGGAATAAATTTTAATGCTGTCTTGAGATAACTTGTGGGTTGGTATCCCTAAGGACATTCTGGGCTCTTTGTTTGGCTTCTGGGCTTGAGGCCAGACACATCTGGGTTCTTACCCTTCTTTCCTTTCCTTTGTCTATTGACAGGGACATCACTGACCTTAGACATAAGTGGATTTCTCTAACTGTGAAACTACCAAATCAAGGCTCTCCTGATGGGGTTCAATGCAGGGATGCCTAGGAGGGATACCTAACTTTGGTGAGATATGTGGAATTAGAGGACCACCAACACCCGAGAGTCTAGCATCCCAAACTCTGTAGAGTCCAGGTGTTTCAGTCACTCCTTGTGTTGAGGCCATCCAAGTTCAGCTGTCTCACCAACAGCCTCAGTCCCTCCTCCCACCACCCAACAGGCTCCCTCCATCCAGACCCTAAGCTTTCTGGCTTGTGCATTTGGGTGGCTCCTTCCGCTATTAAAAGTAAGTTAGTATGAGGAAGCAGAAGCAAGAAAAGTGAAGTGGCTGGGGGTTAAGCAGGAGGAAGATTTTGAGAAACAAACAAAAACCTAAAAGATCCCACTCATCAAGCCTCAGGACACTGAATGAGTAGTTCTGTCCTCAACCTCGGCTCCCTTAGGCTAACCGTCCAGAGCAGACCCTCCAATCTCCTCCTCTCAAAGACTGCATCTTCCCAAACAGATGAACTCCTTTCACTGGACTCTGCGTCTAGTTACTTCGCTGAGATACAGTCATTCATTCATGAATCTGGTATTTATCAACCACTTACGATGGGCCAGGCTAGATCTGTGTCACAGATATGAACAAACAGACCTTTCCTATCCTTGTGGCACTCACAATCCATCAGGACAAGCTGATGCAGTGACCACAACCTCAGCCTCCCACCTCCACTCCACACCTCTTCCCTAGGTCTCCAAGACCAGAAAATTGAGCAGGGACAGCAAGGGCTGGCGGGACCTTCCCAGCGTTTCCTCCTAACTGGATGGGAAGTGGAGCAAATTTGTCTATGAGGCTATTACAAAGAACCTCTTTTGACTGTGAAAGTAACATATTCATTATGAAAAACATGGAAAATATAGAAGAGTATAAATAATAAGAATCACCTATAATGTCACAGTCCAGAGATAATCCCAGCTGAATGTTTTGGTATATTTCCTTCCAATTGTTTGACATGCATATTTTAAGTTTAAACTATAAATTCATTATAATTTAATTTTCCCATATTGCTGAATATGTAGATTTTTCGCTAGTACAAATGATGCTGTAATGAATCACACAGTACTCCACACAAATCTTTACCCACATCTTTGATTATTTTCTTAGGAAAATTTCTTAGAAGTAAGATGATTAAGCCAAAGCAAAGTATTATATTTATGATTCATAAACATCTCTCCAGCATTTAGTAATGCCAAAATTACTCCCCAAACAAACCTTTTTCCTTTTTTGATGACTATGAAGCACAGTAGTTCAGCTGGGAAATAAGCATATAAATTCTTCACTTAAGCCTGATATAAAGATCACATTTCTGTTTAATTAATTTCCTAGAAGATCTACTTCCTATATTAATAACAACAAAAAAAAATTTTTTTTTAATCAATAATAACAAATGTTTTTAGTGTTTGCTATATGCCAGACACTGTATTGGATACTTTCCCTGTATATATACAGGGGAAAAAAAACAATAAATAAACTGAATTATATAATATTTTATATTTATTGTATATGTATATAGGTGCTTTTGAACTGTGGTGTCAGAGAAGACTCTTGAGAGTGCCTTGGACTGAAATGAGATCCAACCAGTCCAACCTAAAGGAAATCAGTCCTGAATATTCATCGGAAGGACTGATGCTGAAGCTGAAGCTCCAATACTTTTCGCCACCTGATGCAATGACCTGACTCATTGGAAAAGACCCTGATTCTAGAAAAGACTGAAGGCAGGAGGAGAAGGGGATGACAGGGGATGACACGGTTGGATGGCATCAGTGACTCGATGGACTTGAGTTTGAGCAAGCTCTGGGAGTTGATAATGGACAGGGAAGCCTGGTTTGCTGTAGTCCATGGGGTCACAAAGAGTCAGACACGACTGAGTGACTGAACTGCACTGAACTAAGTTATTTATATTTATATAATAATTCAGTTTATTTGTTTATTTATTGTTGGGGTGTTTTTTTTTTGGCTGCCCCACATAGTTTGTGGGATCTCAGTTCCCTGACCAGGGACTGAAACCATGCCCCTTGCAGCGCAAGTGCAGAAGCCTAACCAGTGGACTGCCAGAGAATTCCCTATATATTTTTTAATTCTTATAGTATCTTTTTTATATAGGCACTATTATTGTCTCCATGAGTAACTTAAGGCTCAGAGAGGCTAAGAGACTTGACTTAGGTCACGTACAAGGAAACAGAAATGATAAATCTCCCAGAATTCTTTAATTAACATTGGCCAGAAATTATATCTGAAGCCAGAGGCCACAAACTTTAATTTCCCATTTAATGAGGAATCTTGAAAAGAATAAGATGACTGTTGACACAGCTGCTTGGAGACAAAGTTTTCAGCCGGCCTTACATCTTGGATAGATAATTTAAAGACTAGAGAATATTTACATATCATTATCATAAAATTTATGTTAAATCTATGTTAACTTATAGCCTGTCATTATAAAGTTGAGCTTCTAAATTTGTTTGCTAAGAGGCAAAGAACTTCCCTGTAATATGACAGGTTGGTTTTCATGGTTTCAAGGATTGCTGACTAAAAACATTTACCCCATAAATATTTTTTAAAGAAATTACTTTTATTAAGATGTTTTTTGTATGAAACTGGGTTGTTTACTCAAGATGATAAACTGTTTTTCATAAGGTATTGTATTGATCTGTCATAATTAACTCCTTATGACTTCCTTAACTTAATTAAGTAAATTTACTGGTAAAGGTGACTGAACTGCCTTTGGTATCTGTTCCCATGGTGCCTACATCAATTTGTTCTTTTATAGCTGTCATCTCAATTTATAATTATGGGCACAATTAAATGAGACTATTTGATTAACTTTCCCCCTACCAGATTAGAAGTTTCCTAAGAGATGAGACCATGCCTGTTTCTGGTCATATCATATCACCAATGTTTAACACAGAGCCTGGCACATAGTAGCTGCTCAATAAATATTTGGCAAATGAATGAATGACTGTCTGATTAGACATGCCATATAGCCACTGAGGGAGGAGAGCTAAAAATGATGAAGAGGGAGAAATAGAAGGACTGGGTTTTGTGGCCACAGTATGAAAAGCCCACTGGTAACAAGTCACTTAAGGGGCTGAAAAAATGGAGGCAATTATACAGTAAAGCAGTTGCTCTCAAACTGTTTCTTAAGGTTCTGTAAGTTGCCCTGAACATGGTTTTGTACCACTTAAAATAATCCTAGACTTGTTCTCAATTTTAATTTTCTCAACTTAAATTTTTATTTTCATGTTTTTTTTTAACTTTTTGATAACCACTATTCATTATCTATACAAAGACCTAGCATACTGTGGCATGTTAGATAACATATAGTCGCTAAAAATTTAATGTATCAGTGCTCCATAAAGTTCGTGAATACCAATATGACAGCCTGTTTGAAAAAACAATCTGGGAAAGTGGGTTGCGGATGGCAGGATTTGTTTTTAGGTGGCAGGGGCTAGGAGACCACACACTAAAGCTTCAAAGCACCTTAGAACTGTGTTGTGGGGGATGCCCAGATAGAATGTTGTCCCAGGAAGGCCTACATCTGACCAGAGAAGAGTCAACTTTTTTGATGACCATCTTATCCCACCAGCTTGGGTTAATCTTCTAGTTAATTACCTAGAAATACCTTTTTCCATCCTTTGACTTTGTAATTTTTTTGTATCTAAATTCAGGACTTGGCATTTTTCCTACTATGTTTAGTCCTTATTGATTCTTGTCCACGGAAGCCTTGTGGGTGCAGATTCTGGCAGTAAGTTCCATAGGTTCTATCCATCCTCTTTGCTGCTGCTGCTGCTGCTGCTGCTAAGTTGCTTCAGTCGTGTCCGACTCTGTGCGACCCCATAGACGGCAGCCCACCAGGCTCCCCCGTCCCTGGGATTCTCCAGGCAAGAACACTGGAGTAGGTTGCCATTTCTTTCTCCAATGCATGAAAGTGAAAAGTGAAAGTGAAGTCACTCAGTCATGTCCAGTTGTTAGCGACCCCATGGACTGTGGCCTACCAGGCTCCTCCATCCATGGGATTTTCCAGGCAAGAGTGCTGGAGTGAGTTGCCATTGCCTTCTCCAATCCTCTTTGCTAGTGACTGAATTGTGTCTCTCTTCAAATTCAAATATTAAAGCCCTGACCCCCAATATGATGGTACATGGAAATAGGGCTTTCGGGAGGTAATTAGGGTTAAATGAAGTCATGTGGGTGAGACTCTCTTGACGGAATTAGTGCCCATATAAGAAGAGACATTGCCCTCGGCCTCTCCCTCTATCTTTCTGCCCACCACTGATATAACAGCTAGAAGAGAGCAATCAGAAGGCCAGGTAGAGAGCCCTTATCAGAACTTGACCAATCTGGCATTTTGATCTCAGATTTTGAACCCCTACAACTATGAGAAAATAAATGTCTACTCTGTAAGCCACACAGTCTATGGCATTTGGTTACAGTTGCTGCTGCTAAGTCGCTTCAGCCGACTCTGTGCCACCCCATAGATGGCAGCCCACCAGGCTCCCCCGTCCCTGGGATTCTCCAGGCAAGAACACTGGAGTGGGTTGCCATTTCCTTCTCCAATGCATGAAAGTGAGAAGTGAAAGTGAAGTCACTCAGTCGTGTCTGACTCCTAGCAACCCCATGGACCGCAGCACACCAGGCTCCTCTGTCCATGGGATTTTCCAGGCAAGAGTACTGGAGTGGGGTGCCATTGCCTTCTCCGCACTAACATTTAGCAAATCAATTAAAATCATAGGCTCTGAGGCCAGAATGTTAGAGTTCAAGTCCTAATTCTATCATCTGTTAACCTCCTGACCTTGAACAAGTAATTCAACCTACCTGTGCCTGTTTGCACATCTATAAAATGAAGTGATTATATGAGTTAATATATCTATAGTACCTGGAATGATATCTAGCACATAATAAGGACTCGGTAACTGTTACCATTATTACTACTCTGTCCCAGGTACAGTGCTAAGTATTTTGTATGTTATATCATACAGAATTTTTATAACAATCCTGTGAAGTGGGGATTACCATCTCCTACATATAAGAAGCACGCCTGGTCACTCTATTCTTTTACTAGTTTTCTTGTCTTTTATAGCATCTACTACCTTTCCCATGACATTATCTATTAGTTTTCTTGTTTTTTTCTGTCTCCCAAACACCCTGTCATACCTGCTAGAATGGAAGCTCTTGCAGATAAGGGACCTCGTCTTGTTCACCACAAAATTCTAGTACCTAGTAAGTTCTCAATAAATATTCTTTAATAAATATGTAATTGACTGATTGAATGAAATGAATGAATGAAAATAAGCAGCTTAGGCACAGAGAGGTGAAATTGCTAGGCCACAGTCACACAGCAAGGAAGTGGCAGAGCCTGGCTTAGACACCAGGTCCAGTTGGTTCTAAAAATCTGTTCTGTCTTTGCTGCAGCAGAGATGAGCACTGTTGGAGGAAGAAGTTGGGAGGGGGGAGTTAGCTAACATTCAGCTCGCTAAATCAGAGCTTCCCCTATCTCTTCCCTCAGGTCCAGTCACACTTCATGGCCAGTAAAGTCCATGTTCACATCCAGCAGCCTTCAGGACCTGTAACCCAGTTCTACCTTGCGTCTGTAAGAGGCCTGTGTGAGATTTCACAGAGAGAAAGCCTCAAGCTATAGGAATGGGCCCAGCTCAGGAGTGCAGAGGCCTAGGCTAAATCCCAGTTTAGCAACTACCCAGCGTGAGAACATGCCCTTTTTTTTTTTTTTGGCCCATGTCGAGGCTTGCAGGATCTTTACCACTCATCCTTCTCTCTTGGCTAAGATGAGTGACTGTTACTTGTCTTGTTTATCAATGACAGGTTTACTATTGTTCTAGTCCACTGTCTCTGAAAATGAGATTTATTGTGATATTCTGTCATAGAATTTCTACCATTTAAAAAATTTTATTTATTTATTTATTTATTTAGCCACACCATGCAGCTTCCTGGATCTTAGTTCCCCGACCAGGGACCAAACCAATGCCCTGAGCAGTGAATGCTCACTCAGTTAAGTGAGTCTTAACAGCTGAAATCAGAGAATTCCTGAGAACATGCCTCTTAAACTCTCTTAATCTTTCCTTTTCTTTGTTATCATTTCTGCTAATGGCATCATTTTATTGACACAAGTTGATAAACTCACCAAAAAGGGAGTACTATTTTACTACCAATTAACTGTCAGAAGGCGGCCTTAGCATTGCATGCTAAGTCGCTTCAGTTGGGTCAGACTCTGTGCGACCCCATAGACAGCAGCCCACCAGGCTCCTCTGTCCACAGGATTCTCCAGGCAAGAACACTGGAGTGGGTTGCCATTTCCTTCTCCAAAGCATGAAAGTGAAAAGTGAAAGTGAAGTCGCTCAGTCATGTCCAATTGTTAGTGACCCCATGGACTGCAGCTCACCAGGCTCCTCCGTCCATGGAATTCTCCAGGCAAGAGTACTGGAGTGGGTTGCCATTGCCTTCTCCATCCTTAGCATTAATTATGCCTAAATTTTAATATACTGAAACTTGGCAGGAATTCTCCAAAATGTAAGTGAAAAATATTATGTTGAATGGCCAACTAATTTAGCTACTCTGGGTACATTTGGGAGTACATTTTGGGGAAGAAATATAAATAATTTTGTCTGATAATTAAACCAAAGCTCAGTTTTAGTTAAAAAAATTTTTTTATTTGTTGTTAAAGTAACTGGCTTATGATATCTTCACTTAACATTTCGGATATTCTATTACAACCTTTGTAAGCAAAACTATGGTATTTTAGCACTCTTGTTGAACTTTAGTTTTTCCCTTGTAAAATGGGGACAATAATCCCTACCCCACAAATATGCGGAGAAATTCACACGGAATAATGTGTGTTGAACCCTTGGAAGAGAGTGTAATACATAGTAAGCTTCCCCAAAAAAGTACTTGTATTAGTTTTCTATTGCTGCAGAACATATTACGTCTAAACTTAAACAACAGGCATTTCTTATCTCACGGATTCCGAGGGTCAGGAATGCAGAAGTAGCCAGCAGAGATGATTGGAATCAGTCTTGCATGAGGTTGCGGTCAAGCCTGGGGCTGCAGTTATCTCGGGGCTCAAATGGGGCTGAAGAATCCTCTACCAATGTCATTCACATGGTTGTTCACAAGCTTCAGTTCAGTTCAGATCAGTCACTCAGTCCTGTCCGACTCTTTGGGACCCCATGGACTGCGGCACACCAGGCTTCCCTGTCCATCACCAACTCCCAGAGCTTGCTCAAACTCATGTCCATCGAGTTGGTGATGCCATCCAACTATCTCATCCTCTGTAGTCCCCTTCTCCTCCTGCCTTCAATCTTTCCCAGAATCAGGGTCTTTTCCAATGAGTCAGTTCTTCTAATCAGGTGGCCAAAGTATTGGAACCTCAGCTTCAGCATCAGTCCTTCTAATGAATGTTTAGGACTGATTTCCTTTAGGATTGACTGGTTTGATCTCCTTGCTGTCCAAACGACTCTCAAGAGTCTTCTTCAGCACCACAGTTCAAAAGCATCAGTTTTTCGGTGCTCAGCCTTCCTTATGGTCCATCTCTCACATCCATAATATTCTAAGTTCCTCCTGTCAGTAGCATCAAAAACCCCAGTGGCAGTCTTTTGGACTCTGTGGGAGAGGGAGAGGGTGAGGGTGGGATGATTTGGGAGAATGGCATTGAAACATGTATAATATCATATATGAAACAAGTTGCCAGTCCAGGTTCGATGCACGATACTGGATGCTTGGGGCTGGTGCACTGGGACAACCCAGAGGGATGATACGGAGGAGGGCTCAGGATGGGGAACACGTGTATACCTGTGGCGGATTCATGTTGATATATGACAAAACCAACACAATATTGTAAAGTTAAAAACAAAAAACAAAAAACCCAGTGGTTGGGCTTCCCTGGTGGCTCAATGATAAAGAATCTGCCTGCCAATGCAGGAGACATGGGTTCGATCACTGATCCAGGAAAATTCCACATGCCGCAGATCAACTAAACCAGTGCACAATAAACTATTGAGAACATTCTGGACCTGGGAGCCGAAAGTACCAAGCCCACATGCCACAGCTACTGAAACCGGTTCACCCAAGAGCCTATGCTCCAAAACAAGAAAAGCCACGGCAATAAGAAGCGTGTACACGACAACTAGTGAGTAGCCTGGCTCTCTACAACTAGAGAAAAGCCGGCACAGCAATGGAGACCTAGGACAGCCAAAAACAAATAAATAAATAAAATTATTTAAAAACAAGAAACAACCCAGTAGCTCACATGATCACAAGCTCCTTGTTAAACCAGAAAAGTGATGACTCAGACTGTCCTAATTGAAATAAAGTACCCAGGTGAGGAGAGGCTTCAGGCCCTGCCCTGGGCTGGCCTCCTTCACCCCAGTTTGTATTAGTCATCTTATCTTCTGGCTGCCCAAGAAGCGATCAATGGGCAGAGTCCCTCCACAGTAGCCTCTTGAGTACGGAGATTGTGGGCACTTCTCTAGCTCACCCCAAGGTAGGCCAGGCATCCTAGGAGGCAGAGGTTTTCCATGTGTTCTGGACAGACCTTCCCATCTTGCTGCTGCCTCTTGACTCACGCGTTCCCCAGGGACTAGACCATTTTTCTTTTCCTATCTCGTTTTTGGACACATTGCCTTCTATCTTTTAGCTGGACTTGGACATTCTTTGTCCCTTCAGATTTCCTGTGTTATTGCTTAGTCACTAAGTCCTGTCTGACCGTTTTTGCAACTTCCATGGACTAGTGCACCAGGCTTCTCTGTCCATGGGATGTCCCAGGCAAGAATAATGGAGTGGGTTGGCATTTCCTTCTCCAGGGTATCTCCCCAAATTTCTACTTTATTTTAAATTGGTAAAGGCTATACCAACATAAGGTTTAAAAAACGAACAAGTAAAACTGATACAGTGGGTAGTAAATTTCCTTCTCATCCCAGACCTCCTGCCTATCCCAGATCCCTCTGTGGATGGTTTCTTGGATGTCCTTTCAGAAATGTTTTATGAATTTCTAAATACATCTCATTCCCTCTCTGTTACATAAAAACTGGAAAAAATCTGTATAATGGTGTGCACATTGCTTTGTTCACTTGGCAAAATACCTTGGATTTTGAAAACTTATCAACATATAGATCTACAGCATTCTTTAAATGATTCCATAGTATTACATCATCTGAATATGTTATCATTTATTAATCATGTTCCTTTGCTTGAATGTTTAGGCAGTTTGTTTGCCTTGGTTTTAGCTAATACAAAAATGAACATCTTCATATGTTTCCACCTATATGTGAAAGCAGATCTGTCTGATAGATCCATAAAAGTTAAATCACTGGTTAAAGGCTACATGTCCTTAGTCACTCAAAGAGTAGTTTTGTCCTCCTCTTTGCGACCCCATGGACTACAGCCCACCAGGCTCCTTGGTCCATGGATTCACCAGGCAAGAATACCGGAGTGGGTTACATGCCCTCCTCCAGGGGATCTTCCCAGCCCAGGGATTGAACCCGGGTCTCCAGCATTACAGGCGGATTTTTTACTGACTGAGCCACCAGGGAAGCCTATGAATTTTTAAAGGCATATAAAGGTTACATGCATTTTTAAATTTTATATTAATCCAAAGATGATTAATCCAAATCCAAAGATATCCAAATACTCACATAGTATTTCCTCATCCTTTCATGAAACTGAGTTTTTAATCCTTCTGATATTTTTATTTTTGCCAATTTGAGAGTTGGAAAATACCTCATTTTATTTCAGGCTTATTCATTTAATTACGAATGGGATTGAGCTTCGGTTCATGTTTATTGGTCATGAATAAGCTGCTCTTTTTCTGTGAGCTGCATACTCTTTTGTGATTTGATTTAAAATTCTAGTCTTGATGGACAGCAGTCCCAAAGCCTTTTCCCAGGCCTGCTCTGCAGACACCCGCAGCTGCTCCAGCCCGCCCTACTCAGTCCTCTACTGCCGCCTAGTGACAGGGGTTGGCTTTACCACCCACCCCCACCGCTCTAATTGCCTATTCCTCACTGGGGCCAATGGCAACCCACTCCAGTGTTCTTGCCTGGAGAATCCCAGAGACGGGGGAGCCTGGTGGCTGCCGTCTATGGGGTCACACACAGTCGGACACGACTGGAGTGACTTAGCAGCAGCAGCAGCAGCACTGGGGCCAGCTCCCTGTGCTGGAATAAGACCCTTGGTTCCTAGGTACCTCTTTAAGTACATTAAAATGCAAGACCTCCAGTTAATATGAACATCAGATAAATGACAAAGAACTTTTTAGCTGGTTCATACTTGTACTAAAAAATTACTCCTGGTTTATCTGAAATTCAAATATAACTAGGTGTTGCATAATTTATCCTGCAATCCGATTCCAGAACTTTGAAAAATTTGAGTTCCCAGCCTCACCACGCCTTACCTCCCTTATTCTCAGACAGTTCTACTGTATCACATTCCACCCCAGGGGTTTTCAAGATGGTGGTTGCAGGTGATATGTGAATTACCGTGGCTCTGGATTTAGAATCCTAGCTCCAGCCCCTTACAAGATATGAAATTTCATCAAAGTAACATCTGCTCTGGTGCCTCTGTTTCCTCATCAGAAGAATGTTTCCCTCATTGTGCTGTTTTGATGACTAATAACATTAAAGCTACAATTTGTTAGGCACTAAACACTTTACATGTGTTGATTTCTATTTTCCAGGCAAGAACACTGAAGGATCTTCCTGACGCAGGGATTGAACCCAAGTCTCCTGCATTGCAGGCAGACTCTTTACCATCTGAGCCACTACAGAAGCCCCCATGATCATTATTAGAGTAAAAGAGACAGAAATTAGGGGACTTCTCTGGTGGTCCAGTTGCTAAGGTTTCCAGCTCCCAAAGCACGGGGTCTGGGTTGGATCCCTGGTCAGGGAACTAGATCTCACGAGGGGAAGCTAAGAGGTCACGTGCTGCAGCTGAAATTTCCATATGCTGCAACGACAATTAAAGCTCCAGTATAGTGAAATTAAGACGACGTGCAGCCAAATAAACAAATACCTTTTGTTTCTGTTCAGTCTCTCAATCATGTCCGTGATTCTTTGAGACCCCATGGACTGCAACACACCAGGCTTCCCTGTTCTTCATCACCTCCTAGAGCTAGATCAAACTCATGTCCATTGAGTTAGTGATGACATCCAACCATCTCATTCTCTGTAATCCCCTTCTCCTACCTTCTATCTTTCCCAGCATCAGGGTCTTTTCCAATGAGTTGACTCTTCGCATCAGGTGGCCAAAGTATTGGAGTTTCAGCGTCACCATCAGTCCTTCCAATGAATATTCAGGACTGATTTCCTTTAGGATGGACTGGTTTGATCTCCTTGCAGTCCAAGGGACTTGCAAGAGTCTTCTCCACCATCACAGTGGAAAAGCATCAGTTCTTCAGTGCTCAACCTTCTTTTTGGTCCAATTCTTGCATCTATACATGACTACTGAAAAAACCAAAGCTTTGACTGTAAAATAATGTCTCTGCTTTTAAATATGCTGTCTAGGTTTGTCATCGCTTTTTTTCCAAGCAGCAAGTGTCTTTTAATTTCATGGCTGCAGTCACCATCTGCAGTGATTTTGGAGCCCAAGAAAATAGGTTGTCACTGTTTCCTTTGTTTCCCCATCTCTTCGCCATGAAGTGATGGGAACAGGTGCCGTGATCTTAGTTTTTTGAATGTTGAGTTTTAAGCCAGCATTTTTCACTCTCCTCTTTAATCTTCAAGAGGCTCTTTAGTTCCTCTTCACTTTCTGCCATAAGGGTGGTGTCATCTGTGTATCTGAGGTTTGATATTTCTCCCGGCAATCTTGATTCCAACTTGTGCTTCATCCAGCCCAGCATTTCTCATGATGTATTCTGCACATAAGTTAAATAAGCAGGGTGACAATACACAGCCTTAATGTACTCCTTTCCTAATTTTGAACCAGCCTGTTGTTCCATGTCTGGTTCTAACTATTGCTTCTTGACCTGCATACCAGTTTCTCAAGAGGCAGGTAAGGTGGTCTGGTATTCCCATCTCTTTAAGAATTTTCCAGTTTGTTATGCTCCACACAGTCAAAGGCTTTAGCATAGTCAATGAAGCAGATGTTTTTCTGGAATTCTCTTGCTTTATCAATGATCCGATGGATGTTGGCAATTTGATATCTGGTTTCTCTGCCTTTTCTAAATCCAGCTTGGACATCTGGAAGTTCTCAGTTCATGTACTGTTGAAGCCTAGCTTGGAGAATTTTGAGCATTACTTTGCTAGCATGTGAAATGAGTGCAGTTGTAGGGTAATTTGAGCATTCTTTGGCATTGCCCTTCTTTGGGATTGGAATGAAAACTGACCTTTTCCAGTCCTGTGGCCACTGCTGAGTTTTCCAAATTTGCTGGCATATTGAGTGCAGTGTTTTAACAGCATCATCTTTTAGGACTTGAAATATCTCAGCTGGAATCCCATCACTTCCACTAGCTTTGTTCATAGTGATGCTTCCTAAGGCCTACTTGACTTCAAACTCCAGGATGTCTGGCTCTAGGTGAATGATCACACCATCATGGTTATCCTAGTCATTAAGATCTTTTTTGTATAGTTCTTCTGTGTATTCTTGCCACCTGTTCTTAATATCTTCCGCTTCTGTTAGGTCCATACCATTTCTGTCCTTTAATGTGCCCATATTTGCATGAAATGTTCCCTTGGTAGCTCTGATTTTCTTGAAGAGATCTCTAGTTGTTCCCATTCTATTGCTTTCCTCTATTTCTTTGCATTGTTCACTTGGGAAGGCTTTCATATCTCTCCTTGCTATTCTTTGGAACTCTGAATTCAGATGGGTATACGTTTACTTTTCTCCTTTGCCTTTCACTTTTTTTCACAAGTACTTTTAAAAAGACAGAAATTCTGTGGTGGATTCATTTTGATATTTGGCAAAACTAATACAGTTATGTAAAGTTTAAAAATAAAATAAAATAAAAAAAAGAGTATAAAAAAAAAAAAGACAGAAATTATAAAGATACTATTTAGACATTTAAAAGTTAAATACTAGGAAAGCATCCAGAAGGATAGAGTATGGTTGCTTGCAGGGGGGAGGGTGCACTCTGAAGAGTATGGAGAGGAGTAGATAAAAAACTATTCTTATTAAAAATAATCTTAGTGCATAATTTTAATATTAATTAATATTTAATTTAATAATTTTATGATAAAATTTAAAACCAAATGCATGCATGCATTGTACTCAGTTCAGTTCAGTTCAGTTGCTCAGACGTGTCCTACTCTTTGCGATCCCATGAATTGCAGCACGCCAGGCCTCCCTGTCCATCACCAACTCCCGGAGTCCACTCAGACTCACGTCCATCGAGTCCGTGATGCCATCCAGCCATCTCATCTTCTGTCGTCCCCTTCTCCTCCTGCCCTCAATCCCTCCCAGCATCAGAGTCTTTTCCAATGAATCAACTCTTCACATGAGGTGGCCGAAGTACTGGAGTTTCACCTTTAGCATCAGTCCTTCCAAAGAACACCCAGGACTGATCTCCTTTAGAATGGACTGGTTGGATCTCCTTGCAGTCCAAGGGACTCTCAAGAGTCTTCTCCAACACCACAGTTCAAAAGCATCAATTCTTCGGCGTTCAGCTTTCTTCACAGTCCAACTCTCACATCCATACATGACCACAGGAAAAACCATAGCCTTGACTAGATGAACCTTTGTTGGCAAAGTAATGTCTCTGCTTTTGAATATGCTATCTAGATTGGTCATAACTTTCCTTCCAAGGAGTAAGCGTCTTTTAATTTCATGGCTACAATCACCATCTGCAGTGATTTTGGAGCCCAGAAAAATAAAGTCTGACACTGTTTCCACTGTTTCCCCATCTATTTCCCATGAAGTGATGGGACTGGATGCCATGATCTTCATTTTCTGAATGTTGAGCTTTAAGCCAACTTTTTCACTCTCCTCTTTCACTTTCATCAAGAGGCTCTTTAGTTCCTCTTCACTTTCTGCCATAAGGGTGGTGTCATCTGCATATCTGAGGTGATTGATATTTCTCCCAGCAATCCTGATTCCAGCTTGTGCTTCCTCCAGCCCAGCATTTCTCATGATGTATTCTGCATATAAGTTAAATAAGCAGGGTGACAATATACAGCCTTGATGAACTCCTTTTCCTATTTGGAACCAGTCTGTTGTTCCATGTCCAGTTCTAACTGTTGCTTCCTGACCTGCATATAGGTTTCTCAAGAGGCAGGTCAGGTGGTCTGGTATTCCCATCTCTTTTAGAATTTTCCACAGTTTATTGTGATCCACACAGTCAAAGGCTTTGGTTCAATCCCTGGTCAGGCACCCCACTCCAGTACTCTTGCCTGGAAAATCCCATGGACGGAGGAGCCTGATAGGCTGCAGTCCATGGGGTCGCTAGGAGTCGGACACGACTGAGTGACTTCACTTTCACTTTTCATTTTCATGCATTGGAGAAGGAAATGGCAACCCACTCCAGCGTTCTTGCCTGGAGAATCCCAGGGACGGGGGAGCCTGGAGGGCTGCACGGAGTCGGACACGACTGAAGTGACTTAGCAGCAGCAAGATGTTTTTATGTGCTCATGAAAAGACTATGGGCCCTAGGCATTGTACTCAGTCCAAGGAATACAGACTCCTGCTGGATTGGTTTAGGCCTTTTAATTTAATCACTTGGAAAACAAAGGTGAGATTGTGCTGACTGTGTTGTGGCACTCAGTAAAGCTGATAGTAAGGTCACACCCAGATGGAATCTCTGTTAACACTATAGGAGAGTGAGTGGAATGGATGCCAACAAAATAATCAAAAATATCCATTGCAGATGTGAACAATTTACAGAAGAAAAAGAAAAATGAATGGTTGATTAGCATATGAAAAGACCCCAGCTAGTAATGGAGGATAGGAAAAATAAGACAACAATGAAATATTTTTAACCCATCAAATTGGCAAAAATTTAAGTTTAATACTATTCAGATCTGATGTAGAGAGAAAACAGTGCTTCAATATATTATTGATGGGAATCTAAATTGGTGCGTGCGTGGTAAGTCCCTTCTTCAGTCATCCAATTCTTTGTAACGCTATGGGCTGTAGCCTGCCAGGCTCCTCTTTCCCTGGGATTCTCCAAGCAGGAATACTAGCATTGCCATCCTCTCCTCCAGGGGATCTTCCCTACCCAGGGATTGAACCTGCATCTCCTGTGTCTCCTGAATTGCAGGCAGATTCTTTACCACTGAGCTACTGAGGAACCCCATCTAAATTGGTAGGTAAAATTAAATAGTAGGGAGAACAATTAAATAGTAGCTATCAAACTTTTTATTGTGCGTACACTTCATCCCAGCAATCCAGTTTCTAGGTATCTAAATATCTAACACAGGAAAACATGAGGAATATTTATTTACACATTAAAGCACATATGAGGATACTCACTGCAGCACTTTTTGTGATAGTAAAAATTTGTTAAAAGCCTTACAGTTCATTGCTGCTGCTGCTGCTGCTTAGTCGCTTCAGTCGTGTCCAACTCTGCGTGACTTTAAGGATTGCAGCCCGCCAGGCTCCTCTGTCTATGGGATTCTCTAGGCAACAGTACTAAAGTGGGTTGCCTTGCCCTCCTCCAAGGGATCTTCCAGACGCAGGGATCTGGAAGAATCCAGGAGAAACCTGGGTCTCCTGCATTACAGGCTGAGCCACCAGGGAAGCCCCTACATTTCATTAAGTTTGGTTAAATAAACTCTACAAAATACATACTATGAAATATGATTTTTTACTATAAACAATTAAAAGATAAATATGTACTGTTACAGAGAAAAGCTCCAAATGGCATCATTTGTGCCCAGGACACCAAATGTAGATTTAATACCTAAACTAACTGTAGTTTTGACTTTTACCAGAAATGAAATCTTAACTAGTCTTTGGAATTTTCTGGTCGGCACACAAAGGTGACCTGTCACCTTTCCCTCTTCAGTCCCATCCTCTTCCCGGAAGAAGAGGTAGTTTGCATGATAAAGACCTTGCCCATTCCCCACCTCCCAAAAGTAGACATCCTGGCCTTAAATTTTTTTTTCTTTTGCTAAGCACTGCTTTTAATAAAGCTAGTGGATGCAATGAAATTCCAGCAGAACTATTTAAATCCCTAAAGGAGGATGCCATCAAGGTTTTGCATTCATTATGTCAGCAAATCTGGAAGACACAGCAGTGGTCACAGGACTGGAAAAGGTCAATTCTCATCCCAGTTCCCAAGAAGGGTAGTACCAAAGAATGTGCTAACCTCTGGACAGTCGCACTCATCTCCCATGCTAGTAAGGTCACGCTTAAAATCTTGCATGATAGGCTTCAGCATCATGCGAACCAAGAACTTCCAGATGTCCAAGCTGGGCTTAGAAAAGGAAGAGGAGCTAGAGATAAAATTGCCAACCTTCACTGGGTTATAGAGAAAGCAAGGGAATTTCAGGAAAACATCTGCTTCTGTTTCATCGACTACGCTAAAGCTTTTGTGTGGATCATAACAAACTGTGGAAAGCTCTTAGAGAGAAGGGAATACAAAAGCATCTTACCTGTCTATTTTGGGGGGCTCCAAAACCGCTGCAGATGGTGACTGCAACCATGAAATTAAAAGACACTTGCTCCTTGGAAGAAAAGCTATGACCAACCTAGACGGCATATTAAAAAGAAGAGACATTACTTTGCCAACAAAGGTCTGTCTAGTCAAAGCTATGGTTTTTGCAGTAGTCATGTATGGATGTGAGAGCTGGACTATAAAGAAAGCTGAGAGCTGAAGAACTGATGCTTTTCAAATGTGGTATTGGAGAAGATTCTTGAAGTCGACTGGGTGACTGAACGACAACATAGCTCCCTTGCCCCACCTTTCTTCCTATAAGAACTTAGCAGTTTGTGACGACCCCGCTTAGAGCGCCCATCTATTCATAAGATAGGATTCTGCCTGATGGACTAATTATTGATTAAAGCTAACTAGATCTTCAAACAGAGAAGGTGATGGCACCCCACTCCAGTACTGGAAAATTACACGGACAGAGAAGCCTGGTAGGCTGCATTCCATGGGGTCGCTAAGAGTTACAACTGAGCGACTTCACTTTCACTTTTCACTTGCATGCATTGGAGAAGGAAATGGCAACCCACTCCAGTGTTCTTGCCTGGAGAATCCCAGGGACGGGGGAGCCTGGTGGGCTGCCGTCTATGGGGTCACACAGAGTCGGACACGACTGAAGTGACTTAGCAGCAGCAGCAGATCTTCAAACTTACTTGGTTAAATTTTTTAACAGTACTGGTATGAAAAGAGCTCTACAGTGTATTTTAAACTGAAAACAAATTTATATACATACATTCATACAAAGGATGATCTTATTTCTGTAAATATATCAAATCATGTTTCCAAACATACCTGTTCTAGATCTGTATTGATATGAAAATATTATATATTCTATGTAGATATCTATTTTGTACCATAAATATGTGCATTACCCATATATTTTACCTTGGATATAATTGTGAATATAAAAACATATCAAAAAATCTCAAGCAACATGACTCCTCAGGTAAGGGGGAGGGGAAATTGAGTAGGGCAGATGTGGGCTTTTATGTTATTTGAAATTTTTTCACATCAAGCATTGGATTCAAATACTATGCAAACAGGAGGTGGGTGGGGAAAGAATGTTGGAGGGATAGCTAGGGAGTTTGGAATGGACCTGTACACACTGCTATATTTGAAATGGATAATCAATAAGGACCTACTACATAGCTTACGGAACTCTGTTCAATGTTATGTGGTAGCCTGGATGGGGGGCGGAGTTTGGGGTGAATGGATACATGTGTATGTATGGCTGAGTCCCTTCTCTGTACATCTGAAACTATCACAACATTGTTAATCAGCTATACCCCAATACAAAAAAAAAAGGTAAAAATAAAAATAAACTTAAAAATTTTTTTAAACCCCAATACTGTGCAATACATGCATTAAAAAAAACATAGTAAAACAATAACTGGCCTAAGGACATGTAGCCCTTCTAAGGCAGGGCTAAGATGACAGCCTAGACCTACAACTGGCAAAGACAGTTCATTCCACCATTCTCTGTTCACACAATCTGATTTCCCTTCTCCCAATAGCCGCCACCCTCCTTACACATCATCAAATGTCTTCAAATCCCAAAGTCATCCGTTCTTCCTCCCACCCCATTAGCCCCCAGTCACTGTCCTCCCCAGGCCACACTGCTGAAACTGCTTAGTGAAGCCCCGCCGTCAGGTTGGGTTTCTTTAATCACTAGAGGAACTCTGAGTGCTGAGACAGCTAAACACAGAGGCCTGCCCCGCTCAGGCCTCTGCCTCTCATGAATGGCAATACACGCACAGCTGCAATCATGCAGCGCTCCAGAGGGGCCACTCCAGACAAAGGCTCCTGAAAGAGTTACCTCCTGTTTGTAACATGACTCTCTGGAAAGGGGTTCATAAGGCTTTGCTCGAAGGCCATCTGAGGATCAAAGACATTCCTGTGTTTGAGTGCACATTATAAAGTGGAGATTGCTACAAAACTATTGGCTATTTTAATGTTTTGTAAAAATCTGAAAAAAAAAAGAAGATGGTATATTTTTGAAAAGTGGTACATGTGTAAGGAAAAACAGTCAAATGCTACCAAACAGAATGAGCTGGAAAGAAAACTCCTTCCATCCTCCCACCAGTGACTGACTTTTCCAGAGAAGCAATCATCTTCTTTCTTTTTTTTAACATTTATTTATTTCTTTTGGCTGTGCCGGGTCGTACTTGCACCATGTGGAAAGTGGGATCTAGTTCCCTGACCAGGGATTGAACCTGGGCTCCCTGCACTGGGAACATGGAGTCTTAGGCACTGGACCCAGGGGAGCTGCAAAGTAATCATTTTCTAACTCATTTTCTTGACCCCCATCCCTTCAGAGATAATCTTTATATATACAAGCATGCTGCTGCTCCTGCTGCTAAGTCACTTCAGTCGTGTCTGACTCTGTGTGACCCGGTAGACGGCAGCCCACCAGGCTCGTCTGTCCACAGGATTCTCTAGGCAAGAATATACTGGAGTGGGTTGCCATTTCCTTCTCCATATACAAGCATATGTGTGTATAATATCTATATTCACTATTTTTTTAACCCCAGCAGGGGCACGCATTGTTCTAAGTCTTGCTCTTTTCACCTAACACTTAGCTCAGAGTTCATTCCCTCTGTGTACATATATATCTGTCTTACTCTTTGTAAGGGCTGCATAGTTTTCCACTTGAAGGCTATACCAAAATGTGTTTAATTAGTCTCCTACTGATGGACATTCAGATTGCTTTTCAAACCATGATACAATGAGTAATGTCATTCAAGTGTCTTTGCACACACATGTGAATATTCTGGTAGAATATTTTCCTAGAAAGGTAATTTTTGTGTCAGAGTAGTTGCATTTGAGATTTTTGACTGATGGGACTAGGATATTGTAGTAGAGCACGAACTGGAGCCAAGTGCTGGCTTATCCTCTTACTAGTTGGATGAACCTGGACAAAGCCCTTAACCACCCCATCTCTAAAACCACAGTTTCTCCAGCTCTATATAGGACCTCCCCCATAGGGTTGCTGTGAAAATTCAATGAGTTAATATACGAAAAAAAAAACTGCTTAGAAGAGCACTTGGCACATAAAAAATAGCACTAGCCTTCAGTATAATTCTTTGTCATATTGCCTTCAAAGAGGTTAAAGTAACATGTTCCCACCATAGTGTCTTATTTCCCTAGCCCTCAAAGAATCTGCCTGCAATGCAGGAGACCCCGGTTCGATTCCTGGGTCAGGAAGATCCACTGGCGAAGGGATAGGCTACCCACTCCAGTATTCTTGGGCTTTCCTTGTGGCTCAGCTGGTAAAGAATCCGCCCGCAATGCGGGAAACCTGGGTTCGATCCCTGAGTTGAGAAGGTCCCCTGGAGAAGGGAAAGGCTACCCACTCCAGTATTCTGGCTTGGAGAATTTCATGAACTGTAAGTCCAAAGAGTCGGGCATGACTGAGTGACTTTCACTCACCAACACTGCTCCTTTTTAAACTTCTGAATTTGTTCAATCTGATGGGTGAAAAGGGGATCTCACTGTGATTTTAATTTTTCTTTTTTGTCCATGTAAAAAACTGAAGTATAGTATGTTGTATTCATGTGTACAGCAAAATGATTCATGTATATATTAACATATTTTTCCCATAAAAATAGGTTATTACAAGATATTGATGATAGTTCCTTGTGTTACATAGTTGGTCCTTGATGTTTACCTATTTTATACATAGTGGTGTGTGTATGTTAATCCCAGATTCCTAATTTATCCCCCCACATTTTGTTTTCTATGTCTGTGAGTCTACTTCTGTAAGTTCATTAGTATCCATTTCTCTCTCTCTCTCTTTTTTTTTTAAGATTCCATAATTAAGTGATGGCTTCCCAGGCTCAGCTGTAAAGAATCTGCCTGCAATGCAGGAGACACAGATTCAATCCCTGGGTCGGGAAGAGCCTCTAAAGAAGGAAATGGCAACCTATTCCAGTATTCTTGCCTGTGAAATCCCACAGACTGAGGAACCTGGTGAGCTACAGTCCATGAGGTCACAAAAAGAGTCAGACATGACCTAGTGACTAAACAATAATATAAATGATATCACATTGATTTAAATTTTCATATGAAAATTCAATTATGAATTCAGTGACCTTCTGAGTCTTATTCATACACAGCTTCCTCACAGCATTTGACATTTGAAGCCTAGACCGACTAGATTGTCCTCTCTTCCCAGGCAAGTTTCTCTAGGGCCTCCTGGAATGCTGCACTCTACTCCTGTGGTCCTCCTCCTGCCTTTCTGATTGGTCTTTTTCTAAATTAATTAATTATTATTTGGCTTCACCTAGTCTCAGTTGCAGCATGCGGGATCTAGTTCCCTGACCAGGAATCTAACCCGGGACCCCTGCATTGGGATTTTGGAGTCTTAGCCACTGAACCACCAGGCAAGTCTTCTGATTGGCCTTTTACTGGCTTGGCTCCTCTTCCTCCTCTCCTGGCTTGGCTCTCAAGTCCTTCTCAACATGGGTTTACCTATTTATCTGACTTTGTGTGTATTAGTTGATCAGTTGTGTCCAACTCTTTGCCACCCCATGGACTGTAGCCCACCAGGCTCCTCTGTTCATGGAGTTCTCCAGGCAAGAATACTGGAGTGGGCTGCCATTTCCTACTCCAGGGGGTCTTCCTACCCCTCAGATCCAACCAGGGTGACCTTATATTCTTCTAAATACATCTCCCCTACTTGTTCCCTGAATGCTTTCATACACTTTCCTGCCTCTCTGCCTTTGCTCATGTTTTGGCTGGAACTACATCGCCTCTAGAGTTGCCAGATAAAATACAGGACACCCAGTGAAATTTGAATTTCAGATAAACAACAAATTGCTTTTGGTGTTTCAGATAAACATTTTATTTGTTAAATCTGGCAACCCTACCCCCAGTACCTTGTGCCCCTAATGCAGTAATACTTTGTCTGACTAGATCACTGTATCTAGTGTTCACACAAGGACGAGAGCCCCTGCCTGGCAAGCGCTGGGCCTTTCCTCTCTGCACTGTACATAAGGCTGAGCACACAATGGTTTCTTAGGAGATACTTGCTGAATTCAGTGATATAAATTTTCTTTGGGTACAAGAAAACTTCCTTCCCTCTTATTCCTTACCTCATTCCCACATCCAGTAGTTATTTTTGCTGGTTTTGAGTAACCATATATTAATTATCTAATCCAAGCTCTCTTATGAAATTATCTTTAATTTCACATGTATTGGGTTGGCTAAAAAGTTCATTTAAGTTTTTACATAAAAGGTTCATGGATTTACTGAAATATAAACAAGTGTAGTGACTTCCCTGGTGATCCAGTGGCTAAGACTTTGCACTCCCAAAGCAGGGGGCTCAGGTCAGGAAACTGGATTCTGCGTGCTGCAATAAAGACCTGGCACAGCCTAATTAATTAATTAATTAAAAAAATAAAGAGGCAGTCTAGTACGGTGGCCAGTCTCTCACAGATTTAAATCTTGGCTCTCCCATTGACCAGTCATACAGTATTAGCTCGGTTATTTTATCTCTTCGAACCTCAGTTTTTTCATCTCTAAAATAGGATCAAGTACCTTGCCACAGGCACTGATGATTAAATCAAATATTATCATATTGAGTATTGAGGGCTTTCAATAATTTGCCCAAAATGTGATTTTTTAAAATGGTAGATCTCTTTTCAAATTGTGGTAAATTGACATAAAACATTATATAAATTTCAGGTGTACAACATAATGATTCAATACTTGTATATATTGTGAAATGATTAGCACTTAAGTCTAGTTGGCATCCATTGCCATCAGTCTGTTCAGTTCAGTTCAGTTGCTCAGCCGTGTCCAACTCTTTGCGTCCCCATGAACTGCAGCACGCCAGGCCCCCCTGTCCATCACCAACTCCCAGAGTTCACTCAGACTCACGTCCATCGAGTCAGTGATGCCATCCAGCCATCTCATCCTCTGTCGTCCCCTTTTCCTCCTGCCCCTAATCCCTCCCAGCATCAGAGTCTTTTCCAATGAGTCAACTCTTCGCATGAGGTGGCCAAAGTACTGGAGTTTCAGCTTTAGCATCATTCCTTCCAAAGAAATCCCAGGGTTGATCTCCTTTAGAATGGACTGGTTGGATCTCCTTGCAGTCCAAGGGACTCTCAAGAGTCTTCTCCAACACCACAGTTCAAAAGCATCAATTCTTCAAATAAAATTCTTTTCTAGTCCCATTATTCAGTTCAGTTTAGTTCAGTCGCTCAGTTGTGTCTGACTCTTTGCAACCCTGTGGACTGCAGCACGCCAGGCCTCCTTGGCCACCACCAACTCCCAGAGCTTGCTCAAACTCATGTCCATCAAGTTGGTGATGCCATCCAACCATCTCATCCTCTGTCGTCCCCTTCTCCTCCTGCCTTCAATATTTCCCAGCATCAGGGTCTTTTCCAGTTAGTCAGTTCTTCTCATCAGGTGGCCAAAGTATTGGATTTTCAGCCTCAGCATCAGTCCTTCCAATGAATATTCAGGAGTGATTTCCTTTAGGATGGACTGGTTGGATTTCTTTGCTGTCCAAGGGACTCTCAAGAGTCTTCTCATTCCCATTATAGATTGTTGCTTATTTCTGTCAACAACAATGAAATGGGGGGGGGGGGGCACACAATACATCCCATTACAGCCAGGTACAGTCCTTACGTAAGTTATTTTACAACAATCTTATCATTATTACTTTACTATCATAGATTAAACTGAGGTACAGAGAGAGATTAAGCACTTACCTCATACAATACCTAGGAATCAACAAAACTGGCCCTTGAACCCTGATATCCATCACCATCAGCTTATGCAGTGCTGAAACGAGTTGGAGCTGGCCCAGCAAATGTTAGAGGTCACATACCAGGCAGATGGGATTATAGAGAAGGGGCCTGGAATAGAAGAGAGCTTGGTTCTTCTAACAAAATGAAAGAATCTATCTGATGACGTTAAAGATGAGGGTGCAGGTAGATCATAGCAGTCCTTTCAAGCCATGGTAGGATTAAGATTTTGTTCTTTATCCTAAGAACAATGGGAAACCATTGAAGGATGACTCTGCCTACTGGATAGAGAACCACTAGGAGAAAATTTTAAAATCTATGTTTTAACTTTTAATAGATGAGGAATCTGACATGTTAGTTTTTTCAATATATTGATATTACACTCAAGCTTCCCTATAACCCACAATCCCATGAGGGTGAAATACTTGTAGAGTTGGCCTTCTGCAAGTGAACTATTTAATACTGATTGATATGTATTTGCAAGGCAATATGACGAAGGTCAGTGTAGTCAAAGGTATGGTTTTTCCAGTAGTCATGTACAGATGTGAGAGCTGGACCATAAAGAAGGCTGAGCACTGAAGAACTGATTCGTGGTACTGGAGATGACTTGAGAGTCCCTTGGACTACAAGATCAAACCAGTCAATCCAAAAGGAAATCAACCATGAATAGTTATTGGAAGGACTGATGGTGAAGTTCCAATACTTTGGCCACCTGATGTGAAGAGCTGACTCACTGGAAAAGACCTTGATGCTGGGAAAGATTGAGAGCATGAGGAAAAATGGGCCAGGGGGAGGACAGAGGATGAGATGGTTGGATGGCATCAGCAACTTGATGGATATGAGTTTGAACAAGTTCAGAGAGATGAAGGACAGGGAAGCCTGCTGTGCTGCAGTCCATGGGGTCACAAAGAGTCGGACATGACTTATCGACTGAACAACAAGATGGCATAGGCTACCGTGGGCTATGCTGGACTGCCCAGATGGAATAAAAACCTTGCGAACTACAGTTCCGCCATTGGACAAAGATTTAATTTCAGTCTGTTGTTTGGGCAAACTTAAACAGGGAAATGTAGTCAGGGCCACACCTCAGCCTTAAAACTTAGATTGGAAGAGGAAGATAGAGAGGCTTTGCCTAATACTTTTAAACAGCTTTATTGAGATGATTTTTTAAAAGATTTATTTATGGCTATTCTGAGTCTTCATTGCTGCCCACCGGCTTTCAATAGTTGCAGTGAGCAGGGGCTACTCTTCCTTGCAGGTGCGCAGGTTTCTCATTGCTTGTTGTGGAACAGTTTATAGAGCACAGGCTCAGTTGCTCAGTGGCCTGTGGGATCTTCCTAGACCAGGGATCCAACCCTTGTCCCCTGCACTGGCAGTCAGATTTTTAACGAATATACCACCACCAGAGATAATTTACCCTATGGAGATAATTTACACACTGTAAAACTGACTTGTTTTGAGAGTACGATGATTAGTAAAAATATAGCCCAGCCATCAGAATAACCAGTCTTGGACCAATTTCATCACACTGGAAGATCCCTACTGCTTGGCTGCGGTGGATTCCCGCCTATTCTTAGCCACAGCCAGTCTGCCTAATTAGTGTACTTTACACTAATTAGAAATGACCTTAGAGACCCCAAATAACCCTTAAGAGGAAGCCAGGACTGGACTCCCAACAAATGTGAAATTGGGCCATATATGTACATTTTGATCAGTGCACCAAATATATCCAGGCTGGGTCTGTGAGAAATTTCTCCATTCAGCCACTACATAAAGCACAGTTGGCTGCCCTACGTGGGGCTTATTATTGAAAATGAAGCAAAAGCAGTAAGCGGGCGCCTCTATACATCGCACGCCTGTATCTGCGTAGGAGGTGACCACACACCCTATGTCGGGATGCGAAGAATGAAGCGTTCCCAGGACAGGGGACCAGTCGGTGTCGTTCGCATCTGCGCAGCCTGGCGAGTGCCTACAAACGCCTAACCGTAACCCCCTGCTCGAGACCTGCCGGTTCTGCTGTTGAGGTACCGCCGTCTCGGACCTGAGCGTCCAACCGTGACACTCAGAGAGCCTGTAGGTAACGCCTCACCCGCCTCGCTTTAGCGCACGAGAGTGCACACGGAGCACGAAAACAGGCCTTGCGCCAGCGCCTCCAGGGAAGCGGCTCTTTCCGTTGGTCACGCCCCCCAGTTTACAGGTCGAGTCTCCTTGGTCCGGGAAGGGCTTAGTCCCGCCCCTTCGAGTCGACGCCAGTAGCCACGTACCACGTTTCTACGTGTCTCGAGCCTGAAAGCGGAAGTTACGCAAAAGACTCGCGAGGGAAGCGGCGGGCCTGAAAGGATACTGGCCTCTGGAGGAAAGTGGGCGGGCAGACGGCATTGGAAAGCGCCGGAAGTGGTCGTGCAGAGGAGGGGTGGGAGAGAGGCTGGCCAGACAGATCATTAGGCTGTTGCTGGTCGCCTCGGTAAGGCGCGCTTTCCCTCCTCTCCGAGAGGCTGGCCCAGTCCTCCTCCTCGACCAGAATGGACTTTAGGGAAATTCTCCTGATAGCTTCCAAAGCGCAGGGTGTCAACAACGTGCCGGTAAGTATCAGCCGGGGCGCGACTATAGGAGATCCTGGTCTTCAAGTTCCGAGTGTGTGGTCCTTGGAACTTCCAGGAATCAGCACATCGGCTCCAGGAGAAGAAAGATCTGGACGCCGTATTTTTTCTTTTTTTACTTTTGGACATGTACTTCTGGGTACAGGGGGGTGAAGTTACTGGGGGCTTGAGATAAGCAAGCGAGTGCGTGCTGACGAGCGGATTTGGTTTGTTTCGGCTTAGTTACCCCTACAACTTGAACTTTGCGTTTAGGGTATTTTAGAGTTGCGTGAAAGCTGGAGAGTAGAGCCGTGCCTGGCACGTAGTGAAATCTAATGCTCGTAGTTTCTAGCTTCGGCATAAACTTCAACCCAGAGGTTGGGGAGTTCAGGAGTATTAGGGACTTGGCCTGATAGTTTTTGAGCTGATTTTCCGCTGATCTTTGAGTCAAACGTTTTGTGATTTCCCGAACAAGTTTTTTAACTTGTGTCCCCCACCCACTCAGCCAACCAGGTGATTGAATTATCACCTCCCTAGGAAGGGAGTGTGAGTGGATTCCACGAAATTTTGGCCAACAGAATGAGAGAAATAGTTTCAGCTTCCGTTTACCTGTGGTCTTCCAGATTTGTTGTTTGAAATCTAGGTCCCATTTACCCTGTGAAGTTCGCTAATTCGCTGAGCGGTGTAAGACTTCAGTAGCTACATGCGGTAGTGGTGGTGAGGGCCTGGTTTGCGAGGGTGTAGCTGTTTTGCATAAACTAATCATTTCGGGATCCTCAGATGGTACCACAGCCCCAGCTGTAAACCGATAAATTGCATTGTGATACCTGCGGTTTGAGCGACGAGGTGTGGAGCTCAAACGGCGCTCTTTTTAAGTCAGTTCAACTAGATCTTACTGAGCTCTCATCATGTGTTCTGCATTTCTTAGATTTTTGTATACTTGCAATATTTTTTTTCCTCTCCTGCGCTCATTCTTTTACTCTTTTGAAGATATTGATGTAAAAATAACTGGTAAATAAAACCTATATTGATCAGTTTATTATATGTATTCGCATCCCATCTCAAATACTCTGAATGATCTTGAAGTTATGAAACCTTGAAAGAATTATTTTCTGCCTCTGTAAATTTCCTATGCGAGTCAATATTGGATCTAGTAGCATTTATCTTTGCATAATTGGGTCCATATTTCTTTCTACATCCTCCTCAATTTCCGTGGAGGTCAAAGAAAGATAATACTTGCCCTGAGGCCCAGGACTATCCTGTGGAAGAATCAGAACCAAGTTAGTTGTTTCTTCTAAAAACCAAAGATCGCTGACAGAGAAGTACATATTTCTAGAGTGGGAGATTTAAAATTATGTCTGTATTTCAGAATGTATACATTATTGATCTATGATTGGAATAACAAAGATTGGAAGCAGAAAGGAAAATGGGTGAATTGGTGAGGTCATTTAAAATTTAATAGATGAATATAGGCATATACTTCATGAAAGTATGTTTTTCCCTCCGACTCACCCCAAAAGCTAGTAAGCCTGGAGGTTTCATTTAGTTATCAGCACTATAATCCTTATCTTTTTACTTCAGATGAAAGTAAAACACAAAAGAAATTATTGAGGAATAGAGCAAGATTGTATTAAATTTCATCCATGATCTTAAGTCATCTGATTATTTTAAGTTATTTTCTTTATCAGCTCCAAGTGAAGCCTTTTAGCTCACGCTATGAGTTCTGAAATCTAACATATTGCACAGTGTGAGAGTACTACAAAGCAAGTGTCCTTATAAACCAACATCCAAGTCAAACAGCATTACAATACACACACACCACACACACCACACACGCACACACCACACACACACGCACACACACCCTGCTTCACAAATACTGAGTTATCCATCCTTCTCTAGGGCTTGGTTTGTATTTCTCTTTTAGCCATCTTTGTCCCCACCTTCCATTTGGATCGTATCATAGTTGACTTTCAATTTCAGTCATCAAGTTCCTTTTTCACACCTTTGTTACAGAAAGGAAATAAACTGGCGTTGATTAGACTAAAATCCAAGGGAGGCTAAAATCTGAAACACCTGTACAGTCACTTTGAACTCTTTATTTAAAGAAATGTCTACTATATCTGACTTGAAAAGCAATGAACAGTTCCCATTTGGGGCAGCTTTCTTTCATATTGTTTCTTTTTAAGAGAAATAGTTATCTGTAAAAGATTTTGGTTAAAACCAAAGGAGGATTGCATCATGCCTAGAAATACCAGGCGTGCTGTCTTTTCCCAGTGGAAAACTGAATACAAAAAACCCCCACAGCTGATCAAGGTGATGTAACCAGTCACTGTTATTAGCTTTGTTTATAAATAAAGGAGAAAAGATATTTTTGGTAACTTTACCCTTAATATTTTTCTCACTGAGTTCCTCTAGCAAAAGCAGGTTTCAAGTAACTATAATTGATGTCTTGTGGTGCACAAAGCAAGATACATGGTTTTTCTCACAGTCAGACTGAAAACTGTCCCAGGCAAGATGCTGTAACTGTGGTGTGACCCTCAAATCAGAAAGTAAAGAGGAAGCCTTCATATGGTATTAGAGATACAAGGATTTGGGGGTCTGTGGACCCTTGAGGTGAACAGTAAAATGAGTCAGTTTTCCATATACATTTGTCCACTCTTTTTTAGATTCTTTTCCCATATAGGTCATTACAGAGTACTGAGTAGAGTTGCCTCTGCTGTATATGCATGCTTAGTCACTCAGCCGTGCTGGACTTTTTGTGACCCCATGAGCCTTCCAGGCTCCTCTTTTCATGAGGTTCTCCAGACAGATACTGGAGTGGGTTGCTATTCCCTTCTCCAGGGGATCTTCCTGACCTATAGATTGAACCTGGGTCTCCTGCATTGCAGGTGGATTCTATACCGTCTGAGCCACCAGGAAAGCCTGTGCAATACAGTAGGTCTTTATTATCAATTTTATGTATAGTAGTGTATATATTTCAGCCCCAGTCATCCAGTTTATCCCTCTTCCCCATTCCCTCTGGTAACCATCAGTTTGTTTTTTACATTTGTGACTATTGCTGTTTTGTAAATAAGTTCATTTGTACCATTTTTTTAGATTCCACATTTATCATATATTTGTCTTTCTCTGTCTTGACTTCACTCAGTATGATAATCTCTAGGTCCATCCATGTTACTGCAAATGGCATTATTTCATTCTTTTTATGGCTAAGTAATACTCCGTTGTATCCAGTCCTCCTCTATCCACTTCCCTGTCGGTGGATACTTAGGTTGCTTCCATGTATCTTGGCTGTGGTAAATAGTGCTGCAGGGAACACTGGGTGCATGTATCTTTTTTTTGCATGTTATCTTTTGAATAATGGTTTTCTCTGGATATATGCCCGAGGAGTGGGATTGCTGGATCATATGGTAGGTAGTTCTATATTTAGTTTTTTTAAGGAACCTCCATACTGTTCTCCATAATGATTGTACCAATTTACTTTCTTATCAGCAGTGTAACAGGGTTGCCCTTTCTCCATACCCTCTCCAGTATTTATTGTTTATAGATTTTTTGATTATGGCCATTCTGACGGCTATGAGGTGATACGTGATTGTAGTTTTGATTTGCATTTCTCTAATAATTAGTGCTGTTGAGCATCTTTTCATGTGCTTTTTGTCCATCTGTAATATTGCCCCATGGAGATTCTGTTCTCTTTCCCATCACTACCTAGGCAATCTCTTTATGAATAGTAAGGATAATAACAACAGCAATTAGCATTTATAATGCTTACTTTGTGCCAGGCACTGTTCTAAGCACTTTCTATATATTAATTAGTTTAATCATCATAGTAACCATATAAGGAAGGTTGTTTTACAGATAAGGAAACTGAGGTTCAGGGAGACGAAGAAACGTTTCCAAAGTCACACAGCTAATAAGTGGCAGGGCTAGTAATGGCAGAGCAGAGAATCTAGTCCAGGCAAAGTGGCTGCAGAGTTCTTTCTTAATCATGACCCTGTGTTGAAAGAGGAGAGTCTATTGGAAATGGGGTGATGAGGAAGGTTGTCATCTATAAAGCCTGAATCCATCTAGTTCCCTACCCCCAACTCCAACCCAGTAGAGCCTTAGGCAGCAACCCCGTTGTTTTTTTGATGACACTTCTCACTGTACAGTAAAGTCTGATGGGAGAGAAATTTAAAGGCTAAACTAACAGCATTTGAAAACTGGCGAATAGAGATTTACAGGCTGTTTGGGAGAGTGCCAGCATGGTTAACAGAAATAGAATCTGAGATTGGGGGAAGGTTCTGTGATGGACTTGTTTGGAGTAATGGCATTGGCTAGGCAGCAGGTGGAAGTTAAGGAGGGGCATGTAAGAATGAAGTTAGAGCTAGAGATGAAAGTGTTGGGATTAAGTTAGAAGTGAGGCACATTGTAATAGGAAAACTCTTGCCCCAGAGTCAGGAGATCTAGATTCTAATTCAGTCTTTGCTACAAATGGTATGAGTGATAGCCAGTAAATATACAGTTATCCTTTTTGGGCCATTTCTAACATGAGGTTGAACTAGAGACTCTGAGGTATCCATCTGATACTATACTTTATAATCAGGTATAGTTTTATAAACAGTAATAGTAAAATTTATATTTGACCTCTTAGCAGTCTTGAATAGCATGCTTTTTGGTGGTTTTATTTTCACTCTCTTAGCCACCCAGCTAAGCAAGCCTAATGCATATCAGTGGTTTTCCAGGCTGCATTCATTCCTTGACTTCGATGTATTGAGAGGATTGTAGAAGTTGTATAGTCATTAAAGTTAAGGATATATCCTTTGAGTATTTCTAACTCTGATTTCTAACCAATGATAAATCTCTATATAAAAGCATCAGAATATTTATTTTCTACAGTTACAACAATATATTATCTCTCGAGTAAAGAAGAACTTTCAAGAAGGAATTGCTGTTGATTCCTATATGTTAATAACATATTTGGTGAACATGTATTTCCACATTGAAAACTCCTGATTTTCTTAATCTGACTGTGACAGTATGGTTTCAGTGCAAGGAACACGTATGTTTAAAGTGACTTAATGTTTTCTAGGTCTCTTGGCTTCAGAATCACAAATCTTGGCAGAATCTCTGATACTGCATTTAGATGGCATAAGCTTCACTGTTGTGGATCATTCACTGGGGCCCAGCGGAATGACTGAGTTGGCCTGCAGTGTAATAAAATGGATACTCTTAGGATAAAAGAAACTCTTGTCCAGCTGCTTTTCATGAAGCTCAGACAATGAAACAGCCTGGTGCCTTGAATCAGATTCAGAATTGATGGGTACATCTTGATGTGTTGCCGCTAGAGCTAAATGTGACCATCTGATGTGGGAGAAAGTGCCAAATAGTTCTCCTGCTTTATTAAATGGCATACAGTGTAATCCCAGCCTGAAGCTTTCTTTTAAATACGTGGTTTTCTGCTGGGCGCCCCATGATGGGGAAGGAAACTGTCTAATAAAATGTTCTATTATAGGAAATCTTCTAATACCAGGGTCTGACTGCAACCCCTTTTTCAAAAGTCTAGCCAGCTCAATGTTAAGAAGGTCTATAGTGATAGACCCAAGAGAAAGGAAAGCATTCATTCACAGGAAACTTTGTATACATATGTTCACAGAGCCTTATTCATAATAGCGAAAAAGCAGAAACAATCTACATATCCATTAACTGATGATTAGATAAATGTGGTATAATCCATATAATGAAATATTCATCCAGAAAAGGTGTGAAGTACTGACACATGTTACAGCATGAACTTTTAGAACATTAAGTGAAAGTGGTAAGATATTAATACAAAGGACCACGGCAGCAGTTAGGGTCTCCAGAAAGACAGAACCAGTAGGATCTGTTTTAGGAAATTGGCTCACATAATTGTGGGGACTGGCAAGTCTGAAATTTGTAGGACAGGCTGGAAACTCAGGCTGGAGTTAATACTGTAGTCCGTCAGGAATGGGATGTGAATAAGGTTTGCCATCTAGAAAACCTGAATCCGTCTCTCTACTCCAGCCTACCAAAGCCTTGGGCAGGAACGTATATTTTGTGATGACACTTCTCAGTGTCCAGTGAAGTCTGATGGGATAGAGTTGCTCATAGAAATTCTGGAGCAGATGGAGAAAAAAAAGTTTTTTGAATCGGAAAATCTTAGATACTTTGAATAATCACTTATCTATATAGTATCTATGGCTTCTAGATTTTATTTTATGATGCATTATCAATCACTATGTGTATACACTGGGTGCATGATTTCATTTATATGAAGTGTCCAGAATTGGCAAATCCACAGAAGCAGAAAGAACATTAGTGGCTGCCAAGGCCATAGTGAGGGGAATGGGGAATGACTGCTGAAGGGTAAGGGATTTCTTTTGGGGAAGGTGAAAATGCTCTGGAAATATCTAGTGGTGATGGTTGTACAACTCTGGGAATATACTCGCACACACTAAATGGGTGGGTTTTATGGTTTGTGAATTGTATCCCATTAAAAATGTATTAAAAAGATCACTGTCTCTGGAGGCCTAGCCCCCCTTTTTTTTCCTGCCTCAAATTTCTACATTTTGATCTAAATTTTGCCTAAGAGAATATTTTAATAGTCTCCTGGTATCTGCCTTTGAGTGCATCAAGCTACAGAGGATGTAAGAAGCTATTAATTATGACTCAGCTCAAGTCAGTAAATAAGATCAAGTCTCATCAAGTAGGACCTTGTCCTACTTAAATTGTTTCCCAGCAGACCCACAAAATAAGACATTTTATAGATTTATTGAATTCCTTCTCCATCATAGGGACAGGACAAGGACAGCAAAATTGTTGAGTTAAATGTGAGGCCAGCTTAGTAAGTATCCTTAAGGATTGGAGGTCTTTTTTTAAACAAAGCTGAATTTGAAATTGGCATGTGAATTGATGAAAATAGGTGTATACTTGGAAAAAAGCTAAGTGTAGCGTTGGTATTCTCCGCTGAGTGAATCCGAGCTCCTGACCCCGCCTCGCTGCTCTCTTGTGTTCACCTTTCCTGTGTTCATGCTCCTCCGCTGGTGTTTCCCAGAGTGCAGTACACATAGCTCTTGCTGTCACCATGGTTTTAGGGGACTCATAAATACTTTTTATTCTCATAGATGCATATTTTTAAAATGGTATTTTGATGGAATTTGGGAAGATATAACTAGCCTTTCAAGCCTGTCATTTCATGAGTATTATTGCTTGAGGTAAAGGTGCAATAATAAGTCTTGGTGTTCAATCTACATATTTTCTTAAAATTAGTAAATAATAATACAGTTGGCATACTAAAAGGGCAAAAATCATGCCAGTGATATGGGAGTGACTGAAGCTTACTAAACACGGTATTATACTATATCCCATTGACACTATTTTTCTCTTTTGGTGTCTGTATTTAGTCAAGAATACATAACCTACTACCTACCTATTTAAGTGCCAGGTTAGGAAGAAAGATATAGACCTTGAAATCAAATTAGGAAGTGCTCACTTGCTCACTTGAAATACCTAGATAACAAACTAATCCTATTTTAAATAATTAACATTAAGATTGGTATTTTGGGGCAGGGGGAGCCCTGTATTAAGCTTCGATTTGGCAGGTGAATCGGGGCTATATAGTTGGCAGGGAGAGAGATACTTGGAGCTTTGGCAGCACAAATGCACCCTTCTTCTTCTCATATATCTACCTGATGTGAGTGTGCGCCTCTGCTTATGAGTTTGTGTCTTATGCAACTTGAATCATCTTCACAGTAGCCCTTCTGTTAAGAAAATGTGTGTTTCCTATGAATAAGGCCTATGTTTGAGGTTCTTGTAACCACGACAGATTTTATGTCTATATAATTAGGTAAGCAGTATTCTCTTTCTCCTATCTTCCTTTCCCTCTCCTTTTCTCCCTTAAACATTGGGCCCCAATCCACTATGGAAAGGGCCTGCAACTAAATTTACAAAGAGAGGGACTTGCTAAAGAATTTCACTGTGGCAGCCAAGGTGACTGGGAAAGGAATCTGGATGCTCTCTTGGGATTTCTCTGTGTGAGGGACGTGTCAGGTCTCAAGCATTGCCATCACTCAGGATTTTCAGGTAGGATTAGGGCCTGCTTTCTTGGCCAGCTGCTTCATGGGTAGACTAACTTAGCTGGAACTTCCAGCCTGTTTCAAGATGCCTTCTGTTTGGCAGCTGTATAGTAAGCAGGAGTCCTTTGGCTTTCCTCCAGGAATTTCATACACATTTTGGGAGTCACTTTTTTGGTTCCTTAGTAGCTCAATTTGTTCTCATAGGTTAACGTTTCTTTTTAAACTAGCACAGCAACAAGGTTGAGTGGATAAGAACGTCATCTGCCTAAGATGAAAGAAGGGCATTAAAAAATTCTTATTTCCTAGCCCGTAAGTTTAATGTGAAATGGTCCTAGAGAGTAATCATCCTGGTATGAGTTATTAGCTCTGTTTAATTATACTTCTCTAATGATTATTCTAGTTTTAGTCATTTCCCAGTGCAATTGCATAAAAATCAAAGACCAGAGAAATACCATCTGTTCCAGGATGATGTTAGTACCTTGGGTGATCTGGAAACTTGTCTGAAAGGATTTGTGTGGAGAATTAATATTTAATGAACATAGAGCTACACTTAAAGGTTATAGAGACTGGGACCCTTCTTGCTGCTTCGATTTCTTTGAAATGCCTTTTAGCTATGGTTTGCCACCTCCTTTGCCTGAGATCACAGTAGGATCTCGGTATTTAATGTTGTAGGCAAGATAACCAGTGTAGCAGCTGAAAACCACCTGGAGTTGGGTATGCAGGAGGAAAACAGTTGTGGTAGTTTTTTCTACTATGGACTTGGAAACTTCAGAAGAAGGATACTCTTTTAAATCAGAATTCTAGAACAGTCTTTTTTAGTGGTGATTTTTTTCAATTCCCCCAGTCCAGGTACCTTTTTGGGAAAATAGCTTGAAAATGGTGTTTCTGTGAGTTGTTCATTTATGTATTGTTCAAGATGTTTAAAGAAACTCTACACCTGGAAACAGGCATATATAATCATTTTTAGCCTGAAATTTTATAGCTGAGCTTTCATGAGGGTTATGTGGTCTCTTAATTATTCAGAATAGGTTTTTTAGTCAACATTTAGACCTTTCTATTGTTTCAAAGTTAATTTTGTGTAACTCTTACTCTTTTTATTTTTAGAAAAGATACAGTTTGGCAGTGGGACCTCCCAAAAAAGACCCAAAAGTTAAGGGTGTCCAGTCAGCAGCTGTCCAGGCTTTTCTCAGAAGGAAAGAAGAGGAGCTCAGACGAAAAGGTATGAATCTATAGCCTTATTCTCAGTTGTAAAGTCTTCTGTCTTCACAGCTGGCTTGTAACTAACCAAGGGATGCTTGTAATATCCTAAGCGGCTAATGGATTTGTTGTGTATGTGTCTGAGTCAGCTGTATTTGTAGCATTATGTATGTTCTTATGTTGGTCATTTGTATAGATGTTTTCTTTTATTTCCTCTTCAAAATTAAAAGCTTTTTAGGAATAGTGACCATATCTTCTAGTTGATCATATTAGCAACTCCAGTAAGAATTCCATTCTTTTACCTTGGTTCTTTTTTTTTCTTTGTACTTTTAATTGATGTGTAGTTGATTTACAATGTTGTATCAATCTCTGCTGTGCAGCAAAGTGACTCAGTTATACACATATAGACATTTAAAAAATATTCTTTTCCGCTGTTGTTGTTTTTTGTTTGTTTATTTTTGTGGGTTTTTTTCCTTTCTTTCTTTTTTTTTTTTGCCTGTACTGTACAGCCTGTGTAATCTTAGTTTCCCAACCAGGAATTAAATCTGGGACCACAGCAGTGAAAGTGCTGAGTCCTAACCACCAGACCACAGGAAACTCCCTCTTAACCTTAGTTTTGAGTCTGTTTCTACCTACTTTGTATTTTAATTTTTTTAAATATACAGAGTACCATCTCAAAGATTAAAAACAGGGATAGTTTTTGAAAACCAGTAAGCTCAAGCAGTAGTTTTACTTCATGCAAATGACAAGGAAACTGATTCAGTAAGTTTGAGTATCCATTGACTCATAATTAATGACTATTAAGTGGGTACTAATATTCTCTTAACTTGGCATATTTATTTAGTATGAACTATTTTCTGTATTTAAGCTAAAAGCCAAGACTCTCCCTTGCTTAGTCATATAGAAAAACCCATATGTGATCCACTCATTGTGTAAAGATGACTCATTGATACTTGTTTGAATGACTTCCTCATTTGATTCTTAGAAGTTTTCAAATTTCTTCAAACCGTAGCTTGAATGTTGCTTGGTTTTGGCTACCTACTGATTTCAGATAAATGTACAGTTTTATCAAGACCTTGAAATAATGTGTTGTTTTGTCTTTTTCAGCCTTAGAAGAGAAGAGGAGAAAGGAAGAACTAGTGAAAAAGCGAATTGAGCTAAAACATGACAAGAAAGCAAGAGCTATGGCGAAGAGGACAAAGGATAATTTCCACGGTTACAATGGGATTCCTGTTGAGGAAAAGTCAAGGAAGAGGCAGGCAATGCAAAGTCACACTAGCCAGGGAACAGACCAAGAGTACGAGATGGAAGAAGAGGATGAATTCTTAGAATACAATCAAGCAGAGTCAGAGCAGGAGTACGAGGAAGAACAAGAACCTCCCAAAGTTGAAAGCAAACCAAAGGTCCCCCTTAAAAGTGCCCCACCAGTCATGAACTTCAATGATCTGCTCAGGCTGGCTGAGAAAAAGCAGTACGAGCCAGTGGAGATAAAGGTAGTGAAGAAGACGGAAGAGCGGCCCATGACTGCAGAAGAACTTAGGGAGCGAGAATTCCTTGAACGAAAGCGGAGGAAAAGGACACCTGAGACAGATGCAAGACTACCGCCAACCAGAAGAGTACCCTCTCAGAAAGAGGGTGTGGGCACAAAGCTTAGCAGAGGCTCTGGAGACACGCATCCTCCTTGCAAGGGTACTGTCCTTCCTCATCCTGAGAAGAAACCCAGACCCAGCCCAGCTGATGAGAAACGCCTGCATTTGTCTTCGTCCAAATCCGTGCCAGGGGAGAGGACCAAAGTAGCCCCTGGCAGTTGCTCCCAACCCTCGCTTCATGAGGGCCGTGATAGACCTGTTTTCAATGGGGCTGGAAAGCCCCACCCCAGCACCTATTCACCAAGTGTCCCAAAGACTTCTGCTAAAGGGCCTCAGAAATCTGCTACCGAGCACAAAGCCAAAAAATCTCCTCCCCATCCTAGCCATTCCAGGCCTGGACCCATGGCCACCCCACACAATAAGGCCAAGACTCCAGGTGTCAGGCCACCAGGCAGCAGCTCCAGCTCAGCCCCTGGGCGGCCTAGCACAGGGACTGCCCGGCCCACGGTTAGTTCTGGCCCCATGCCCAAGCGCCAGAATGGCAGCTCCAACTCAGGACCTGAGCGATCAGTCAGTGGAAACAGGAAGCCAACCAGTGACTTCAGTCCCTCAGGACGGACAGTCAGTGGTACAAGTGGCCTTGGTCGACCTGCCAGCAGCTCAGGTGGCCCTGGGCGACCTGTCAGTGGCTCCAGTGGTTCTGGGCGACCCGTGGGCAGCTCTGGGGGCCCTGGGCGGCCTGTAAGCAGTCCACATGACCATCGACGACCAGTGAGTGGCTCAGGCCCCCCTGGGCGGTCAATCAGTGGCCCTGGCCGGTCAGTCAGTGGCCCAGCTCCAGCTGGACGACCTGTCAGCAGTTCAGGCCCTGGTAGACCAGTGAGCAGCGTGGGACCCGGGCGAACAGTTAATACCTCAGGTCCCCCTCTGAAGCCCAAATGCACTGTTGTCTCAGAAACAATTTCTTCCAAGAATATAATCAGCCGACCCAGCAATGGACAGATGAATGGAATGAAGCCATCCTTATCTGGCTACAGATCTGGTAAGATTTCCCCTTATCCTAAAAGTATTTATTTGTCACTAGGAAATTGGAAAGAATGCTTTGTTTTACGGAACCAAAGATGCTGTGAATTCTGTGTGCTTTTAAATGTAGTCTTGTGTTGATAGAATCCTGATGTTTTGTCTGTCCTGTGCCAGAGAGTTCCTTTAGTAACTATGGCTTGGAAAAGTCTTTAGAAAGAAACTTATCTGGGCCCCTGTTTATTCACCTCTGTAATGTCTCCAACTGCAATAAGCTTAGCTATGGAATTTATATGATAGGATAAGTGTATATTGTATATGCCTTTTGTGGTTTGATAGGATAAGTATGTATTGTATATGCCTTTTGTGGTTCAGTGAATGAATTCATCTTTACCTCTTCATGAAGACTAAGTGCCTGTCTTCAGGGACTGGAGTGTATTTGTAAGCTTGAAGCCTTTTGGTGCATAACTGATTCCATCAAATACCGTTGAGCACCCATGATACGCCAGGGATGACTTCAGACTGTCCTTGTGTTTCTGTTCCTCAGAGTGGCCCTAAGCTACCAGTCCTTTAGGAATCTGCTGTCCCAAGGTATGGGATCATTGTTGGCACCTATTAACTGCTAGATCCTCGTATCTACACGGTAGTAAGGATTTGTTGAAGCACTTGTTAGACACCATGGAGAATATAAAAAGAAACAAAAGATGATATTCCACGTGTTAAACTTGCTACTTTCGTCAAAACATTGGTTCTCAACCAAGGCCAGTTTTGATCCCTGGTGAACATTTGGCAACATCTGGAGACCTGTTTGATTGACACAAGTGGGGATAGGCTGCTACTGCCATCTAGTAGATGGAGGCCACGGATGCTGTTAGCCTTCATTGTATGGGACAGCTTCCTCACAGCCAACAAACAGCTGACCCAAAATGTCAGTGCTGAAGTTAAGGAATTCTGAGCTAAGGAGACAAGCCGTGCATATTAAAAACAACTGTAGAACAACAAAGGGAGTGTCTATAATAAAGGACTAGAAAGCAGTTGTTCCAGATACTAGTCTATTGATCAGTGCCTGTCTTTTGCAAAATTTTAAATCAGTCTTTTGGCAAAATGACAAAAATAAGGTTGTGGTAAGTTTTTCCTTTTAGTCAGCCTTGCTCAGTTCAAACAGTGATCCATTTCTGAGACTTTCATACTCCACTGGACTTTTAAAAACTGTAATAGAATTATGATAATAAATAGTAGACTGTTATCTTTGGTGTCTCTTTTTGGCAAGATTAAAATTTGTGTTCCTTCAGTGATTTGTAACTTTTTTGTTTTTCTTTTTAAGAAATTTTACTAGTCTTTTAAATCCAAAAGAATAGAAACTACGAAGCTAGAAAAATGTAACAGTTCTGGTAAGCCTTGGGACAGACAGAAATTCTATTCCTTGTTGAGTACCATGAAGCAACAGAGAGGATTGTGGTAGTGAGTTCACACTGGGGCCAGCCTGCTGGCTCTGGTTTTTGAGGCTGCCATGTTAATGAGGTCTTAGTATCTCAGCTCGCATAGGACTTTGTTGGGACTATTACATTTTACTGCTCTTATAAATAATGGCCTTTCTATTCTTAGGTCCTCAAAGGCTTCCCTTTCCTAGTGGTTACAAAAGGCAGCGAGAATATGAAGAGGAGGAAGATGATGAAGAAGAATATGACTCTGAAATGGAAGACTTTATTGAAGATGAAGGAGAACCTCAGGAAGAAATATCCAAGCACATTAGAGAAATCTTTGGCTATGACCGAAAAAAGTAAGGATAAAGAAGATTTATTTATATTTATATATATATAAATATATTTATTTATTTATATTTATATGTGTGTGTGTGTGTGTGTGTATATATATATATATATATATACACTTTTATTTTGAATAATCCATTCTATGGGGAAAAAATAAACAATAGTAGAGGCATTGAATACAATTCTTAATTAGGAATCCTTCAATGATTGTTTAGATTTACTTTTTTGGCACTTAGTATTTAAGAATTAATGCAAAATTATGTAGTTGTATAAGGGCCAATAAGTATCCCTATTTAACTGTTGTCCTTATAAGACGTATATTTGATAAGAGTGAAGCAGCTTGGTATAGTAGACATGGCATGGCTTTGAAATCAGAAAACCATCCACAGAGCTATGTTGAAAGTCTGATCTGACACCTGCTTTTCTTTGGTGTAAAAGCTACGCAGAAGTATGGTGCCTGAACAGCACCATGGAACCAACAGCATTGACATCACTTGGGAACTTGTTAGAAATGCAGGCTTGCAGGCCCCAGCTTAGATCTAAATCCAGACTAGCTTTATAAGGTTCCCCAGTGGTTCACAGCAACCTTAAAGATTGAGAAGCACTGATGGAGAGGAAAAATCGGGGTTTAGATTAAAGTTCCACAGCTTACTAGCTGGATAAACTTGAGACAGTTAATTGGAAAGATTAGATGAGGTAACATACAGTTGACCTGCAACAGTGTGAGGGTTGGGGAAAATCCACGTGTAACTTCAGAGTCAGCCCTCTGTATGTATGATTCCTCTGTATACAAATTCCTCCCTCTCTGCGGTTCCATGTGTACAGATGCAACCAATTCTTGGGCCCTCCTGCAGCATGAAAAAGAAATCTTTGAGTAAGAGGACCCATGTAGTTCACACCCATGTTGTTCGAGGGCCAGCTGTACGTGTAAATTAGTCAGCACTTGCTTTCTCCTTTGATGTCACAGATATGAGAAATTAGAAGGGCTCATATAATTTATCTTTACTTCAGAAACTCCCCTTTACCCAACCTCTGCCCATCCTACTCCCTGCAAACAAGAAGGAATAATCCTAAATGTATGTTTGATTTAGTTATAAAGATGTTGGTTTTAAAAACAAGAAGATGTAGTTCTTTTGGAAAGTTGGGTTTTTTATTTTTTCCTAACAACTTTAATTTTTTCTTAACAGATACAAAGATGAAAGCGATTATGCCTTACGTTACATGGAGAGTAGTTGGAAGGAGCAGCAGAAAGAAGAAGCAAAGAGGTAAGTAAGCACAAGCTATACATGTGTGGAAATTCCTAAAAAATTCCTGTTCCCTGCTTCAGATGCATCCTTGGGAGCTGGGGCTTTGGGCCACTCAGTTTAAATTCCAATCCTGCTTACTTGCTGTGGGCTTCAGACAAATTAGCCTTTTAAATCTGCTTTCCCATTTGTAAGCTGGGAATGTACTGTTTTTCCTCACTGAGGATTCAGATCATGTGTGCATGTTGCGCTGTGCACCGCCGCACCCGTGTAGGCACACAGTAAATGCTAGAGCTCCCCAGATCCCACTGTTGCATGTTGTTCTTTTTCTTTTCCCATCCTTAATTCCCTGTCCACTTGAGATACATCACAGTCTTGCTGACCTTTACTGCCACTGACCTCAAGGACCCGATGAGGGATATTCTATTCCTGATGTTGGATTCCTGTTTGGCTATCAAACAAATAATCATTTCTTGTGTAGGGGTAACAAGTGATTACTTCATTTATAGTGTTAACTTGGTGAAATAATTCACCTCATTCTCAACCCAGATATTAAACCTCTCTCTTCCTCTTGCCCTCTGTCCTCTAAGTAGATAAAATAGCAAACTAGAGTGTTGGGAAGAGACAAGAATAGAATCTTATTTATTGCATAAATGTTTCTTGTTCTTTATTTTTTAAAGCTGATGAGATAATTTATACTTATTAGTGTAATGGGAATATTCAGGTGTTTTCTGTTGAGTTGTATGTAAGATCTTTTTCCCACTATAACTTGAGGCAGAGGCCCCTGGTAAAAAAATATTCCTGCTTAGTCTTGTTTTCACTGGTAAAGTCTTGAGGCCTTTTTAGTGCATCAGCGCATTCCATGTAAGCTCCCAGTTGAAATTTCAGTCTTGCTTTTTAACAAATGTGATAATTTCATGTATATTGACAAATACCTGCTTTTTTTCCTGACAGCTTAAGATTAGGTATGCAAGAAGATTTAGAGGAAATGAGACGTGAAGAAGAAGAAATGAGACGTCGAAAGGCCAAAAAGCTGAAGAAGCGTTAGCTGCTGCTTGTATTTTTGTGAACTTCTGAAGACTGCTGCAAGGAAGTCCTGCCTTCAGACTGAAGAAGCCCCTTATCATTTTAGAATTCTAGTTGGGTACTCAAGGAGAAGGAATGCATACTGTCATCTATCTATAGGCTGTCGTTAGAGCATAAAGTATTTTCACATACTTTGCAGGGTGAAATCGTAATGCAGATGACATAATGCCCAGTGAGTGCTCTTACGAAGTTAGCTATTCACAGGAGCCAGCCTTGATCCTCATGAGCTATGCACTCTCATGTGGGGCCGCTCACAATTCAGCCAATCTTGTATTATTCCTTTGCTACTCTAAAAAGGAAAAGAAAGGATTGCTCCTTTACTTCCATAATTCTGCTGATGCGTGAGTACGGCGCTGCCTGGCTCCCAATCAGATTTGTCTTTTGATGAGGAACCTGGCCCTTCCAGGAATGCTGCCAGCAATAAAGTGACCAGTCCTAATCTCTGTGTTTGGATTGAGAACTTGAAAATGTAGAGTAGGTGTTATAATTATATGGATGTCATTTCTGTGACTTTGAAAGTAAAAAGTAGAATAAATTGTATTCTGCATTATTCACGGATTGGATGCTGAGCATTCTTATTCACTAATTTAGGTGATTAGGCAATGAACAGAATTTTCCAAGTTAAAATACAAGTTATGCCATTTTTGTTTAAGAATATTCTCTTCCAGATTTTACTTTCAGATTTACTGTTTTGTTGGTGTAAAATAGACAAGGTCACTGTGCTGTTTGATTTTTATCTAAAAATTTCATTTTTATATTGAAGAAAAAACTTACTTTATTCAAACATTAGATTTGGAAGAGTTATAGTTTCAAACGTAAGGAAGTGACATGTGAGGCTCCCTTCCGCCTCATTCCACTCCCCATTGTAAGGATATGTTGGAATTCAAGGTGCCCTTTACCTTTTTGTGTTAATGACTCTATTTTTATCTTAAATTCTTTAGCGATTAATGGTAAAAAACCAAAAACTAAATTCATGTGTATCAAGGCCACCACTTTCTCTTTTTGCCCATGTTGCACTTTTATTTCAAACTATGCACTGTGAAGAGATTTTATCCCAGGTAGAAGAGGATGTTCCCTGTTCCTGTGCCTACTAGGCTGTGGAACATCTTCATTCTTACCTTTCTTCAAGTCGTATCTGTAGACTTGTTATATCTCTTAAGCCTCAAGTCCAAACAATTCCAATCAGGCTGACCTAGGTTCTGGCTGGAGAGAAGCCAAGTCTCAAGGAAGGTCAGCAATAGAAAATGAGGTGTGATGACGCCAGAGAGAATGTGTCCCTGACTCTGAGTGGAGGACTGGGGATAATGGGACATAAGCTTGTAGAAAATTCTATAATAAACCTTGTGGCTGTCCTAAGCCATCCGTCAGTGGGATCAGGAAGTAGGAGAGGTTATCCTACAAGAAGACTTACTCTTCAAAAGATCTGAAAGTTGTTTTTGTGTATTCTTTTTTATCTATAGAGCTTGCTTTTTCTCTACAATGGGGTGTTATAGATAACCACTATTAATGATCACATATAACTGTTAAAACACTGGTGGCAGAAAAGCCTGTAGACTGCCTCTCACCTATCTCAAATACCTTTAATGATTCAAGAGTAGTGTGATATTCCGTGTAATAAAACAGGTTTGGAACATTATTTCCTTTGCCGTCCCTTATGTGATTTTTTTTTCCGCTTCACAAGTTTGCTTGAATATAATATACATTTTAATATTCAAACTCTGAAATATGTAATTACAATCAAGTGCTTGTCATAGCTGAAAGATTTCTGGTGGCTTAAAGCTTACTAGCACTTTACTCAATGATATTGTGCAGTTACTTGTACAGAAAGGCACCATTATGCTAGCTGAAATTTACAGAACTTGGTAGAAAAGGTCCTTATGTGTAATCACTCGGGTTGCATTCTGCTATGATACAGATGTTGATTTCAGTTTTCCTCAGCATCAACATTATAAAAGAGCACTTCTGTATGTAGCTCATGAAAAAAAAAAAAAGGTTCTGAATCTTTTAATCTTGGCCTTGTTCCAAATCCTGTCTTCCACTTTGTTCTGTAACTCCTGACCACTCTTAAACAGCTCACAAATCTTTAAAGAAACTGGAATAGGCTGTTATTTTATCAAGGTTTACAGATTAAGTGCTTGATTTTTAATGTATCTATCCTCTTTTGATTTTCAGATTTTATTAATATTTGAAGATGTGCCTTTTATTGGGTAATGTTAAGTCATGAATGTAGTAATGTTATTTCAGTATTGTAATAATGTTACATGATCATGGATGCAGCATTCTCAAACACGATGTGAAGGGAAAGTAGTTTTCATAAAACTCAGTAGAGCTCTGATTGCACAGTCCCACTTGCTTTACACGTTGCTGTTAAAGCAGGGGGCACTTTTTCTTTAAAAGCTACTTTCAGAACTTGTCTTTGTATTTTCTCTAAACTACAAATGCAATTAATGTCCATTTGGAGGCCAGGGTACCACATGTCACAGGCAGCCTTACATGTGTGCCGTGAGAAGATTCAAAGACTGTTATCAAGAAAGTCTATGGGAACTCGAAATTTCATTTTTTAATGTAATCCCTAAGATCTTCTCCAAGAAATAAATTACTGTTTTGTATTTTATAATTTAAAAGCAGCTATTAGTACACTTCTGAGATATAACAGGAGACCAAAACATGTTTGGTAAGAGAATAAATATATAGAGACTGGTTATTTTATTTTCAATGTGCTGAATATATTAGACTACTATTTATTTTGTGAGTGGATGTGATGAAATATTCAGGTGTTAGTGTATGATTAAGAGTGGGATATAGACTTCTTTGAAGTTATTAAATCCATGTCTTTTACATAATGGACAAATCAAGTTTAAAGAAACATTTACATAGCATAGCTTGTTTTCTGGTGCTGTTGACCTGCAAGAGAATCTACTTTTGCATATACAGATAAAAGTTTTGCAATTATGTATAAAAGAAATTGTAGGCATTAAAAATATTTTATTGATATTTTCACTGGTTTGCATTTATTTAACAAAACTCATATTCCTTATTTCATCACCCTGAATATTATTCCAGCTAGAAACCCCAGCAGACTCATCAGACTTAGAGATGGGTTTACGTCCTTACACACACACACACACACACACACTCACACCTCTGTTCCTTCTCCCTTACACATTCTTGTCCGCTCAGCCCCTGCTACTGACACCTCTTCCCTCTCACCCCACCAGCTTAGAGAACTATTCTGGTATCAGACATACAAGTTAGGAGAACAGTTTGGAGATACAGTCAGGGAACAAGGGAAGAACTGGGTATATAGCACCTCTTTTCAAGAAATTGAGCAGTTCCGATCCCCTATAATAAAAAGCCTGAGATAGCTGGGAAGATGAGTCCTTAGGAATAGATGAGGCAAGTGGGTGCAGCCATGCATCCAGAGAACGTATGCACGCAGTGTAATGTGTTGACTCTAGGTCATACAAGTATAAAAGATACTAGTATCCTATTTCTGCATATAAATTTTGAATTGTTCTATTAAAAAGGGTAAGCCATTCAGTGCATAGAGGCACTTAAAAATACTTGAGCAAACATCTACTATGCTACTGCTAAGTCGCTTCAGTCGTGTCCGACTCTGTGTGACCACATAGACAGCAGCCCACCAGGCTCTGTCCCTGGGATTCTCCAGGCAAGAATACTGGAGTGGGTTGCCATTTCCTTCTCCAATGCATGAAAGTGAAAAGTGAAAGGGAAGTCGCTCAGTCGTGCCTAACTGTTCTCGACCCCATGGACTGCAGCCTACCAGGCTCCTCCATCCATGGGATTTTCCAGGCAAGAATACTGGAGTGGGGTGCCATTTCCTTCTCCAATGCACGAAAGTGAAAGTGAAGTCGCTCAGTCGTGCCTAACCGTTTGCGACCCCATGGACTGCAGCTTACCAGGCTCCTCTGTCCGTGGGATCCTCCAGGCAAGAGTACTGGAGTGGGGTGCCATTGCCTTCTCTGATACTATAGTCATTAACAAAATGCTGTCTATATAACCAAAAGATGTACTTTGTTGGAAAGGGTGCACTTTTGAACAATGAAACCATTAGTCATCCCCAAGCAACCATAGAATGGGAGCAGTTCCATGTAATTTAAAAATACTTGCTCCTTTTAGAGTTTCTTTCTCTTTTAGGGTCAGAAAGCTCAAACCACTTTTAGAGGGCTTATTAGGCATATCCTAGGGCTCAGATACCCAGATTAATATCACGAGTCGTATACACAAGAATGGGAACCTTTTCTGGGTCTCATGAACTCAAAACTGCATCCTTTTGAGGGCTGGGCAGTTAGCTTTTGTTTATACCCGTGCTGCCCGGCTCAGCAGTGGTCACTGCTAAAAGAAAAGGCAACTGCTGGGCTATTCAGGTGAGGAAGACATTTGAACCAAGGTGGTCAAGATCTTGGAAAACCCAGTCTCTCTTGGTCAGCTCTTTTCCTTGGCATGTAAGAGCATGCCAAGGAGAGGGCCTGGATCTAATCTCTGCTACACAGAACTGTGTGGGTTGGTAATGTACTTAAGGCTCCCAACTTCATTTTTGCCACTTTGTAAAAAGTGGCTAAGAAGGTTACTATAAGGATTAAAATGCCAAATAGTATCTAGCACCCAGTGTTAAAATCCCCTTTCCCCATATGGTGTAAGCTTTGGGTTCTTAATGACAGCTGTAAAAAGGCCACAGAGAGATAGCCCCACCCAGAGGACAGGCTTAAAGTTGCTGCAGTCTCTTAACTTTTTCCACCCCTGCTGGATCCTGGTCCTTGGACCCAGGAGAAAGGTATTATGTTGGAAACAGGTCTAAAGAGCTCTATGGAATTTCCTCAAGGGTACTGAATAGGGGGCAAAATTGAACTACGGATCTTAGTCTTAATGCCAGTCTTATGGATTATGAAACAGGGGACCCAATCCCTCCCATTCCCCCAACTATCCTCCCTGTTTTGTGCTAACAGAATACCATGTCTTCATTCATCTTTAAAAGTGTGGTAACGTTACATAAAATGTGACAAAATAATGTGCAATTACTTTATATGTGACACCATCAGGAACTGTACAGCTGGGTGGGAAAGCTTCAGAGCTGCATCACTTCGCCAGGATCATCTTTGCTTATTTCCACTGGGGTCTAGGGGGAGAAAAGGAGGTCAGGTGGGTCTTGACTAGTGTCGGCTAGGGTGTGGGGCTGCGGGAACTGCCCTCCTTCCCAAGGGTAGGCAGGGGTAGCCGTGTCCCGTTCTGCCTCACCTAATGCCTCTAAGCCCAGCTGCCACTGGCACTTAGCAGTGTGGGAGCACACAAGTAGTAAAGACAAACATCCAGGGTCTAACAGAAGAGAGGAAAGACATCTGCCAACAGGACAGTTTTACAACCCAGTGTTTATGTGATGAGGGACAGTTAAGCCTGGGTTGCTGATGTGGGCTAATTTAAGAAGGGAAATTGAAGACAGAGCATATGAAGTGTCCCTAAGTACGAGAACAGCTTTGACTCTGGGCCTGAAATATCTTTACCTCTGTATCTCCTGCTTTTTGTTTTTGGAAAGACACTAAAGAACTTAAGAGTAAAGACTCAGGAAAAGATGTATAAAAGATCACATGAAAGCCACAGGGAACTCTCTCAACTCTAAACAGATAGATACTGAATAACAATAGAAGTAGGTGTGCTAGAGTAACTTTTTTAAATAAAGAGAGTGTTTCTAAAGTTGGATTTTGGTGCTTGGTTCATGTATCCCAGGGAATACATTTTCAAAGTAGGAACAGAGAACAAAGCTGAAGGGCACACTTACCCCTCCTGGGGGATATTTGTATCCCTTCCACATTGTTCCTGCAATGAGAAGCATCCATAAGACAACAATCATTGCAGGGCTTCTTAGCTGGTGGTGGGTGCAGAGCGAAACAGGTGGTTCTGGAAGGTGTGGTGTTCTGTTCCGAGCCCTGGAAACTGGGCTGTCTTCATTCAAGACCAGATGGTGGATGGTCCAGCATGGTAGCTCCTGGCTGGGGAGCTTCGTGGTCTAGTTTGAACTGAAGTGGCTCACCATGGCTATCTGGGGGGCAGAGCTTGGACACCAATTGTGACATCAACTCTTGTGACCTTGAGGACCAGTCAGAGTGAGAAGGTATAGGACAGTTGGCCAGGGTGTCAGGTGTTTTGCAGCTAAAGAACTCTAAGTAGGAGGGCCCTGTTCTTTGGTGACTGTGTGGTTAGGATCTAGCTGGCATCTTATCTTTATTAACTCATCACCTGCCAAAAAGTTTGACTACCTATTTTATGCAATCAGATGCACAAGGCATTGCTGTGAACAAAACAACTCACTATGGATTAATGGGGAGGAGTGATTGGTTATGTACACTATAAGCACTTACTTAAATAACTTGAATAACTGTTGTTAGGCTACTCAAAAAAGAAAAGTCTTGCATTTTGAGAAATGGTACAGTTAAACCCTCATCATGCAGGGAAAGCCTCCTCTTGACTTTCCTGAGAAGGGAAGAGGAGGAAGATGGGCTATTCTGCTCATTTCATAGCTGGAGAAACTGAAGCACACACAATTTCAGTGGTTTGGTCAGGATCACACTGTGGCAGCGCCTCAAGCTAAATAGGCGCCCAGTGACTCCACGTGCAACGCCCCCCCCCCCCCGCCCCCCCTGCACAGGTCTGACTGTTGGGCTGATACTTTCATAGAAAATCTGGAGCATATGGCAAAAAAAAAAAAAAAAAAGAACCCCATCATGCCCTGCTCCTAGGATACCTAGGGCTGGGACTTGCTTGATACCCATGCCTTCTGGAGAAGCTTCCCAGAAAACCTGCTCCTGTAATTGCATATTATAATATTAAGACTCTTAAGAGTTAAGTTTCTTTAACAATGGGAACATCTTTGAAAAAACCAGTCTGAATGAAATGGGGTGGGATTCAAGAAACCCAGGAGATGGTTTGCTAAAAGGGCACTGTTACTAATGTTTCCTATAGACAGGCTGGTCAAGTGGAGTGAAGGAGAGAGGTCTTAAGTCCAGAGAGCTATGTTTCAGCTTCACAAACGGGTTGGTTTTTGTGGCCCTAGGTTAAGTAGGGGATCTATGGGATCGCACAGAGTCGGACACGACTGAAGCAACTTGCAGCAGCAGCAGCAGCAGCAGCAGGTAAGTAGGTAAGGTCATAGTTACCAGTAAGTCTGTTGACTAGTTCATTATTTGGCCTAGTTGTTAAGTTAGCATTTACTACTTAAAGTTAGCATTTACTAACTTGTCAAGTTTTGCATTAAATGCTTCACATGAATTTCCAACTGTAATTCTCACAAAAACAGGAAGATACTGGAATATCTCCACCACATGGATGAAGAAACTGAGGTTCAGAGAGATTAAACTTTCCTAAGGTCATATGGCCAGGAAGTTGCAAAGTTAGGACCTGAACTCAAATTTACATTAACTCAAGTTTCAGAATCTGCCAAAAGGGGCATTAAAAATGCTGGTCTAATTTATTATAGAGTCTGCATGGAAAAAATAATAGGTGGAACAGTCATTGAAAAGAATACCCAGGAGGTGTCATTATTAACAAATCTTTGAACCAGGGCTTGCTGTCCTCAGCAGTGTTCCTCAAATTCTTTCCCGTTTCACAGTTCATTTTATTTTCCAGAGGAAAGTAAACTTTCCATTGACATTTCCGGGTGCTATCACGTTCTTTTGAAAGGGAGGAATCCAGCTCAACAGACCGTCACAGTTGCTCAGAGTTGCAGATCTTCATCCAAAGGCTGGCTCCTCAGGTGTGTCTTGCTCTCCTGAACAACCCACCTCTCTTTCCACTTCAGAGTTGGAGGCTGAGGCAAAAAGAAACTTAAAGGCAGAGCTGGCCCTGTCATTGTCCCAGTAGGTAACTGCCCCTGAATGCGACTGGAAGGGCTGCTGAAACGTCCACCAATACCCACATTCCCTTTCCTCCCAGCAACCACTGATCCACTTGGCCTGAAATCCAGAAGTCAGGCAATGTCTCTAGCAGAGCCCTTACAGATTCCATCAGGCTTTGAAATAAGTGGTATTAAGTAACCAAGGGGAGGGGTAAAGGCTTAAAGATGTCCCAATGGGATGTGAAGTAGCCTGGGAAACTAACTTTGTTCCCACCACATCCTGACCTCTTATTAGTGGTGAGATCGCAACCATCTTTCCTGTTTGGTCAGAAATCCCAGCTGGGAGGGTGAGCCAGAGCCAAGACTGACTACCAAGAATTAACAGGCAAGGTCATTACTTACCACGAACTCTGGAAATGTGCCCAAGTAACATGCAAATCCAACAAAAAGCATCCAGCCAAGCACGATCATGATAACAAGTAAAACAATTTCTAAGACACGATTGCACAGTGAAAGACTATTCACCAAGATCTTGACAAAGGAGTGTGCTCATGAAACCCTCAGTTGGTAGAGGTCTCTCATGTCAGTTCCAGTCCTTAGCTCCAAAGCATCCACAACTCTCTAGTGGAGAAGTTGGAGTCTAGGAGTGCATTGTGACATCATGATGACATGGACCGGACCACAGAAGGTCAGAGAGACTTCCCCCAGATGAGCAGTGAGCGGCAATGTAAGCTCTCTGAATGCGTTATCTCACGGCAACAATATGAGGTAGGTACTATTACTTACCCCATTTTACCAATGAAAAAACTGAGGCTTACAAAGCCTAGTCAGTTCAGTCACTCAGTCGTGTCCGACTCTTTGTGACCCCATGGGCTGCAGCACTCCAGGCTTCCCTGTCCATCACCAGCTCCTGAAGCCTGCTCAAACTCATGTCCATCAAGTTGGTGATGCCATCCAACCATCTCATCCTCTGTCATCTCCTTCTCCTGCCTTCAATCTTTCCCAGCATCAGGGTCTTTTCCAATGAGTTGGCTCTTCGCATCAGGTGGCCAAAGTACTGGAGCTTCAGCTTCAGCATCAGTATTTCCAATAAATATTCAGGACTGATCTCCTTTAGGATGGACTGGTTAGATCTCCTTGCAGTCCAAGGGACTCTCAAGAGTCTTCTCCAACATCACAGTTCAAAAGCATCAATTCTTCAGAGCTCAGCTTTATGTATGGTCCCAAGTGATCTGCATTAGGTTACACAGGTGATGCTCCAGATCAGGGCCCAGTTGCCTGTTAGGAAGTTCAGCTCTTTAGACTAAGACAGCGGTTGGGAAAGGTGCATTCCTAGGTCTATGACAACTGTGAATGAAACACAACTGAATTCTAGGAAAATGAGAACTCTTTATTTCTGTCCCTGTAACCCTTCCCCTCCCACCTCTCCTCATCATCATTTTATAGCATTCTTCAACACTTTTGGTCAGTTCCTGTCCACTAGTTCTGTTTTCCTGGCCTTCAAGAAGCCACAAGCATTTTTTACCTATTCTCACAAAAAACTCCAGTTAATCCTGTGGCTCCCTTCTTAACTGTCCTGTCTGTTAAATTGCCTTTTATGACCAAACTTCCTGAACAAGTGGTTCATAAAGCCTTTCTTTCCAGTCCATGCTTTGCTTCTACACTTCACACCCTGACTTCTGCCCCAACCCCACTAACCAAATGCTCTCTCAGAGGTTACCAAAGATCTCCTTTTTTCTCAAGTTTAACGACCACCCCTGCACTGACATGGTGGGTTCCTCCCCCCATCAGAGTTCTTTCTACAGACATAGCCCCCTATTAGTCTGATATCTTCTCCATTATTTTCATGATTTTTTAAAATCATGAAATCATGAAAATAACGGGTATTCATTGTAAAACATGAAATCATCCAAAGATGTATAAAGAAAACTGTAATATTCTTCCTCTTCTTAGCTCCATGATGTAACAAGTGTTACAGTCTAGTGTGTATTCTTCTGCCAAAGACTTATCCAGGAGCTTGTGAACATCATTAGACACACAGAGGGCTATACATATAGAGGTACCCAGGGATACACAGCGATACACACAGAGGGTTTTTTAGTGTTGTTTCATTAAAGGTGATCTTACCACATATGCTACTACATATTGGGCTGTCCAAAAAGTTTGTTCAGATTTTTTCTCTAAATTGTTACTGGAAAACCTGAACGAACTTTTTGCTAACTCATAACTGGCTTTTCTCCTATAACAATACATCCTGGGCCAATTGAGAAAAAAATCTAAACACATTCCTTTTTCCATTTCTAAGAAGAAGCTTTATTGAGGTATAAATTACATAGGATAAAGCACATTCATTTTCAGTGTACAATTGATACAATTTTTAAAATGTATCAATCTTGTAACTACCACCACAATTAGGACAGAGAAAACTGTGATCATCTCAAAAAACTCCCCATACCCCTCTGAAGTCAATCCCTTCTCCCTAAATCCCTTGGTCCCTGACAACCACTGAACCTCATGTAAATGGAATCATAACCTTCTTCCACTGGCTTCTCCCACTTAGCATTAACGCTTTTGAGATTCACTCATGTTGTACAATAGTCAGTTCTTTCTCAATGAATATTATTCCACTGTATGGTTGTATCAGTTTGTCAATTTCCCTGTCAAATAGCATTAGGGTTGTTTCCTGTTTTGTGCTATTTTGAATAGAGATGTTATAAATACTTGAATATAATTTTTAAAGGGAACATAAGTTTTAATTTTTCTAGGGTAAATCCCAGGAGGAGGATTACTGGATCATAGGGAAAGTGCCTGTTTAAAAATTTCTCTATCACTGCTGCTGCTGCTTCTAAGTCGCTTCAGTAGTGTCCAACTCTGTGCGACCCCATAGACGGCAGACCACCAGGCTCCCCCGTCCCTGGGATTCTCCAGGCAAGAACACTGGAGTGGGTTGCCATTTCCTTCTCCAATGCATGAAAGTGAAAAGTGAAAGTGAAGTTGCTCAGTCATGTTCAACTTTTCACGACCCCATGGACTGCCGCCTACCAGGTTCCTCCGTCCATGGGATTTTCCAGGCAAGAGTACTGGAGTGGGGTGCCATCGCCGTCTCCATCTCTATCACTAATTTTCAGCAATTTGATTTTGTGGTTGCTTTGTGTACATTTCTGCATGCTTTTCCTACCTGGGGTTTGGTGAACTTCTTGAATCAGTGTGTTTATGGTTTTCATAAAATTGGAGAAATGTTTGACTACTGTTTCTTCAAACATTTCTCTGTCTCCCCAATTCCTCTTCTGTGACCCCCATTACATATGGATTTTGTCCCACCGCTTGCTGGTCTCCTGTTCATTTTTCTTCTCTTTGTGTTCCACTTTGGATATTTTCCACTGCAGTCTTTTTCAAGTTCAATCATCTTTCCTGCTAATCTTCTAAGCTTCTGTTAATCCCATACAGTGTATTTTAAATTTGATGTATTTTTCATCTCTTAGAAGTTCAATTTCTTTTTTTTTTTTCAAATTCTATCTTTCAGTTTTCTCCATATCATGTTCATGTTTTCCTTTACATCGTGACTGTATTTATGAGATTGATAAACATTTTAAGGGCCCATTTCTGTTACTTCTGGGGCTGTTTCGGTGGTTGTTTTTTCTCTTTGTCATGGATGATATTTTCCTGCTTTTTTGAATGCCTGGCAACTTTGGTTAGATGTTCAACATTGGGAATTTTACACTTGAGTGCAGGAATTTTTTGTATTCTGTTCAGTGGTGTTGGGTTTCCTTCTGGGATTCAGTTACGTTCTCTGAGTCAGTCTGGTTCTCTGAGGTGTGTTTTAAGCTCTGTGATGGTGGATCAAGAGCAGCCTTTACTCTAAGAATGCTGCTGCTGCTAAGTCGCTTCAGTCGTGTCCGACTCTGTGTGACCCCAAAGACGGCAGCCCACCAGGCTCCCCCGTCCCTGGGATTCTCCAGGTAAGAACACTGGAGTGGGTTGCCATTTCCTTCTCCAATGCATGAAAGTGAAAAGTGCAAGTGAAGTCGCTCAGTCGTGTCCAACTGAGCGACCCCGTGGACTGCAGCCCACCAGGCTCCCCCATCCATGGGATTTTCCAGGCAAGAGTACTGGAGTGGGGTGCCATTGCCTTCTTCGTACTCTAAGAATAATCACCCCTGTTACTGAACTATGACCCTTCTGAACACTCTCCCTGATGCCTATGGTGTTAGGTCTCCCATTCTGTGGAATTTTCCACATCCCCAGCCCCTTTGGGAGTTCCCAGAAGTGTTCGGTCTACTGCTTCTGGGTGGTTCTTGTTCCCAGCCTCACGGAGTCTTTACCCCACATATGCACAGACAGAACTCAGCCAAAGACTCACAGGGGTCCCTGTGGAGATCTCCAGAGTGCTTCCTCTGTGGAATCACCTCTTTGCAGGACTCCACCCTGCAAGTTCCTGGCACTCTGGTTTCCTTGGCACACCACTATCTTTCTTTTTGACTTAGCTTGGTTTGGGTAACCCATGTCTGTGCTGCCAGCTGAAAGCTGCCTCAATGCAGTAGGCTGGGGCAGCTGGAAGGCTCAGCTCTCGTTTCCTGTCTTTCAAAGTTCACGGACTGGTGCTGGCCCTTGTGCAAGACCTGAAAATAATTATTTCATATATTTTGTACAATTTTCTATTTGTTTATGGAAAGAAGGGAACTCCTGTAGAGGCTGATCATTCATAGACAGAAGCAGAAGTCTAACTTATTTTTTGTTCCTGTATAGTATTCCACGTGTATGTCCTCCTTCCTTTCTCTTGCTCTTTCTTTTTGCTTTGTCTGTGCTGTGCAGCTTCCCCAACCAGGGATGAAACGTGGGCCCCAGCAGTGAAGGTGCCACTCCTAACCACTGCATGGCCACAGAGTTCCCTCATCTTTATCTCAGTAATAGATATATCAGGCAAGATCGAGTCAGGAGACAGAAACCGCAATAATTTGGACAAAGAAAGTTCAACAAAAAGAATTAGTAACTAGGAACAGGAGATTAATGGAAGAGGTTGAAAGCTGTACATGTCATAGGACTACCATATACAGACAGCAGTCATCACCACTAGAACTGAGGCAAAGTATCCAAGGTAGGAATAAACTGGAAAGAGTGCCTTCCCCTCCAGGGCAGAGATCCAAAACTTGTTAGAGAAGCGATGGTCAGGATCAGGACGGTAGGGAAAATCCAATGAGCTGCTGTAGGCTGGAGCTGGTACATAGGGAACCACTCACTGAGATGCTGGTGGAGTTTGCTGGAAGTCTCCGGTGGCGGGAGGCGGTGGGGGGATGGTTTGTCAGGTTTACTGATCTTCAATAAGAATCTACCTTCTGGGGATATGCCAGTAGAATGGACTAGAAAGCCATCTCACTGTGGGCGGGGCGTAGAAATGATTGACTACCACGGGGGCCACTGAAACTCAATGAGGAGGAGTTTACAGAGGGGCCACTGAAGCTGCACAGAGTGAGCACCACCACCCCACTCGTACCCCTGGCAGCCACACAGTAGGACCAAAAAAGCACACTGGAGGGAGGAAGTCTCTTCCTCCTTAGTATCACCCTAGGCCCTCTGTTGACAGAACTTAATATCAAGCCCACTAGCAAGGGGAAAATGCTTAAAAGGTCCACTTCACTTCCACTACAGCAGAGCAAGCAATGAATGGTGGGCTTGGAACTGAAAGGTAATAAGCAAGCAATAGGCAAAATGTGCGTTTAGACTTCTTTTTTCCCCCAACTTTTTACCACCATAAACATTATTGTGATTGCAAAAAACAAAATTTCTTAGACAAATTTCTCTTGAGTATTGTGTTTTTTTTCTTCACCAGAGAAGGCAAAGTGACCCTCAAAAAGTTATGCTGGTTCAGACAGAGCATGAGAGGTTATGTAAAATCCTTATAAAAAAAGAACCAGTTTTAAAAAGAAAGATTACAATTTCATTTCACGAGGTCAAAGGACATTTGTGGCAGGACTGCCTGAGATGCAGCAAATGCTGTGTGTCAGTGAAAACACCACAATCTTCACACATCTAAGAAGTAAATGACACTGTCCTCTGGTGAACAACAACTTCTAAATTTTTATGAGGTCCAATTTGTTTATTTTTTTCTTTTGTTGCCTATGTCTTTCATGTCATATCCAAGAAATCACTGCCAAATCTAATCTTAGGGAAGTTTTTTTTCCTATATTTTCTTCTAAGAGTTTTACTGTTTTAGGTCTGAACATTTAGGTCTTTGATCCATTTTAAGTTAATATTTGTATATGGTATTGCATAAGGATCTAACTTCATTTTTGCATATGGATAGTCAGTTTTCCCAATGCCATTTGCTGAAAAGACTATTCTTTTCCACTGAATGGTCTTGACACTTTTGTCAAAAATAATTGACTATAAATGTGAGGGTCTGTTTCTGGACTCTCTATTCCATTTGGTGGCATACTTTAGTAAAAATTATAGAGGCAGAAAGCAGAAGGGTGGTTTTCAGGGGTTGGAGGGAGGGAAGAATGGGAAGTTATTGTTTAATGGGTGTGGCCTTTGTTTCATAAGATAAAAGATTTATGGGGACAGATGGTAGTGATGGTTATGAAACATTATGGGTGTATTTATTACCACTGAACCGCATCCTTAAAATGGGTAAGATAGTAAATTGTACATTATGTGTATTTTACAATTAAAAAAAAGTTTTTTAAGAAGTAAATGATAAGGATACATTTGTCTGATAGTCAGAATACCAAGGTTTTATCCCTAAACAATGTGTCTGGTAGGACCCATAACTATGAAAGCAGAATATAAACAGAGATCAGAAGCAGAGCACCAATAAAAAATATTACAATTTTAAACAAGCCATTCTTGTGATTTTTCTCAAGATATAAACAAAGGTGCAGAATATATACATTACCCATTTCTTAGCCTGGGGGCTTTTTTTTTTCCCTTTTAACATAATGAACATCTTTGCACAAACATCCTGGGTACTTTTATTTCTGTAAGACAAACTCCCCAAAGTGAGGTTAAAACTAGTACATATTTAATTTTGTAATCTTTTCTCCCTCCCAACACTGTCAGCAATATGTCTCTTATTCAACAGGATCTCAGAAACAAGGACATAGATAATAAATAGTTCACTAAACCCCAGTTTGCTCATCAGTAAAAGAGATAATAATTGATAATTATTCCAATAATAGTATCAATGATATTATTATTATCAATAATAATTGATAAAAATTCCATCTAGGTGAATTCATGCAATAGAGTGCATAAAACTCTGAGCAATGTATCCTCCACGTGGGAAATGATAGCATGCGTGCACACACAAACAGGCATAGTGTTCCTAGTGCCTGTGATCCATCCACAGTGATTAAACCAGAAGAGAATTTCTGGTTTGAATGGAAGGCCTCTTTCATAAAAGGTTTTCATAAAAGACTGAAGAAGCTTGCTCAGGCCTTACTTCTAACTAGATAGCTTTTCCTTGATTGATGGATTTGTGACAGGATCTATAAGACCTCAGAATCCCTGGAAGTTTCACGGTTCCTGAGGTGTGTTAGATCTGGGCGATGTGCTCTTAAGAGGCCTCATCCTTCAACCTTCTCACCTCCTACCTGTCTCCTGGCTTCCACTCCCCACCTCCTCTCTTCACAGTGAAGCAGTCAGACTTCTTTTTTTACAACTCAGGTCATGTCACTCCTCTGTTCAAAACCCTGCCATGGCGTCCTCTTTTTCTCAGAGCAAAAGTTTAAGGGAGAAAAAAGCAGCCCCTGACATCTGAGAACTGGACTGACCCAGACAGGCCTCAGTGTTGCTAGAAGATGACCTGGACTCACAGCCAAGCTTCTCTTATCTCTTGTTAGATATAAACAATCTCTCCGAACACTGACATCAGACAGCACAGACCATAATAAGATGAAACAAAACAAGTCCTTATCATAATTTCATCTAAGCAGAGACAAAAACTAGGTTACTGTGCAACCCAGGAAATATCCAACATCCTCTTCTCTCTGCTGATGTGACTACTGCTGCTTTACCAATTACAGCCTTAACCTTGCTCCCATTTGGCCATCTGAGAGATAATATTTATTGAGATATCCAATCTCAGAATTGTCCCTGGCTTCTGAAAACACCCAATCCAAAGTAAAGCTTTGATTCCTTAAGTCTTATCCCAAATTACCCAGAGCCCAAATCCTGAAATAGGTTCTTTCCACGTGCTTACTCAGTCGTCCTGGCAGTTTTCCACAGTACCTGCTCCATTACCACAAGGAGGGATCAACCCTACTTGAGTATGGGTATGTTCCTGATGGTCTCTAGCGGGAGGGCACTAACAAGCCAGAGTTACAATTGTCCACAAAATCCCTTTAGTGGTTCTCAGACTTTATCATGCATTAGAATCACCTGGGCATGTAAAGATTGCTTTACAACAGAAATTAACACAACACTGTAAAGCAGTTATACTCCAGCGAGTGAAGACCCTCAGTCGTGCCCGACTCTTTGCAACCCCATGGATAGTAGCCTGCACCAAGCTCCTCTGTCCATGGGATTTTCAAAGCAAGAGTACTGGAGTGGGTTGCCATTTCCTTCTCCAGGGAATCTTCCCAACTCAGGGATAGAACCCAGGTCTCTCACATTGTAGACAGACGCTTTACCATCTGAGCCACCAGGGAAGTCCTTATACTCCAATTAAAAACAAAAACAAAGAAACAAAACACTGCTGGACCCAATCCCCAGGGTTTCCTATTTAAGTCTGGGGTGGGGCCTTAGAATGCATATTTCTGTAAAGATCCAAGTGATGCCGAGGAAGTCTGGGGACCATACTGGAAGGATCATTGCCCTAAACCATCTGTGGCTCCCCCGTGTTTCTTTGAATTGCTACTTCTGCTTCCTCACCTCTTCATTTGGCTTCAGCCACACTGGTCTCCCTGCAGTTTTGAGTTTCCCCAAGCACACACCTGTCTAAAGGCCCTGGATGTTCTCTAACACGGAATGCTTAGTCTGTCAGGGAGACCTACCCTTACCTTCTTACCCTGCCTTTTAAAAATCTATTCCCCACGACATGTAATCACTTCAACATATGGTTTCATTTACTTATTATATTAATTGTTTTGCTCTTACTCATAAAAGAATGACACCCTGAGGACTGCCAATACTTCTGTCTATTTTGTTTACTTCTCTATCATCAGATCTAGAACAATACTGTAGGGGAGCAAAATTTGCCACCCTAAAATGTGTCCCTTTGGTAGGAGGATTAATTTACGATGATTATTTTTAAAGCCCAAGAGACTCAGGAAGAATCTCTGACCTTCCCCTAACTGTCTCAAAGGTTTTAGATAGAGGGTCTGTTCCCCAGTTAAGCTATCACCCGCAAGGAATATGAGCTAGGCGTGGTGGGAGTAACTGGGCAGAGCCTAGAAGTCAGAGTCTCCTAGGCTCTGCAAGGCTCAGCAAATATTTGTCTATCAAACATTTACTTTTCGTCTCCATGTAAACTGTCTCCCCTTTGAGGTTTCAAACCACAACCTCCAACATCCTCTTTTGCAAAGGCAAAAGCTGAAGATGGTATTTAAGGTGGGGGCTTCAGCCATTATGGTTACTCACAGTTCTCCTGGGTCTCTCCCAGGTATGTGTTATTAATTTTAGTCTGATTTTCTCCTGTTTTTCTGTCTGGTGTCAGTTTACTTTTTAGACCAGCGAGAAGAAGCTACAAGAATAGAGGAAAATTTCTTCCTCCCCAACAGTATCTAGCAAATAGCTGATGTTCAACAAAAGTTTGTTGAATAAATAAGTGCTCCTTCCAACCTTTCATCATCATCTACTAAAAACAGTCACAGTATTCCTACCTTTGGCTCTTCCTATAAATACAATCACCCTCCTGCCCATACAACCTCTTTAGAGTTACAATAGAAGCTCTGGAGACTGGCTCAAACCAGGGTAAGCTGGTAAGAAACTCATTCAAGCAGACCAAACAAGGCCAGCAAATTGCATCTCTTCGTCTTACGGCTCCAGATGACCTTATCCACGAATCTCCTACTTTTGTCTTCAAAATCTTTTTGTCACTTGACTTTTTCCCTCTTTCTGCCACCAGCGTGGTTATGCTCTGCCCCGCCCCGTCCCGCAAAGCCAACCCCTTCCCCCACGTTGCACAACCCTCACTCAGCTGTCTTACCTCCCAGTTTTAACAAGGTTCTAGACCTGTTCCGTTTTCCTGTCTAGCCCCCCCGAGGATTTGCTTTTGAAGTTTCATTACCTCTTCCTTTCTAAATGCAACTATAACTCGGGGGTCTTGATCTTTCTCGATACTCGGCCAAATTTAATACATCCTTCTCGAAACTCTCTCCCCAGAACAGCGCCAATATCTTCTACCTCCTTTACTGCCTCTCCTCGGGTCCTTCCTATTCCTTTCTTCACAGATGTCCCCAAGTTTCCCTCCAGCAAGCCGGGTCACGGTTCCGTGGGCGCTCACGGTTCTCCGCGGAACGGTGATCAGACTTCGGGCGGAGCCTGGCTGAGCCCAGGGCGTTGGACGCGGGTGGACGTTCGAGCCTGGGAAGGGGCGGGGTCTAGGACCGCTCGGGAAGTTTGGTCCGCAGCAGCCTCCGTCCAGGGAAAGTGCGGAAGGAGATCGGGGGCTGGGGTCGCGGAACCGGTCTCGCGGTCCTGGCTGGAGATGGAGTTCGACAGCGAGGCTCTCAGGCGACTCCTTGGCAAGGTGCGGGCAGCCGGCCGGGCAGGGTCTGGGGCGCCGGGGTCCCGGGGCGTCCGCCCGTGGCCGGCCTACTTCCTCGGGGCGTTTACGGGCTTTTCTCGGGGCTCGGAGCCAGGGTGGGCTGGCCTGAAGCCGGCTGCGGGGAATGGGTGCGGTGCGGCCGCGGCTCTGGCTCCCCCAGCAGTTCTGAGATCCTCCCAACCTCCACCCGCTCTTACACCTTCTCACGCCACCAGCTTCTCTGTCTCAGCGTCCAGCACTCGCCTATCTCTTTAACCACGCCTTTCTCTCAGCAGAAACGGCCTACCCCCACCCACACCCCTCTGTTTTTGACTTGAGGGTTCATTCTTTGGGACTCAGATGTTACTCCCTAGGAGATAGAATCACTCCCTCCTCTCTCCTTGCTTTCGGATATATCGATTATCACATCGTGGAGTAATTATTTCTATGCAGACCTTACTCTTTGAAGGGAACTTCATGGCGGCACAGACAGTGCTATATTTATTCCCTCATCTAGCCCTGTGCCTGACAACGACATGGGTGCTGAGTAACTGCGGTAAATGCAAGACTGGTGTAGATTTGGGAATGAAAACAGGGTTGGAAGGCCCAGAAGAGATCCTCTTAACGTTGAAGGGTTGACTGGGAGGGCTGACCTAGAAGTCTGACCTGCAATTCTAGGACATGACTAAGGTCAGATTCCATGTTACACCAGGCTCTTAGTCCAGGCTGTCTGATTCGCCACCAGTGTACAATCTGAGGCAAACTTTTCCACCAGTTTCTTAGTTCAGTGATTCATAACGCTTTTTAAGACTTCCCAATGCGGAAAGCGTACATTTGTGACGTTTTTGTTGGGTTCGTGTCTTTTTGATTGAAATTGTTTATATGTCTGATTTGGATGATTTTATCTATTGTGACAGATGTGTAGGTCTTGTAGGAAAAGAAATATCATCGTACCTAGGGTTACAGGCTTTCTGGCTCCTCTTCAGAGAATATTAAATTAAAAGAACCACTCTATCAAGTTTTTCAATGAGGAGAGCATGGTGTATTGTCCAGGGGGAAGAATTGCTGAAGTTGAGACGAGAAAAAACTTCATAATTTTGGTGGGACTGGAATGCAGGAAAAAGATAAAAGAGAGACAGTGATTTTCTCAAGGGTTGGAGCAGAAGAGTTGAGGATGCATAGGATAGTCTCGGAGAAGGCAATGGCACCCCACTCCAGTACTCTTGCTTGGAAAATCCCATGGACGGAGGAGCCTGGTAGGCTGCAGTCCATGGGGTCGCTAAGAGTCCGACACGACTGAGCGACTTCACTTTCACTTTTCACTTTCATGCATTGGAGAAGGAAATGGCAGCCCACTCCAGTGTTCTTGCCTGGAGAATCCCAGGGACGGGGGAGCCTGGTGGGCTGCTGTCTATGGGGTCGCACAGAGTCGGACACGACTGAAGTGACTTAGCATAGCATAGGATAGTCTGGCACATTGGTGCTTAATAAATGTCTGTTGGATATGTAAATTAAGGAAACCAGTTAGAAACAAGTCAGTCTAGCAGATATTTCCAAAGTTCCTTAGTCCTTGAAGTAGGCAAATAATATAACAACTTAATATTTAGAAATAATTTTAGTGCTGCAAATTTTGTGAACAGTACATTAAAATCAAGCAACTGTATGGAGAACGTGAGAAATCTTCTTGAAAACAAAGGAAACCTTATAAATATTCCCGCCTAGATAAATATTCCAACTTCATGGCTATGAAGATATCTGCTTTCTCCAGATTGATCTGTAGAGTCAATGCAATTCCAATCAAAATTCTAACAGGGTATTTTGGGAATTTTTCAAACTGATTCTAAAATTCATTTGGAAGGGCAAAAGGCCAAGAATAATCTTGACATTCGTACAGTAGAATAAGTGTGGGGCTTGCTCTACCAGATGTCGAGACTAGTAATTGAGACTTAGTGTGGTATTGGTATAGGATACACTGATTAACCAGGGGAACAGACTAGAGGGCTTAGAATCATGTTCACATATGTTTTGAAAATGCTATATAAAACAGAAGAGGCATTGCAGAAAATTACAGAAAGGAGAATACAAGGACAAATGATTATCCATGTTGGAGAAAATGAAATTAGACCTTACTAAATAACTAAAAATTCCCCATGGATTAAAGATTTAAGTATAAGAGATGAGCTTTAAAACATATAGAGATAAAATGGAGGGAAGAATCTTCATGTACTCAGAGTATGCAAACATTTTTTAAACAAGATGTAAAATACTCAAAGAAGAGACTGATCAATTTGATTGCATTCAAATTAAGAACTTTTATGTATAAAAAGACACCATGAAGAGAGTGAAGAGGCAAAATACAAACGGCGAATAATATTGCAATGCATAATTGAGAAAGTATTGGTATCCAGAATATATAAATTAGCCTACATATCAATATTAAAACCAATACAAAATTGGACAAAAGGCATGAATAATCATTTTTTGAAAAATAAAAGAAGACAACAGGGAAATGAGTGTTTGCCCAATCCATTAGTAACCATGGAAAAGCAAATTGAGACCATGGTAAAACACCATTTTCTCTCACTATGTGGGTGACTTAGTTGCTCAATCGTGTCTGATTCTTTGCGACCCCATGGACTGTAGCCCACCAGACTCCTCTGTCCGTGGGATTTTCCCAGCGAGAATACTAGAGTGGGTTGCCATTTTCTCCTCCAGAAGATATTCCTGACCCAGGGGTCTCTTGCGTTGTCAGGCTAATTCTTTACCACTGTGTCACCTGGGAAGCCCCACTGTTGGTTAAATGGTTATTTAACCATTTGGGGAAACAGCTTGGGCTTTTTAAAATTAATTTGATTATGTCTATTTTATGCCCTTCTACATCTAAGTAGATACCATAGATGATTCATAATATATGAAGCAAGAGACATTTGCAGAATTATTCATAATTCAAAATTAGAAACAATCCAGATGTTCATTGATGGAAAGATAGTTTGTTCTATACTCATTCACACAATGGAAAACATTACTCTGCAGCAGTGAAAATGAATGAAATACTACAACATGCAGCAATAGGAGTGAACCTTAGAAACAGTATGTTCAGGAAAAAAATTGGAGATTATATACAAAATTATATTTTAATTAAACCAAGAAGCAGCTAAGCAATAGAGAGTGGTATTTAAGGATGCACACAAATATGATAAAAACTATGGAGGGGGAAAGGCAGAGGAATATGACTATACAATTTAAGGTAGGCAGTTGAATGGTTGAGAGAAGAAAAACCCAGACAAATGTGATGGGATTGGAAAGGTCTGTGCTGTCCAGTAATATGGTAGCCAGTCACCACATGTGGCTTTTTACATTCATCAAAGTTAGATAAAATTAAAAATTGAGTTTCTCAAGTCACACCAGCCACAAGTGTCGGTAGCGACATGTGGCTACTGTATTCAACAGCACACACAATGATCTTTTCCATTATGGCAGAAAGTTTTGCTGGACAACACTGGAGGGTAGGTTGGTTTATAAGTGTTTATTTTTCAAAATGTGTATATATGTACATATATGTTTATGTGTGTGTGTGTGTGTGTATATATATATATATATATAATATTCTTTAGTATATATTAAATACTAGGTTTGGAAAGATTTTCTGGTTCCCTAATTTCTGTTTCTACCTTCCCTGGCTGAGTTACCTTGAATAGGTAACTTAACCTAGATTTGCTCACTCATAATAGGATTGGACTTAATTTGTAAGATTCCTTAATGCTTAATTTGTTTAAAAAAATGAAATGATGCCATAAAATACTCCTCAGTGTCCAACATTTGAGCAGTGTCATACAGGAGTACTCTGATGTTCATAAATATCAGTCTACTAAATAAGCATACTGCAGTGGAGCAGATTAAGATTGAATGTTAGTAACTTCTCAATTTTTCAGTTGTACCCATTTTTTAATATATAATTTTATTTATTTGTTTATTTTTGGCTGTGCTGGGTCTTCATTGCTGCACAGGCTTTTCTCTAGTTGCGGTGAGCAGGGGCTGCTCTCTAGTTTAGGTGCATGGGCCTCTCACTGAGGTGGCTTCTCTTGCTATGGAGCACGGCTCTAGGGCGCATGGGCTTCAGCAGTTGCAGCACGTGGGTTCAGTAGTTGTGGCTCCCAGGCTCTGGAGCACAGGCTCAGTAGTGTGGCACGTGGGCTTAGTTGTTCGTGGCACGTGCAAACAGGGATCGGACCCATGTCTCCTGCATTGGCAGGCAGATTCTTTACCACTGAGCCACCAGGGAAACCCCAGTCATAATGATTTTTATGATAGTATAATTGTTTTAGTTTTAGGATTTCATGGGCCAGTTTTCCTCTTTAGTTTGCTGCTTGCACCCTTTAAGCAAATGGCATTGTCTGAGGTATATCTTTATAGAATGTTACACAGACTTCTCTTAGGTGGTATAGGAATAGTAATGGATTATGCGTTAATAGTCATGGATTATATTTACTATTACACTAAGAAGATACTCTATTTCATATAGACTAAAAGTGACATGACTTTTTTTTTTCTTTTTTGGCTATGCTGCAAGGCATGCAGGATCTTAGTTCTCCAACAGGGGATTGAACCTGGGCCCATGGCAGTGAGAACATGGAGTCCTAACCACTGGACCTCTAGGGATTTTTCCGTAATATATATATATATTTTAACAGATAAAATAGATCTTTTTCATCAAGAATGAAAATCACCTATTTGACTAGTAGTGGTACTTGGGTTTTCAAGCCGTAACAAAGAGTGCTTTTGCTCTTTTTCAACAGACTTTCATATTACTTTGCAATTAGATCAATTCTAATATATATCCCTATGCAGCCATTAATTATTATATTCTCAGAGGATGTTAAGAACGTAGAAAACAGCATATAATATCAAATAGAAAACAAAAGAGAAATGATATGATTCATAATAAATGTGTAATCCAAGTGACATCCGTGCAGCTTTTTGTACATTTGTTTAGTGTTTAGAATTGGGATGATTTCATTCACTTTTGATTTCACTGAATCAGGAACACTGAATCTGGGATTCATGTTTACCCTGCTGTAGTTAATACTGATCGACCCTTTATTTTAGTGATCTTAGTGATTGATGCCCCTGTGGATCATAATTGCTTTCTATATCCACTCTACTTGCATGACTCTGTCTCTTTGCTGGCTGCCATCCAGTTAGCCTACATTTATTGAAGGCATGCCCTGTGCAAATTGCTGTGGGGAACATACAAAGATGAGTAAGAGTTTTCTGTTTTTTAGTTGTTAATAAATGATATGCTTTTTCTTCTGCCAAATTTTTTCCCCAAAACAAAATGACCTTCTCCTAAAATGACCTTCCTTCTTCCCTCTATTTTCCTATACCGTTCTAGGCTCTAACATAAATTGTAGACAGCTCTTTTCCGAGGCCTTTCTGTAACTTAGATATGCTGTCGATTCATCATTTCCTGTCTGCACTTACGGTTGTACACACATTTCATTTAAAACCTCACTTTTACAAATGTTAATCATGAGATTTTCATACTTAACTGCTGAAGTTTCCAGGTGGTAGAGCTATATCTCTTGCAAATGAAAAATTGATCTTGTACATGGAAAAAAAAAAAGATTCAGAGAGAGGAAACAGGATCTGTTAGAAGTTATTCTTGATTTTCTCCTAGTCACCTCCAGCCCTAGGCACTCACTAATCTACTTTTTGTTTCTATGGATTTGCCAATTTTTGTACTTTATATGCACGTCATTTAATATGTGGCTTTTTGTCTGTTTTCTTTCACTTAGTATAATGTTTTCATGATTTATCCATGTATATATCAGTTCTTTATTCATTTTTGTGGGTGAATTCCATTTTATAGATATATCATACTGGACGTTTGGATTGTTTTCCTGATTGACTGTTATAAATAATGCTGCTATGAACAATTGTGCACAAGTTTTTGTGTGGACATGTTTTCATTTTTCTTGGGTGTATGCCTCAGAGTGGAATTGCTAGGTCATATGGTAACTCGAACAGGTTTCCCTAGTGGCTCAGTGGTAATGAATCCGCCTGCCATTGCAGGAGATGTGGGTTCGGTCCCTGTGTTGGAAGGATCCCCCAGAGAAGGAAATGGCAGCCCACTCCAGTATGCTGGCCTGGGACATCCCACGGACAAAGGGGCCTGGAGGGCTAAGTCCATAGGGTCACAAAGAGTCAGACACGACTTAGCGACTACGCAACAACAGTGGTGACGCTTCTTTAATCTTCTGAAGAACTGCCAGGCGCTTCCACAGCAGCTGCCGCGGTCCACCTCCAGCAGCGGTGTGTGTGCACGGTTCTTATTCCTCCTCATCCTCTCCCACATGTTGTCTGTCTTTCTTATTGTAGCTTGTCTTTTGATTATAGTATGACTCTTCTGATTTTTTTTGTTCTTTTTTAAGATTGTTTTGGCTGTGTTCTTTGAATTTCCATATGAATTTTAAGATCACTATGTGAATTTTTGCAAATGAGCAAAAAAAAAAGTCAGCTGGGATTTTAATGTGGATTGTTGACCGTTGAGTCTGTTGGGGACTATTGCCATCTTAACAATATGAAGTTTTCTGAGGTAGCACCAAGGGATGTCTTTCTATTTACTTAGACTCACTTTAATTTCTTTCAACAATGTTTTGTAGTTTTTAGAGTCTGTTTTGAATCTTGTTAAATGTATTCCTAAGTATTTTATTCTTTTTGATTGTTTTCTCAATTTCATTTTCAGAATGGTAATAGGCTCTTAATATACTTTTTTTTTTTTTCATTTAATCCCTAGCACAAATCTAAGATGTGGAGTGTAGGAGTCTCCTTCTCTTTGCCAATGAGAAAAGATCAAGGAAGTTAAATGATTTTACCCACAGGGCAACCAAGGTAGTGTTTCTGAGACTACATCTGGATGAATGAGGAGGCAGTTCTCTCAGCCTGACTGCAAACCCTTGCATGCTTTCTGTTCTTTCTTTGAAACCCAGTTATAGTACCAGGAAGGGAAATTCAAGATATCTCAAGTGAATGAGGTATTCAGGCATGAGAGGTGGATCTTTAACAGTGATATCAGGAGTGTAATTTCATATAGATATTAAAGGCCCAGGCCCTGGGTTTGAGCTCTGGTTTCACTTACTATCTAACTCAGCAAGTTATTTTGATTCTCTAGCTTTCATTTTCTATAAAGTCGAGCAGTTATAAGCCCTACCTACTTCACAGGGTTGTTATTAAAGCAAATACTATTCATGATTGTAAAACTCAGAGCCCAGGGCCTAGCCCATAGTAAGTGTTCAGTTAAATGTTAATTTGTAATTATTCCATTGCCTATAGTTTTATTCTTATTCTGTGTTCATTTTTCTCTTTTCAGTACAAGTTCAGGGATTTAACTGTGGAAGAACTGAAGAACGTAAACATGTTTTTCCCACATTTCAGATATTCCATGGACACTTACGGTAAGAATCATTTACTCTAGTTTTTGCTGCATTATTAAACTATTAATTATTTGTTCTTAGAGAGCTATAACTGTGTTATAATTTCTCATTTCTCTCTCTTATCCCCTGATTCTGAGCTACACTTTATGACCTGTGGTTTTTAAGGAAACTTGAAGTTAATAAAATTTGTATTGTATTAGTTTCCTATTGCTGCTGTAACAAATTAGCACACAGTTAGTGTCTTGAAACAAATTTACTATCTTACGGTTCTGTAAGTTAGAAGCCCAGCATAAGTCTCTGTAGGTTGGAAATATTGGTAGGTCTTAGCTCCTTTCTGAAGGCTCTGGGAGATTAAAAAAAGAAAAAAGGCAAAGAAGACTCTACCTTTTTTAGTTTCTAAAGGTCGCCCATATTCTTTGGCTCAGAGTCACCTTCCTCCATCTTTAAAGCTAGCAATTTGCATCTCTCTGACCATCCTTCACAAATCTCCACAGAAAGGGTTTTCGGCTTTAAAAAAAAATTTTTTTTTTTTTTTTAATCTGTTTGGCTGTGTTGGGTCTTCATTGCTGCGCACGGGCCTTCTCTGCTTGCGGCAAGCAGGGGCTGCTCTCTAGTTGCAGTGCTTGGGCTTTTCTGTGTGGTGGCTTCTCTTGCTGTGGAGCACGGGCTCTGGAGCTCTCAGGCTTCAGTAGTTGTGGCGTGTGGGCTTAGCTGCCCCGTGTCATGTGGGGTCTTCCCAGACCAGGGATTGAACTGGTGTCCCCTGTGTTGCAAGGCAGATTCTTACTGTCTGGACTACCGGGGAAACCCAGGTTCTCTGCTTTTAAGAACCAATTGTGGAGCTTCCCTGGTGGCTCATTGGTAAAGAATCTGCCTGCCAATGCAGGGAGCATGGGTTCATGCACCAAACTATGGAGCCTGTACTCTGGAGCCTGGGAGCCGCAACTACTCAGCCCATGTGCTGCAACTGCTGAAGCCCACATGCCTTAGAGCCCATGCTCCGCAAGAAGAGAAACCACTGCAGTGAGAAGCCCACGCCCTGCTACTAGAGAGTAGCCCCCACTGGCCACAACTGGAGAAAATGCTGTGCAGCAATGAAGATCCAGCACAGTGAAAAATAAATAAATAATGAAAAAGAAAGAACCAAATGTGATTAGCTTAGATCCACTCTAATCATATAGGATAATTTCCTCAGGGAAATTGTCAGGGTCCTTAGCTTAATTGCATCTAAAAAAGTTTCTGTGCCAAGCAAGGTAATATATATATATATATATATATATATATATATATATATGTTCCAAGGATTAGAGTTTTGGACATCTTCAGAGGCCATTATTTTGCTTATCACATATATGGTTGCTAATAAATTAATAACGTTTTAGTTATCTTTTTAGCTTAATATAGAGAGTCTGGTTACCTGAGAAAGATTTTACTTCTTCATCTTTCAAAATTTCTGACCCCAGCCCACACTTGGAAATCCATTTTATATCATAATCCCATGTATACATAACTAAAATATTATGTACACTCTGGCATTTTCTATTCCATCCCATTTGAAAACAAATGGTGATTAAGACTGACTAAATTGATTTCAGGACTTATGAATTAGTCAAAGCACAGAGTTTTGAAAACTTTATTCTATATGAGTATGTTTTGTATTTGAATTAGTTTGAGTTAAGAAAATATATCTAGTTCAGCTTCATGTATTGGGAAATTTGGGGTGTTAATTGAAGTATTTCTTAGGAATAGCTAATTTTTGTTTTGTTTTTAATTAATTTATTTTTAATTGAAGGCAATTGCTTTACAGTATGGTTTTGGTTTCTTTTTTTTTTTTAATTCTTATTTATTTATTTAATGAATATATTTGGCTCTACCAGGTCTTAGTTGTGGCATATGGGACCTTAATTCCCTAACCAGGGATTGAACCCAGGCACCCTGCATTGGGAACATGGAGTCTTAAGCCAATGGGCCACCAGGGAAGTCCCTGGTGTTGGTTTCTACCTAACATCAACATGAATTAGCCATAGGTTTACCCATGCCCCCTCCCACTTGAACATCCCTCCCCATCCCACAGCTCTAGGTTGTTGCTAGCCCCGTTTGAGTTCCCAGAGTCATACAGCAAATTCCCTTTGGCTATCTATTTTACGTATCAGTTTAGTTCAGTCGCTTAGTCACGTCCAACTCTTTGCAACTCTATGGACTGCAGCATGCCAGGCCTCCCTGTCCATCACCAACTCCTGGAGTTTACTCAAACTCATGTCCATTGAGTCAGTGATGCCATCTAACAATCTCATTCTCTGTCGTCCCCTTCTCCTCCCGCCTTCAATCTTTCCCAACATAAGGGTCTTTTCAAATGAGTCAGTTCTTCACATCAGGTGGCCAAAGTATTGGAGTCTCAGCTTCAACATCAGTCCTTCCAATGAACACCAGGACTGATCTCCTTTAGGATGAACTAGTTGAATCTCCTTGCAGTCCAAGGGACTCTCAAGAGTCTCCTCCAACACCACAGTTCAAAAGCATCAATTCTTTGGCGCTCAGCTTTCTTTATAACTCTCACATCCATACTTGACTACTGGAAAAACCATAGCCTTGACCAGACGGACCTTTGTTCGCAAAGTAATGTCTTTGCTTTTTAATATGCTATCTGGGTTGGTCATAGCTCTCCTTCCAAGGAGTAATTTAATTTCATGGTGGTGGTCACCATCTGCAGTGATTTTGGAGCCCAAAAAAATAAAGTCAGCCACTGTTTCCCCATCTATTTGCCATGAAGTGATGGGACCAGATGCCATGATCTTAGTTTTCTGAATGTTGAGCTTTAAGCCAACTTTCTCACTCTCTTTCACTTTCATCAAGAGGCTCTTTAGTTCTTCTTCACTTTCTGCCATAAGGGTGGTGTCATCTGCATATCTGAGGTTATTGATATTTCTCCCAGCACTCTTGATTCCAGCTGGTGCTTCTTCCAGCCCAGTGTTTCATATAAGTTAAATACACAGGGTGACAATATACAGCCTTGACATAACTCCTTTTCCTATTTGGAACCAGTCTGTTGTTCCATGTCCAGTTCTAACTGTTGTTTACTGGCCCACATACAGGTTTCTCAAGAGGCAGATCAGGTGGTCTGGTATTCCCATCTCTTTCAGAATTTTCCACAGTTTATTGTGATCCACACAGTCAAAGGCTTTGGCATAGTCAATAAAGCAGAAATAGATGTTTTTCTGGAACTCTTTGATCCAGCAGATGTTGGCAATTTGATCTCAGGTTCTTCTGCCTTTTCTAAAACCAGCTTGACCATCTGGAAGTTCACGGTTCACATATTGCTGAAGCCTGGCTTGGAGAATTTTAAGCATTACTTTACTAGCATGTGAGATGAGTGCAATTGTGCAGTAGTTTGAGCATTCTTTGGCATTTCCTTTCTTTGGGATGGGATTGGAATGAAAACTGACCTTTTCCAGTCCTGTGACCGCTGCTGAGTTTTCCAAATTTGCTGGCATATTGAGTGCAGCACTTTCACAGCATGATCTTTTAGGATTTGAAATAGCTCAACTGGAATTCCATCACCTCCACTAGCTTTCCATTGTTCGTCAGTACCATCTTTCTAGATTCCATATATGTGTATGAGTATACGATAATTGTTTTTCTGACTTACTTTACCTGTATCATAGACTTTAGGTTCATCTACCTCATTAGAATTGACTCAAATGTGTTCCTTTTTATGGCTGAGTAAATGCTCAAAATTCTCCAAGTCAGGCTTCAGCAATACGTGAACCGTGAACTTCCAGATGTTCAAGCTGGTTTTAGAAAAGGCAGAGGAACCACAGATCAAATTGCCAACATCCGCTGGATCATGGAAAAAGCAAGAGAGTTCCAGAAAAACATCTATTCCTGCTTTATTGACTATGCCCAAGCCTTTGACTGTGTGGATCACAATAAACTGTGGAGAATTCTGAAAGAGATGGGAATACCAGACCATCTGACCTGCCTCTTGAGAAACCTATATGCAGGTCAGGAAGCAACAGTTAGAACTGGACATGGAACAACAGACTGGTTCCAAACAGGAAAAGGAGTATGTCAAGGCTGTATATTGTTACTCTGCTTATTTAAGTTATATGCAGAGTACATCATGAGAAACACTGGGCTGGAAGAATCACAAGCTGGAATCAAGAGTGGGAGAAATATCAATAATCTCAGATATGCAGATGACACCACCCTTATGGCAGAAAATGAAGAGGAACTAAAAAGCCTCTTGATGAAGGTGAAAGAGGAGGGTGAAAAAGTTGGCCTAAAGTTCAGCATTCAGAAAACGAAGATCATGGCATCCGGTCCCATCACTTCATGGGAAATAGATGGGGAAACAGTGGAAACAGTGTCAGACTTTATTTTTCTGGGCTCCAAAATCACTGCAGACGGTGATTGCAGCCATGAAATTAAAAGACGCTTACTGCTTGGAAGGAAAGTTATGACCAACCTAGATAGCATATTCAAAAGCAGAGACATTACTTTGCCAACAAAGGTCCGTCTAGTCAAGGCTATGGTTTTTCCAGTAGTCATGTATGGATGTGAGAGTTGGACTATGAAGAAAGCTGAGCGCCAAAGAATTGATGCTTTTGAACTGTGGTGTTGGAGAAGACTCTTGAGAGTCCCTTGGACTGCAAGGAGATCCAACCAGTCCATTCTGAAGGAGATCAGCCCTGGGTGTTCTTTGGAAGGAACGATGCTAAAGCTGAAACTCCAGTACTTTGGCCACCTCATGCGAAGAGCTAACTCATTGGAAAAGACTCTGATGCTGAGAGGGATTGGGGGCAGGAGGAGAAGGGGACGACAGAGGATGAGATGGCTGGATGGTGTCACTGACTCGATGGACGTGAGTCTGAGTGGACTCCGGGAGTTGGTGGTGGACAGGGAGGCCTGGCATGCTGCGATTCATGGGGTCGCAAAGAGTCGGACACGACTGAGCGACTGATCTGATCTGATCTGTACCACCTTCTATGGTGGCTGTATCAATTTGCATTCCCACCAACAGTGCAAGAGGGTTCCCTTTTATCCACACCCTGTCCAGCATTTATTGTTTGTAGATTTTTTCGCGATGGCCAAAGAATAGCTAATTTTATGTGTGGAAAGAAATGATTAGATTCTGGCCCATCTGTTTCTTGCCTTTCTTGAATAACACCCTGGCATCTGGTACATAAATGCCTGGGATGGGGGATTTAACAGCTACTATTTGTTGAACACCAAATATATTTCCAAATGTTTTATCTATATTATTTTACATACTCTTTTACAACCAGAACTGTGAGGTGAGTATTATCATCTTCAGTTTTCAGAGAGTTTAAATAATGTGCTTAAGATTACACAGCTAGTTAGGCATGGGCTTAGAGCTTGTTCTCATGTTCATCTTGCCCTCTGCTTAAATAATAAATGTTCTTTTATGATGTCTTCCTTCATCTTATAGATTTAAAGCTTTGTTGTACCAGTTAATTCTTTATCTCTTTTCTCTCATCTAGAGAAGTGAGCTATGGTGCCATTAAACCCTCAAGCTATAGGATTAATATTGCCAATGTACATTTTGTTACTGAAGACAGTGTTGGCCATGTGTTATAATCATTTCTCTTTTGGCTTTTTGAATAATTTGCTTGGACAATGACTGTAGTTTCTGTACCACATTTCCAGATTGTTCTGTGTCCCTGAGAAACAATCTCTTGTCTACTCCTCTGTCCATTTTAGTTTTTGCCTGAGAGTGACCCCTTCACCCGCTGTTATTTTTCACTCATATAGTTCAAGGTAAATATATGTACTTATGTACACTCTTGGCCTTGAGTTTTCTGTTAGCCTAGCTTTTCCTCTTCTCCCTTTCTGATAAGTCATCAAATCTATTTAGACTTTTTCCTTACACTGCCCAAGTAGTATAGTTAGCTACTGAGCTCTTAAAAGGACCTTGTTCTAAGGCAGTTTGACAGTTTGAAACCACGTGTAGTGTTTTCTGTATCCAGGTCAGAAAATAGGGCATTAGCTGTCCGTCAGTGTGTTCCAATTATTGATGGATAAGTTGAAGCTTCAGGAATGTGAAGACTGAAAAAAGGTTGAGAATAATGGAGTTTGAGCAGTCAAAGATTATTAGTAATCTTTCTGGAAGGTCACTTTCAAAAATAAAACCTTTTTTTCTGATTATAAAATTTATAATCTGATATCTGAAAGTGATTATTAACTGATGTTACTTAGACCTGACAATTATTTGATAGCGTCCACACATTTTATAATCCTTTACTTATAATGTGTTTTCATATGGCCTCATTTGATCCTTGTGACAACTTTGTGATGCAGTCTTTATTTTACAGATGATGAAACTGAGGGTCAAAGAGATTAACCACAAGTCACATGCCTCTGTTGCTGGAAGTAATCAATAAACAATCTATAATAGGAATAGAAAAGAGGTGTTTTTTTTTGTTTTTTTTTTTTTGTTTAATGGCTGTGCTGGGTCTTCATCGCTTTGTGTGGGCTCTCTCTAGTTGCGGCGCGTGGGGGCTGTTCTTTGTCGTGGCGCACGGGCATCTCACTGTGGTGGCTCCTCTTGTTGCAGAGCACAGGCAGGCTTCGGTAGTTGCAGCACTCAGGCTTGGTAGTTGTGGCTCGAGGTTTCTAGCGTACACGCTCCGTGGTTGTGGTGCACAAGCTTAGTTGCAGTGCGCTGCGTGGTATCTTCCTGGACCAGGTATTGAACCTGTGTCCTCTGCATTGGCAGGTAGATTCTTAGCTACTGAGCCACCAGGGAAGTTCAGAAAGGAGTTTTATTCAAGCCAAGCTGAGGATCATAGCTTAGGAGACAGCCTCTCATAACGTTTTGAAGGGCTAGTTTGAAGAAGCATGGTTTTTAGCACAGTTTTATATGTCAGAACAAAGAGCATCAAATGTGACAGGGGTTCATTCCTTCAAGGTTTCAAAAAAAACATTCGTGAGCATACACACAGTGAATCAACATGGCCTTGACACCTGTGAAGGGAACTTGATCATTGAAGGAGTACTAGCATTGATGTTTTAGGGAAGAGAGGCATTTATCTCTGTCTTCAAAACATTCTTTGCTTCTGGACAGTGTATCCTTTTCTTTCACTGTTAAAACAAATTTAACACGATGTATGTTTAAGGGGCCACAAAACTGGCTATTCTAGTTAGCATAAAGCTTAAGTTAAATAATGTATGAGCCAGGATGACTTCCCCATATCTCAATATGTAAAACTTTCTTCCATCACCTCTAAGTAGGAAAGCAGGCCAAGAACTTGGGATTTAATATCAAAGTCCTGTGTTCTTTCACCTACCTGCTCTGCTTTCTAAGAGAACATCATTTAGTACTCTGCCCTTGTCAATGTATTTACTGATTCGTAGATTATGGTATTTATAAATTGTGTGTTTCTGTATGTGTGTATGTACATGCATGCACATTAATAATACAGTTCTTCCTACTTCTGATTGCACTTTTTGGGACTTTTTTTTTCTTCTAGTTTTCAAAGATAGTTCCCAGAAAGACCTACTGAATTTCACTGGTACTATTCCTGTGATATATCAGGGTAAGTATGGAAGTTGAGAAAATGTGGAAATTTTCTAAAAGAGCAATTTAATTAGAACTTGTATTCATTTAGTTCCATAACATTCTCAAAGTACTTTTTAAAGAACATTTTAAAAAGCTGGTTGATTTTTAATTAATTATTTATTTTTAATTAATTGATTTTTTTGGCACACCACGTGGCTTGTGGGATCTTTATTCCCCTGACTAGGAATCAAATCCTGGCCCCTAGCAATGGAAGCCTGGAGTCCTAACCACTGGACTGGCAGGGAATTCCCTCACTTAAAATGTAAATGATCTATACTGAACCTTACTGGATATAGCAGAATGCTGTCCCAGAGAAGGAAGGCCTAGGTGTTAATATCAACAAATTCAATTCAGTTCAACAGATATTTATTTATTGA